>NC_059108.1:77134185-77764185 GCF_020740685.1 Jaculus jaculus | reverse complement strand
TTACAACCTTTGAGACTGGGCTAGCTGACCTGTGCTGGGGCAACAAAAAGAATGTCGACTCTTTTGAAGGGGCCTGAGTGCTCAAGGAGTGTCCTGTTCTTCAAAGTCTGCTTAATTCCCCCCTGGATTAACAAATTGGCACCCTACCTGGTATCGTGGAGTATAAGAAATTCTGGAAAGAGGGTCATTGAGTTTGCAACACAGTCTTGTGTTTTGGAAATGGCCATGGGCAGTGTGAAGCAGGTTTGCTGGTTGCCTGCATAGAGACCCCATGGGGCCATGAGGATGAACCGTGGCTTGCAGTGGAGACCCAGTGGAGATGCTGGGACCACGAGATGGCTGCCGAGGAGCTTCCGGTCCCGATGAAGTTTTCCAGGACTGTGAGTAGCCTAGCTGGAGGGGTGGAATTAGAATGCCAGAGACTTGTTGCTGGTTAGAATTATTGGACTTGAAGACTTGTCCCTGGCTAGAGTTGCTGGACTTGAAGCTACAGAGTTTGATATTTGCCCTGGTTGTTTTAAATCTTGTATTGGTTGAATGTTTCTTTGCTATGCCCAATGCCATCTTTTGCAGTGTGAATATTTATTCTGTGTCATTATGGGTTTTTTGAGGTTGTTTTGGTATTATGGCTCAATTAAAAGATCTTGGACTATGGGGATGCATAAAAATCTTTGGGATTGATAAAAACTATGGGGACTTTTAAAGTCAGACTGAAAGCATTGTATTTTACATCATGTATGGATATCAGTTTATGGGGGCCAAGGGCGGAATGTGGTGGTTTGATTCAGGTGTCCCCCATAAACTTAGGTGTTCTGAATGCTAGGTTCCCAGCTGATGGATATTTGGAAATTAATGCCTCCTGGAGGGAGTGTATTGTTGGGGGCAGGCTTATGGTCTTTATAGCCAATTTCCCCATGCCAGTGTTTGGCACACCCTCCTGTTGCTGTGGTCCATCTTATGTTGGCCAGGGGGTGATGTCCACCCTCTGCTCATGCCATCATTTTTCCCTGCCATCGTGGAGCTTCCCCTCGAGCCTGTAAGCCAAAATAAATCTCTTTTTCCCAGAAGCTGCTCTTGGTTGGGTGATTTCTACCAGCAATGCGAACCGGACTGCAACAGTGATAGAAACAGACCCTGAGAATATTCAAAAAGTACCGCAGCAGAAATCCAGAAGCTGCTAAGTGCTCAACATTAAAGTAGACTTAAAACACACTCACCATAGTTCAGGGAATTTTGCAGAATAGGCTGTGGAAATATTGTGAGTTCCACAGGGTGGGAAGGAATACCCAGAGGCATTGCCACATCTTACAATTACTGACTGCTGCTCTCACAATTCATAGCCCACAACCCCATGGTGAATACAAGCAATCCCACTGAAGAGATCCCTCAGCAGAATGGGGCAGTGAGGAGGAAAATGATGGTACTAACACTTGTGTGTCCATACAAAGTTTCTACTTAATAAAAAAAAAAAAAAACTTTCTAATCACACACACACACACAAATAGCTGAATGCTTCAAGTTGCTAGAATTCTCTTAATGGACAAAAGAACAATGTTTTGTTTTGTTTTGTTTACATTCCATGTCAAAAACCATCCACAAAACATTCCCGTGGTTATTCTATACTCATCTCAGTTAAGAATTTTTTTCTACCAATTTCTGCTCTCCAATATTAAATTCTGAAGCAGTGGCCATTGAATTCTGCTACATAGTTTTATGACAAAAATTCAAAGTGAATTTCTGAGAGGACAAAATTTAGTTTAATGGTGTCAATGAGGCACTTAGGAAGCCCTATTTATTTTGGATGATTCAATGAGGAACATCTTTGCTGACTTCTCTCTGCAGTTAAGTGGTGGTCCCAAGTTTATTTTGGTAATAACACACTGTTCTGAAAATGAGTCCAAGTCCTTAGAGCTCAATGATTTAACCTTTAAGGTTTTTTTTTTAAGTGTAAATGATGCTTTGTTCCCTCAATTTCCTTCTTTCTGAGTTGTTCTACACCTTTTCATTCAAAGACATGGATACTTTCATGTACTCAAAGTGTAGCTGACCTTAGTTCAAGTAACTTCACAAAGTTAAAATAAGTTAATGATCAATTGTCTGTGAATAAAGAGCATTATAGATAGTGTTGTGTGAATGCACTGAGCAAAATGAATGATTGGTCCTTTTTCAGTTTGTTGAAAAATGAGTCTTCACCTGTGTTTTTTTAAGTTCCCTTATAGTTGTTTTTTTTTTTTTTAATATCACAGAACTCTATTTGATTTTTTAACTCTCTGTACAAAGAACATAAATTTCAATGAAGATAGGGGTCATCAACACAGATGATATATCCATGGGAATTCCAATCCTAAAACAATAATAAATATTTACACACTGCACACATATGTCTTTATCTCATCAAGAATATTTCCTTAGACAGGATACTTAGAACAGTTCTTTGGTTTATGAGCATAGGCTGTCATGTTTGTCTTGTTGAATTATTTGGAAATTGAAAATATGGATTTCTGACTAATTGATTCTTCTTTGGAGAGACTATTATGGGGGCCATAGGCCCTAGTGACTACTCAAATCTTATTTGGTCAATAGCATTTATTAGGCTTTCACTTAAAAATAGAAAGACTCTAACAGATATTGTACATGAATAGTCCAATGACTGTCATAGGGTTTTTAAGATTTCTGTCCCCAAATATTCTATTGTATATTAGACAACCAGCAGATATATCAAGAACACTTAGATAGACATTCTTATTAACCAGAATCCTATACATACCAGGAAAATTCCAAGTTGGGATATAATCAAAATGTGGCAAGATTTATCATGAATAACAAACGTTCCAGAGAAAATAGGATTTGAAGTAATTAAGAGCTATTTAGTGGAAGGGAGAGGCAACTAAATAAATTTACCAGAAAAGAGCTGAATGCCATTTAGGTATATGCATAAAGCACTATACTCAGAATTTGGTTGATAGGCAAAAGACTTAAAACACACTATGATACCTTTCAATTTCCTGCCTACTTATGGAGGCATACCGGCAGACACCAATAGCATGTACCAATGCCCCCAGGCAGAATCATATAGAAACTCTTCGAATAATGGAAAGGTTTGTAATTATCCACACTAACATTCCATGTAAAAGACAAACATTTATTTTTGAGTAGAGCTTGAAGAGATTGAGTTTGGCAAATGATCTTTAAGGCATAGGCATCAAGTAAAAACAGTCTCAATCCTGAAGTATGACTCAGGAACTCCAAAATACACTCAGGGTCCTCCTCTTTGTTGTGTGATTCATGGTGTAAGGATCTAGAACTCATAATCACAGGCTTCAGCCTACAGTGCAATACTGGAACTGTATTCCAGGACATAAAACATGAAAGGAACAATTTGAGCCAATCCAATTTTGCTCTCTTTTCTGAGAAGCTTCTGTGGAAAGTTCTTCCTGTGACATCTGGTTGGTATATGTGGTGCTTCAAGGTATGGTACTACTGTTACAGATGTTCATTTATATTGTCATGAACAAACCACAGGCTTGTATGGCAGCTTTCCTGTTGGATTTGTATCATGAGTATAGTAATTTTTCCTTCAACTTTGAATAAAAGTTTTCAAAAACATTCAATAGATATTCCGGTTCTGAGCTTAAATAACAATTTTAAAAAATAATTTGACTTGCTGTCTTTGATTCTTGTGGATAATTTCACTGTTAGCAGAATTAGTGAAGAATTTAATTAACATGAACAGATACTTGCTTGGAGCTTTATGCATAACGATTAATCCCTAATGACATTCTGGGGAAAAAAAGGTTTATAATTATTCTTGTTGTATATATAAGAACTGTAGGTCTTAGTCAAGTACAGCTACATTTCCAAAATTACCTAAATAAGACTTGAAACAGAATGCATACTTATGCCTGCCAGCCACAGAGTATGTGCTATGTCATGGTGCTGTACTTGGGAACTGGTGCCATTGCTTACTACACAGGGCTGTGGTTGAACAGGGTGTCATAAGAACTGACATAAAGAAGATATACACCCCATAACAAAGGGACTACAAATTCAATCTTTTCTAGCTATACACATGTCATAAGATCATATCTACAATATACAAAGAACTTATAAAACTAGACATGAAGGAAACAACCTTTAGTCACTGTCAGTGGAAGTGTTAACTGGTATATCCACTATGAAAATCAGTGTGGAGTTTTTATTACAAAGCTAAAAGTAGGGCTGGAGAGATGGCTTAGCCGTTAAGCACTTGCCTGTAAAGCCTAAGGACCTTGGTTCGAGGCTCGATTCACCAGGACCCACATTAGCCAGATGCACAAGGGGGCGCATGCATCTGGAGTTCATTTGCAGTGGCTGTAGGCCCTGGTGTGCCCATATATTCTCTATCTCTCTCTCGCACTCGCTCTCAAATAAATAAATAAATGTAAATAAACAAAATTTTACAATAACTAAAAGTAGAACTATTAGATGACCCAGCAATTCGATTTCTGGGAGTATACCAAAATATCTGCATCCTACCACAGAGATGCTTGCATATCCATGTTAGTTGATTCACAATAGCTAGGAAATGGAATCAGCCAAGATGTCCATCAGCTAATGGAAATGTTTTAAACTAGGAATTTAACTAGTGTAATGAAGATGTGGTACATATACACAATGAAATTTTATTCAGCTATGAAGAAAAATGAAATTTACAAATAAAATGGATAAATCTGAAAAAAGAGTATATTGACTGAGGTAACCCAAGTCCAGTAAAAACACATACCACATATTATCTCTCAAATATGTATCCTACTACAAATCTTTAGAAAAAGATCTAGAGATAGAAGTCAGAAGAATTACTTTTTAAGTAAGAGGTGGATTAAATGAAAATAAAAAAGATTGAGCAGGAGTAGGAGGGAAAGTATAATATAAGAAAGTATAATAAGAGTGGTATGGTGGTATTCAAAGCACATTGAATACATATACAAAACTGTAAAAAAATATTTTAGGCCTGTGACTAAAGAACTATTAACTCAATTTTTCTACTAATTAAAATACAACAATTATATCCACTAGGAATTATAGAAATCTCACAAAAATCATGATGTCCAAAAATCTTTTTAGCTTGGTTCAGCATATTTTGATTATTAGTAGTCCGTCCTCAAATCGCTTACATAATAGAAACATTAGTCATTGTTAACGTGGATAAATATATAAGGAGATTACAGATAGATGATAGACAGGTAAATAGATAGATGATGAAAGAAAGAAAAAAGGAAAGAAAGACAGGAAGGAAGAAAGGAGAGATGGAGGGGTGGGGAGGAAAGGAAGGAAAGAAGGAAGGAACAAAGGAAAGAAAGAAAGAGGGAAGGCAGAAGGGAAGTGAAGAAGAAATAAAAATAAGTAAGTTCCTAGGCACCAGTCTATATTGCAAATACTTTGTATGGACTAATTCACTCTTTTTCTTTTTGAGACTGATTCTCTCTCTATAGTCCAGGCTGGCTTCAAAATCCTAGTAATCATCCTGCCTCAGCCTTCCAAATGCTAAGATTATAAGTATGAGCCACAATACATGGTTCTCATTCAAACTCATTTCAGCCTCTGAAATTATTTACAATTTTCAGATGAGAAAGATGATGCAAACAGAGGCCAAATAGCATGCATATTTTGTCAAGGACGGGCAAGCTAAAAATTAGCTGGAAATCTCTTTTTTATCTTTTTTTTATTAATTAGTTTTGTACTCAGTGAATACAGTCAATTTGTTACCATTATTAGGCTCATCCATTACCTACCCCATCCCCTTGGCACCTCTTTGTTGAAGTACATGGGTCATGCATTCTGGAGTTAGCCCACAGTTATGGGTAGGATAAATGTATGCATATCATGACCCAACATGTGGCTTTGACATTCTTTCTTCCCACTCTTCTGCAAAATTTCTCTGAGCCATGCTGTGTTCACTTTTGGTCTGCTTCAGTGATGAGGTGTTGGGGGCCTCTGAGTCTCTGGATCTCTGATTTGGTAGGAGTTGATTTTTCTCTGTGTTGATCTCTTTCACCCTTATGTTTGTACACGGTTTACCAAGAAAACAGCACCCTTGCTTGTTTCACCAATTGTTCTTAGTTTCAGTGGGGCCCTTCTGAGGTATGATAGGGTGGCTCTCTCCTTATGATCTATATCTATCTGAAAAAGAGAAGCACATTCTCCAATGGAGAGGGAGTTAGCACCAGACAAATGAGATAACCCTAACTTTTTGATAGAGAATTTAATAGGTGTAGGCCCTCTTGTAGCCCAGGATTGGTGGTTGCTTGATAGTGGAAAGTGGGCTTATGTTTGGATATGGTCCTGAGTTGTTTCCCAGCTCCAACTGTGGGTCCCGTAACACTGAGGGGATCAGTTAGTCAAATCAATAGCAGTTGGTTTCTCACCATGTCTGTGTGCCACTATTGCACTTGTGTGAGCATCACAACAGGTTATTTGTTCCTAAGTAGATTAGAACATGAGTTGCATGGACAGATATTGGTCATTTCCCCCAGTTGCTCATGTAGCACCTCTGGCACTAGATGTGCTGACTGTCTGGGGACTGACTCTCTTCCAGCTTCCAGTCATGCCATTCCTCTCCATGTTTCAGTCCCTATTTCTATTCCCTGTTTTATATAAGTTGATTAATAAATGACTCTCCTCCACTTTCTGAGAGTTTTTATTTTTCCTTATGTCAGATTGTTTAAAGAAAGCATTTGATTTCGTTTGACCTTGACTAGAGCATGGTGAGTCATAGTATGATGATTTAAGCCTATGCTAGGAAATAAAATGCATTCATTCACCAAGAATGTAAAGCTTTGTGACGGCATGGATACCACATCTTTCTCCTCTAACTCAGGCTATGTAGACTACATGTTGGGATCAAACATATCCATGATACATAAATTTTAGTATTTTGTCTGCTTAGATTCCACTAGAGTGGTAATTTAAAAAATATTTTAGGGTTCTTTTCTCTTTTGTCTTTTCTGCAAATGTTCTTTTTCCATGTTCAGGAAGGAAGGAAAGTAGGCAAACAGAAAAGGAGGAATGATAAATGGGAACTTTGATAGCAAAAAGGCAAGGACAGAAAAAGTTTCAAGTATCAGAGTCCAAAAATTACAAAAGGAAATGTAATGTAAAAGATTGAACACAAGTTTGCTCACTCACCACTGAGCTACATCCCCATTTCCAAGATATGCTTTTAAATCCAAAATATGCGTGAAAGCTATTTTCAATTTTTAAAGTAGAATTGGAATAAAAAAATCTTGTTTCAATTTTCTATATTAGATTTTTAGTTCAAAGAGTTAGCCTGACAAGTTTCACATGTGATTTTATGTAGGGAAAAACCCTATAGGAAAATGATGAATAAAATTTTCCGTTTAGCACAGGTGACTTGCGCAATGACTAAGAAGTACAGGTCAAGAGGAAGCAAGCATTACAAGGACCTCATGAGCTAAGAATATCATATTAAGCTAATTAAAAATATTGTACTTGGGCTGGAAGTATTGCTTAGTGGTTAAGGCACTTTCTTGCAAAGCCAAGGGACCCAGGTTCAATACTTCAGGACCCATGTAAGTCAAGTGCACAAGGTGGTTCATGCATCTGGAGTTCATTTGCAATGGCTGGATGCCCTGGCACTCCCATTTTCTCTCTCATCCTCCCTCTCCCTCTCCTCCTCTCTACCTTTTTCTCTTTCTCAGATAAGTAAATAAAAATAAAATATATTTTTTAATTAGACTTTCAGCACTCAGGAGGCAGAGGTAGGAAGATTTCTGTGAGTTCAAGGCCACCCTGAGATTCCATAGTGAATTCCAGGTCAGCCTGGCTTAGAGTGAGACCCTACCTTGGAAAACCAAGAGCAACAACAACAAAAATAGACTCTATTGTACCAGTAGCAGGATTCCAAAATGTAGGCTGAAGGAATCCCCACTCACATTACCTGAACTCAGTAGAGTCTCATCCAGGGAACAGATTCAATCAGGCATTCCCAGCCATGTCTGTAGAAAACCAAAAGAATTTCAGATTGGAATGGCCTGTGCTAAGCTGTAATAATAATTCCAGGTGCTATCACAGAAAGAACATTTACCACTACAATCTGGGGGATGGGGACACATAAACTCGATTCACCAAACCAGAAACTAAAGAAAACTAGTTAAATTATTGAAGTAGATTGTGACTGTAGATTTGAATAAAATGTAAGGAATTTTTAATTGAGCATCCAGAAAAATAGGATTACATAGACAAACTTGGTCAGCTCCAAAAATAGAATTTAAACATTACTCAGAGGAAAATTATGGTACTGAATGCATGCAATGGCAGGAAGAAAAATCTGAAACTAGTCTCCTCTGAACTCCTATATAAATCAGAAAAAGAAAAAATAACAAATTCAAAGGAGTGAATTGAAAACAGGAGCTTGCATCATTAAAATTCATATCAAGATATTAATTTATTTTAAACATCAGTAAAAGGTTAATTCTTTGAAAAAGTTAAATAAAATTAATAAATTAGTTCAACTCAGACTAGCAGAGGCAAAAAAGAAAAAAAAAGAAAAGAAAACACAAAGTTCCGATATAGGAAATGAAAGCTGTGCCAGCACTAGTCATCTCATGTCCAGTAAAAGATATGACAATTATAACAATTATGCTTACCTGTTAGGCAACAAGCTTGATCATTTCAATGAAACAGTTCAATTTCTTGGAAAACAAAAAATGATGCCAAACTCTACAAGCAAAGACACAGAATCAAAATAGACCTGCATTTGTTAAAAATATCAAGGCCATCATGTCAGCAGCTGCCAAGGTGCCAGGTTCTATTGGAAAGTCCAGATCATATTGAGATGTGTCCTTTACTCATCAGGTAACTAGAACCACACCTGGAATTCTACACCATGGTCTCTGGCTCTATGTTCACCCACATCAACTCTCCCTTCATTTTGTCCCACAATGAGATGATAATGGTAGAAGATAAGCCGGGGACATAAATGCCTAACCCTTTTAACTTGGCTTGTTTGCAAAGTTCTGGCCAATGTAGACATAAGGAGCTTCATCTGTAATGCAATTCCAGGGCCTTTCGCGCAGTTAGAGGTGCACCTGCAGGTGGTGATGTCCCTCCCCCACTGTCTGGCTGGGAAAAGAGTAGAGAAAAGAAAGTATCTGAGCCTTCTGACATCACAGGCATTGTTCTTTCTAATTTGTACCATGCTCAATCAAAATTCAAACTATGTGGCTGGAGAGATGGTTTAGTGGTTAAGTTGTGAAGTCTAAGGACCCAAGTTTGATTCCCCAGCACCCATGTAAGCTACATGTACAAGGTGGCTCATGCATCTGGAGTTCATTTGCAGTGGCTAGAGGCCCTGGTGTGCTCATTTCCCTTCTCTCTTTCCTCTCTCTCTTCTCTCTCTCCCTCCCTTCCTCTTTCTCTCAAATAAATAAATATTTTTAAAAGACAAACTATGGATAAAAAGGCAGAAAAGAAATTGAGTCAACAATTAATGTTTTTCCAAAACAAAAAGCACCATGCACAGATGGTTTCATGTGCCATTCCTACCAAACCTTTAAGGGAGAGATGACGGAAATTCTGTAAAATATCTTGAGAACATTCTTAGTGAATTCTAGGAACCCAGCATGGTGATATGAAAAATTTATGAAGATTTTGTAAGGAGGAAAAATTATAGACTTAACTTTAATGAACATATATATAAAAGTACACAAATACCACACTACTAGAAAATCAAATGAACTGATAAATATTTAAACTGAATACTGAGCCTTATCATGATTATATCAATACAGGTAGGATCTAACACTTGTTTATGAAGAAAATTAGCAAAGCCAAGTAATGCCAAACACAGCTTTTGGAGGCTGAGCCAGGAGAATCAGTTCAACATAAATCTAGGTAACATGCATAACAGGACTCAAATAGAAATAAAATAAAATAAAATAAACTTCTAGCAAACAAGAAATAGATAATAACTTCCTCAATTAGTATAAATGACCTTTCTAAGGAAGGCCCTCAGTAGAATGGAGTGGGGGAGAAGAAACATAAAAAGTATAATGTGATGGGAATATAATTAATAGGCAATATGTTAAAAAAAGAAATAAGTAAATAATCTATATATGAAAAAAATAAAAAAGAGGACAAAAGAACAGTAGAGCAGAAAGTATGCAAAATGAAGAGGAAATGATAGCTTTCTTCCAAAAACATGCTCCCTTTTGCCACTCTTACATCATGTGGGAAAAGCTAGATAAGAAGGAAAAGAAGAAGAGAAGGAAAGGGAAAGAGAAGGGAAAGGAAGAAAGAGGAGAGGGAAAGAAAAGAGGAGAAAGAAGGGTAGACAGATGACACAGAGAGGAGATAATTGAGAAATTCTCTTCTAACTAATCAAGTCCTGACAAATGAGGTGCTAAATGTCGTCTAAGGCCAGGAGAAACTCATTATACTCTACCTTGAAAATTTAGAATCATCTTATCCTCCTGGTCCGCCCTTACATATAGTCAGCCACACAGGCCTGTTGGTCCTCCCTTACCACACTTCCCTTTCCTTAACAAATGTAAACTAGACTGAAGACTTTAGTTTAATCCCATTCTTCAGAGCGCAACACAATCATTGGCTCCAGGGTGCATGTACACACCAATATGTTACAGACCTTTCCAGAAATTTCTGGCATGTCCTCAAAGGAGAGAAGTGCTGTTCTAATTTATCTCCACATTTCCATCCTCTTTCTTTGTTAAGCTTTCTTTTATGGTTTTGACATATTTTTCGAGGACATTCATTTTTAAATATAATTTCTCTGTTCAAGAAACTTCCATAACTTTCCATAGCAAGGAAAAGCCAAGATTCTTTACAATTATTTTTAAAATCTTCCAAGTGTGAAGCTAATCAGCATTTTCCATTTAAAGTCTATTTTTGCATGCTGGGACTCAGCCTGAAGCACTCACAGTTATGAGAATATTACTTTTTATGTCTAATCTATTTAACAAACCCTCATCTTTTGGCCCACACGGGGAGAACGGGTGAGGTACAGAGCTTCTTAAAATACATACTGCAAGTTCATGTACTTAATTATTGACCAAAATATCTAAACAACCTTCCAGGTATAAAACAATGAGAAACTTGATGAAACTATTTTCTGTGCATTTCTATATTTACAAAAAAAAAAAATGAGTAGAATTGCCAAAGTCACCAGCTACAAGTGGATAAATCTATCTGATGAACCTAGAGAGGCAAATGTTAAGGTTAGCACTTCCATTGAGAAAATCACTAGCAATCCTCAAGGCAGAAAGATTACCACCTAGCAGGCCAAGAATTCTGGGGTCAGCTGTAGAAGTGAATGAATCAGATGCTGATGTATTTCCATAATTGCAGGCTAGAGCCTGAGATTGCATTGCATACTCAACAGTCCATATGGCAGACTAAGTTAGTGTAGACAGGCTCCATACAATCTAATGTGAACAGGAGATCGGAATTTGTACTCTGTTTTCTAAAGGATATTGTGACGAGAATAAGGGTTGCAACTCTTCTTGCCCATGCCATATGCTAAATGTAAGGATACTTCCAGCTGGCAGGTAGTTTGATGCCACCCTTCTCTTTGGGAATATTGACTGCTATCTTGTCTGTTTAGCCCACAATAAGACAAAATTAAAACATCAAGAAGTAGCTACTAGAAATAACCAGAGCCTCATAGAGTCTGTCAATGCTGAAGACCAGGCAAAGCCAGGGTGAAGAGGCTTGAAGAACCTGACTCCAGCAACTCCTAGCAAACATGGAGCACAGAAATCCACAGTGAAATCTACCTGGGAACTTAGTGTCTTCAAACTATGCGCTCTCAAAAGGTTCCATTAACCCCTCAATTTGACAAGATGGGCAAATCCTGACTCTCACATGACCAGCAGGAAGATTGTCAAGGTTGCAATTCTGATATTTCTTGAGGGATTTCTGTCACCTCCACATTAGGATGTACTGGAAGATTTTCTAACACATAAGTAACTTCATCCATCTCTAAAGTTCTAGGGTTAAAGATGACAACATACGATTTTTTTAGGCCATACAATTCACCTTATCACAAATAACTAAGAACATTTTAAGGTGAGGATACATTTACTCAAATACTGCCTCATAAAATTGTAAACTGTATTTCTACTCAACTCAGTGCAAGAATACAATCCCAAAATGTGAGAGGACTCAAAGTTAGCCTCTGTGTTATGTTCTTTTCAATGAATACCTGGAATATAATGTCAAGAAATGTACCTGCTTTGAGATGAAAAGAAGTTTTCACTGGGTATCTGACCAATCCATCAAGCATGTTTGATGGCAGAATTTATTAAAATACAGTAAAATAACAAATGTTTAGACGCTGCCTGAGATATTCTTCTATTCTAAAGAAAATGGGTCAGAATTACATTATATAAAGTGTTCATATAAATTTATCTGAACATATATAATGGGTTTTATCAGCATGCTATGACTTTTGACAGTTGAGATATTTAGATCAACTACTTGAGTGTTTCTTATGCCATACTTTCAAATGCCACTTGCAATCAGGCAATAAGCAGCAAGGCAACTAAAGACCAACACAGCTGCTGGATAATCTCCATAAGTGTTGTTTGGAAAGCATCATTCCCTCTCTGAAGAAGCTACAGTGGTTTTCAACTTCCTTTTGTTCTGAATATGAACTACTAAATATCTGCAATGAGGCTTGGAAAAATGCAAACCTACCTACAAAGATGATTGATTGCATATATTGCTGTGTTTGCATGAAATATCAAATCCTCATTGCTCATTTTTCACTCAAGTATACCAACAAAAACCCAGTTTTTGTAATGCTGTTGATGAAACCTGGGGCCTTGAGCATGCTGGGAAAACATCTTAATTCTGAGCTGTATCCCCAAATTCCACTGTCTAAAGCTAAAACCTTATCTAGGATGATTTTCATAAAATTTTATACCACAATGTCTTTAAAACAAATTTGTTTCATCAAAGCACTCCAGCTATCTCCCCTTAAGGCTCATGATAAAAATATTTGCCCAGGTCTCATCTGACAAGCTTTTGTAAATCTTTCAAATATTTTTTTTACTTAAAAATATTTTATATTAGCTGAAATTATGGTGTGTTCATCATTTGCAGTACAATATTTTTATTTTTAAAAAGATAAAATACAGCATATTATTCATAAGCACTGTTGCTGGAGTATAAATTTGTCCACCTTTGAGAGCTAGCAGTCTATATTTGTCAAAAAGCATTTGTAACCTTTCTATTTTACCTCAACAGTGAACTACATTGGGTACAGACTCACATAGATGCTTAATTATATAAGTAACAGCTTTGTTTAATGCAAAATGTTAATAGAAAACTGATACAACACTCCTGTATATTTAAAAATTGCAAATAACATGGTTATAAGGGATGCACTCATCATGGTAGACACAGGAAACAAGCAAAGCTCATTTCAGAATTGTATAGATAGACAGAATGATATCATCATCTCAAAATAGCCTTAGGAGTGCTTTCTGCTAGGAAGCATAGACACTTTTTACTTCTCTTCTTCAAATAGATTTGATCATGTATTATTTTTACAGTATCATGTACAGGAGCAGACCTGACTTGTCAAGCTAGAAGTATATGGGAGTGTATAGGAAGCAGGAAAAGGCCAAGATGGTCAGAGAAGAAGATGGGGATGGGGAAAGTGAAGGGATAAGGAGAGAGAAAAAATAACTGGAAGAGGAAGGATGGGAGCTGAAGGAGAGCAAAACCAAAATTAAAGAACAAACAAACAAACAGAAGATAAAGTCTAAGATATAACTATAGGAAGCTGCTTTTGGCAATATGAGTCTACCTGTACAACTGTTGTACTATTTCTTATCCTAAGCCTTTCTTGGATAAAGTGGAATTGCACAGGAAATCATGAAGGTAGTTAAAAGGCAAATTGTAGAGTTACAAGTAGCATCTCTATCACTCAGTAATGGATATGTTAACTTTTTCACTGTGATAATGGCTTTGTGAGTGAATACCTATGTTAACATTTATTTAAACCAATCACAGCAATAGATGTACTTTATTGCATATATTATTGCTCACCAAATATGTTTTGAAACCCTTTAACAATCTCTTTATATCTACATTGAGGTTTCCCATGAGCACAAGCCTCATGGAGGGTCAGAACAATCATTAGAAACCAGGAATGATGAGAAACAGCAACAAACCCTGCCTTGACTTTGCTTCCCTGGAATGAGGGTCTTGGAGTGAATGGAAGTCTATCACCATGCATGGTGAAAACATTGCTCCTGATGAAATCTTTCAACTTACCTCATTATTCCTGAAACCATCAAGAAAAGAGTGACTGAAAATAAGTGAAGAGATCCCTCTGACAGTATTATCCTAGGACTGCTTAAACAGAAGTCAGCAATAACAAAAGAGAAAGAAAACCGAATATAATGCAGGGACCAAGTAACCTTGTTGCTTCAGAAACTGAACATTTAAACCCACAGAAACATGACCATGATAGCAGATTACAAGATATATCATGCATATATATGCAGCCCTGCCTGACTGTGAACTGTTACCCTCCTGTTTCTGCCTCAGCCCCTGAGTGCTGGAATTACAAGCATGCATCATCTGACTTTGAATGCTACTTGTTTTTAAAGAGCCAATGTAATTCAAGTACAAGTTGAACCCTAAACTTTTGATATCTTAAAATGGTATTCTTTCTTCATCTAATAATTTGTGTATGGGTCCTCACCCACATGTTTTCATCTCTTCTATGCACTGTCTAAATTTCTCCATCTGTTATGGTTTGAATATGGCTGGAATTCAATCCTCATTGTGAAATATTAACAAATGGAAACTTAGTTAAGATGTTCAGAAGTGGGGATTCAGGGAGTTGATTAGCCGAAGATAAACTATTTAGCATGGGGATCCCAAACATTGAATACGTGTACCTTTTATATTTTACCTGTGTCTTTATGAGAGGAGGGATTCGAGAAAACACACACACACACAAATACAGACTCACACATGTGCATACATATGCACACACTCCCTGTGTCTTGGTATATGGTGCTCTGTACCAGTTCAGGACTTTGACAACCAGAAACAATCATGAGGTTCAGTCTCTCAACCTTAGACCTCCAGAAAATCAGAAGCCAAAATAAATCCCTTTTCTTCAAAACATGTCCAGTTTATGGTACTCCATTATTACAAACTAGTATATTATCCTATTCTCTCTCCCCAGTTAGGTCTATGTTCTTATCATTACTTCTATACAGATAAGGATATTTGAATCTCTCCAACTCATTTAGACTATTAGAGTCATCCATGGTGATAATGGGTTAGCATATGAAAAACATACAAGACTTATAGAAGCTCCCATCCACACTATTCCAGTAGAGGATCTGCATGTCAGAGAGAATACTGCCATCATATGGGGCCAGTTATTCAAGTGTTAGGAGCACAACTAAGACACTGAAAGAAGAGAATGTAAGTGACTCAAGAAAATATGAATTTTGGAGCTGGGAAATGGCTTAGTAGTTAAAGGCTCTTGCTTGCAAAGCCCTTTTACTTGGGTTAAATTCCCCAGTACCCACATAAAGCCAGAATCACAATGTGGAAAGTGTATCTGGAGTTCATTTGCAGTGATAAGAGATATGTTGTGCCCATATTTTCCCTCTCTCTCAGCAAATAAAAAAAGTAAAACAATTAAAAGAAAACATGAATCTCAAAGTTCACATCAGAATGGCCCTTTAAGTCAAAATGGAAAGCTGAGAGAGTGCTGAAGTCATCCAAGACCAGACCCCAGATGTAGAGGAGAAAATGCTACCTGAATTGCTGAGGTTTATTTATTTATTTATTTATTTATTTATTTATTTATTTATTATTTATTTATTTTTCAATCTGGCCTGCTCAACATAAGATGAAGAGAACTGCAACTCTGCTGCAGTAGATGTGGAAATATTCTTGGACACTCACCTCACATTGCAGCAGTGATTGAGGCTCCACAGGCACCAGATCAATAGATCAATGTTCTCTTTTAAACACTGAAGGAATAAAATCACATACTCAAACAAGAAGCAAACCACAGAACTTCTGAAATTGAAAACAGTAGGCCTGGGTATGCAGCACTGTTACTGTGATAGCGCTAAGGGTTTAGAGTGGACACATCAGAGTCACACCAGGGTCACCAGATCTATATAACACACAGAGAAATCTGTCTGGTCTTTCAGCCATACACTTTATGACACACATAATGTACCACAAATATGACACTGTCCCATTTAGATGGACTAGTATAGACAAACTATGTTCAGGGCAAAGAAAAATTCATACCTTGTTTTAATATAAAACAGTGTCCATCTGCACATGTCTTTAAGAATTAAAGGGAGATTTCCCAGTGGATAAGAGCATTTGGTTGGCAAGCATGAGACCTGAGAGGGCCTGGGGCCACCTGAGTTTGGATCCCTAGCACCATATAAACAGCTGGGCATGGCCACACTTGCCTGTAACCCCAACTGTGTGGGAACCAGAGACAGAAGATCACTGGAGTTCACTGGCCAGCCAGTTTGAGTTAAAAACTGCAGCTCAGTGTTCTGTGAGAAAGTCCATCTCACAGAAATAAAGGAGGAGCAATAGAGAAAAACACCTGGCAATTTCCTCTGGCATACCCATATGCATGCACACAAATACACCAACATACACACAATGGAAGAAAGAAAGAAGAAAGGAAGGAAAGAAGGAAGGAAGGAAGGAAGGAAAGAAGGAAGTACATAGCATATCTAAAGAATTAATATATTTTTGAAATAAGGTAACTTATTGTTTTAGTTACTTTAAATTTTAAATATTTTTGTGTTTCTCTTATAAAGCTTTAATAATAGTAATTTAAGTATCAAGTTATTTAGGGCAAGTTTATGATAGACAAAGTCATTTGTGGATAGTCAAATAGCATAGAAAGAAACTTCAAGGGAATTTATGAAAATTTTATGGTACAGAAGAGGGGCTTTGAGGGTTCTTCAGCATGTTAAGACACATTGTATATGTAATAAAAGGGAGGCCATGTCTTAGATAAATGTGCTCTCTCCTGTAGCTTACATACCCTTTTAATCTTTGTGTATGTGTGTGTGTGTTAATGTGTGTACAAACATTTGTGGTTGCACATGTGTATGTGTGTATGTGCCAGCTTGGGAACATACACATGGAGGTCAGAAGTTGACTTTGAGTTTCATCCTCTATCGGTCTCTAATTCTGTACTGAGGCAGGGTCTCTCACTTGAACCCAGAATTCACCAATTCAACTAGTCTAGCTAGCCAGCCAGCTTGCCCCAAGGGTCCTCATCTCTGCCTCCAAACCCTGAGTTTATGAGTAGGCCACAACCACCACCCAGCATTTATGTGGGTGCTACAGATTCAAATCTGGTTTCACACTGACATAGCATTTTACCTATTGAGCTATTTCCCCAAGCCCCTCCATTCCTTTGTGTCTCACAAATGTTAAACTAGTTTTCACCTGTAGGTATCTATCCTTCTTTGTCTCTGTTCTATCACTTCTGTCTTTTCTCCTTCTCTATAGCCTATTCAATTAATTTTAGTACCCTATTCGAATTCTACCAACCTTCCTATAAAGACACTTCACAACTGTAATACATTTAACTTTTACTAAAAGCTTTAAAATCTTATCACATATATATGCATAAAATGCTCTATTTTAATTTTATTAAATGAATTCAGAATTTTATATCTATATATACACATTATTAAAAATACTAGAGAGTACCATACACTTTAATTATATCTATGTAAATGTATTTAGTTTATAAAGGGCTAGCACTCAGCATAATATATTCTAGATATCAAACTCAAATATTTTTTCCAACATTTCCAATAATTGCTCATTATAATATATTCTACTTGATACATATATGGGCAATAACTTTTTGCAGAGCATTTTGTCTTTGCTGGAGCTTCTAATTTGTTCTCTCTTTTTAAACATTTTTTACTTATTGTGTGCATGTGTGTGTACATACATGCCACTGTGTACATGTAGAGGTCAAGGGCAAATTCAAGGTGTCTGTGATCCATATTCCTTGAGGCAGGATCTCTTCACTGTTGCAAAGTACTGTGCCTGCAAGCTGTGGAGTCTCCTGGCCCTGTCTCTCATTGTCATAGGTGTCCTGGACGTGTCTGGCTTTATATGGTAATTGAGCCCAAGCCACTAGTTTTTGTAATCACTTTATTTTAACCACTATATTTAACCACTGCCTCTCTCCTTTTTAATCATCAATGTCCTCACATTATTACTGAAATCATCAATGTTTCAGTTAAGCTATTTGGTATAACATATCTTTTTGAAAATGATATTTTCATATCAGTGACTTCTATACTGATTAGGACTATTTGTAGTTTAAAAGCATCGTCTGCCAAAATATGGTTTTTGTTGCAGTTTTGAGATAATCCCAATTGCTTCTTCCATGTTTTTATCTTCATCCTTTCATTTACCTTGTATTTCTCTAAAGTTAAATCTCAAGAAATATCCCAACTCAGTCTATATAGAATTAAGCTTTCTAAATTGCTGCCTACTGGGCTGGCGAGATGGCTTAGCAGTTAAGTGCTTGCCTGTGAAGCCGAAGGACCCTGGTTTGAGGTTCGACTCCCCAGGACCCACGTTAGCCAGATGCACAAGGGGGCGCACGTGCCTGGAGTTCATTTGCAGAGGCTGGAGGCCCTGGCGCACCCATTCTCTCTCTATATCTCTTCTCGATCTCTTTCTATTTGCTTGCAAATAAAAAAAAAACTTCCATAAATTGCTGCCTACTATGAATATCTTTCTTTGTCACCTGACTAGGAGTTTGGCTGTACTTCCTTGCCACATACCTTAGCAAAGAGAAAAATATGCAAGTTCTGGAAAATACTAGTCAAAAGGCAAATTATTCATTATCTTAGAAATGACTTGTAAGAAGGTAAATCCAGGCTAAATTGTGACCCCAAGAGAGCATCGTTCTCTAAATCTCTGGAACCTATGACTATGCTAGGTAATATGCAAAGGAGGTTTTCCAATATAATTCAAGCTATAGGCTTTGAAATAAGGAGAGTACTCTAGATTATTAAAATGGGCTGAATCTAATGATTTCACCACTAAATAGTAAGGAATATACTTCGCAGAGCTAGGTGCAATGGGAGAAAATAAAAAGCATTACATGTACTTGTTTTAAGATTGTAGGTACCCTTTATTTAAAACATAACACTGCAAAAATATTGTTCGTCACAAATGGTGAGACAAACAGCAGATTGCAAACAGTGTGTACTGTGTGATTTAATTTTTTTTTAATAGTTATGTAAATACTCTGTGTGAACAGTACTTTTCTTGGTGTAGAGGATTGTATGTTGAGGAATGTAGGTGGCCTATTGTATAATGTTCAGCCAATAGCCAGCGAGGAAGTGGGACTTGAGTGCCATAGACACAAGAAACTAAATTTGCCAACAATTTAAATGGATTTGGAAGTCAATTCCTTCCAAGAGCTTCCAGGTATGTGGCTGGTCTATATCCTAAAAGGCCCTCATGAATTTAAACAATGAACTGGAAAAAAATGCTTAAGACCACACAGACTTTTAAAGTACAGAACTATAAAATGATAAAAATGAGAACACACTAATCTGTTACAGTACCCATCAAAAAGAAAAAAAAAAAAAATGATGCCCCAGGTTTTGTCAAAAGATTCTCTAAAACTTCAAGTATGGGGCTGGAAAGAAATCTTAGTCATTAAGCACTTGCCTGTGAAGCCTAAGGAACCTACTTCAAGGCTTGATTCCCGAGGTCCCACATAAGCCAGATGTATAAGGGGCACATGCATCTGGAGTTCATTTGTAGTAGCTGGAGGCCCTGGAATGACCATTCTCTATATATCCACCTCTTACTCTCTGTATCACTCCAAAATAAATAAATAAAAATTAAAAATTAAAAAAAAAATTCAAGTACAATAGCAAAAAGAAATAGAAAATTCAATGGCTAGGGAAATGAGAAAAAATGACAAGATAGGCTCATTTGGTTAATTACCACTTTTGTCTCTCTAGGTTTGTTGAAAATTGCACATCTGGGAAAAGGTATAGTCCAATGTGCAAGAGGTTTACTAGGAGACCACAAAACAGAAGGAATGAAAGAAGTGGAAGTGTGAATGAAAGAATCTGTACACTTATGTAGAGTAAATGAGCTCTCCAAAGAGTTCTGAAGCTGAAGGAAAATTTCAGAGTTTTTTTGAGACACAGGGAAGTATTCAGATTTTTTTATTAATTAGTTTTGTACACAGTGAATACAGACAAGTTGGTACCATTGTTAGCTTCCTACCTTTCCTCCCTCCTCCCCCTGGCTCCTCCTTGTTGAGTTATATGGCTTATGTATTGTGGAATTAGCCCTCAGTTATGGGCAGGAGGCAATGTCTCTGTATATAATAACCCAACAAGTGGCTCTGACATTCTTTCCACCCCTTGTTCTGCAAATTTCCCTGAGCCATGTTAGGTTCATTTTAGGTCTGTTTCAGTGATGAGGTCTTGGGAGCCTCTGTGTCTCTGGATATCTGATTTGGTAGGAGTTGATTGTTCTATATGTCAACCTCCTTCACCCTTGTGCCGGTACCAGGTTCAGCAAGAAAACAGCACCCTTTCTTGTTTCACCAATTCTTTAGTTTCAGCGGGTCACTTTTGAGGTATGATGGTGTGGTTCTCTCCTTAGGATCTGCATATATCTGCAAAAGAGAAGCAGATTCTCCAACAGAGAGTAAAGTTAGCACCAGATAAATAGGATAACCCTTATTTTTATAGACAGAATTTAATAGGCGTAGGCCATCTTGTAGCCCACGATTGGTCATAGCTTGATAGTGGAGAGCAGGCTCATTTTTGGATCTGGTTCGGACTTGTGTCACAGCACCATCTATGGATTTTGATTGACTGACAGATCAGATAGCCAAATCAAGAGCAGTTGATTTCCCACCATGGCTGTGCGCCACTATTGCATTTGGGTGAGCATCACAACAGGTTATTTGCTGATAAGTAGGTAAGATCATGAGTTGCTTGGACAGATATTGGTCATTTTCCTCCATTCTCCCATGTAGCACCTTCTGCCACTAGACACACTGACTGTCTGCAAACTGACTCTCTTCCAGCTTCCAGCCATGTCACTCCTTGTTACATGTCAACAGCATATGGCGTCTTCAGCAGTAGTCTTACCACTACTCTTTGGTGGGTATTCAAGTACTCAGACAAAAATCTATCTTTCTTTTAGGAAACCTTGTAGATCTCTCTGATCAAATGCTGAACGTGGATGATAGCCACCTGCTGGTACTGGGAGTTACAAGTCAGTGCCCACTAAGAGAAGGAAGAAAAAGATAACTAATATAAATACAAAAGAGTTAGAGAGAAGAGGGAAAGAGGGAAAGAGACAAGCTGTAGAAGATTAAGGTTAGTCTTCATCGTACCACCCTCTCCAATGTCTTGTGACTCAGGTGTTCCCTTTAAGGGCCTGGTGAAGATTCAACCATTTTGTCTTCCTTTTAGGATGTAGAATTTTATGGTGCCATTGCCGTTTGGGTCCAGATTTGTGGCCCCAAGCCCTCTCTTGCCCTCCTTTTCCTCGCCACCCACCCTGTTGTCTAGTACTTGAGACAGTTGCTGAGTATGTCGGCATCTTGGGTAGATTCAGGTTAGGTACTGTAGATGAGTAAGACTACGCAGCAATTTTCTTTCTGTGAGATCATTCACTGAGAATGATCGTTCCAGGTTCAACCATTTCTCTTCACATTTCATTGTGTCATTTTTTTTTTTTACCACTGTATAGAATTCCATCATGTAGATATATCACATCTTAGTTATCCATTCTTCTAGTGATAGACATCTGGATTGATTCCAGCTCTTAGCTATCACAAATTGAGCTGCTGTAAACATGGTTGAGCAAATCTCTCTGGACTGAGGCTTGAAGGTTTTAGGGTATATGCCCAGTAAGGGAATAGCTGGGTCTGTTGGTAACTCTATAGTCAGGGTTTTTTTTTATTCATTTTTATTTATTTATTTGAGAGTGACAGAGAGAGAGAGAAAGAGGCAGATAGAAAGAGAGGGAGAGAGAGAGACAGAGGATGGGCACACCAGGGCCTCCAACCACTGCAAACAAACTCCAGATGCACACACTCCCTTGTGCATCTGCCTAACATGGGACCTGGGGAATAGAGCCTCAAACCAGGGTCTTTAGGCTTCACAGGCAAGCATTTAACTGCTAAGCCATCTCTCCAGCCCTATAGTTAGTTTTTTAGGAGTCTCCATACTGCTTTCCAAAGTGGTTGTACGATTTTACATTCCCACCAACAGTGGATGAAGGTTCCTATTTTTCCGCATCCTTGCCAGCATTTATTTTCATTTGATATTTTGATGTTTCCTATCCTTATTGGAGTAAGGTAGAATCTCATAGGTGTTTTAAATTGCATTTCCCTGATGATTAGGGATGATGAAAATTTTTCATGAGTGTGTGTTTTCCATTAGTATTTCTTCCTCTGTGAACTGTTTGTCCAGCTCTTTGCCCCATTTTGTGACTGGGTTGTTTGGCTTTTTATTGTTAGGTTTTTAAGTTCCTTGTAGATTCTAGAAATTAGGCCACTTTCAGTTGATATTCAGCAAATATTTTCTCCCATTCTGTGCATAATCTATTGGCTTTATTTATTGTATGTTTGTCTGTGAAGAAACTCTTTAGCTTCATGCGATCCCATTAGTTGAGTGATTGTTTAAGACCCTGTGCTACTGGGGTTTTGTTCAGGAAGTCTTTTCCAATTCCTAAATCACAGAATTTTCCTCCTACCTTTTCTTCCAGTAGAAGCTAAGTTTCTGGTGTTATATTGAGGTCTTTGATCCATTTGTACTTGATTGTTGTGCATGGTAAGATGTGTGGATCAAGTTTCAATTTCCTGCATATGGTTATCCAGTTTGTCCAGCATTATTTGTTGAAGATGCTATCTTTTTTCCAGCCTATATTGTTAGGGCTTTTGTCAAATATCAAGAAGCTGTAGTTGATTGATTGAAATTCTGGGTCCTCATTCTATTCCACTGGTCTATATTCCTGTTTTTATGCCAGTACCATGCTGTTTTTATTACTATGGCTTTGTAATATAGCTTAACATCAGGTATGGTGATGCCTCCAGAGGAATTTCTTTTGATGAGGATATGATTGGACATCCAAGGCCTTCTGCCTTTCCATATGAAATTTGAGATCATTTTTGTGTTTAGCCTTGTTTATATGGTGTATTACATTGACAGATTTCTGTATGTTCAATCACCCAGGTTCAATTCCTCAGGACCCATGTAAACCAGATGCAGAAGTTGGCACATGCTTCTGGAGTTTGTTTACAGTGGCTAGAGGCCCTGGCTTCTCTCTCTCAAATAAATAAATTAAAATTAAATATTTAAAAATAACACCTCAAGCCGGGCATGGTGACACATGCCTTTAATCCTAGCACTCAGGAGGCAGAGGTACAAGGATCGCCATGATTTCAAGGCCACCCTGAGACTACAGAGTGAATTCCAGGTCAGCCTGGGCTAGAGTGAAACCCTACCTTAGAAAAAAATAACACCTGATTCTATTGGGGACACAATTCAAGCTACCATAGCTACTTTGCTTTATACTTTACTTATTTATATAATTCTAAGATTTTTATCCTCAGTTTAATACATTTTTATATCCAATTATCTGTTCTTTCTTAAAGCACATATATAGCCAGAAGAATGTCCATTCTACCCTTGTTTTGTATCAATTAGATCAAAGCAGTTGATAGTGTTTTTCTGATCTTCTAAGTCATTACTAATTTTGTCAATTTTTTAAGTACAGAAATAGACTTCAACTCTACACCTTGAACATATGATTATGCACTTAACTATTTTGCCCTTCAGTGCTATCAACTTTTGTTCAGAGTCTCCTTATGTATTGATGGTTCCATCAAAAGTTTACATAAATTTTGCACACAAAATTTGGAAATTTCTTTGCTGTCTTTTCTAGTACATTTCCCCATGGCTTCGCATTTGTTGTGATTATTCTGAATATTGTACTCTGAATGTTTAATTATGTAAGATTATGAGTTACCAAAAACACACACACACACATACACACACATTTGCTGCTGTGGTTTTTAGTGATGGCTTGGACATTTACAGCATTTCTTTGCAGCAATGGTATCTGTTCTTCATCAGGAGTCTTGGTTTGCTTTTCAATAAAGGGATTCTGGGCCTGGAATTGACTTATTTCTTGAAAGCAGGTTAGACACTATGGTAACTCATCATGTTTTCCAATTGCTAGACTTACCTTTTTCACATAAAGAAGGAAAGAACAAGAGAAAGAAAGAAAGAAAGAAAGAAAGAAAGAAAGAAAGAAAGAAAGAAAGAAAGAAAGAAAGAAAGCAAGAAAGAAGGGAGGGAGGGAGGGAGGGAGGGAGGGAGGGAGGGAGGGAGGGAGGGAGGGAAGAAAGAAAGAGAGAGAGAGGGAGGGAGGGAGAGAAGGAAGGGAGGGAGGATCAAATAGACTACCTATTTCATTCCCCAGGTTTTTATAATTAATTATCCACTGCCAAAGAGTTCTGTGGAAAAGGGCATTCTTAATTCTTATGAGTGTTAAATTTTCATGGTTACATGTTCACCTTATCCTTTGCCTCTGCTATTCCCAAAATGCATTGTGTACATCATCCTCACTGAGATTAGGGAAAGCATCTTAGCGTTGCCACAACTTCCATTCATATCTGGCTGTAAAAAGAAACCCAACCATAAAGATTTTCAAATATACAGATATTTGTCTTATTAATATTAATGTATGAGTGGGAGGAGATCTCTTGTGGTTCTCATGGGTCATTTTGAGAGATGAGTACATATTTGCACATGATAAATCCAACTCAGCTAATCACTGCCCATAAACCTTAGAATTTTCTCCACCACTTTCTTCCATATAAACTTGGGAATTTTATCATTATTAATTATAGGCCATTGAGTCTAATTTCAGTCAGCAAACCAAGTTTGCTATTAAAATCACCTCTGTAAGCTAGCACACTAAACTTAAATCTCTTCTGAATCATATAAAAAACCTTGATTAATATTGAGTTATTCTTTGGCCTAACATCTTAAAATCCTTGTCTTTACTTGTTACCCAAACTTTCACTGGAATAAATTGTCAGTCTTTCAAGTCCTACATTTCATAGACTATTTCCTTCTGCCTTATAAATGCAACTGTATACCCTGGAGCCATCACTTTTACCTGGTGATTTTATCCCCAAGAAAGATTTAATGATTTCTCGAAACAGTTTTGATTGTTCAAAATTTTGAAGGGATACTGGTATCTAAGAAAGGCTACATTATTTCTGAGGTAATAAGAAATAAACTTTTTAAGACTATCATGTAATTTTCTAATTATTATATTGTGACTCAAGATGAAAAATAATATATTTGAAATTGTCCTTTTTACTCTACAAACACTGAAGTGTACCCAAAACTATGTTCTGCCCTGCCCCATCATTACAGAGTTTGGTGCTGCCACATGATCAAGTATAGAAGCCACATGAGTTCCTCAGTCACACAGGAAATGTTTCCTTTGGTTCCTGTACTCAGCAATATTAACCCATGTTTTCTTGGCCCTTCTGCTTTGTCCTGTGATGGCTCAGCTCATCATAGCAGAAGTGTGTGGACAACAGACCTATTCACCCCATGGCAGCAAAGAAAGAAGGGGATGCTAGTAAGGTCACAACCCATAGTGATCTAGCTTCCTCCAACTACGCATTGTGACCTAAAAGTTCTGCTACCTTTCATGACTGTCACAGTACAGAGACCAGGCCTTTAACACATAGGCATCTGTGAGGCATTTCAGGGCACTTCAGCTGCTATGTTAATACAGTCTATTCTGACAACTTAGTTGAAGACACTACAAGACAAAGGGCATCCATCTCTCCTTCCCACTGAAAGAATGCTCAGCACCAAAATTAAAAAGTATGGCCAGACCATCTTAACATTGGTTCCTCCAGGCTGTTCTTCCTAGTACCAATGACTTTTGAAATTAAATCTGAATCAGTCTGGATCTAATAAGAAGAGAGAAACTTCAGTGGTTTAAAGAGAAGTTTGTTGTGACTTACAAGCTAGAATGAAAGAATGCCATTCCTCCCTAAGGTTGGCATGACTCCACATTAGAAAGGTAAACATGGAAGCAGTCTCTCTCTACTGACAATGTTTCCAAATTCAATGCAGAAGGGATAAGTGCATCCTCACTGAAGGCACTGAAACTTTCTGACATCAGAATTGGTCTTGGTCTACAGTTATGAGATAAGGCAGGATCAAGCTCTGACAGAACAGTCAGTGGTAAGGTGTGGGCATATAGAATGAAAGGGTGTCATGTGGACACAACCTAAAATAATGTGGTGATATACGAGTAGGAAAATAATTGACAACTAAGGTATGCCTGGGAGGTTACTGAGGTGCTATTCATCATAATGAGTGGCTGAGGCAGCAATCACTGGGTCCCTCCCACCCAAACTGATAGTGTAGCTATGAGGACCAGCAGCATTGCCCTCTTCCTGTGATGACCAGCTAGGACCTCCTACTAAGAAAATTTATAAGTGACACAGTGTTCATTGTACATTGAAAGTGTTGAAAGGAATTATGTTTTTTAAATGTAGAACAGGTATTAAGAATTAATTTTGAATTGAAGGGCAGTAAATTGATATCAGAATCAGATACCTTGCCTATTCTCCACTATCACTTCTTTCTTGTATTGCTCATTCATTGTATCTTTCTTTCCCTTTCTCTCTCTCTCTCTCTTTCTTTCTTCATTCCTTTTCTCCTATATTCCTCTTATTTAATCTTTCTGTATGTCTATATTTCTATCTTATCTTTTTTAAGGTATCTAATTCAGAGCGTTGTACACAATAAGCAAGGATAGTATCACTAAAACATACTCCCAGGCCTTGAACCAATATTATTATGAGAAATTCTTTCTTAGGTACTCTTTTCAGTTTTGGTGAAAACAGAGTAGATAAGACAAATCTTCTACTTTTGTGACATTATGTTCTATTAAAGAATTAATAAGCAAGCAAAGAATCAGTAATGCATTTTCAGATTATGATATAACAAAAATAAAACACCGTGTGTACCCCTAAGGTTTCTTTTTAAAGAAAGGAAAGCAGGGCTGGAGAGATGGCTTAGAGGTTAAGCGCTTGCCTATGAAGTCTAAGGACGCCCGTTTGAGGCTTGATTCCCCAGAACCCACATTACCCAGATGCACAGGGGAGCACACACGTCTGGAGTTCGTTGGCAGTGGCTGGAGGCCCTGGCGCGCTATTCTCTCTCTCTCTCTCTCTCTCTCTCTCTCTCTCTCTCTCTCTCTCTGTCTCCTTCCCTCCCTCCCCCCCCTCTCTCTCTCCCCCCCCTTCTCTCTCTGTCAGTCACTCTCAAATAAATAAACAAAAAAAATTAAAGAAAGAAAAGCAAGTAAGACCCAGTCTAATTTAAGACCTGTGGCATTTCAGATATGATGAAGCCTTTCCAAGGAAGCAATTCTTCCCAGGGACTTAGCACTCACCAAAACTCCTGCCAATTATCACTTTTCCAGTAACAAACATTAGAATGGGAGTTAAGTCACAAAATATTTCCTGACACCCTTGACATCTGTAGATATATCAAGGCCATTCTAGATGAAAAGTAGAAAATAATGTGCTAAACAAGGTAGAAAGAACAAAATTTAATTGTGTGGGCTTGGCATCCAAGGGAATGTGAGGAAATTCAGAACTCTGAGGTACAAGATTTACATTAATGAAATCAGATATCAATAAAACTACAAAATTCTAAAACCCACATTCAATTTAGTCTCAGATTCTATAGATTTCCTGTCAAAATGTTTCATATTTAATATATGATGAGTGAGCTGAGCTTAAAGTAGTTAGGTGCTTGAAACCCTTACCTGTCAACACAAGTGAGATCAGAGGGAGGAGCCTGGAAACCAGCCCTGTAAGCAGCTTCCCCAGTGACCTCATATGAGTGATTCACACTCTACAACATGCATGTTGACAGTTTCAACATTGACACAAGAATAAATCATATGAGGGTAGAATTTTCATCCTGAATTCTTGTTTGTTTTTTTCCCTGTGCTGTTATGACCATAGAGGCAGAGGGGCTTTCTGCCTTTGACAGATTAGAAATGATTTTCTAGTCCTCCTTAGCAGTGTTCTTCTCTTTCCACATAGGTGTTTTCTCAGTTTTGTTCCCTTTGTTTTAATTTGTCTGAAGCTTGCCATGGACAGTGTCCACAAAGAGAAACTTAATAAAAGGGAAACCCAGAGCTGGAGACGTGACTTAGCAGTTCAGGCATTTGCCCGCAAAGCTAAAGGATCCTGGTTCAATTTTCCAGGACCCACTTAAGCCAGATGCACAAGGGAGAGCATGCATCTGGAGTTTATTTGCTGTGGCTGGAGGCCCTGGCATGTCCATTTTCTCACTCTCTCTCTCTCTCTCTCTCTCTCACACACACTCTCTCTCTCTCTCTGCCTCTTTCTGTCTCTCAAATAAATAAATTAGAAAAATATATTTAAAAAAAATAAAATAAATGGGAAAACTGCATTGCCTTAATAGTTCCTCAGGGCCTGTGACTTAAGTTTAGCTACAGGTCATTTGAATTCTCACTGAAGTGTGTCCACTCACTTGTAGATAATCATTAATAATAAAATGTCTTAATTTTCCTCTGGAGCCAATTATACCTATATTAGTCTCAAAAAGCAACCTAGAAAAATAAAAGTTGACATTTTATTGGTTTCTTTCATAGGTACAAATATGAGATTGTAGAAAATTAACTTTCTTACCTAAGATAATGTAAATCAATTAGCAGCATTCAGGATACAAATCCAGTGTTTGCTTTGTCAAAATATGCACTGAGCTATGTTGATGGAGGTGGTTCATGGTACATGAACATGGGGGTGGGGGATGCTGCTTAGTGATAAAATGTCTGCCTAGTATATGAGGTCCTATATACCCAAAACCACACAAGAAAAGTAGTTAAGTAAATGTAGAAGTTACTATATACTATATTATCCTCAGAAATGTAAATTATATGTTTGCCTATAAAAACCTCTGAGAAGGGCTGGAGAGATGGCTTAGCAGTGAAGCACTTGCCTGTGAAGCCTAAGGACCCTGGTTCGAGGCTCAATTCTCCAGAACCCACGTTAGCCAGATGCACAAGGGGGTACACACATCTGTAGTTCATTTGCAGTGACTGGAGGCCCTGGAGTGCCTATTCTCTCTCCCTCTTTCTATCTGCCTCTTTCTCTCTCTGCCTGTCGCTCTCAAATAAATAAATTAAAAATTTTAAAGATAACTCTGGGAAGTCCAGAATTTGTGGGGAGAAACTATATTTAAATGTGTTCATTCATTTAACAAATATATTTTGAATTCTAATGTATTTCAGTACATGATGAGCAACAGAAAGAACATGAGAATAGCCTCAAATCGAGATTAAGCCTGCTTGTTTGATGAGCCTACAAAAAGCTCACCTGGTAGAATTCAAGTTGTGGTATAAGAACAGTAAGGGACAGACTGCAAGTGCTGGCTGGGCCAGATTATGCAGCAATGCATGTCCTACCTATGGAGATTTGAATCAAAAACCAATAAAATGATTTGCTCTACCCATAAGCTTATTTGGCCAGAATCCAGTTTATTCACAGAATAATATTTAAGCAAAAAAAAATTATGCTCTTCTACTATAACTTAGTCCCTTGTATAAGACTGGAGGTAGAATGAGTAACTACAGGACTGAAATCATTCCATAGTCAGTCACTCCAGCCTCTACCATGTAGCAGTTGCTTATTGAAGAATGCAGGGTGAATCACAGAGAAGACAAAATCCATCAAATATTTGCAGTGAGGCAAGAAGAAAACTTAGACTCACCTTGTAAGACTCCAGAGGACCAATCAGTGCTAGTTTCTGAAAAACAAAACACAAAGTGGTCATGTGGTACAGTGGTAAACACCCCACTGCTTGGAGTCAGAACATAAAACAATTATGTAAAATAAGGGGCTTGGGATATAGTTCAGAGGTAGAGCATTACCTGGCATACATTCAGCCCTGCTTTCAATTTCCAGCACCATAGAAAGAGACTAGGATATGAGGTTCACTTGGTAGTTTCAAGCTGGATTATGTACTTTAAGCACATTGTATAACCCTCAGATTTTGGAGTTGTCATTATTAGAAAGAATTCAAATACAGAAAAAGATAAAATTAATAAATGAATGAGGCCATAGAGAACTTTTGAACAACCGAAACCATTTAGCAAATCTTTATTCTAAGACCAAAGACTTGTTCAAAACAATATTATTAAGAAAAAGAAATACCCAGTAAAAGACATCAGTATAAAGATCTCCTTATTTCTACTTCCTAAGCTGACACTAATATAAAATTAATAAGCAAAAATCAAAAACAGCAAAGAAAATCATCACCAAAAATAGTTATAAAGTCCCTGAATTCCAAGTCAAAACCTGTAACATCAATCAGTAAAATTAAGAAGAGCTCCAACTTTGAAGTGTATATATCCTGATTTCATGGTGGTGAAGAAAGACTCTATCAATGAACTTTCCTCAGAAAGACTATTTCTGGACCATGAAGAAGACAAAAAAAGAGAAACACAGAAACTACTTCAGGGAATACAGCTATAAGGAAGTAATAATGAGAATTTAAGCACCCTGAAATAGCAAAGAATTCTTGAAATATATGAGAAAGAAATAGTAATGGAAATATTGGGGAAAGGCACCAATATATACTACTTTTCTCTTAGTATCTTTATTCATTGAGGGCTCTTTACTTAAATTAAAAAAAGGCATATAACTTAAGATCACAGTAGCTGGAGTAAATATGTACTGAGTACATGTAAAATATTTTTAAACTATATCTTCCGAATTCCAAGTTAAATAAATAAAAAATAATGATAAGTAGAAAGGCAAAGGAATAGTCAACATAAAATGTGTCCTGCTTCTACATTCTAAAACCACACACACACACACACACAAAATACTAAGGACCTTGAACCTAAACTTTTCATCTGATTTGCAGAATTAGGTGCACTTCAGTATAGAAACATCTGGTAGCTAATGAGATATATGTACTCATTAATACAATCTACCCACCTACCTAATAATAACCATAAACATATGCATATGGTTTAGGTTTAGCTGTGGCCTCATCTTTGCCTTACAGTAGGTATAACACCCCTGGCCAGAACCTTAAGAGACAAATTTCAATGGAAAAAAATAAGTAGAAAAATACTTGGGTTCTTAGGTCAAAGTGGATTTTAGTTGAAGAACATATTTTGTCCTGCACTTACTTGCATTGAAAACATTCCCACAAATGTAAAGTCATATTTTAAAAGAAATATTCTTGTAATATCATTTACTGAAAATGACCTGGCAATTTGCCAAAGTAATTCCACTGGTCTTTTTTCTTCTAAGAAATCTACATTCCACCCAAAGCATCTGTAGGCTACAGAATATTATCAGACAACTAATACATCCCAATCAGACTGAATTTATTTATAGACAACGTTCTTTTGCAATGTTAGATGCCTCATTAACTTGATTCAGCTTGTGCATAGCAAAAATATTCCCTCCCTCTTCAGATTTTTGATAGAGTGAATTATAATTTCTTTTCTCAGTCATTATAAACCTTTAGTTTGGAGGACATTTAAGAAATATGTACTGTTACTTAAATGAATCCTGGATTACTTTCCTGAATTAATTATATGCTTCATTTGTTTTTCTTTGAGAGGAAAATGAAGTGAAAGAGTGACCATGCTTATGTTTTACTTTACTTAGAAAACAAGATACCATCTAATTTTACCATAACCTCTAAACTTAGGAAAATGCAATGTGAATTTATATTTCAGTAGATGCTATTGTTATCAGTTAGTGGAGGATGGTGAGGAAGTTGGGATTTTTGATATCCTCAATAATTCAGCCTGCTTTTAAAATATGTTTAGCTTCCAGCAATGCTATGGAGGCTCTATGAAAAATGAGCACGCCTAACTCCCACACATGAGCCACAGCTTCAGATTCTTATATTTCCTTTTGAATAGCACTGTGCAACATGGCATATCTACTAGATGGGAAGGGGCTTTTCTTTCCAAATCTTGAACATTATAGCTACTTCAAATTTGTCATTTCTTAAACAAGTTAAATTGAGCTCAGGAGAGTGATGAAAAATAAAAACCTAGCTTCTCTTCCTCTGAATTTAAGATTTCATGCTACCTAGAAATTTTATTTCAATTAATAAGAGCATTTAATTAATGATGTAAAGCAACCACAGATTATACTGGAAAATATTTGTACACTTTGTTTAATGTAAAATATTATGAAGAAATACTTTTTCTTCAATTATAGCCCAAAATGCTTCAAATCTATCCTTTATTACTTGAACCTATTACACATAGCAGTATACACTAACATAGTAATATCTAATGTATACATTTAATTGCCAATTGATAAAGAATATGCTTCATGTCAGCAAGTATGACACTATCTCAATTATTTTAACCAGTTAATATACAACTAATTTTCTTCATAACTGTGTCTTAACACTTGAAATATACAGGGGCAACATGAATACCTTCAGTCTCGGCATTCCTGTTTATAGCCAAGAACGATTTGAAAAACATTCCTATGCTATGAAACAGACTTTCTAGTATTTTGTTATGTACATTCTAAAATGTTCAGAAACATCAAAAGGAAGTCTCTAAAACTTGCATTCCCTATTTTGTTGAAGATAAACGTACAAAAAGAAACCATTTTTTCAAGCATCTCACTTGGCATTGTCATCAAGGCTGTTGCATTAATTTAAAAAAAATAATTCTCCTCCACGATAAAAAGTTCCAAATCTACCCTGTTTGAAAAATTCTACTTCTTACAAGAGACTAAGAATTCATACAGAGAAGTGTGTCTGTGTTCATCAAATGGAGTCCTTTTCCTCATAGTGGAAGCAAAGTGGAGAGTGAAATGTTCGAAGTTAAGCTTTAAACTTACAAAATGTCTGCCAAACATTATGGAATATGGCTTAAATCTACACATCAGGCCCTTTAGAGGAGCTCTTTCATAATACACATGTTTCTTGTAAGTTATTTTTTATGGCTGTCTATAGAACTAAAACTTCAAGTTCACCTGATCATCAGGCTTTGAGGATTCCAAGTACATATGGTATGACCATCCTCTATTCTAGTCACAGCTAGAGTCAGGTGTGGGAGGCTGCCACCCTTGAATGGTTTATAATCAGCTTGAGACATGAAACTGACTCATTTCTGGAAATGTGGGGGCTGTTCTTTCACTCTTTCAGTTCATGAATACCACCATAAAATAACATTAAAGGCTCTCCCTTCCCCACAGCTTTGCTGTCCCTGTTTGTTAACTTTTCATGGTATGTGGGCTCATACTGTATGTTTTCTCAGCTTCAAATCCTCTCACTCCCACTATTTTCCATTGCTTATGCCACACTGCTAAAATGAAGCATGCATTCCCATGGTACTATATTTCCATCACATTGTTTTATGGAAATTATTACCTTAAATATAAACTAAATTCACTACAATTATGGTATCTTTCTTAGTACCCCAACCCATCCAATGTCATCTCTTGGAAGATAACTTCTGAGTTTCTTTCATACTGTATAAAGGTAGCTGTAAACTTGTCCTATCAAGTACTATTATTAGTGAATTATGCTGAAATTATAGACTTTCTTCTTGTAGCTTTACAACTTCAATCCATCATGTTTTGTTTCTTCTGTCTGAATGTCCTTGGTCTCTTAAAGAATTGACACATATCTACCAGAATCTTATTTCACCTTACTTGAGTTACTGTACTTGGACTTTGAAAAATCTTAAAAGATCTGCCCTACTTAACTTGCTTTTACTTTGAGCTTCAACCAACTGCAGAGTAATTTCATAAAGGTAAGTGTGGCATAACTGTATAAATCTAGAAACTGCACCACCAGGCAATTAGATTGACATGTATTTACAAAAGTATAAGCATTTGGTACATAAAGAATAAGAACACAAAACTAATATGTAAAGAGATAAATGTTTACAATATCTTTGCAACTTCTATGTGCCATGGACACACAGACATAGGTGGGCTTTTGACAACCTCCATAGTTTCCAGCATAGCATAATCATGAAAGAGCACCAGCTATGTATTAATGCAGACCTGTGTTACTTCCACACTGAGAGACTGCAAGTTCTTACTTGACTTGGACAGAACTGGAGAGAATTGCTGTCATTTCCAGTTTCCTTTGTCTGTGACATAGCATCTCTGCTTCTTAGCTAGCCTAGATCAGCTGCCCCATCTACATGTATCTTAGTTTCTAAGAATCACTCAACTCAGGCAATTTTTGTACCTCTTTAATCACCAATGCTAATATTCTTTGTAATTTTTACAGTTAATTCACAGAAAATGTTTACAATCTTCCGTCTAGATCCCTGAACCCATAATTTCAATCCCACACCGCTGATCACTCAGTATGTACAGTGTATTTGAGGTCTCTGTTGCACTAATTTCAATATGTTCCACTGTGTCATTAATATATCTTCAGAAATCAATGTCCTGAATATCTTTCCCTTAAAATAATTATAAATCAATTAAAAGAACAAAATAAATGTATAATTCCAAATTGGGCAAAATTTGAAACAGTTATAATATAACAATTTAAACAGATTTTTTAAAATTGCCAAAGCTGTAAGGGCTGCAGTAGAAATTAAAAGTAATGGAGCCAGGCATGGTGGTGCATCCCTTTAATCCCAGCACTCAGGAGGCAGAGGTAGGAGAATTGCCATGAGTTCAAGGCCAGCCTGAGACTACATAGTGAATTCCAGGTCAGTCCAAGCTAGAGTGAGACCCTACCTCGAAAACAAAAAAGAAAAGAAATTAAAAGTAATGGAAAAGAATTTCAGCCGAGAGAGAGAGAGAGAGAGAGAGAGAGAGAGAGAGAGAGAGAGAGAGAGAGGGAGATTTGTGACATCAAATCTAAGAAAAAAAAAAGTTACAAGGAAAAAAGCATTCTAAAGGTAAAGACTTGCCTTGAAATGTGAAATCTACCATCTTATTTTATTGTGAATGGGGCTAGCTGGGCTAGTAGAAATAACTTTACTGAACCCATTCTGATTGCAAGAATAGAGAAGGCAAGAATATAAAAGAAAAACACAGATACCACACAAATGCTACATTTGCCTTTCTGTGGCATTGAAACAGAAATTTGTGTTGTAAAGACCAGCAAACTTACAACTCAGTTGTGTCTTGTCCAGTAAGTAAAAGCTCTTATAGACACAAAGTCATTTAGTGTTGGTTGTTAACAAATAAATATCATGGAAATTAAACTGAAAAAAAAAATGTTATCTCCTTCCCAGTCCCTCCCCACTTCTCCTCTCTCTATGCCTCATTCTAGCTTTGTGACCACTAGAACTGATGGTTACTACAGCAAACACACAAATCTAACAAGTCCAAGCTAGGATCTGCATGAGAAAGAGCATGCACAAGTGGAGGGGCAGAGTATAGGGGGGTCTAAGAATGATCAGGAAAAAGGCAAGGGAGATCAGGGAGGGATACACAAAACTAAAGATAGTACATACACTTAAGTACCATAGAAACCTACTTCATTAGCTACTTAAAGGATACTTTTTAAGGAAAGAGAGAGAGAGATAACTTGGGCCAGAAGTACCCTACTGGGTATAGAAAAGGGATTCTCTGGAGTCATGAGTTGCTGCAGGTAAACTCCAGTTCCAGAGATGAATCACCCTCCTCCCCTACACACAATGAGGTGTTGGTTAAGGAGACTCATGATACCCCCAAAATAATGCACTTAGTCACCTACCAAAACTAAACAACCAACTGCTGAAAACACTACAGACTGCAGTCACAGAAAACTGAGAAATCAAGTAGGCACTGAGATGGATGTCCAATAGCTGCCACAGTGCTGGACAACAGTATGGGAGCTGCTGGGAAAGAAAGGGTCATCTACAGACTGAACCAGCATTGGATCCTACAACCTGCAAAATCAACCAGCCAGTCACAATGTACCAACCAGTACAATATTGGCACATAAGTTTTGAGGGTAATCGACTGTTAGCTTATTGGATATGAGGCCCACTCATTGGGAGGCAATTCATCCTTTGTACTGAGAATCAAGTCAAAAATCAATGACATGGAGGTCACAGGTCCCAGAGTGAATTTTTTCCTGTCCTTTTTCTAAACAGAAACTATGCTTTTCAAATAGCTTTCAAAGTGTGTCTATTTAAGCCTTTCAATTAATCCTGATCTCACTTTTGGTTAGAACGTTTTTATAGATGGTGGGAAATATTAGGAAGGCTCAAGAATCATCAAAACAACAAGAAGCAATATCCCCAGACTTAGCACTGGTTGAGTCATCTCTATTATACCCACCAGGACTCACCAGAACTTTGCAGAGGAGTCACAGAGAGAACGTGAATGCTGCCCCCACTTTTAGCCATATAACTAGACACTGAAGAGAATCAAAACATCAAAGCAGAAAATAAGAGGTTGTGGAGAGCTCAACAATGATGAATACTTTTACCATGCCCTCCAAAGCTGGGGGGGTACATTATGGAAGGGGAGCAGAAAGAATATAAGAGCCACAGAGTACACAGAAGTACTATGAGGCACTGTCCCCTGCCCACAACATGAACACACTCATGCATTAGTAAACTTACAATGGTTACAAATACTGCCCCAAGACCATCACAGTTGTGAGCCAAACAACACAAAGGAAGCAACATCTTGAAAGACAAGGGTCACTAGGGGATGAAGGTAAGGGAGAGGGGAGCAAAAAAGAACAGGAACAATCAAATTGATATATGTTCATATGTCAAAGTTCTCAATTTTTCAAAAAGAAATAAAGAGGAGAAAATAAAATATGGGCAATAAAAGAGATCAGTACTCAATATGAAAACAAAATAACACAGTAAAAACAAAATAATAGCAAACTATTTCATCAAGAGTCTTTAAAATAGCAAAGCAAGCTTTTCTATGTAAGAAGACACAACAAAAATAATGAACTTAAAAATAAGTAGCAAAATGATAGAAGGAAATGGAATGTGAACTCATGAGTTTCTAAAAACCACTAGGAGAAAAAAGTGATTTTGATAAATATCTGATAAGTAGAAGGAATGTGCTCATGTCAGGATGAAATGAACGTATCAAGTCTTAGCCACTTTTTGGGAAATCCCCAGAAGCCCCCAAAATAATACAGCTATTGCCAATGCTTTTGATTGTCTATATAAATTGAAAAGTAAGACATGGTTGCTGAAGCCCTTTGGTTGTGGGGCATAAAGAAATCAAGCTGGAACTGAGTTAGAAGCCTCCTCCCTGCTAGCTAGCTCTCATGGTGTCAGAAAATGCTATGTAGGCAGCTGATGGAGAAAATCCATCAGCAGTCTCACCCAGCAATGTATACTGTGTGCAACAATAATGCCCCACCATGCAAGATAGTCCAACTAGTACAGAAGTGGCATGACTGTTATGGTGGTAACCAACCACTTTCTGATTGGGTTTGGGGCCCACTCTTCCAGAAAGAACTAATGCTTAGTACTATAAACCAGGTCCAAAGCTCATATATGGGGCTTTTTAGGAGGGAGGATGCATACTACTATTATTTTAGTAAACATTCCAGTTACCAAGCTGCTTTGTAAATGTTCAAGTTTATGCCCATAAATAAATGCTTCTCTCCACTTTGGTTTTTCAGTGGGTGGCAATTAATATAGAGACTTATAGCTGGTCAAAGCACTAAAAATAAATTACTATTGAGTGCTTAGTTCTATATAGTATATCTATATCACACTCTCAAGGCTCAAGGAGCATTGCAAAAGATGAAGAAAAACATGTAAGTACTGAGGCATGGAAGGGAGTGCTATAGAACTCTTGTTTGGATGTGACATGGCCATTGCACTCATTAACTCACAGCAACTGTGACTACATACACAAGCCCTGAACAAGATATGATTAACCACCCTCATGGGTGGGGGATAGGCTCAGAAGCACCCTGAGGAGCTAATGGTAGTAAACTATTATTTGGGAAGGGAAAGTCATTCTCTTCAGTATTGTGCTCATTAATTGATATGGTGGTCCAGTGGAGGTGGGGGGAAAATGAGAGGCTAAAGAAGGGTTTACATGATCAAAATTATATGAATTTGTCAAATAAAAAATGAAAAATTAGACATACTAGCTCTTAACATCCAGTGACAAAAATACAAAGTGTTTCCACACATTTTACAACAGGGACTTTGTGATTGTGATCAAGAACATGGAAACACAGGTGAGCCTTATATCAAACTGTTTTCCTGCTGGAAGAGCCTCTGGATCATGCTGAGAGGTAGCTGACCTCAATGCTGAGGTAGAAGCAACACCAGAGGGCTTAGGAATGTTTTTGCTCTTGTTTTTGATTTTTGTTTTATGTTCCTTTGGAAGGGGGTATTTTTTGGTTGCTTGGGTTGCTTTATGATGTGTAGAAGGATTTCTTTACATTGATTAATAGAAAGAAATAAGACAGGACTCCTGCTATAAGGCAGGAAGCAGTCCTCAAAAATGGGCAAGCCCACTCTGATTGGGGTCTTTTATGAAGTTACTGGGTGTAGTTTGGATTTTTTTAAATTTATATTTATTTATATGAGAGAGAGCAATATAGAAATAGGCAGGGAGAGAGAGAGAGGGAGAAAGAGAGAGAGACTGGGTGCACCAGGGCCTCCAGCCACGGCCAACGAACTCCAGATGTGTGTGCCCCCTTGTGCATCTGGATAACATGGGTCCTGGGGAGTTGAACCTGCATCCTTTGGTTTTGCGGGTGAGTGCCTTAACTGCTAAGCCATCTCTCCAGAACATACTTTGGATTTTTAAGACAAGGTCTCATGTAGCCCAGACTGATCTTGTATTCACTAGGTAGCCAAAGATAACCTGCAACTGCTTATCTTTCTGCCAGTACCTCCTAAGTACTTGGAAAACAGGTGGTAAGGGATTGAGCCATTGAACCTAGAGATTCATGCATGTCCTACATACACCAAATTGAGCTATATGTGACTGTCATCTTGTATAGAAAAATTTAAAAAAGGATACAGTATGTTCATAAATGTTGAAGAAATTTTCATACCCATCTCCAATATGTCATTATACAGGGGTCCAGCACTCTCACATGGGCTAGAAACAGCGCGTATTCTAGAGGCCAGAAAAATTAAATCCATGGCTACAATAAAAATCAGTCAGTCCAAATTGATTACAAAGGACAAAAATGACAAAATTAACAGAGCCTGAAAGTCTAACAGTCTTTTATAGTGCTCTTTGACTTTTTGAGAATTATTATATCTTTTTTTAAATTTAATGAAGGAAAATACTGAATATATAACAAAAATATGGAACTTCTAGAGCAATCATGATAATATAGGAAGGAATGAATTGGATGAAATCAGGAGGGAGGCTGGACACAGTAGAACAAGTAGTAATACATTTGGTAACATAGTATAAACTATGAAACCTTCTGGCCACAGAGGGAAAAAAATATAAAAATAATAACTAATGGAGTCTCCATGGCTTGTGGAACAGTATTAAATCTTATAATAATAGCATAAATGAGGGCTGGAGAGATGGCTCAGTGGTTAAGCACTTGCCTGTGAAGCCTGAGGACCCTGGTCCCAGGCTCAATTCCCCAGGACCCATGTTAGCCAGATGCACAAGGGGGCGCACACGTCTGGAGTTCGTTTGCAGTGTCTGAGCCCATTCTCTCTCTCTCTCTCTCCCTCTCTCTCTCTCTCTCTCTCTCTCTCTCTCTCCCTCTTTCTCTGTCTGTGGCCCGCAAACAAATAAACAAAAAAAATTTTTAAATAGTATAAATGAAATTCAAGGGAACAAATGGAGTCACCAGCATTCAAAAATTATTATTTAAAAAATAATAGCCACATTTAAAGTTTTCTAAAATCAAAAAGATTGATGAACTACAGCAGTATACAGATATCCAGTCAGGAGAGAAAATGCACATGGTCCAGTATCCTATAGAGATTAATCACAGTAAGTGTAATATTTAAAAAAGGAAGTTGAATTCTGTTTTTAAAATAAAGGTAGAGCCGGGCGTGGTGGCGCACGCCTTTAATCCCAGCATTCGGGAGGCAGAGGTAGGAGGATTGCCGTGAGTTCGAGGCCACCCTGAGACTCCATAGTGAATTCCAGGTCAGCCTGGGCTAGAGTGAGACCCTATCTCGAAAAAAAAATAAATAAATAAAATAAAATAAAATAAAATAAAATAAAGGTAGAAAATATAGCCAGAGAGCAATAAGAATGGTTATCTGCCATGGAGCTTGCAGAGAATCTGACAGGAGTATCAGATATGGTAGAATATCACTTGTCTCATTGTCTATTTAAATATGCTAAAAATTTTTCTAGAAATATTATATATCTTCAAAAACTTAAACTAAATTAGTACATTACAAGAATGAGAGAAAAGTTTTTAAACTAAATGCTGATAAAAGCAAATGAACCCAAACGTGCTTCAAATAAAGGATACTAAGTACAATTATGGACAAAAACATAACAAATACAAGTACCCTTTGAACACAGTAACATCCTCCATCCAGAGAAAGGAAAGAATTGTTACAAATTCTGAACTCCTGTTAACATAGAGACCTTCACTCTGTTTTCTAATAATTTCTTACAAATCATCAAATGCATCCTAGTACTTCTACTGTATTGCCCTATTGTCCACCTCATATTGTTTCAATTATATCCATAATTTGCATTTTAATAACTCATATAATTGGTCAAGTGATACATTTGGAGATGTCATGCTATGTGTGTCACTTACTGAATACATGATTTTTCACCATCAGTCCCATTTTCATTGATCTTGCAATTTTCTGTGATGCCCTCTCCCCGCCCCAGTCTATTTCAGCTTTGAGTGCTATACAGGTCTATTATCTTTTCTTATGGTGGTCCATGGACCTGGGGTCAGGTATAAAATTTGTAATACCTGAGATGAATTCTCATTTTGTCTTTGTTTCAGAGGTGAGATTTGGGAGTAAAAGCACTAAAAGTTTCAGAACATGAGATCTTTTTAATTAAAAACATACTTTGTATGAATATATCATGTGTTGTTACCATCTTTTCCCTCCTAACTTCCCCCATTCCAATTCTAGGTATTTCTACTTCACTAGAGCTTCCTACCTTGGTTGTTTTTGTTGTTTGTTTGTTTTGGCTTTTTGTTGAAAACAATGATTTGACTGCTTCAAAAATTTGTTGGCTTATAGCATATGCCTTTTACCCATTACCTTTTCCCTTTTGCAATTATCACTGGCTGAGCTGGATAGCAAACAGTTGCTTCAAGTGTGACCAGTCTTAGTGGATAAGTAATCTTAAGCCTAGAACCTTGTCTTGACAAAATCAAACCAATCAATCCTGAAGCTATAATCACTCCCATTTGGGAAAGAAAATCTTAAGAAGGATTTTTTCATATAGAAATATGCATCTTTTCCAAATCCTACTGTATCCATCATCCCATCCTTCACAAACACATGAACATCTTTGCATCAGCCAAAATAAGGAACAATTGTAGTGTGGATGGATGCAAAGCTCATTAGTAAATAACCTGGCTTTGCTTAGATAGATTGAAGAGGTAGTGTAATATATATGGAGAACTGTTCTGGTCTTACTATCTACTTTCTGCATTTCTCTTCAATGGTCACATGTCCACTCAAAGATGTATATAGCAGATGTGAAGCAATGATTGTAAGCTTTCCCATCCTAAAGGCTGCCATTTCAGATGGAGAGCCAGGCTTCTTGTAATGAGGGAAAGTGTCCATTATAGCATGGTCTGTATGAATGGGAAGCCCATATCCCATGACACATCAGCATGATGTGGAAAGAGAGCACCAAGCAGGGCTGTGCTGTAATGCCTTCAGGCCTGTCCATGGGAACACACTTCATCCATCAAAATAGCAAATAGGATACATACAGAAAGTTCCTTCTCTTCCATATCAAGAATGTAGCCCACTTGTGCAAGCTTAGTCTGCTCAGCCCATTTGCCCACTTATTGCTCCAGCCACTGCCTGTTCACATGTATGCTCAAGACCATTCCACTTGCCCATGCAAGTTCAGGCTCACTCTGCCTGCCCACCTGTGCCAGCTCAGGTGCAAGCCCCTGCCTGTCTATTGCACTGACTGCCAACCAGTGTGTTGTTGCATGTGAGCTAAGACTGTGTCTGTGTCCCAGTGTTCCACCATGCATGAGTTTAGGCTGCTTCAGTGCTTGGTACTTCAGCATCCCTCCAAGCATGAGGGCAGGCAGCTTTGGCACATCACCATGTGAGAGCTCAGGCAATTTTGGCACCCCTGCCTTGCAGGAGCTCAGGCTGTTTTGGCATTGTGCCAAGTGAGGGCCCAGACTCCATCAGCATCTGCCTTGGGCTGCCTCAGCTTCACACTGTGCTTGAGCTCAGGCTGATCCACCCACCCACGTGTTAGCTCATGACCACTCAGACAATCTGCTTGCCTGCTGGCTATCCCAGGCCAACTCCCTTAAGAGGCACCACTTCCCTCACCCATCACAACCACAGCCCTACTCTCCCTGCTGTGTGACGGGCAGACCACAGCACAAAAGAAATAACATGAAAAATCAAATGCAAGTAAATCCAGTTACATCACTCAGTCCTACAATGAACATCTCTAATCAAAACATAGAAGAGACATTAGGATAAGAATGCCAAAATGAAGCTATGAGTAATGCAGCCCTGACCAAGCTACTGTTAGAACTTGCAAATAAACAACAAAGGGCCAATAATCATGTTGATGCTGCCATCACTAGACCAGACCTAATACATAAGAAAATGGAAGGAGTTCAAAGACAGTTAAGACATATATGAAGGTGAGCGAAGAAAAAAAAAAAAAAAAAGATGACCTCAAAAGTCAGCTGGCAATGCTAAATGAAGACATAAAGAAATGCAGGGATGAATTCCAAGAAGTATCAAGAAAATCAGAAAATGATGTGAAAAGAGAACTTGAGAGGTATGGAAAATGTACATAGAAAAGTAGTAGAAGATGAAAACCTAACTGGACAAGTCCAAAACATTCTAGAAGCTCTCAAAAATAGAATAAGTCATAGGGAAACTCCAACATAGAAACTCCAATCTGAAAGTCAAGACAGAAGAAAAAGTTTGAGAGTTCAAAAGTTTCAATAAGTTCAAAATATCCTGTGAACAGAACATGAGGGAATGGTGGGATACCCTTAAAATTCCTAACATCCAGATCACAGGAATACCAGAAGGAGAAGAAATTCAGACCAAAGGCATGGAGAACTTACTTAACAAAATAATCAAAGAAAACTTTCCCACTCTATCAAAAGAAAGGCCCATCAAGATACAAGAAGCTAACAGAACTCCAAACAGATTGGACCAAAAGAGAAACTCTCCAAGACACATTGTCATTGAGGTTCTTAATATTGACACCAAAGAGAAAATCCTAAAGGCACATAGGGAAAAACAGCACATAACTTTAAAGGTAACCCCATCAGAATTACTTCAGACTTCTCAATCGAAACTCTCAAAACCAGAAGGGCCTGGAATGACACACTGCAAAGTATAAGAACCTATGTCTTCCAAACCAAACTACTCTACCCAGCAAAAGTATTCCTCATAATAGATGGTGAAAGAAAAACTGTCCATGTCAAAACTCAGTTTTACAATTATATGAACACAAAACCAAACTTAGAGTATTTCATGAAATTGTCCACACAGATGAATCAAATAATCAATCAAATTCCTAAAAGAAGCAGATCACAATACCCAAACTCAGAGAAGGTACAAAAATCTCCAAAATCCATGAAAACACCAAACCACATATACCAAAACAATATAGCAGGGATCAAATCAAACCTCACAGTCATTACCCTAAACATTAATGGCCTTAATCCACCCATCAAGAGGCACAAGCTAACAGGATGGGTCAGAAAATCAGACCCCTCAATCTATTGTCTGCAAGAAACCCATTTCACCACTAAAGACAGACACCTCCTCAGGGTGAAAGGGTGGAAAACAATATTCTAAGCAAATGGGAATAAAAACGAGCAGGGAGACTTCCGGCCAAGATGGTAACAGACTAGCTGAGCTGCAGATACTGGGGAAAGAAAGGGAAGAAATTAAGGGTTATCAGGGTCTTCTTGCCAGTGGGAGGGCACAGAGTGGGGAAAAACAGGGAATCACCGATCCCTCCTCGGGTAGGGAGTCTACCCCCCCATGCAGCCACCCTTCCCCGCACCCCAAGCAGTTGTGCTCCAATCGTGCACCTGCCAGCCCATCTCACACCCTCCAGACCGCTGTGCTGCTGCGGGGACCTCCGCCTTTGTGCTCTGATTGCGCGTCTTGCCTGCCAGGCTGTGCTGGATTCCCACACCCACACCAGCAACCTCTGCCGTGATTGGGTGGCTGCCAGACCCCAGCTGCTGTGCTCCGATGGTGCGTCCACTGGCCAGCCTCTGCTATGTCCTGATCCCATGCCACATCAGCTGCCTCTGCACTAATGTTGCAAGTGCAGTGGGCCCAGTCCCACAGCAAGGGCCACACAAGCCCACACTGAATCACTAGCGCCAGCTCAGGTGCCATCCCCTACCTGTCCATCACCACCCATCCCCCACTCCCCTGAGGTGGGAGAGCACAGACTGTTTACAGACCCCAGTGTACCCAGCCAGAGTTTGGGCAGCTTTAGGGCTTCCTACCTCAGTCCACTTTCAAGCATGAAGGCAGGCAGATTTGGTGCATTAATGGGTGAGAATTCAGGCAACTTTGGCACCCCTGCCAGGTAATAGATAGGAGGCTTTGGCAAGAGAGAGCAAAAACCCAGGCTATTTGCAACTGCCCCAGACTGGCTTGGATTCTCATTGAGCTAGAGCCCAGGCTGCTCCACCCACCTACCTGCCCATACACTAACATGGGTAGACCACAGCGCAAAAGAAACAACATGAAAAAAAAATGCAAGAAAATCCAGACAGATCACCCAGTCCAACAAGGATTACATCTAACCAAAACATAGAAGGGTGTTTAGGATCAGAACATCAAGTGGAAGCTATAAACAATGCAACCCTGACCAACCTATTGCTAGAAGTGGCAGGAAAGCTACAATGGACAGGTAATCATGTGGATGCTACCATCACTAAGCTAGAGCAATATGATAAGACACTGGAAGGAATTCAAAGAGAGCTAAGAGAGTTGAGGGAGAGTGAAAAAAAAAGAAGATCTTAAAAATCAGCTGGCCACACTAAATGAAAACATAAAGACATGCAAGGATGATTTCCAAGAATCATCAAGAAAATCAGAAATTGAGGTGAAAAGGGAGCTGGACAGAGTGATGGAAGTGATACATAGGAAAGTAATAGAAAATGCAAACTTAATTAAACAAATACAAAACTCACTAGAGGCTCTCAATAATAGAGTCAATGAGTGGAAGATAGAAACTCTGATCTGGAAGACAGGATGGAAGAAACAGTTCGAAAGTCCAAAAATTTGAGTAAGTTCAAAAGTTCCTATGAACAGAACATGAGGGAATTGTGGGATACACTTAAACGTCCTAATATCAGAATCATTGGAATACCAGAAGGAAAAGAATTTCAGACCAAAGGCATGGAGAACTTATTTAACACAATAATTGAAGAAAACTTCCCCCAACTCTTAAAAGAAAGGCCCATCAAGATTCAAGAAGCAAACAGAACTCCTAACTGACTAGACCAAAGGAGAAACTCCCCAAGACATATTATCATTAAGACTCTAAACAATGACACCAAGGAAAAAATCCTAAAAGCAGCTAGGGAAAAACAGCACACCACTTTCAAAGGAAACCCCATCAGAATTACTTCAGACTTCCCAATGAAAACCCCGAATGCTAGAAGGGCCTAAAAGAAACTCTCAAAACTCTAAGAAACTATGGCTTTCAACCCAAACTACTCTACCTGGCAAAAGTCTCCCTTATAATAGATAGTGAAAGGAAAACTTTCCATAACAAAACTCAGCTTTACAATTATATGAACACAAAACCAAACCTACAGAAAGCATTCCAGGAAATTCTCCACAGAGAAGAAACAAATAACCAAACACAAATGCCTACAAGAAACAGATCACAACAACCAAACCCAGAGTAGACACAAAAAAAATTTCAAATTCCATGAAAACACCAACACACCTCTACCACCACAACATGGCAGGGATCAAATCAAATCTCACAGTCATCACCCTAAATATTAATTCACCCATCAAGAGACACAAGCTAACAAGGTGAATCAAAAAATTAGACCCCTCAATCTGCTGCATTCAAGAAACCCACATTACCACTGAACACACAAACCTTCTCAGGGTGAAAGGGTAGAAAACAATATTCCAAACAAATGGGAATAAGAAGCATATGTAGCTATATTAATATCAGATAAAATTGACTTCAAACCAAAAACAATCAAAAAAGACAAAGAAGGCTACTTCCTACTTATAAAGGGAACAATCCATCAAGAGGATATTACAATCATAAATCTGTATGCATCAAACACAAGGGCACCACAGTTCATAAAACAAAACCTACTTGACAATAAAACAGAAATAACCACCAAAACCATCATAGCTGGGGACTTCAAAACACCATTATCAGTAATAGACAGATCATCCAAATAGAAACTCAACAGGGAAGTAAGAGAGCTCAACAAAACCATAGAACACTTAGACCTAATGGACATCTACAGAACTTTCCATCCCAACTCCACAGACTACACATTCTTCTCAGCAGCCCATGGAACATTCTCTAAAATAGACCATATACTGGGTCACAAAGACTGCATCCACATATTTAGGAAAATCGACATAATTCCCTGCATGATTTCAGATCATAATGATATACAACTAGAAATCAACAACAACAAAAAAACAAAAAAACCACCAAGAATCCCAATGGCAATTGGAAACTGAATAGCACACTCTTAAACAATAAATGGATAGTGGATGAAATAAAAAATGAAATTGCAAAATCCCCGGAATTGAATGAAAATGAGAATACATCATACCAAAACTTATGGGTCACAATGAATGCAGTCCTCAGGGGAAAATTCATAGCACTCAATGCCTTCATAAAAAAGACAGAAAGATCACAAATCAATAGCATAACCATCCACCTAAAGGCATTGGAAAAACAAGAAAAATCCAACCCAAAGAGCTCCAGAAGGAAAGAAACAATTAAAATCAGAGCAGAAATTAATTAATTGGAAACCAAGGACACAATTAAGGCAATTGACAAAACAAAAGCTGGTTCTTTGAAAATATAAACAAGATTGACAAACCTCTGGCCAATTTGATCAAGCAAAAAAATGGAGAGACTCCAAATTAACAAAATTCAAAATGAAAAAGGAGAGATCACAATGGACATAAGTGAAATCGGCAGAATCATCAGGACTTATTTCAAACACCTCTACTCCACAAAACTGGATAATGTGGAGGAGATAGATAAATTCCTGTATGCAGATCAATTACCAAAGCTAATCTCAGAGCAGATTAATCCCCTCAATGAACTCACCACACTCATGGAGATGGAAAAAGTAATAAAAAACCTCCCAAAAAGAGGAGTCCAGGACCAGATGGATTCCCACCCAAATTTTATCAAACCTTCATGGAAGAACTCAAACCAATCTTTCTAAAACTATGCCACACAATTGAAAAACAAGGAAAGTTACCCAACTCCTTCTATGAATCTAACATCACCCTAATCCCAAAAACAGGCAGAGATGCCAAAAGAAAAGAAAACTACCAGCCTATTTCCCTGATGAACATAGATGCAAAGATCCTGAACAAAATACTCGCAAACTGAATACAACAACACATCAAAAGCATTATCCACCTTGACCAAGTGGGATTTATCCCAGGAACACAAGGGTGGTTCAACACATGAAAATCTGTCAATGTAATACACCACATAAACAAGCTTAAACATAAAAACCACATGATCATTTCGATAGATGCAGAAAAGGCCTTTGACATGATACAACATCACTTCATGATCAAAACATTTGAGAGAATCGGCATGGCCGGTTCACATCTTAACATTGTAAATGCAATATACAAAGCTCAAAAGGCCCAAATAATACTTAATGGAGAGAGATTGGAGGAATTCCCATTAAGATCAGGAACAAGACAGGGATGTCCTCTCTCACCTCTGCTTTTCAATATAGTTCTGGAAGTCCTAGCTCAAGCAATAAGACAGGAGAAGGAAATAAAATGGATACAATTTGGAAAGGAAGAAGTTAAGTTAGCTCTATTCATTGATGACATGATTGTTTATGTAAGAGACCCAAGAGACTCCATCCCAAAACATCTGAAGGTGATTAACTCCTATAGCAAAGTAGCAGGATACAAAATCAATGCACAAAAATCGGTAGCATTTCTGTATGCAAATGACAAGGATACAGAAAAAGAAATAAAGGACATAGTACCATTTTCAATAGCAGCAAAAAAAAAAAAAATACCTTGGAATAACATTAACCAAGGAAGTAAAAGATCTATACAACGAAAATATAAAAACTCTCAAAAAATGAAACTGAGGAGGACTTGAGAAGATGGAAAGACCTCCCATGCTCCTGGATAGGCAGAATTAACATTGTGAAGATGACAATCCTACCAAAGGCAATATATAGATGTAACACAATTCCAATTAAAATCCCTATAGTGTTCTTCACAGAGATAGAAAAAATGATCTCAAATTTCATATGGAATAACAGAAGGACTCACATATCCAAATATATCCTCAGCAAAAGAAATACCTCTGGTGGCATCCCCATACCTGATCTAAAGCCACAGTAATAATAAAAAGAAAAACAGCTGGCATAAAAACAGGAGTATAGACTAATGGAATAGACTTGAGGACCCGGATTTTAGGTCAAGCAACTATAGCTACTTGATATTCGACAAAGGCCCAAACAATATAAGCTGGAAAAAAGATAGCATCTTCAACAAATGGTGATGGACAAACTGGATAACCACATGCATGAAACTAAAACTTGATCCACACATTTCAATGGAATAGACTAGAGGACCCGGACTTTGGGTCAATCTACTTGATATTCAACAAAGGTCCGAACAATATAAGCTGGAAAAAATACAGCATCTTCAACAAATGGTGCTGGACAAACTGGATAACCACATGAAGGAAATGAAACTTGAATCACACATTTCACCATACACTACACTCAAATCCAAAAGGATCAAAGACCTCAATATAAGACCAGAAACTCGAATACTACTAGAAGAAAATTTAGAAAGTACTTTCTATAATATAGGAATGGAAAAAGACTTCTTGAACAAAACCCCAGTAGCTCAAGATCTTAAATAGTCACTCAACCAATGGGATCATATGAAGCTGAAGAGTTTCTTTACAGACAAGCATATAATAAGCAAAGCCAATAGAATACCCACAGAATGGGAGAAAATATTTGCAGGTTATCCAACTGATAGAGGCCTAATCTCCAGAATCTACAAAGAACTCAAAAGTCTAAACAATAAGAAGACAAATACCCCACTCACAAAATGGGGCACAGAATTGAACAGGCAATTCACAGAGGAAGAAATACAGATGACAAACACACACTTAAGAAAATGTTCATCATCCCTAATCATCAGAGAAATGCAAATCAAAACAGCTATGAGATTCCACCTTACCCCAATAAGGATAGCCATGATACACAGAGACATTTTCTCCTACCCATAACTGTGGGCTAACTCCACAATGCATGACCCATAAACCCCAACAAGGAGGGTCCAAGGGGGCAGGGGTAGGACATGGATGAGCCTAACAATGGTACCAACTTGTTAGTATTTACTGAGTACAAAACTAATTAATAAAAAAATTAAAAATAAAAATAAATAAAAAAGAATGTGTGGTGGAAAATTTTATATCAGGGCAAAGAAATACAATTTTATTTTTGAAATTCAGGGTTATTAAGACACCATGAAATATTTTAAACTGTTGATGAGATGCTGTGGAAAGAGGCCTTAAATAAATAAAGCAATGGTAGCATACACAAACACACAGACCTGCACAAATCAACCATGTGGAGCATCTAGAGAATGTAGGTATTCACTGTCAGAGGTGGGAATACATATTATGTTGAATATTCAATGATGTTACAAGAATGACAAGTTATAAAGCATTTGAACATCAAGACCAAGAGATACAGAAAAGAAGAATAACACCACGTATTTTTTAAAAGAAAACTTGAAGCAATGATAGTCAGCAAAAGTTGCTTTCTCATTCTCTCCTCAAGTCATAAAACCAGAGATCTATTGGAATAAGACATTGAAAAATTCAGCCTGATTGTCAGAATGCAGATGTAGGATCTGGTAGAGTGTTTAGCATTAACCTATATATACATTTAATTTTTGAAAGCTTTTAGGTTTACTGAAAAATTGTAAAGGTTGCATGGGGATTTTTCAAATATACTATATATGCCATTTCTTCTATTATAAGCCTCACTATGGTATATATGTCACAATTAATTAAAATATTGATATTTTATTACCAAAGGTCTCTATTTCCTTTTGTGGTTTTCAATGGCAAGCTTTTTTTCAATGACCCTCTATGGAGAACTTCTTTACCTTGTGACACTGAAATGCAATCCACATTCATAGTAAGATTCTCTGTCATGGGCCTAGGACCAGGCATTTCTATGAAGAGCCTTGGTTCCTTCCATTGCAAAGTAGTTCTAGAAAACAATATCTGAGTGTGAGGGAAGGGTGTATTCCTTATTTCTAAGTCCTCTCAACTGACAAAGAAAAAATATATGTGTATATGAATGCATATGATTTATATCCATATGAATCTATATTCAACTGAAAATGCACTCAAAGTGATTTCACCAACACTGTTGCCAAATGGATCATTCTTGCTTTCGCTTGTTTATTTGTATCCTCTAGCAACAGCAGTGGCTTGACTTCTATTTCTCACTATCCTCTTATTTAAACTTTCAATTCTCACATGCACATGTAGTGATTTTAGAATTGTCAACCAATACCACTACAGCAAACAAATGCTAACCAAAGTACATTTTCTTTGGAGCTCTTTTGCCTGTGGTCTTATCCTCTCCTCACTTCCAAATTTCCTTAGGCAGAAACTTACCTGTCCCTCATATCTTTTTAAATGAACTTGTTTACTATGTTATGTATCAGATTATTTTGTCATCATCACTGTATGCATTCCTTCATTCTGAGAACTCTCAACCTCCAATAAGCAGAGTTTCACTTGCATACATTTAAGGTTACTCTTCTATAAACTTCTATTGGCTTTGACAATATATGTATGTGTTAGTGTCATACAGAATAGTTTCAGCACCCAGAATAGCAGTCTGGAAGGCCACATTTGGGAGAACACATTCATTATCCAACAATTGAGAGTGCATACGGATCCAGAGTTCAAGGTTATCCCCTACAACATAGTGCATTCTAGGCCAGCTCTTGCGACATGACACTCTTGTCTCAAAACAACTGAAAAACCAAAACCAAACAAAAACCCAGTCCCAATATTTATCATAAAACATGTTCACTTTTGCTAACTAGATCTTTAAAGGCCTACTAACTCATAGGATTTTATATGCACAATTAATTATTTCAACATGCCTTCACCTATACACTGAAAGCATGAGCAACTTACCTATTTGTGAAGATAGAGAGTGAGAGAGCATACCAGGTCCTTTTGCCACTTCAAATTAACTCGAGATGCATGTACTGATTTATGTATCTGGCTTTATTTAGGTACTGCAGAATTGAACCGGCCCAGCAGACTATGCAAACAAACACCTTTAACTGCTGAGCCATCTCCCCAGCCCATAAATAAGTTTTGCTTAGTAGCTTAGATTCCTTCTTTTAAAGTACCCTAGGAAATGCTGAATGAGGAAGTCATACATTTTTATGTCCAAAACCAGGATTTAACAAATTTTATTTTCTTAAATTTAGAATATGTTGTTTCTATATGCAAACAGGGTGAAACTTACAATTTTCATAAATATGATTTTGTAAATTTCATAAAAGCTAAAACTCCTTTTACTTAATGTAATGAACAGGTGACGATGACATGCATAATGCAATTTTCACAAATGAAGGTAAATGTAAGTTCATATTTCTGTATTCAAAAAAAAATGAACTAACTCAATAAAGATGAGCAATATTAACCTTAAGGAGTTAATCATCAGAGTGAATGAGGGAAAATATTATAATTACCAATATATGAAGGTAGTCATTATGGCGAACCACAGCACATAGTATACTCTACAGTATAGTGTAAACAAAAAACCAAAGTTCCCATAGCAACACAAACTTTTTAATATTTTTTTAAATTTTTACTTCTTTGTTTATTTGACAGAAAGAGAGAGAGAGAGAATGGATCTCTCCATTGCAGGGCCTCCAGCCAAGGCAAACAAACTCCAGACACGTGCACCCCCTTGTGAATCTGGCTAATGTGGGTCCTGGGGAATCAAACCTGGATCCTTTGGCTTTGCAGGCAAACACCTTAACCGCTAATACATTTCCCCAGCCCAGCAACACAAACTCTTCTTCAATGTATACAAGCTATATGTTACTTAAGATTCTGCATTTACAGTTTCTTATTGATTCATATAGTAAGGGTGTGTCAATATGATTCTGAGAACAATAAAATTATATGTTTAAATTGAATTTTAGTTTATAAACTTCTTGCTTAGTTTTCTATATAGTCAAACTCCCATAAAATTATACTCACATTTCAAGTTATTGTCATCAACTTCTATTTATCCTATTTGCAGAAATTGTTGCATTTTATTGTTTTAGTTTTAAAAGTAAGCTTATATGTTTTAAGATATACATATATACAATACATACATTGCATAGTATGACAAGTTGAATTTAAGAACTTTGATTATTAAATCTAGGATGTTAAAATATAAGTTTAATCTAATTTATCAAAAGAGCCACAAAAAGGTATACTATTGTCTCTCTTTTTATGTTGTTCAGAATACATTATTCACATTAAAGCCATTTGTAGAGCAGTTGTAGTCTTGCAACAAATCAAGAGTAAGGCACCTTTTACATACTCCCACATGCCACCTCCATATGTATAGCCTGCACTATCATCGACATACTCACCAGCATGGTACAACTGGTACAAAGACTAAGCTGAATTGCCACATCATAGCCATCCAAAGTCCATTGCTTACATTGAAATTTCTTCCTTAAGGTGTATTTGTAATAGATTTGATTAAATGTGTAATGATATGAATTCACCCAAACAATCCAAAGCAAGATGACATAGTAAATATTCAGCCCTAAAATATTTCTTATAAGCAATAAAATAGTAGATACAGTAAAATTATATATTTTGCTCAATATGGACAAGTATGTTGTTACTCCTTTTATGTTTGTTTGGTTTTTACCTCTTTTTATCCTAGGCTGACCTGGAACTGAGTAGCTCTGGGCTAGCCTCAAACTCACAGTTATCCTACTTCTGCCTCCAGAGTGCTGGGATTAAAGGCATGCTCCACTATACCTGGCTGTTATTCTTTCTATAAGAACTTTTTTTCTTCTGTAATCCTAGCATTCAATGTAAACTAAATCTTTACTTTGAATTTATTCTTTAAAAAGTAAAAATAATGCTGATGAAACATTTACATTTACAAAATTCTTTATGTTCATTTCTATAGTAATATTTGTGAGAGTTTCATGAATGTATAAGGTAGGTGATAATTAAAAGTGCTTTCATTTTGCATATGGAGAAAGAAGTAAACAGACAAGATCACACAGCAATGACAAACTGGTGATATAAATTACTCAAAATATTAGATTGAAAGTCCTACATTATGTATTTTATTTTATATTCACAAATTTCACTCATCTAGACAGAAATATGCATTTTGATTAGAATTGACAATGCAATGCTTAACATATTTTGCAGCATACTATTCAATGTCCAGGTCAAAGAAAAATTGAATTATTTGAGAGTTAAATTCTTGACAGATTCTGCTGGTTGTAAAATAGAAAAAGTTTAAAAGAGGTGTCAGTTTTACTAATATAGATAATAGTGGATGAAAGGCCAATCTTTCTGTGAAGTCTAGTCTTAAGACTTCATTGAGGGATTGAAGTCTTAAAATTAAACCATTCTGGTATTTAAAATATCTATGGAGCATAACTGAGCATCTGACATATGGGAGATATCAGTTTATGTTACTGGAAAAAGCAGAATAATAATATGTAAATCTTAGTGAACTTCCCAGGAGGCACAGATTTATATTTATCTGTTAGTTAAAATATATTTAATAAGTACACAAAATCAAAAAAGCTGAGATTAAGATGAGATTAATTGTGGGGCTCCTTCCCGGTCAGGTAGTGCAGAGGGAAGGACAAGGCCTGCTGGTTCCTCCTTAGGGGTTAAGAAGGATGATGAACGTTGGTCGACTCACAAACCTCTCCTGGCCACCGGAGAAAAACCACACTGAGTCAGGAGTCTTTTCGATACAAGAACTCGCAGAAACAACTCCCTTTATTATTCTGAGCAGTTGCCTATATCATGTTGGGAACAAAGGCAGGGATTTCAGGATGGGGGAAGTGGTAAGGGCCAGTAGTAAACTGTAACTGTTGATAGGTGATTACAATTACCACGCGGAAGTGGCAGGCCAGAAGCCATTAGGCGTCTTGCTGAGTCCTAGCTGGCCAGAGACAGGTCACCAAACTTCCACTAGGCCTCATGCCTGGTCCTTTCAGAGCCCAACAATTAATAATAACAGTATAATTAATATTTTTGCATTTTCTATCACTTAGAGAAATTTCATTGTGGTATGAATATACTTTCATTCATGTTGCTGGTTATTGACATATGAAAATACATCTAGCAATACATAAATTTGCAAGCAAAAATGTCCAATTTCAGAAGGGAAAAAAAATCATCACTTTTGAAGACAACGATAAATATTCGTTTCCCTTCATAAAGGTAATTTTTGTCTAAGTCAACATACTTTACTGTTTTTAAACTTTTCTCATCTTATTTGTGACAGCAGGTTTTCCAATTTTGACAACTCTTTAAGAGTAATTTTAACAGCTGAGTGATTTCTAAGCAAAGTCAGATTATGTGAAATGTCAATGTAACAAATATACACTTTGACACATCATCATTTTATTTGAATTTACTTATTAATTTTGGTTGCTATTACTAATAAAATGTAAATGCTTAGCTAATTGTATTGCTTTTTAAAATGTTTTCAAGGTATGAAAAAGTGTATTCTTTTCCACTAAATGTTTCATTGTATAATACATTGCATAACAAATGTTCTTCCAAACTGAAAAGGAGTAAGTATCAGAGAACTGCATAGATGCTAGACAGTTGTGAGTCTGAGTAATGGTGTAACTGTAAAATGAACTTTGAACATGCAAGTCTGCATTGGTCTCCACCAGGAAGGAAGTATATCTAAATCCCCTGGAGGTACCCACCCACCCTGTCCCTTGATTGAAACTCCTTGGAAGCAATTTAAATAAAAGATAGCAACTTTCTGGACTAAAATAATCCAGTTAATTTATTTCACAAAATGCTGAAGAAAGTGGTTATCTGCTGAATACAAGAGGTGATCAGTTCAAAAATCATCCTAAAGCATCGGTCCTTGTTTCCTGCTTCTTTATCACCTTTGACATTTGAAAATGAGTTTTCCATTTAAAAAGCATGATGATACTTTAAATGTTTTAAAATACCTAAAGTTTTGGCTGGAAAGATTGCGGAGTGGTTAAAGATACTTGCTTGCAAAATCTGCCAGCCGGGGTTTGATTCCCCAATACCTATGTAAATCCAGATGCACAAAGTAGCACATGCACCTAGAGTTCATTTGAAGTGGTAAAAACACCCTACATGCACTCGCACTCGCTCGCTCTCTCCTCCCCCCACCTCAAAAAATAGATAAAAGTTTTGCCAAGAAACTTCCTCTTTGTTATTGGAGCTTCCATGAAAAAACGCATACTAGGGGCATGCTCTATCCTTCAGCTGTACTCCCAGTCCCAAGGAATAGATTTTCCTCTAAAATATGATTTAGGATTTGGGGGAGTTCTCCAAAATTTATGAACCCCAAGTTTTGTGCTCTATCCTTTAATAAAGAATTAATATAGACTCAAGAATGACAAAGTATAAAATAATAAATTTATTTAGAGGGAAATCACAAATTGTGGGGTCCATTGGGGAGAAATCATACATAAATTGTGGGGTTCAGGAAACACACTGTCATGTGGAAACACAGTATAGTTTATAAGGTTCATTTAAGAAAAATTGAGGCTTTGAAGGGAAAGCTGAAGTAGATCCACAAGCACATGGAGAGAAGTTAAACTGAGAGTTTCAAGGAGAAATTAGGGTAAAGCTACAAGTAAGTGGAAAAGGATGAATGGTGAGGCTCAAGGAAAAACTGAGAGAGCAGATATCAAAGCAGGGACCAAGAGATTCAGAGGACAGATGAGTAATGAAGAGTTACACTCATGGTTACCCTGAATTTACAGAAATTATACAGGTAGAAAACCTAGAGTTAGTAAAAGCACCCATGTTGTAGATCTGGGATGTAAGGAAAATACACATGTGGTGGATTAGAGACCAGAGGAAAATCATGCATGTAATCAAAGTGAGAACTTAACCCGAACTATAAAGTGGAGGCAAGTATAAGAGTTCCTCCAGACTAAAAAACAGTTTTATATGCACTCCTCAACCCACCCACCCAGCTAGGCTGGGTGAGGGGGAAGCCATACTCATGTGTCCCTATGGCCTACTGAAGAGAGGCAGAACCCAGCAGCAGAGCCAGAAAAACTGAGCAGAGCAGAGTGGGATGGAGTTAACTTCAGGAAAAAGACAGGAGCCTTTGTAAGCAAGAACTGATTGGTAGGTAGATTTAGAGGGTGGATCCCTGGGCCAACCCACCTAAGCCACCTGCCTAGGTAGCATGCTAGACTGGGCAGCAGGGGTCACTGTAGGTCAGTCTCATCAGTCATATGTTCCATTTCTGCCAAGAGTTCAGTTCTTGTGTCAGACCCAGATAGTATGCGGGATGGTATCTCTTAGTTCTCCTTGGGCTTCAATCTCTAACTAAAACTTCCTAAAAAGAAGCTAGTTTTCTCCTATCCTTCTTCAGATCCACTATTATGTGAGAAATAACATTTGAAAGTGATTCTAAGTAGGATAAAAGTCACATCTAATTTATTTTAAAAAAAGAAATTCTAATAAAACTATCAAATTTTAGAAAAGTCATATTATTTTTATTAAATTCTTCTGGAATATACATTTTCCAGACTTTAAATAACATTCTAAATTATTCTATTCATTTCAGAAATATTATAAGTCACTGTGTCCTTTTTTAATCTGTGTGTGTGTGTGTGTGTGTGTGTGTGTGTGTGTGTAACCAGGGTCTCTTACCACTCACTACAAAGGAATGCCAGACATTTTGATCTGGATTTACATGGGTGGCTAGGAATTTGAACCCAAGCTGTCAAGCTTTACAAACAAATACCTTCAACAACTGACCTACCTTCCCAACCCCACACTGTGTTATCTTTTGAGACACGGTCTCACTGTAGCCTAAATTGACCTTGAATCTTCTCTCTTTCTATCTCAGTTTCCTAAATCCTGGGATTACGTGTGTGTGTCTCCATACCTAGATCTCAGTGAATATTTATAGATTTGCCCTAGAAGAGTTAAGAGATGTACTTACATTTTTAGCATAAACAAATAAAACAGTCAACATAATAAAATCCACGAATTTGAATTTTATTAAATCCATTTACTCCAACCTCCTACTGTGTTCTAACACTAAATTGGTTCTCACTGCTGTTTAATTCCTTCAGTGATGAAAAGAGATTACCATGTAGTATTCCATCATTCTAATATTCTATCTTTCTTTAAGCTCTTAACGCTGAAAAATTCTTCTTTGCATCACAATCCACCACTACACACATTTGCCTTTGTGGTTCTACATAGGTAACTCACTCTCTGTATTACTTTACCTCAGTCTTTATGTCTCTCTTCATTCAGTCTTCTTTTTTCATGTCCTCCATGAATCATGCTTTCACCCTTATCTTTACTTTTCACTATTTTGCTATGATCTCTTTACTCCAGGCTTTCATTGTTCTAATTTATCCCCAAATTTTTATTACTATGCTCCTTTTCTCAATTGTTTTCATTATCTTCCTAAGGTCTAAGTAAACATTTTTCTGAGCATAATCTTAACAAGTATAAGTCAAGAATTCAGTGAACATAATGAAAACTCCATTTGTAAGCTGGGTGTGGTGGTACATGCCTTTAATCTCAGCAATCAGGAGGCAAAGATAGGAGGATTGCCATCACAGGTTTGAGGCCACCTTGATATTGCATAGTGAATACCAGGTTAGCCTGGGCTAGAGTGAAACCCTACCTTGAAAAAAAAAAGTTGTTTCCTTTTATTAAATTCCATATTTATTCAGAGTAAATACATTTTGTCTTTCCATGTGGAAAAGTTTATGCTTTGGGTACATTAAATTTTTAACTTTTTAACATTTGAAACCAAACCAATTCAAGATGGAACAAGAATTGAAGGGATTCCTACTATATAGATGATAGATAGATAGATGAGAGATAGATAGATAGATAGATAGATAGATAGATAGATAGATAGATAGATAGATAGATAGATGATAGATAGATAATGTATATGAAGTATTTCTCGATGTGATAATTTGATACTTTAAAAATATTAAATATTTTCTTTTCAGTGAGTAAAGTACAAAGTAAATGTTATCACCTTTACAATGGCTAAAAAAGTCTTGATTCAGGAGACAGCTACCAGATAAGATGGTGGCATAGGCGACGTGCCAAACCAGCCTAGGGAGGGATTTAAGCAAAACCCCAGCAAAATACACTCTTCTTCTGAAAAGAGAAGGAGTATAGGTTATTCTTAGACACAGCAGAGATGCCTGAGAGGCCAAGATCCACTAGAAAGGAGGAAAACAGCCAAGTGCCACTGAGGCACATTGCGCACTGACCCAGTGCCAGCCCACCATGTGCACCAGGCAGCAGCAGTAGCAGAAACAAAACAACAGATTTTTCAATGTCATCAGCCTCCTTTCAAAGCTAAGAAATCTAAAGGAAAGATAGCTGAGATCAGCTAAAAAGCTACTGAAAGTGTGAGCAATGCCAACTCTGAACTCTCCCATCCTCCACCTTCAGAACTATGAGCATCCAGCATCCAGCCACCATTGGCAGTGCAGATAGCAAAGATAATCAGAACTCCAGCTTCACAGCACAGCACTGAGAAATCAAGGTGGGCACTCTGCATTAGTGAGATTGTAAGACACCCCAAGAGGTAAGGAGGCAAACAAGTACATAGGCCTACATTGCAAGACCTAATCTCTCTTCCTTGTCAGGGCAGGTTAAGGGTTATATATTCTTAGTTGGCTTTAACACTTTCAAATAACCTGTATTTGGGTGTGGAATGTTTTCGCCTTTCATGCTTTCATATTTATAGGGTCTGTCTTTTTTTCTGTCATTATTGAGGGCAGGGTCTGATCCAAATCCAGGTTGACCTAGAATCCATTTCAGAACAGAAATCTCTACCTCCCAGCTGACAAGATTAAGGGTGTAGAACAACACACACACCCTTAGGGATTTTTGGCTTTATAAGACTATCTGTTTTAATCCCTACAGCTGCATACTTTTGGCTATTTTATTGATTGGGTATGTTACTCAGTTGAAGTTTAGAATCTGCTAGTATATTGTTCCACCCAGTCCACTAGAATACTTGCTTATCAAGCAAACCAAACACCTAGGATTACTTCTATGGCAAGATTCAGGGGGGACAAGGGCTACACCTGGCACCTTGAACTCATATCCTGAAGGTATAGAGAGGTGTATTGTTACATCTAAGAACACTGCAGATAAGGAGAAAAATCCAAGCATCAAATCAATTCAGATTGCAAAGGTAACTCTAATATAATACAAGAGACTCAAAGAATAAAGACAATACAGCCCCACAAAAAACTATAAATCCATCAGAAATGATCACCAATGATCCTGTTTTAGATGAAATGCCTGACACAGAGTTAAAGAAAATGATCATATCTATACTCAAAGAAATCACAGAAGAAATGAAGGGAATCAAAGAAGATAACAAAGGAATTAAAGAAGAAAACAAACTGAAAGAGAACACAGGAAACCAGCTTAATGAAATAAAGAGGTCAATACAAGACATTAGTAAAGAAGTAGAAATACTGAAGAAAAACCAGGCTGAAATTTTATTTCTGAAGAATACAGCCAGTGAAATAAAATTAAAAAAAAAAAAAAAACTTTCTGGAAAGTCTCACCAGTAGAATAGATGAAGAAGAGAACAGAATATCTAAACTAGAAGAACACATGGGTGACCTAATACAGGCCAACAAAGAGAAAGACAAACTAATAGAAAGGTATGAATGGGAATTTCAAGATATTTGGGACACTATGAAAAGATCAAACATAAGAATTCAGGGTATAACTGAAGAAGAAGAATTTCAATCCAGAGGCTTAATAAGTATTTTCAACATAACCATAAAAGAAAAATTTTCCCAAATTGAGAAAGAAATGCCAACTCAGATACAAGAAGCTTTTGGACATAAAACAGACAAAACCTGGGCAGAATCTTTCCTCGCCACATTATGATTAAACTACTAAACACGTAAACCAAAGAAAATATATTAAAAGCAGTTAAAGAGAAGAAGCAAATCACCTACAAAGGCAAGTCCATCAGAATAACTATAGATTACTCAACAAAAGCTTTAAAGGCCAGAAGGTCTTGGAATGATGTATTCCAAGTTCTGAAAGACAACAACTGTCAATCAAGATGACTGTATCTTGCAAAGCTATCTATCCAAATTTATGGAGAAATAAGAACATTCCCCAACAAAAACAGACTAAAGAAATTTATGACAACTAAACCAACTCTACAGAAAATACTTGAAAGAAATCTTCATGCTGAAGAGAAAGCGAAACACACACAGGAGGAATTAGAAAAATTAAACCACTCTCAGTTAAAGCAAATGAGTAAAGGGAAAACAGGAAACACTACAAAATAAGAAGAATGCTGAGAATAAGTGCATACCTTTCAATAATAACTCCTAATATCAATGGCCTCAATGCACCAACCAAAAGACACAGGCTTGCAGACTGGGTTAAAAGTCAGGATCATTCTATTTGTTGCCTCCAAGAGACTCATTTCTCAATAAAGATAGACAAGTGTCTTAGGTCTTAGGGTGAAAGGATGGAAAATGGTATTTCAAGCAAATGGGCCTAGGAAACAAGCAGAGGTTGCTATCCTAATGTCTACAGGATAGACTTCAAACTGACATTAGAAAAGAAAGATAAAGAAGGTCACTTTATACTGATTAAAGGAACATTTCAGGAGTAGGATATTACAATCCTAAATATATATGCACCTAACATGGGAACTCCCAGTTTCATTACAAAAAAGTTATTACACTTAAGGTCACAGATAACATCAAACACAGTTGTAGTGGGAGACTTCAGTACTCCACTGTCATCAATTGAAACATCATCCTGGCAAGAAATATAGGAGAGACATCTGAATTAAATGATATCATGGAACAAATGGGCATAACAGATATCTACAGAACATGCCATCCAAATATCGTAGAATACAGATTTTTCTCAGCTGCACATTAAACATTCTCTAAAATAAACCATATATTAGGTCACAAAGCAAATGTCCACAAACACACACACACAAGAAAAGAAATAATCTCTTGTACTCTATCCAACCACAATAGGATTAAACTGCAAATCAGCAACAAGAAAAGCTACAGAATATACATGGAGATTAAACAGTACACTATTGAATGATCAATGGGTCATTGAAGAAGTCAAAAAAGAAATCAATAAATTCATATAATCAAATGATGATGATAATACAACATACTAAACTATTGGGATACAATGGAGGCAGTCCTAAGAGGGAAATTTATAGCTCTAAGTGCCTATATTAATACATTAGATCATTAACAAATGAACAATTTAATGCTTCACCTTAAGGCCTTGGAAAAAGAAGAACAAGGCAAAGCAAAAATCAGTAGATAAGAAGAAATAATAAAGATTAGGGCAAAAATTAATGAAATAGAACCCCCCCCCCAAAAAAAATCCAAAGAGTCAATTAAACACAGAGTTGGCTCTTTGAAAGGATAAACAGGGCTGATAAACCCTTAACAAATTTGACAAGAAGAAAGAGTGAAGAAACAAAAATTAATAAAATTAGAGGTGAAAAGCACCATTAGAACAGATACAAAAGGAATTCAAGCAGTTATAAGGACACATTTTAGAATATATATGTCTCTACATTTGAAAATCTGAAAAGAAAAGGATGATTTCCTTGACTCATGTGTCCTACCAAAATTAAATCCAGATGATATAAACCATATAATAGACCTATAGCAACTACAGAGATCCAAGCTGTTATAAAAAGTCTCCCAACTAAAAAAGGCCCAGGCCCAAATTGATTCACTGGTGAAATTTACCAGACCTTCATGGAAGAACTAACACAATGCTTCTCAAGCTTTTCCATAAAATAGAAAAGGAAGAAATTCTACCAAACTCCTTAAATGAAACCAGAATCACCCTCATACCAAAGCCAGACAAAGACAGAACAAAAAAAGAAAATTACAAACCAAACTCTCTCATGAACATAGATCCCAAAATTCTGCACAAAATATTGGCAAACAGAATACATGAATATATCAAAAAGATTAATCAAACCAACCAAGTTAGCTTTAAATCAGGAATGCAGAGATGGTTCAACATATGCAAATCAATAAATGTAATACATCATAGAAATTTTCTGAAGGACAAAATTCACAGGATCATCTCAATAGATGCAGAAAAGGCATTCAACAAAATCCAACATCCCTATAGTAACTGGGAGTAGAATGAACATATCTCAACATAATAAAAGCTATTTATGACAAACCTACAGCCAACATAATACTAAATGGAGAATAACTAGAAGCTTTTCCACTAAATTCAGGAACAAACCAAGGGTGTCCATATTACCCACTTTTAGTTAATATAGTACTGGAAGTCTTAGCTATAGCAGTAAGGAAAGAAACACTCATAAGTGGGATACGAATTCAAAAGGAAGAGATCAAATTATCACTATCTGCAGATGATATGATTCTATACATAAAAGAGCCTAAAAATCTACCAGCAAACTGTTAGAGCTGATAAAAACTTTTAGCAACATAGAAATATTTAAAAAAAAAAAAACAAACACAGAAATCAGTAGCTTTCCTATATACTGACAACAAACACGTGGAGGATGAAATCAGGAAATCTCTCCCATTCACAATTGCCTCAAAATAAATAAATAAATAAAGATACACACACACACACACACACACACACACACACACACACACACACACACTGGAGTTCTATTCAGTGGTAAAGAAAAATGAAATTTGCAGGGAAATGGATGGATCTTGAAAGGATTATACTTAGTGAGGTAACCCAGGCCCAGAAAGCCAAATGTCTCATGTTCTCTCTTATATGTGGATCCTAGCTAAAAAATGTATAGATTTATGTGTGATCTGGAACCAAAAATCAGCAGCAGAGACACAAAAGCTAGAAAAAGGCTATAAGGGAGGGAGGAGAGGGAAGGTCTTAAGGGGATGGTATTGTATATATATAAGTAGAAGAACAGATTGCAGGGAGGGGAAAGGCCTAAGTGAGGTCAGGGGAAGACATTGTATAAAGAAAAGATAAGGGAGGGTCAATCAAAATTCAAGATATTCCGAATAAGACATGAAAATCTACTTTAAAAAAAAAAATGGTATATCCAAAAGCCATAGATTGTTACTTGAAAATTTCCAGTGTCAGTGAGTCATTGGCCAGGGAGGTCTATGTTGGCTCCAAAACATTATAGGCTATTGCCAAGGCCCTTGGTTCCCTGTGAGAAAGAGATGGTAAGACCCTATTGCTGAAGACATCACATGCCTGAGCGGCAAAGTCACTGAGAGATCAAGGTAGTAATGAGCAGAAAACCTTTTCCCTGTAGCCCAGCCAACAGGAAGCCTGAAAAAGCTACACTGTATGCAGTCTTATAAGAGACAGAAGTCATCAGCGGTGAAAACAGTGGACATTGGAAACCTCCAGTTTGACTAGACAGGCCAAATGTCTGAATGAGTGCAATAGTGGCATGCCTGCTCTGGGAGAAACCAACTGCTCTTAATTGTACCAAAGGCCCACTCTATGGGGGGAATACATGCCTGCTACTGAAAACCTAATCAAAAGCCTACGGCAGGAGCGGTCATGTGCCTTACCAGTATAAAGCTTACTCTTCTCTGGATAAATGCATATATTACTCTCATCAAATTTCCCTGAAAGCACTACACTTAATGTTCATAGTCATATATTAATGTTACTCTCACTTCTGGTTAAAGAAGCTTCTCTTTTCAGATGGTGATGACCACTGGGAGGGCCCAAAAGGCAACATAGTGCTGAGAAGAAGGGATGGAGGAGTGTCCAGCACTGAAACATCTCACACCCTCCAAGGCTCAGAGTCCATTGCAGAAGAGGTGGCAGAAAGAATGTAAGAGCCAAAGGAAGGCTACCACTCCTTACATACTATTGTCCACATAGAAATTGGCCTCAATATCCAAGACGTAGCAGTGCCTAGCAATACCCACACAAGACCCTCATAATAGCAGAAAAAGATAATGAGATCAAATTAAAAGAGACACTAATGGAGAGAGGGAGGGAATATGATGGAGAGCAGAGTGATGAAAGAGAAAGTGGGGGAGGGCAGGGAGGGGAGGAAAGGAAAACACCATGGTTTGTTTTCTGTAAATATAAAAGTTGTCAATAAAAACATATTTTTAAAAAAGTGAGATTTATCTTATCTGTCAATTTCAGGGAATTTCAGTGGAAAAGGCATGGCTGTGGGAATATCAGACAGCAGAGAAAGTACCAAAAGCAGATTCAAGCTATAATTCTCCAAGGCCTTCCCACTGTGTCCCTCTTCTATCAGCCAGGCCCTACAACTTTACAGAACACCACTACCACTTGAGACAAGGTGTTCAAACACATGTAAGCCTGTTGGGGAATAGTTTACATTCAACCCTAACATTCTGCCTATGATACTCATAGCTTTGTAGTTACTATGTAATACAAAATTCATTCATTCTTCATAATTGACTAAGACCAACAGCAGTAGTAATCTATGGGCAGAAAGACAAATGATTAGAAGGCAATTTGACAGGGGCTTCACATCGATTTAACAAAACAATAGCAATGCTATCCCCACTGAGGCCTATGAACTTCCCAACCACAGGTTTCTATATTTCAGTATCAGTCATGGGTTTCCTCTTAAAAAGACCACCTATGGTTTGTGGAACTTCCAGGTCCTCCCAAGCCAACAACTCATAAAGAGGTAGCCTACCCATACTACTGAGTTTTTTTGTTGTTGTTGTTTTGAATTCTTTAATTATTTATTTTATGACAGAGAGAGACAAAGAGATAGAGAGAATGAATTGAATTAGGGCTACAGGACCTCCAGCCACTGCAATTGAGTGCTCAATGTGGTGCCATCTTGTGCATCTTGCGAGCAGGCACATCCTTGTGTATATGTGTCACCATGTGTGTCTGGCTTATGAGGGTTCTGGGGAGTTGAACCTGGGTCCTTAGGCTTTGCAGACAGGCACCATAACCACTAAACCATCTCTCTATCCCTGAGTGTTTTACTCAATTAATTTGTGGCTCCTGGGAGTGCTCTTTCCCACCCAGGTAGGAGGCTAGTGTTTAAATTAACTACCGTCTTTATTGTTCTTCCTGATACTTTCACCAATCTATAGGACTCTCCATGGTCAGTAATATTTAATGAAAACTTTATTTACAATGAATGTGCAGGATGGCTGAAGGCCCTCTATCATTCATTATAAGTAAGTACAACTGGCCTTGGGTTACTAAAATGAAACATTAGCAAGGTCCAGTATAATATGAAAAGATCAAAAAATAAAAAGATCACATCATGTCTATCAAATATTTCATCAAAATCCCCAAGAAGGAGGACCCCTTCAGAAATGGTGCAGGGATAAGGGAAAGGATGGTACCAACATGTGTTGTTTACATACTAAGTATGTCCATAACCAATAAAAAACAGAAATGAAACATAAAGGTATTTTCAAACACAGGTGCTAAGACTTAAAAAAAAAAAAAAAAGAGCAATGTTGGGGTTGGAGAAATGTCTCAGCTGTTAAAGGCTCTTTCTTCCAAATCTGACAGCTTGGATTCAGTTCCTCAGTACCCATGTAAATCCATATACACAAAGCAGCACATGCATCTTGAGTTTGTTTGCAATAGCAAGAGATCCTGGAATGCACATATTAGTTCTCTCTACCTGCAAATAAATAATGAACTTAAAAATAAAAAAAAGCTATGTTGGGTACAATGGCATGGACATTGCCCCACCTAGCTCTCCAAAATCCACAGACATGCTCCAGAGCCATCTGGCATCTTCATCCTGGTACAGTACTGCTGCTACAGAACCTCATGCATAGCTCCACCCCTAATGGCTTCAGGGCATCTGTGCTGCTCACATTGTCTCAATCCCAAAGCTTTACTTCAACCTGCCATGTCTACTGGTAGAACTGTTTCCCTCTGTCTGACAAGCTAGCACTGTGGATCTTTCATTTACATCAGTCACATGTAGATACTTAAAGGACTCCAAGTTGGGCAAACAATCATCACATCCAGTAAACATTCTTATAGAGGAGACATGTGCATTGTATAAACTGGGAGAGATATCTGCCCACTCCTACACTACAATAGTCTTGCACCTGCATTGTTTTAGCATTTATGTCTGCCTGATGCTTGTACTACAACGCCTTTGTTAAGCTCATTAGCATAGCATTTGGCTTTCTGCTAAATTTTTCCCTAGGAACTATGGCTTGACACAAAGTGTGTCACATCTATCTTTGTGTGACCTGGACAGACACTTTTTCTGCTTTGCTCTTCTTTCATCCCCTCTTGATTGGTATATCATTTGCGACTCTGATTTGCCTGCTGCTGTAAAGCATTCCAATCTACCAGAGCCTTTCCTATTTCTAAAGTTCATGCCCTACCAGGTACCTCAGCAAAGCCACCAAAACTCTAAACCAGTACCAGGATACCTACTGAATTAATCTCTTGCTTAATTCTTGGCAACCACATTACTATCTGGTCCAGTAAACTGAGCTTCAAATACTACCTCTCCCACTCATTGTTCCTTCAGTAATGCCTGCATTTCCTTTATTGTCTTCTAGACCCTGATATTCATGGAGACATCAGCCAGTAATAACCCTGTTTTCCTAACAATGGCTCCTATGAGCCAGTCCATCCAAGACTGCTCACAGCTTCTCTACTTCCAAGAACTCAAAGTGATCCCATCCCCCCTCATGGCCTGTGTACCCAGCTGTGAGAGGCTCTTTGACTACCTAAGAATTTTTCTAAATTCAAGATGTTCAAGCTTGGCATGGTATCACACAGTCAAGAGCTGGGAGTTCATGGCTAGCCTGGAGTACATAGTGAATTCCAGGTCAGCCTGGCCTAGAGTGTACAGTGGGACCCTACCTTGAAGAAAAAGAAAGAAAGAAAGAAAGAAAGAAAGAAAGAAAGAAAGAAAGAAAGAAAGAAAGAAAGAAAGAAAGAAGGGAGGGAGGGAGGGAGGGAAGGGAGGGAGGGAGGGAAGGAAGGGAGGGAGGGAGGGAGGGAGGGAGGAAAGAAGGAAAGAAGGAAAGAAGGAAAGAAGGAAGGAGAGAGAAAGAAAGAAAGCAGTTACAGTGCTAATTATTCCCTGAATGTCATAGTTTCCTGGACTGGGAAATTACCAAGGCCCCCGTTTACACTATGTATGGTGGATTTTCTCTTCTCTTAACAGTCAAACATGAGGGATATCTGTTACCACTCCTAAAACTTTATTTTCCTTCTCACAATACAATTCTTCCTATGGGTAACAATTGTTTGTATCCTACAAATGGCTCTTTTGCACAGATGTAATTTGTATTTTTCCCTCTGGTAACTTGCTAGCTTTAAGAAACAGCAAGCCAACACCTGCATTTCACCCTCCATTTTTTTCCCCAATTTTCCTGAGGAAATCAGAGCCTGGTATAGTAGGTAGCAACTGGATGACATTTTTGTTGTAATAATTCCTCAGTCATGTGGACAAGAATTGTTTCCTGTGAAGACCAATGACTCTCTGGTTTTGCCTACAAAAGACACCCAATAATGACACAACTTGCTTAAAATCCCATCTTTGTTGTGGTTTGAAAGTAAAATGCCCCCATATGTTCATGTGTGTGAATACTTGGTTCCCAGCTAATGCAACTGTTTGGGAGGATTGTGGAACCTTTAGGAGACAGAACCTTGCTGGAGGAAGTGTGTCACTGAGGGTGGCCCTTGAAGTCTTATACCATGGCTCCACTTTTTAGTCATCTTCTGCTTCCTGACAAACTGCTGCCATATCTTCCCTTCTATAATGAGACATATCCGCTTGAAACAGTAAGCCAAGATAAACCTTTGCCTTCTTTAAGTCCCTTCTTGCCAGGTATTTGGTGACAGCAGCAAGAAAGTATCTAACATACAATGCTTGCTCTTTTCAGGGTTTGTAATGTTTTCTAGTTTATTAGTCATTTAGAGAGTATCTTTGTACTCTCCAGCTAGATCACATTCATCAAGGAGATATGTCACCTTATACCAATACAGGAAGACTGCCATCCTGAGAGTCCCATCAAGTGTTCTCCATTTTCACTTGGCTTGGCCTTGGTTACATGTCCTATCATCATGACAGGGAGCAACCACCACTGCAGCAGGGAGGCACATACCATTTCATACTACATAGGGAAAGGTAGCCATTTTAAGATTGCCCCCATGAACACACTACCTTCCCACAGATCAGCCTCAGTGGCATGGCTCAGCACCCACCATAAGGGTCATCCAACTACTTCTTCCTACCTCATTTTTTGGTTCTGTTGGTCTCTGTTTAGGTACTGATTGTGCTGTGTGGATTTCATGGGAAGTCATAAGCAAATATCTATTCATCCCACAAAGGACACTGACAACAAATCAAAGACATGATTTCCAACAAAATCTATTTTATTTATAAGAGTACAGAAAAAGAGTTAATTATAGGAGCATGGGTGACAGCAAACTAATTTCTTCATGAAAAAGTCTACCCATTATATTAGTCATGACAGGCAAAAGAAAACTGCATCCTCGAAACTCTCTATACAACATGTAGGCACTCAGTTATCAGAGTGTCCTATCCTCAGCAATTGTTACTGCTTAGATAATCATGGAGAAAAGCCTTATGAGTCTTAGTTCAGAAGGTTCCCTGGATTATAAATTCTGTTTACTTCATGCCTATTGTACATTTCTTTTACTTTTTGAGTCTTTTGAACCTCCATCCTCCTTATGGTAGGGAGTATTTTAATTTGGAGGAAATAGCTACATAATACTCCTTGCATATCTTTTAAGGATTTGGGGCTTTTATACTTGTGGTGGTTTCAACGTATATGTATGTCCTCCACAGCCTCAAGTTTTTTACTAAGATTAATCTTGTGACTCAAATCTCCAGAGCCTTGCTGGAAGAAGAGTGCCACTAGAGTAAAGCAGGAGTAGGGGAGGGGGAAGACAGCAGATCTTGAGTCCAGTCCTACTAGTTGTGTTGAGAGCATGCTTGCTGGTGTTAACTTTTTGTCTCCCTGCTGTGGATGTATGCTAAAGTGAACCAGCTTCCTCTGCCATGATGGAGCTTCCTCTGGAATGTGTAAGCCTGAAATAAACCTTTTCCTCCCATGAGCTGCTTATGGTTAGATATTTGTCCCAGCAATAAAAAGGTAACTGCAACTATAATCAATAAAATTAAAAAGTAGTAGTATTTGGGCAGAAAAGTCAGATCCCTTAAGCTAGAAATAAGCATTGATTTGCTGTTAGTTGAGGAATAGAGGCAATTGCAGAAGGAGAGGCTACTATTGTTATCCAGAGTACATGAGGAATGGCTTTGTGCTGGGCTGTGGCAATAATGGTAGTTAAGAAATGGAAAGACTGGGCTGGAGAGATGGCTTAGCGGTTAAACGCTTGCCTGTGAAGCGTAAGGACCCCGGTTCAAGGCTGGTTCCCCACGTCCCACGTTAGCCAGATGCACAAGGGGGCGCACGCGTCTGGAGTTCGTTTGCAGAGGCTGGAAGCCCTGGCGCGCCCATTCTCTCTCTCCCTCTATCTGTCTTTCTCTCTGTGTCTGTCGCTCTCAAATAAATAAATAAATTTAAAAAAAAAAAGAAATGGAAAGACTTAGAATACATTTTAAAAATAACACCAGCCTAAGTTATTGACCCATTAGGCAGGTTTTTTTGAAAGACTGTTAACATCAGCTTGCTAAAAATTGTAAGGAAGTTTGTACTCTCCAATTAGAAGGATAGAGTTGAATTTCCCTGCAAGAGGAATAGGCAGGAATAGAATGGGTGAAGAAAATATTGTGATAACACACCACAGCATTCATTCTAAACATAGTAGGCATAAAGATATATTCACTATCCAAGTAGAGATGCCCTATGAGCAGCTGTAAATAACAGAATTCAGAGAAGAAAACTCAAATGATGATTTATATTTACATTTGTATTTTACATAGTAATACATTCATACATTAATATGTTTTATACCATGTTATATATTTATATATTATGTTTGCACACTTTGTATAGCAATATTATATTAAACATAGAGTATATATTGTAGCAAAAATGATAAAACCACCTAGTGCTGGAAGGCACTATATGAGCTACCAGGGGAAAGTGGCCCAATATCTGCCTGCGCAACTCAAGTCTAAGAGACTTAGAAGCAAACAACCTGACATGATGCTCATACAAGTGCAATAGTGGATCATAGCTCTTAGATTGGCTAGCAGATCAGTGGAAAGGAAACCATATCTGGAACTAGGAAACAAGTCAGAATCATATCTAGATAATGATTCTGCTTTCCATTGTCAAGCTCCTACTAACCTTAGACTATAAGAGGGTCTAAACCCTTTAAATTTTCTCTAAATTAATAATGGTTATCTGATTTAACCAGAGCTGACTTCAAATGGAGTATCTGCTTCTCTTTTTCTGATGGGAGCTGGACCTGAGGAGATAAATGACCCAGCACACTCTATCCTGGCCCCAGCTGAAACCACAGAGGAATTGGGGAAATGAGCAAGAATGCTGATTTCTCAGTGAATCTGATGTCAGCACAAGGGTGAAGGAGATAGACACTGAGGCCACACAAAACCTACCAAATCAGAGATCCAGAGGCTCTTAGGAGCTCTTTACTGAAGTAGACTTAAAATGTACCCAACATGGCTCAGGAAATTTTATGGAAGAGAGAGTGGAAAGATTGTTAGAGCCATAAGTTGGGACATTTTGCACAAAGATATTGCTTTTCCTTCATAACTGACTGCTAGCCCAATAATGCAAGAACCATAATCTCCATGGGGTTGACCTGCATCCTGCATCCCCAGTAAGGAAGGCCTCTTCATAAAAGGAATAGTATGGGCTGGAGAGATGGCTTAGCAGTTAAGAGCTTGCCTGTGAAGCCTAAGGACCCTGGTTCAAGGCTCAATTCCCCAGGACCCAAGTTAGCCAGATGCACAAAGGGGAACAAGCATCTGGAGATCATTTGCAGTGGCAGGAGGCCCTGGCACACCTATTCTCTCTCCCTCTTTCTCTCTCTGTCTGTTGCTCTCAAATAAATAAATAAAAATAAACAAAAAAAATTAAAAAAAAGAAAAGGGATAGTGAGGAGGGAAAGGATGGTACCAACATGTGCTATTTACATACTGAATATGAGCATATGTAATTATAACAAAGCACAAATCTGGGTCTGGAGAGATGACATAGCAGTTAAGTTACTTGCCTATAAAGCCTAAGGACACAGCTTCTATTTCCATGTACCCATGTAAGCCAAATACACAAGGTAGAACATGTATCTGGAATTTGTTTGCAGTGGCTAGATTCTCTGGTGCACTCATTCTCTCTCTATCCCTATCTGCCTCTCTCTCTAAAGAATAAATAAAATATATTTTCTAAAAAGTACAAAACAAAATAATAATAATACATAGTGAATTCCAGGTCAGCTTGGGCTAGAATGAAACTCTACCTTGAAAACACCAAATAGTAATAAAAATAACAATTTCTTATAAGACAACTTTCCAGCTTGTTAGGATGGCTCACACCTATAATCCCAGCATTTAGGAGACCAATGTAGGAATATCACCATGATTTCAAGCCTGCTCTGCATATGAGCTCCAGATTAGCCTAGTCTAGAGTTGGACTCTGCCTTTAAAAAAAAAAATAATAAAGTTTCAGTAGTATTCTGGGTTAAAAATTGGTTTAGAATTAATTTTAAAAATTAGGCTTTGGAAGGACTTCAAGGTAAGATGGCAGCATAGGATCCATGCCAAACCAGCCTAGAAAGCTACTTTAGAAAAACCCCAGCAAAATACACTCTTCTTCTAAAAAGTGAAGGAGTATAGGTTATTCTTAGACATAGCAGAGAAGCCAGAGAGACCAAGACCCACTAAAAAGGAGGAAAATTGCCAGAGTCCCACTGAGACACGCACAGTCCATGATCCATGTTCTGCACACCTGCCCAGTGTTACCCCACCAGGAGCACCAGGCAGCAGCGGCAGCAAAGACCAAACAACAGATTTTTTCAACTTCATCAGCCTAATTGCAAAGTTAAGATCTGAAGGAAAGGCAGCTGAGATCAATAAATGAGCTACTGAAAGGGCAAGAAACTTCAGAACTTTGAACTCCCCCATACCTCACCATCAGAACCATAAACCTCTAGTGTTCAGGCCCCAGTGGCAGCACAGACAACAGTGCTAATAAGAGGTACAGCTGCATAGCACAACACTGAGGGATCGAGTTAGGCACTCAGCATTTGTGAGACTGGAAGCCACTCCAAAAGGGAATGAGACTGAATGACAAAGAAAAAAAAAAAGTGGGTACACAGACCTGCATTGCAAGAGTTAAACTCTCTTTCCTTGTCAAGGTAGATTATAAGGCATATTTTCTTGGTTGCCTTTACCATTTTCAAATAACTTGTATGTGTGGGTTGAATATGGTTACCTTTGATGTTTTCATCTATATAAGACCTTTGTCTTTTGCTTCTGTCATTATTGGGGGCAGGGTCAGATCCAGATCCGGGTTGACCTGGAACCCAATTCAGAACAGAAATTTCAACCTCCCAGATGACAAGATTAAGAGGGTAGAACAACACACACCCTCAGAGATTTTAGCTTTATAAGACTTTTTGTGTTAATCCCTATAATTTCATACTTTGTACTGGTTTTATTGATTGTGGATGTTACTCACTTGAAGTTTAGAATTTGCCAGTAAGTTATTCCAGTCAGTCCACAAGAATACTTGCTTAGTAAGCAAACTCAACACCTAGGATTACTTCTGCAGCTTGATTGGGGTACAAGTGAGATACGTGGCACCTTGAACGCCTATCCTGAGATTATATAGAGGTTGAATGTCTTGTTTGAGCACACTGCACATAAGTAAAAAACCAAAACATCAAATAAATTCAGGATGCAAAAGTTTACACAATATAATATAAGAAACTCAAAGAATCAAGATAACGCAGTCTCACCAAAAACTATAAATCCATCAGAAATGATCACCAATCAGACTGTTTGTGAAGAAATGCCTAGCAAATATTTCAAGAAAATGGTGCTATCTATGCTCAAAGAAATCAGATAAGAAGTGGAGGGAATCAAAGAAGAAAACAAAAGAATTAAAGTAGAAAACAAACTTCTGAAAGAGAACACAGGAAGCCAGCTTAACAAAATAAAGAGGTCAATACAAGATATGAGGAAGGAAATAGAAATACTAAAGAAAAACAAGGCTGAAATCCTAGCTCTGAAGAATACAGTCAGTCAAATGAATAAATAAATAAATAAAACTCTGTGGAAAGTCTTACCAGTAGAATGGATGAAGGAGAGAACTGAATATCCAAACTAGATGGCCAGGTAGCAGACCTAATACAGTCCAACATAGAGAAAGACAAGCTAATAGCAAGGTATGAATGGGAATTTCAAGATATCCAGAATGCTATAAAAAGATCAAACATAAGAATTCAGGGTATAACAGAAGGAGAAGAAATTCAATCCAGAGGCTTAGTAGCATTTTCAACAAAACCATAGAAGAAAATTTTCCCCAAATGGGGAAAGAAAAGCAAGTGCATATACAAGAACCTTTTAGAAAACTAATCAGACAAAACCTGGAAAGAGCCTCTCCTCGCCATGTTATAATTAAACTACTACACACACAAAAAAAACAAAGAAAATATATTGAAAGCAGTTAGAGAGAAAAAGCAAATCACCTACAAAGGCAAGCACATCAGAAGTATTGCAGTTTACTCAACACAAACTTTAAAAGCCAAAAGCACTAGGAATGATGTATTCCAAGTTCTGAAAGATAAAAACTGTCAACCAAGATGACTTGAACCTGCAAAGCTATCTATCCAAAATGATGGAGAAATAAGGATATTCCACTACAAAAACAGGCTAAAGGAATTTATGACAATTAAACCAGCTCTACAAAAAATACTTGAAGAAATTCTTAATGCCAAAGAGAAAGCTAAGCACACACTGGAGGAAATAGGAAAAAATAAACCATACTCAAATAAATATTAAAACAATTGAGTAAATGGAAAACTGGAAACACTACAAAATAAGAAGAATGGCAAGAATAAATGCATATGTTTCAATAAAGCTCTTAATGTCAATGGCTTCATGGACCATCCAAAAGACACAGACTTGCATACAGGATTACAAGGCAGGATCCTGCCATTTGTTGGCTCTATGAAACTCATCTCTCAATAAAAGATAGATACTGCCTTAGGGTGAAAGGATGGAAAGTGGTATTTTAAGCAATTAGGCCAAGAAAACAAGCAAGGAATGCTATCCTAATATCTAACAAGATAGACTTCAAACCAATATTAGTGAGGAAAGATAAAGAAGGTCATTTTTACTGATTAAAGGAACATTCCAACAGGACATTATAATCATAAACATATTGTACCTAACATGGGGGCTCCTAGTTTCATCAAACAAACACTATTAGACTTAAAGTCACAGAAAATATCAAACACTATTTTAGTAGGAGACTTTCAGTACCCCAGATTCATCAACTGACAGGTCATCGTGGCAAAAGTAAACAGAGAGACATCTGAATTAAATGATGTCATGGAACAAATGGACCTATCATATATTAGAGAGTTCACAAATAAACAATTTAATGCTCCACCTTAAGGCCTTGGGAAACGAAGAACAAGGCACACAAAAAATCAGTAGACAAGAAGAAATCATAAAGACTAGGGCAGACATTATGGAAATAGAAACCAAAAAACAATCCAAAGAATCAACAAAACGAAGAGTTTGTACTTTGAAAAGATAAACAAGATTGATAAATCCTTAGCAAATTTGACAAGAAGAGAGAAGAGCAAAAATCAATAAAATTATAAATCCAAATGCTGCAGAATATACATTTTTCTCAGCAGCACATGGAACATTCTCTAAAATATACCATATATTAGGAAACAAAGCAAATCTCCACAAATTTAAGAAAACTGAAATAATCCCTTGTACTCTATCTGACCACAATGGGATTAAACTACAAATCAAGAACAAGAAAAGCTACAGAGCATATTGAGATGCATGGAGACTGAACAGTACACTATTTAATGATAAATGGGTCATTGAAAAATGTAAGGAAACCAACAAATTCATAAAATCAAATGATGTTGGTAATACAATATACCAAAACTTTTGGGACACAATGAGGGCAGTCCTAAGAGGGAAATTTATAGCACTAAGTGCCTATATTAAGAAATTAAAGCCGGGCATGGTGGCGCACGCCTTTAATCCCAGCACTCGGGAGGCAGAGGTAGGAGGATTGCCTTGAGTTCGAGGCCACCCTGAGACTCCATAGTGAATTCCAGGTCAGCCTGAGCTAGAGTGAGACCCTACCTCGAAAAACCAAAAAAAAAAAAAAAAAAGAAATCAAAGAGTTCACAAATAAACTATTTAATGCTCAACCTTAAGGCCTTGGGAAACAAAGAACAAGGCAAACAAAAAATCAGTAGACAAGAAGAAGTTATAAAGATTAGGGTAGAAATTATTGAAATAGAAACCAAAAAAACAATCCAAAGAATCAACGAAACAAAGAGTTGGTACTTTTAAAAGATAAACAAGATTGATAAATCCTTAGCAGATTTGACCAGAAGGGAGAAGAGGCAAAAATCAATAAAATTAGAAATGAAAAAGGCACCATTACAACATACACCAAAGAAATTCAGACAATTATAAGGACATACTTTAAGAAAATATACGGCTCTAAGTTTGAAAATTTGAAAGAAATGGATGATTTCCTTGATTCATATGACCTACCAAAATTAAATCAAGATGAGTTAAACCATTTAAACAGACCTAGAACAAGTACAAAGATCCAAGCAGTCATGAAAAGTCTCCCAACTAAAAAAAGCCCAGGCCCAGATGGATTCACTGCTGAATTTTATCAGACCTTCATGGAAGAACTAACACCAATGCTTCTCAAACTTTTCCATAAAACAGAAAAGGAAGGAATTCTACCAAACTCCTTCTATGAAGCCAGCATTACCATCACACCAAACCAGGCAAGCATAGATGCAAAAATTCTACACAAAATATTGGCAAACAGAATAGAAAAATATATCAAAAAGACTATTCACCCTGACCAAGTTGTCTTTATCCCAGGGATGCAGGGATGGTACAACATATGTAAATCAATAACTATAATACATCATATAAAGTGTCTGAAGGACAAAAATCACATGATCATCTCAATAGATGAAGAAAAGGCATTTGACAAAATCCAACATCCCTTCATGGTAGAAGTATTACAGAAACTGGAAATTGAAGAAACATATCTCAACATAATAAAAGATATTTATGGCAAACTTTCATCCAACATAATACTAAATGGTGAAAAACTTGAAGCTTTTCCACTAAGTTCAGGAACAAAACAAAGGTGTTCACTATCCCCACTTATATTGAATATAGTACTGGAAATCTTAGCTATAGCAATAAGGCAAGAGATACTCATAAAAGGGATACAAATTGGAGAGGAAGAGATCAAATTATTACTATTTGTAGATGATATGATTATATACATAAAAGACCCTAAAAACTCTACAGGAAAACTGTTAGAGCTGATAAAAACTTTTAGCAATGTTGCAGGACACAAAATAAATACACAGAAATTAGTAGCTTTCCTGCCTACTAAAACAAACATGTGGAGAGTGAAATCAGGGAATCTCTCCCATTGACAATTGCCTCAAAAACAAAAGTACCTTGGAATAAACTTAAGTAAGGGAGTGAAGGACCTCTACAATGAGAACTTTAAAACACTCAAGCAAGAAATTGCAGAAAACACAAGAAAATGGAAAGTCATCCCACGTTCTTGGATTGGAAGAATCAATAGAACGGGAAGGAGGAGAGTATTGTATATAAGTAAGTAGAATAATAGATTAATGGGGGAGAAAAGGCTTAAGTAAGGTCAGGGGAAGAGATTAAGTAAAGGAAAGGTGGAAGGAGGGTAATAAAAATCTAAGAGATATAAATAAATCATATGGAAAACTACTATTCTGGACAATGGAACACTGAAAAGCCGTAAATTTTACTATAAAATTGTCAATGCCAGGAACAGGATACCTTCCAGTGAGTTGTTGGCAAGGGACATCCCTGATGCCCCAAAACATTAAAGGCTATTGCCAAGGCCCTTGGTTTCCTACCAGGTATACAGGGCAAGACCCTATTGCTGAAGACTGCACATGCTTGGGCTGCAAGGTCACTGTGAAATCCTGCTGGAACAGAGCTGATAACCTCTTCCATGTAGACCAGGTGATGGAAAGCTGAAAGAAGCCATTCTGCATGCAGTTAAATGGGAGAGAGAGAAATCACCAGTGGTGATACTCAACTGTGGATCCTGCAAGCCTTGTGTTGTCCCAGCCAGGCCACAGGAACCAACAGTTGCAATAGTGGCATGTCTGTTATGGGGGAAACCAACTGCCCTCTAATTGGAATGGAGGCCCACTCCATGGGAGGGAATACATTCCTGATACTGAAAACCTACAACAGGGGTAGTCATGAACCCTAGGGATGTAACATCTGCTTCTGTCTGGCTAAATGCATATACTAAGCTCATCAAACTGCCCAGTAAGCATTTCTCTTAATGTTCATACCCATATATTAATGCTACTCTTACTTTTGGTAGAGAATATTCTCTTTTCAGAAGGCAATGAACTTGGATTGACTCAGAAAGCATTATGGTGCTGAGAAGATGAGACAGAGGATTGCTCAGCACTGCAATATCTCTATCACACCTTCCAAGGCTCTGCATCCATTGTGGAAGAGGTGGCAGAAAGAATGTAAGAGACAAAGGAAGGGTAGTGTTCCTTACAACATGCTCCTCCAGACACAAAATGGCCTATATATCCATGACCTTACAGTGCCTGACACTACCTACACAAGACTATAATAACAGGAGGAAAAGATCATGACATCAAAATAAAAGAGAGGCTAATTGAGAGGCAGAAGGTATATAATAGACTTTCAAAGGGGAAAGTGGTGGAAGGGAGGGCATTACCATAGGATACCATTTACAACCATGAAAGTTGTTAATAAATATAAAAATAAAAATATATAATTCCAATGGCATTCTTCACAGGAATAGAAAAAAACAATCCTAGAATTAATTTGGAAGCACAAAAAAACCTCTAGTACCCAAAAAGGTTTTGAGGAAAAAGAAAAAGAAAAAAAAAACTAGGAGAGAAATTGGAAATTTCATATAGAAACATCATATTGTTTTACTTAGCAACTAATCACCATTATTATTATTATTATTATTATTATTATTATTATTTCAAAACTTTGTATGGGAACATCATATGTTGGTTCCATCATTTCCCTCCTCCCTGACCCACTGCACTGAGGGCCGTCCTTAGAGGTACTGCTTGTATTCACCACTTAGTTGTGGGTTAAGAGTTGTGAAATATTATTTTTAAAATAATGTTTCTGTACAAAAGTGGAGTAGGTATAGAAAGAGAACAAACTATAAGGGGAAAAGGATCCAAATCAAGGCTTTCTAGAAGCAGAAGTGATAGCAACATGCTTATGGGCTTTGTCAACCATCCAGCAGCAAGAGAAATATATGCATTATAACAAAGGGAAGAATTGCTGGAGAGGAGAAGAATCCATAGTGCAAGTAGAAGGTTAGCCTTCTTTGAGAATATGGTGATAAAATTCATGTAAATGACAACAACTATAGTTAGGCCCACACTTGTCAGGTGAGGAGCACATGATTGTCCTTGCCTCATTTTTCCTAGTTCACAAGAAATTCTGGTAAATATCAACATTATAGGTTAAGGGGCAGAAGCAATGTTGGGGAATTGCAGAAATAAGTTGCCAAATAATCATCCAAATCCTTCAAATGAACTAGCATAATGTACTATGATTATTTCTCAACATGAGGAAACAGGCCAGTTATCTTAAGCTTGAGAGGACAGTATCATCTTGTGTGTGTGTGTGTGTTTTTCCAATGTCATTCAATTGCAAGTGGGGAAATATCGAGTTCTTTTTTTTTTTTTTCTTTACAAGCTTTAATTTGCTTCTTTTTAAAAATTTATTTATTTTTATTAGTTTAGCACTCAGTGAATACAGTCAAGTTATTACTATTGTTAACCTTCTCCCTGTCCTCCCCCTCCATAAGGACCATCCTTGTTGGGGTATGTGGGTGGTGTTTTGTGAGGTTGGCCATCAGTTATTGGTAGGAGGAAATGTCTCTGTGTATCATGACCCAATGTGTGGCTCTGAAATGTCTATTTCTTTAACCAAAATTGTGTTTTATGTAGGTGAGCATTATGAAGCCTAAGAGGGGTAAAGGGATTGGTGGTATTGGCAGGGAAGAGATTTTTGTTGACAGACCTACTTTACCTATTCACATCAACTCAAACATGAGACCTAAGCATGATTGTATCTCAATTATGAAAGCATTAAATCAATTCCATGATAAGCTTTAGCAAAACACCTTCCAGGCTAGGCCTAAAATTAGAACAAAGGGCTATTAATTAGTTACTGTCCTGGCTGGAGAAAGGCTAAGCCATTTCCTGGAAATTCAAGGCCTCTCAGTCCAGACCAATCAAGGATGTACAGTTGTAATTGTAGACCAATCACAATAAGGGTTAACTCACCAACTCCGAATTCCCCTTAAAAGGTTCAAGATCGTAGAACCAATCAAATGTAACCCTTGTTCAAATTAGCCAATCAAACTGTGGAAATAATTGCCCACCAAATCCTTCCTTAGTTATGTTTAAAGGATCTTGCGAGCTCCTCTCCTGGTGGCCATTTTGTATGAATGGTCAACTCCCACATGCTGGTTGGCTCGGCAGAATAAACACATTTTGATTTTACATACTATTTGAGGATGGGGTCTTTCTTCAGCAATTCTCAGATCCATAAAAATGGGGGCTCATCTGAGATCACTGAGAACTGTCCCCCCCCAATTAATAGAGTGTTTCCTGTAGGGCATTTAGCTCTCTGCCAATCAGTGAGTTGGGTGCCTCTTTGTGTGTCTCCGGTCTGCTTTGTTTCATTTTCAGCAAAGGTAGCCTCTGGATACAATCTGGAGAGAGAAGTAAGGCTGATGAGCCACAAATTACCTCAGGGCCAGGGGGTCGGGAGGATGTTCCAGACCCCCTTCTGGTGGAGCTGGAATGCTCTGAAGTGGTGGAGGCTAAAAACTCCAGTCTGGCTCTGGTTTTCCTAAAAGGAGATGGGTCGTGCTGTCTAGAGACCATTCACAGGACAGGCCGCCAACTGCAGCATTTGAGTGTCTTTTGTTTCCTGGGAAATTTGTTTTTCTGTCTGTGTATCTGTGTGCTGTTTGTCCCTTTCTGGTTTCTAGGATATATTGTACAGAAGTATTATGGAACAGGCAACTATTTCCACCCCTTTGGACCTAGTCCAGTTATATTTTAAGGACTTCTGACACATAGCAGATAATTTGGGTCTGACAGTGTGGTCAGGAAAACTAACCATCTTTTTCAGGAATAAATGGCCAAATTTCAATTTAGGATGGCTGGAAGGAGGCACTTTTCATCTCCCTACTATTTACAAGGTATTGTGTCTGGGAATCCTGGACACCATGACCAGGTCCCATACATTACAGCTTGGCAATATCTAGTAGAAATCCCCCTTCTCTGTTTAACTCCCTTTTTGCTGCCATTCCCAGACATACTGCTTATCAAGGAACCAAAACCACTGAAGGATCATAAGCCAGCAGTCCTGCTCCCCTCTGCCCCCTCTTTCCTATGTATCTGCCCCTGTGCTGCCTGTACCACAAGCAAGAGCTGCCAATCAGAGTCCTGGGTAAGAAGGAGGAAACATGATCAGTCCTCCCCACACTTGAGCCCGAGCTGCAAGACAGGCAGACTCCACTGTGGTCACACTGCTTTTGAGAGCAACAAGCCCCCTTCCCCTCCCCCTCCATCAGGACAGCCAGCAGTTATTGACTCATATTCCTTTTTCTCCCAGTGACCTGTATAATTGGAAGATGCAGAATCCAAAATTTTCAGAGAAACCCTCAGCTCTCTTAGACTTGTTAGATTTTATAATGAAAATCCTCAGCCCACTTGGGATGACTATCAGCAGCTTTTGCAGGTTCTCTTTACAACAGAGGAAAGGCAGCAAATTCTAGCCACTGCTCACAAGCTAGTTCCTGGACCTAATGGCCAAGCCATAGCTATGCAGGCTGTCATAGAGGTGGCTTTTCCCCTGACCCATCCTGACTGGGACCCCATCAGCCTTGAAGGTAAGGAGACACTCAAAGCCTACCACCAGATTCTAATGGGGAGGGGGTCTCCAAGAGGCTGCTAGGAAGCCCACAAATTTATCTAAGGTAGGACAGTTATACAAGGTAAGGAGGACCTTTTTAGAGAGGCTACTAGAAGCCTACTGGACCCATACACCTGTGGACTGGGAAGCAAGAGAAAACCAGTCTGCTGTGAACATGGCTTTTGCCAACCAGGGGGTGCCAGACATCCACAGAAAGCTCCAATGACTGGAAAGTGTTGCAGTTAAGCAAATGTTGGAGCTAGTAGCAATAGCAGAAAAAGTTTATAATAACAGGGAGACTCCAGAAGACAAACAAACTAGAGGCCTGACCAGAATATTATTGGCTGCAACAGGAAATTCTGTTGAAAGGGAACTAAAAAGAATGTCTTATGGAAGAAACAGGGGCAGACCAACCCCCACAATCAAGACGGGAAGGGTCATACCAACCCGGTCTCCAAAAGGACCAATGTGCTTATTGTAAACAGATGGGACATTAGAAAAATGAATGTCCACAAAAGAAAGGCCTAAAGTTCTGGAGATAGGAGAACTCAGTGACTGAAGGCATCACAGCTCATGGCCCCTCCATGACCCCTGGGTAAACTTGAAGGTGGAGGGGAAAACCAATAGATTGTTTTTAGTCAACCAGGAGCCCAACATTTGATTCTGAAACAGCCCATGGGACACTTGTCCACCAAAAGGACATGGGTTCAGGGGGCCACTGGGACTAATCAATACTCATGGAGTACCAAAAAAAATTGGACCTAGGAAAGGGAGGGGTAACCCATTCATTCATGGTCATCTCTGGGTGCCCATATCCACTCTGGGGATGAGATCTTTGGACTAAAATGGGGGCACAGATCCATTTCAAACCCAAGGGAGTACAGGTTCTTAACCAGAATGGTCCTATGCATGTGTTAACTGTGTCACTGGAGGAAGAACATAAGTTCTACACCTCTCCTTCCTAAGCAACCCCTGAAAGCCCATATCTGAGGGAACTATGGGAAAGGATTCCAGGTGTGTGGGCAGAAAGAAATCAGACCAGGCTGGCCAAACATCAGACCCCAATCAAAGTCCAATTGAGGGCTAATGCTAGCCCAATCCAAATTCACCAATACCCTATGCCCCGAAAAGCCAAACTGGGAATAACACCTCACATAAACCAACTTTGGGAACAAGGAATATTGGTCTCTTTTCAGTCCACTTGGAATACTCCTCTCCTGCCAGTAAAAAACAAAACAACAACAACAAAAAAGAAACCACTCCAGGGCTGGAGAGATTGCTTAGTGGTTAAGCACTTGCCTGTGAAGCCTAAGGACCCTGGTTCAAGGCTTGGTTCCCCAGGACCCATGTTAGCCAGATACACAAGAGGGTGCACATGTCTGGAGTTCATTTGCAGTGACTGGAAGCCCTGGCATGCCCGTTCTCTCTCTCTCTCTCTCTCTCTCTCTCTCTCTCTCTCTCTCTCTCTCTGTCACTCTCAAATAAATAAATAAAAACAAATAAAAAATTAAAATAATAAGTCCCACTCCAATAACTACAGGCCTGTGAAGGATCTGAGGAAAATTAATAAATGGGTGGAAGATATCCACCCTATGGTGCCAAACCTGTACACTCTACTAAGCACTCTGTCACCTGAGCACAATGTGTAACCTCAAGGATGCATTCTTCAGTCTGCCACTGGCCCCAGCCAGTCAACTTCTATTCACCTTTGAATGGAGTGATCCAGAACATGGATTCAATGGACAGTTGACTTGGAGCAGACTGCCACAAGGATTTAAAAACTCACCTACCATCTTTGATGAGGCACTCCATAAGGATCTGGGTGAGTACTCCCAGGCTCATCCCGAAATAATCCTCTTGCAATATGTAGATGACCTTCTCATAGCAGCCTCAGATGAAGAAGCCTGCCTCTCAGCTACAGAAGCCTTGCTGAGAGAATTGGACCACATGGGGTATTGAGTTTCAGCCAGAAAGGCACAGCTTTGCCAGAGAGAAGTAATGTACCTTGGGTACATACTCAAGTGGGGACAACATCTGTTGTCTCAAGCCTGCAAAGAGACAACCCTCAACATTCCCCACCCCAGAACCAGATGACAGATACATGAAATTTGGGGGTCAGCAGAATTTTGTAGACTCTGTATACCCAGATATACAGAGATTTCCAAGACTCTCTATGAGGCCATGAGGGACCAGGAAAATTCCCTTGAATTGACCCCAGAAAAGGAAATGACTTTTCTCCACTTAATTATTTTATTTTATTTATTTATTTATTATTATTATTATTATTTTTTTTTTTTTTTTTGGTTTTTCGAGGTAGGGTCTCACTCTAGCCCAGGCTGACCTGGAATTCACTATGTAGTCTCAGGATGGCCTCGAACTCACAGTGATCCTCCTACCTCTGCCTCCCGAGTGCTGGGATTAAAGGCGAGTGGCACCACGCCCAGTTCTTTCTCCAGTTAAAAAAGGCCTTCCTTGAAGCCCTGGCATTAGTTTTGCCAGACATCCACAAACCTTTCCATCTTTCCATTGATGAGAACAAAGGGATAGTTAAAGGGGTATTGACTCAAACTCTCAGTCCTTGGAAAAGGCCAGTTGCTTACCTATCAAAGAAATTAGACCCCATGCCTCCGAATAATAGCAGCCACTGATTTATTGGTCAAAGACTTAGATAAACTAACTTTGGGCCAAACCCTGAGAGTGGCTACTCCTCACACTATGATCTTAGAGCCAATCAAATACAACCCTTGTTCAAATTAGCCAATCAAACTGTAGAACTAATTGCCCTCCAAAACCTTAGTTATGCTTAAAGGAGCCCGTAAGTTCCTCTCAGGGTCACCATTTTGTATGAATGGTTAACCCTCGCATGCTGGCTGATTCTGCAGAATAAATGCTCTTTGCTTTTATATACTATTTGAGTCTGGGGTCTTTCTTCAGCAATTCTCAGACCCTTACAATTACTAGGTTTACCTTGACAGCACAAGATTTTTTATGTGAACCTTTTGTGGTTCTAGGAAAGTTGCATTTATTTGTTGCTAGTTGTTAAAGGGTATCAATTGAAAGTCAGAGTCTCCAGTGATCAATGGAAGTATTGTGATAGGGGCTGCTCCAGAATAACAGAAAGTTAAAAAATAAAATAAGACTTAAAATCAAACCACCAGTAATGTTAAATTATCCCTGAGTACACATTATTTAGTTCCTCATTAACTTAATTGTTTTCCAGTAAAAGTGAAATGTGCAATATGCAAATTAAATAATATTATGTGTCAAAGTTTGAAAGAAATATTCATTTAACATTGGAAGGGATTTTTTTTCCCCCTGGAAATCTTGTTCATTTATTTTGTGAGAATTTTTGTTTGTCGCTATTTGTTCAAAACATAATACAATTGTGAGACCCAGTGCCTGCTGGCAAAGTTGGAATAGCTGTCAGCGGGAAATGGCAAACTAATAATAAGTGCTGGTAAAATATTTATATTATAGTTTACTGGAAAGCTGAATGGAGATTTGTGTTTCATTACTTCTTGAGGCAGTACATAGTAACATATTTGTGCACCAAAATAAGTGGATAGAATTCTAAATACTATGGTAACCTATCTTTAAGCTATCTGCTTGAGGGGGGGGGAATTAATGATCATCAGGATTTTTACGACTTGAAATATAAGAAATTTTAAACAAGGTCCATGGGGCAGTAATTAGCAGCATCTCACATTTAGTGTTATTGGACACTAGGCTGCTAGATCAACCACTTCAGAATCTGGTTCATAATTTTCAATAACAGAGCTATTCACCAGGGAGGAGTGGTGGTCTTAAGCCACCAGAGGACTGAGAAGTATGGTGATGTTCAAGTACAACACTGTGTTTATGTACTCCCCAAAGTGTATCAAAGCTCAGATCCAGCGAAATAAAAGAAAAGTCAAACAAAACAAGCATTAGACTGCGTAAAATAAGGTATGGACAAGGCAAACAGGTGAGGCATTGTTTAGGTGGCTGAGGTAGATCAATATCTATTCTTGCAAGCCAGGAATCCTGCCTGCTTTCCTCTGGGGCTATGCAGATCATCTTACAGCTTGTAGACAGACTGTCGCCTAACCCCAACTGACAGACAACCTATTTCACCCCTGTAAAAATCATACCCATCTTCTTCCTTTGTGATTCATTGAGGGGAGAAAATATATAACTGCCAACTAAAATAATGCTAGGTTGGTTTTACTACAATTTCTCATGCCTTTTCTCTTTCATGTGCAATTTAAAAATACTTAATAAGATGCAACTATATATGAGTATATTATTGTGTGCATGTGTGTTGGGGAGTTTATGGAGAAGTGACCAAGTTTATTCTAAAGTAAATACATATAGTCTCTGACATATAATAATCATGCAGTAAATATCAACAAAGATCAATATTCCTCTCATAAGAATTTTAAAACCTAACAGGGGATTATATATATATATATATATATATATATATATATATATATATATATATATATATACACATACACACACATATATATACATATGGCCAATTATAGGCTTAAGGAAGACATGTATGCATTTACCTTGTAATTCATTTCAAGATTAACATGCTTATGATAGTGGAAGTTTGATAGGGGAAGGTATATCAGAAAGTCTGATATGTTATATTTGAGGACATAGAAACATAGATTTACCTTGTCCTGATAAACTACAAGGTCTTACCTAGTGTTTAGTGATATTTTACTTTTTCTTACAGCACAATGTTTTCATTCCAATGGAAAAGCCAAAGTTAGAAATATTTTCTCCAAAAATTGGATTATACTTTCGTTATATCAAAAATAGCCATATTATAAAACATTCCAATTTCATCATATTTATATTATCCAGAATTCCCAGAAAATAGATAATTATACATATTTTAAGTTTGACTACATAATTTCATTGTTATTTTACTTTACAATTTATGATTTATACCTTTTACTAACATAAAAAGAATGGTGAATGATGCAACCATGACTGCTCAGTATAGAAAAGAAATTATAATATGGGTGTGGTGGTGCATGACTTTAATCCCCGCACTTGGGAGGCAGAGGTAGAAGGATCACCTTGAGTTTGAGGCCACCCTGAGACTGTGTAGTGAATTCCAGGTTAGCCTGGGCTAGAGTGAGACTCTACATGGACAAATCAAAAACAAACAACAGGGCTGGAGATATGGCATAGCAGTTAAGTGCTTGCCTGTGAAGCCTATGGACCCCGGTTCAAGGCTCTGTTCCCCAAGTCCCACGTTAGCCAGATGCACAAGGGGGTGCACGCGTCTGGAGTTCGTTTGCAGTTCTCTCACTCTCTATCTGCCTCTTTCTCTCTCTGTCACTCTCAAATAAATAAATAAAAATCTTTATAAAAAAAATAAATTAAAAAAAACAAACAACAAAAAAAATAGCAAAATTAACAATGAAGCAAAAACTATATTTTAAAAACACACAGCGCTCTTGATTTTGATTTGGTAAGCAAACATTAAATATGTATTATTCTTGAGTTCAGAATTTACTAGGACTAAAATTTTTCATTCATCTATAACTTATAGATGTCAATTTATTCATATTTTCATAACACACTCTTTCTGCTATAATTTTCTTTATGTGAGTTGATCAATAAAAGCAATGATAATTTTAATGCAATAACAAAAAACACAAAATGGGAAGTCTGAATTTTCGTTCCTTTTGTATGAAGTTTTAAAGTAGAACAGGTCATATTTTGTAGACTGGTGCATATCATATCTCTGAGTAATAATAACTTGTCTTTTAATCATGATGGTAGTTTTTGCACTGCCTCTTTGTATTGGAAGGAATTTAACTGTCAGATTAAAATGATTTATAGAAATCCTTCTATGTTTTGAACTAGTATTTGTATAGTACAAGAGACATGTACAATTAAACAACTACTTCACTCCTAACTTAGCAATAGTATGATTATGTTAACTTAATATTAAACAACATAAACATCATTTTTAAAAGAAATTGACCCCACAAGAAAGTATGAGTACAGAAATTTAAAATAGGATACATGATTAGAATGTGAACCCAATATTTTCAGTTACTCTCTTAATGTTATCAACAATAGATTTAAAACTTAAATCTAATGTTATTTATAAAATATTAGTTTACATTAAGGTTTCTTTTCAACCTACTAATATACTTTCGAATTTAAATAAAAATTCAATTAACAGTTTAGCATGATGCTAAAAAAGTTACTGTAAACAAACAGTTGGGAGACAACCAAGGGATTAATTTTATTTCTGTGCAGGTGACTAATTTTTCACAGCTATGCAATATCAATTTGAGAGGTTAGCTGAAGTCTAGTAAAAAGTACGATGAGGTAAATTCAATTTAATAATTAAGCATACTATAATGTACATGATTATGTGCCCATAAGTATAATGTATGCATATTTAAATAGGTAATATGCATGGATTTTTTGAAAACTAAGAATTTATCTTTAAATGTCAAAACACAAAATAGTAAATTTGCTATGATCACACAAGGGTGAAGGTCATCCCATGTTGACTAATTTGTTGGTACAAAGGAAAATATAAAATTAGTGTCTGACCTAATCAAAGCCATAAGTTGTTTGTTAAAACATGCATTGTCAACACCCTAATTATCTCTATTTATGTTTGTTTAGTGAGATAAACAGATGAAACGTTTCTGATCCAGATGTGACAATCACAGTGCTGTCATTTACCTTTCAAGGATCATAGAATTTTTTCCTTTTAGCACATTCCCTGGAGTATCTACATGTTTTCCCTATAAGCCAGTAGTTGAGAAAACATGTCAGATGCTAAATTCAAAATCCACCATGCAAGAAACATGTAGAAATGTAACAACTGGTTTGTAAGAAAAATGACTTGATGTCAAATTACATAAAATCTTAAATGATTTGCCATTGAAAGTTAATTAAAATTTATATTAAATAGAACTTCAAATGCTGAATAATTTTTACTTCACAACTTGGAACTGAAATTACTTTTCACCAAATATGCATTGAACCTTAAGCTAAAATGGCTATGTTCTATAATATAAAACCTTTAGGTATAAAAAAATATATAGATTTTGTAATACCAATTAAGATATAAAACAAGCCGGGCGTGGTGGCACACGCCTTTAATCCCAGCACTCGGGAGGCAGAGGCAGGAGGATAGCCATGAGTTCGAGGCCACCCTGACACTACATAGTGAATTCCAGGTCAGCCTGGGCTACAGTGAGACCCTACCTCAAAAAACCAAATATATGTGTATATATATATATATATATATATATATATATATATATATATATATATATATATATAAAACAAAAGGAACAAAATAGTTTGCTATTAACATTTATATTTTTTTCATACTCAATATAGAAATATTTGAACTTTCATATAGAACCATGCAACACTTGCAGTAATAATTTCTTCTGAAAATGTTCAGTAGCTTCTATGATTGAGAACTTTAAAGTTCTTTAAGTTTAAATTCACTGCAATACATTGAAATGAAAAATGTGGAGGATTCCTTGAAAGTTATAAGAACCTAAAGTGTTTTCTCATTTCATGAATCTATTTCATAAGCTATTATTTTTAACGTTAAGAAAGTTATTCATATGGTATATGAAATGAAAATATTAATAATATAATTAAGCTTTTATTGTGTAGGGTCAAAATAGTTCATCATCATAGTTCTTATATGAATGCTACTTAGATCGTCTTAATATAATAGAAAAAATGTAAATTTCTACTGTTTTCTTCAACTTTTTGAGACAGAGTCTCACTATGTATCTTACTTACTTCAAACTCATGATCATCTTGTCTCAGCCCCTAGAGTTCTGGGATTGTAGTGTGTTCTACCATACCTCGAACTTCTACCCTTTAAAGTGTGGTTTTTTTTTTTTTCTCCAAGAGTTGTTCAGTTAAGCAATATGTATTTCCAATTCTCGAACTGATGCAAGTGTGGAGAGTTACTTTCTGAGATCTATTTAATAGAGACAGGACTTAGGCAAGCATAGAAACCAAAATTGTGATGCAATGTTAAACTCTAACCTCCTTTAATTTGCAAGTAAGTACTAATATGATGAATGATAAAATGCACCAAAAATACTTGGAATATGACATTCATTTTATATAAGAATTATTAACTAGTGATATAATGGCTAAAGCATGTATGTGGACTAGGGATATAGCACAGTTGGCAGAGTGTTTGCCTAGGGAACACAAAGCCTTAGATGTGATCCCCAGTACCATATAAACTGGTTATGGTGGCACACTTCTATAATGTCAGCACATGTTAGGTGGAGGCTGAAAGATCAGGAAGTACAAGGTCATCCTTGGCTGTATAACAAGTTTAAGACCAGCCTGAGCTACATGAGATCCAGAAGAAGAAGAAGAAGGAGAAGAAGAAAAAGGAGGAGGAGGAGGAGGGGGGAGGGGAGAGGAAAAAGAAGAGGAGGAGGAGGAAACAGGAGGTAGAAAAGAAGAAAAAAAGGAAAACATGTAAAAGTATGAACACATAATCATCTGTAGAATATCAATGTTATGTCTATAATTCAAGCTATTGGGAGGTGAAGGTATGAGAAGGATTTGGAATTTAAGGCCTCAACAACATAGGGAAATTGACACCAACCTAAACTACATAAGACCATGATACCTTTTCTGGGGGGGGGGAGGAATGTCAATCTTTAATTTGAGGTTTTTACTGTGTTACTGTGTTAAATAGGAACTTAGAAATGCATCTTAATGAATATCATAAGCATTTCTTTGATTGAACATGGATAAAAATAGTTTTATCAAGCTGACCATAGTGGTGCATGCCTTTAATCCCAGCACTCGGGAGGCAGAGGTAGGAGGATTGCTGTGAGTTCGAGGCCACCCTGAGACAATATAGTGAATTCCAGGTCAGCCTGAGCTAGTGAGACCCTACCTTGAAAAAACAAAAACAAATAGTTTTATCAATAATTTCAAAACATAATACTACTTTTACATATCTATATGAATTATGAGAATGAAATTAAAATGTTTATTCCTGAGAAAATAGTAGCAATACAACTAAAAACACTGTTAGTGGAAAAGAAACCTTTAATATGCACAATCCACAGAATGTTGACATTGCTAAAATGTGTATTGTGAAACATTATTTCTTTATTGATTTGTTGTGTAAAGAGCACAGTTATTAGGATATTTGAAATTATTTCCTCAGCATTAGTGAGCAAGCACCATCATAGGAACTATAAACAGTAGTCTTTCCTTTGGAGAGACCCTGAGATTCCACGTACTTAGTGGATTTTAATGCAGAACTCGACCATCAGTGAAGAGGAACTTGTTTTCAACCATGTTTTGGAGTATCATAGCAAAGCTTCCATGGCATGTGAAGTTAATCATCACAGAAACTCTTCATGGAAAAAAGAAAAGAACTTTCAAATCCAAGGTTATCAATACACTTCGTTTTGATGATTTTATTCAGTTGGAAATAGAAGATAACTGAAAAAAAAAAAATCTCTTAAAAGCATTGACTTTTAGAGTTCATTCCAACAAAACAATTTGCTATTTACTTGTTTTACAGTTAATCTCCATGCTAAATCTGAAAGTATGCTCTCAATAACAGCTAGAATAAAATAACATTGGGATAATGACACAAGATGATAAAAGCAAGGAAAATGCTCATTTGTGGGTTAGTCTCTTTCACATACATAAACTTTAAGTTGAAGTAAAGTCAGGTAAAGACTGTACCAAAAAGTTATCAAGAGCAGTTATATGGAACAAAAGCTTACTAGAGGGGAGAGGAGGCTTTCCAAACTTCAATCCCTGTTAACAAATGCTTTTGGAATATCTTCCTCCATAAAATTTAGTGCAAATTTTGTTCTCTGAACATGCACTCACCCATGCATTCATGATCTCACAGTGGTTGTTGTTACCCCATAATGCCCGCAGAGTTCTGAACCAATCAACAGTTTGATACAAAAGGCAGAGGAAGAAAGACTGAGACATCACAACAGAAGGACTACTTGGAAAGTGGTGGTGGGGGGGGCGCAGGAATCAATGGGCTAGGGGTAGGGGAAGGGAACAAAAGAGGGTAATGGGAGTGTAGTTAAATTACTATATCTTGATGTATTAAAGTTCTCAACTAAAGAAACTTAAATAAAAATTAGCCTTGAAGCCTAATATTGTTTGGCATCTTTAACTGGTGAAAATTTAGTCTTAAACCTTAGTTTGCCTGTAGCTGTTCTTGTGATTATCAAGACAGAAGACAGACATAATGACATGCATTCAAAAAGCTACTCATTGTCCTCCTAAAATCCAGTGAAATTACATTGCCATACTTATCCAGCAGTCAAGTTCAACAATGTTACCACCTTTTGCTTATGGAATTGTGACATTATCTCAAATAATGCTCTGGAAACTTTCTTCTCTCCCCTTGCCAATGCATATATAAATATGAAAGAGCCATTCCTAAACCCCTAAATAACTGAATGGGGTTCAACTAAGCAAAGATCCACTCCCAATTTTCATTTGACCTATGATAGGATGATGTCACTAAGCCTGGGGAAAGGTTAAAAATATTTGTTCACCTATTTATTTCTCCAATATTGTGAATGACACATGTTTATAAGGGATATACATAAAATCTAGGAGTTCAGAGAAAAGTAAAGGTGGTAATTGTATGCAATATGAATATTAGATTAAGAAGATATTTTAGAAAATCTATGATCTCATGTATTTAATTGTTATCTGTCCAAGATTTGTTTCACCAAACCATAACATGAATTAGTATCATCTTATTATGAAATACTCACTATTAGGGATAAGTACTTAGAGCATGACTTCCCTTTCATTTCTTTTTAATTTTTTAATTGGTACGTACTGTTAAACAGATTTTTCTTGCCCACTGTAACATTTCAAGGCATGTATACAATGTGTAGTGATCCAATAACAGTAATTGGCATATCCATCACTTCCAAATATAACATTTCTTTGTATTGGAACCTCTTTATTATTCAAATCCCTTTTTATTAGCTACTTTGAAACATACAACTCATTGTTCTCAATTAAAGTTCTCCCACTGTGCTATATAACATTAGAAGTTGTGTCTCTTACTCAATAGCGCCCCTGAACCTGTTAATATCCTTTCTCTATTTCCCTCTCACACACCTTTCCCAGCCATCAATGCATGTCTATAATGATACCATATCTGGGTTACTGTGAATAATGTTACCATGAACATGTGAATTCAGATGTCTCCTCCTCTTTGTATATATACCATTCATAGGATTTCTGGGACATAGCAGGTCTCTGTATAGTTTACTGATAGACTTCCCATGTCATACGAACCTGCATTTCCACTACAATGTAAGAGAGGTCCCTGTCTCTGGTCCCTTTCTAGAATCTGTCATTTTTTTAAGTTTTGATAGCAACAGTCCCTCTAACAGGGATGAGATGATAACCTCAGTTTTTTTCATTGGCATTTCTTACCATACTCTGGGCTAAGCAGTTCGTATAGTTTACATCATCAAATTTCCTATATTTGAGTTTGAATATAATCATTATTCAGAGGAAATTGATTCATATAACCATCAAGGTGATCTCACAGGTCATAACATAGTCAGTAGCAAATCCAGAATTCAAATAATCTTTTGCTATATGCCCATCCTTTAACTGCACAGTATTTCATTGCAAGAAATATTTGATATCAACATATTATTTGAGCACTGATAATTCACTTCAACTACCTTCAACTGCACTCCTGAAACAAATAAAAGCATGTATGTTAACTTCTTATGTCACAGAGAAGGGGGACTGGAAAGGCTGAACCTGACAAATATGATATGTTATATTTGTCTTTCACACTGGAAAATTTAGACAATAATTAATCAATTAATTAATTCTTGTCTGTGTGCCCACATGCATGCCAGGGACTGTTACTGCTTCAAATGAGCACCAGATGCTTGCTCCACTTTTTTGCACCTGGCTTAAATGGGTAACCTGGGAACTGAACTCAGGCTAGCAGGCTTTTCAAACAAGTGCTTTTAACCATTGAGTCATTTTCCCAGCCCCAACACCAAGATTTTTCTTTTTTTGCTATCCTCTCTTCAAATATAGATGCAGAATGATCACTTTACTGTAGTAAGATTTTGACCCAAAATAAATTGTTCATTTATTTTAAGACTGTTTTAAAAACTCACTGGAGGGCTGGAGAGATGGCTTAGCGGTTAAGCGCTTGCCTGTGAAGCCTAAGGACCCCGGTTCGAGGCTCGGTTCCCCAGGTCCCACGTTAGCCAGATGCACAAGGGGGCGCACGCGTCTGGAGTTCGTTTGCAGAGGCTGGAAGCCCTGGCGCGCCCATTCTTTCTCTCTCCCTCTATCTGTCCTTCTCTCTGTGTCTGTCACTCTCAAATAAATAAATAAAAATTTTAAAAAAAAACAAAAACCTCACTGGAGGTATAGGGCATTGTTCACTTAAAGTTAAAAACCAGGGGGCTAGATGCAAAATGGCACATACATTTGTAATCCCGATGTACCTATAATGGTGGGAGTCTCCACCAGGAAAATCCAATGCTGGAATGAGTACAGCTTGTCTGACCTTAGAACAGTCTAGCAGTTAGTCTTCAATTACAAGAGACCTTGATTCAATGAAGCTGGATCACAGAAACCTCGAAGCTCACCTTTGACCTCCACAGCCATGCCATGGCACACACACAAATAAAAATAAACAAATAATAAAAAGGTAACTCTATATTATATATATAAATTTTGGTGATTCATGTATTTTCTAGAATTACTTTAAAAGCCAAGTAATAGTGTATAAAAACATGGATATAGTCACTTCATGACTTGAAGTTATTAGAACCAAATTTACATTGCCTTTTATTCATTCACAATAAATTGATCTTGCCACTAGGACTGAAGTCCAGTAAAATTAATCCATCCTCCACCTCTGAAACTTATGCTTGGGTAGGTTTTGCTGGTGGCTTTTGGCTTTCCTTTATCTGCTTCCATGGTAAATACTGTCTCTGTGGATGTGTTAATACCTCCAACTAGCTGAATTCTTGCTTCCTAGGAGTAATTCTGTTCTTCTAAGATAACTTTGCATATGTTTATTTTGATCTATTTTGTGCTGATCTTGAAGTCAAGATGGCTTAGCGGTTAAGCGCTTGCCTGTGAAGCCTAAGGACCCCGGTTCGAGGCTCGGTTCCCCAGGTCCCACGTTAGCCAGATGCACAAGGGGGCGCATGCGTCTGGAGTTCGTTTGCAGAGGCTGGAAGCCCTGGCGCGCCCATTCTCTCTCTTTCCCTCTATCTGTCTTTCTCCCTGTGTCTGTCGCTCTCAAATAAATAAGTAAAATGTAAAAAAAATTAAAAAAAAAAATTAAAAAAAAAAACTCATCTTGTGCTCTTTCGTTCAAATTATTGCTGGCAACTCTATTATAAATGTTAAAAAACCCATCCGAATCAAAGAATTGATTCCAGGATAGGATGGTAAACACTAAAATTTCCTGTTCATGAAAAATAGATGATGGAAAACCATACTGTTTTTATTTCCTTTACTTAGTATGGATGCAGGGTACCAAAGTTATATTAAGCAGTTGTCCTCGTGATTGAGCCCTGAGCCTTATGCATGTTCTGTATCACTCAGCTACACCCAAAGCCCAAGTTAACCAACCTCACATATCTTGTTAGGACAATGTTCTCCAAATACTCCTAAAACAAGTGCCATGTCTTTCTAGGGAAGGAGTAGTTCAGAAGAATTTAAAGCTGGAGGACAAGTCAGGGAAGATGCATTATGTGCCCTGCACCATCAACAAATGAGCTCAGTTTTCTCAACTTTATGCCAACTTGAGGTGCGCACCCTTTTAGCAAAATCAGTGCCATGGCCCCAGGGTTCCATTTATAGCTAGGTAAATGCCATGTAGAGCTCTTTCTCACAAAAATCATATGGGGTTTAGGACGGAAAGTGCTATGATAAGGCTAATGAGTCCACTAGGGCCAGGTGCTTCTAGGTTTGAATGATTCACTGAGATTGAGACAATTTTATTTATTAATTAGTATATTTTCTTTTATTTGTGCAGTCTTAAGATACAAAGATAACCAAGAATTCAGACATGGAAAAGATTTGGATGATTTTAAAATCTTATCATTTCATAAGCTACAGGATACTGAAGGGGAGCCATTGTTTTTTTGAAAAATGATGAAGCAACTTTCTCTGTAGACACCTCATGAGTATGCAGGGTGTATAGCTTCCTGTTTGGAAGCTTCCAGTTGTATCGGCACACTGGTGAGTAGATATCCTTTGATGGAAAGTGGATGATCACACGAGCCTTCATCATACTCATCCATGAATGCAGCTGTGAAAAGAACAGCAAAGAAGAAATAAGAAGATAGACATTAGTGAAGAAATGGCAAAGTCCTTTACTAGATTGCAAAATCAAAAATATTTTAAAAGCAGGAAAATACAGTATTTGCAATATTTTAAATTGTTGTATTTTGCTATATGTTGAACAAATATTTTATTAATGTAATTAATTTAATTGATGATAAATGAAGATAACCTCATTAAAACATACAATGCCCTTGGTTTCACTGTAAACATTTGGTAAGATGTGGAAATTCAGACTACTTAACTAAAGTGAAAGTAAATAAGTATTTTTTTGTTTATAATTAAGCACATAAATACTTAACCCCTAAAATTTGTGATTAATGAAGTTAAAGGAATATTTGAAAAGTGGTAAGAAAGTTATTCCAAGGGAAATATTTTTCTGGTCCTAAGAATCTAATTGTGCAACTGCAAGAGATCAGACACAACAAGCAAGTTCACAACGAACATATGATGCCACGGGAATTTGCTCAGAAATAAGCTAAAGCATATTAAAGGGGATAAATAAGAAGGAATTAATAACTTTAGAAGAGAACAGTACATATCCCTCCAATCATGGAAGAAATATCAAATAAAACACTAATAGTAAGAACTAATTGCTATTGGGTAGAACCATCAAATGAAAGAAAATTGAAGAGGAATAGTCTATGTCTCCACTCAACTAAAGCTTGGAGTATTGGGTCTGAAAGCTATACTTGTGGTATGTGAATAAAAAAAAAGTTGTAATGGACCATTAAGCAGCTCCTAAAACTCATAAAATGATAACTTTCAAGACATAATCCCAAGATTGGTTACCATAGTGGATGAAGCATTCATCTCCAAGAAACTACTTGCCCCACACAGTTACCTTCTGAGAGATAGGATCAGACTTCCAGCTCCTAAAAACTTATGGTCATGAGGTTCTAATCTAATCATGTAACTGAAACTACAAATGTAATAAACCTCTCATTTTCTCATAACAAATTATGCCAAGTATCAACCAAACTTACAAACTTATCTTTAAAGTTATGGAAAATAAGGTACTTATAGTTCATTGTTTGAGCAGGGCATGTTGTTTTGTTTTGACTACAGCTAAATGAATTAATATACAAAGATGAAAGCTCGTCCAAACTTTAGCAACTTCCAGTGTGGATTTTATAAAAGGGCCTTGATCCTGGAAATTACCTGTCCAATACAAGTCACACCTGTATGTTCAGCTACACAACTATGGAAGCACAGTATCAACTCACTGTTAATGAAAGCTCACTTCCTTCAAAGTGACTGGTGTGCATTGTCAAAAGAACTTACAAAAATGACTTCTAAAAAAGGTGATTTAAGGGCTGGAGAGATGGCTTAGCAGTTAAGCACTTGCCTGTGAAGCCTAAGGACCCCATTTCAAGGCTCAATTCCCCAGGACCCACGTTAGCCAGCTGCACAAGGGGGAACACGCATCTGGAGTTCGTTTCAGTGGCTGGAGGCCCTGGCGCAACCATTCTCTCTCTCTCTCTCTCTCTCTCTCTCTCTCTCTCTCTCTCTCTCTCTCTCTCTCTCTCTCTGTCTGTCGCTCTCAGGTAATTAAATAAAAATAAACAGCAAAAAACAAAAACAAAAACAAACAAAAAAAAAGGTGATTTAAGGGCCTCAGGTACATTTGCCAGTCCTGTCAGCTTGATGCATGTTGGAAAGTTAATTTTCCCTTTGTCTTTATATGAAAATAGCCTCATAGCAAGATTTAAATGACCCATTACATTTTAGAAATAACGTATTATTGGCATATTTTATTTTGATCACAAGCAATGATAATGTCCATGACTGCCTTTTAAAACTGTTAATGAGTCCTGGAAATGTGAAAAAGATATGGATTAGGTAGATGTAATGAGATATGATTAAAGAGTGCAAACACTGAAGGGAGTTGAAGAAATTCTTTTCTGGAAGAGTGTAATTATTATCTGATGAAAGTACTTAGTGGATAAGATTTCTGAAGAAGAAAGGTTAAGATAAACATGTGTTTTATGACAAGCTTGCTTAATTTCCCCCTTGGTTTTCTTACGTACACAATATTATGTTGAAGTTTCAGACATAAATATTGTTTGTCCAATACTTGATGCAATTCTACCAGACAATTAGAGTTTTAATTGCCCAAACAGGGAACACAGGAAATGTACTGAAACGTCCTATTGCAATTTCAGTGTATACTTCTTTGTTGATTTATGTAATGTAACTAATAATATACAACCTCACCTGGTTTTAAACAAACAAGTGAACTTTCTTAAAACCTCCCCATAAGTTGCTAAGCAACTCCAAAGGCACATTTTATTTAGTTTAACAAATAAAATTTAGATGACACATCTTTAAACATCTCTGTTTTGTAAAATGTAAAAAATCCAAGCAGGTATCCCATCTTATTTTGTTATACTAAGGTCTCAGGGAAAGACAGACATGTCACTGTTTTCAGAGTTATATTTGCCATACTAAGTTAAAAAAAAAATTGTTTAAATTGAAATTGCTACTGTAATAGAAGTGATGAAGACTTGGGGAACTGTGTGGAGTTAAAGACCACTCTTCATTCCCATACTGAAGGTTCCGCAGCTACAACACCTGTTGGACAGGGTACTTCAAAGTTTTGGGGAATGTGACTGAATTATAATGTGTTCAGCTGTAGGCACAAACCAAACTGCACTACTAGACCTAGTAGATATAGTAATGGTTTAATGCAGGTTACAACTAAATTTTTCTGCCAATATATCAAAATATCCACAGTGGATGGGGCATGAGGACAATATTATCTCCATTTGATCACCACTGTCACTGAATATAGTAGATATGATGAGTGCAAATATATATTTTAAGCCCAACTGGTGATGAAGATACCTTGGGATCATTGCTATCAATAATGAAGTTTCAGGGGGCCAGTAATACAGAAGCCAGTGCAACTGTGGCTCTCAGTACAACACAGACTTATAGCTGAGTTTATCATTTCAATGTAATTTCCACCGTAGGTAAAGTAGGGAAAGGGGCCAATGACAGTTGCAATTTTATAACCCTTCTCTAGCCATAACTTCTATCGAGAACTGCACAAAAATCTGTTCTCTTATCCCTTCTCATTAAATTACCTCTGCATTTATGAGCTAGCTAGAATCGTTTAAAAATAAATGCCAGTTTTAATAATGCCACTCTCTGCTCAGAGGGCCACCACAGGTTTTGTTACCTTTACTGTCATAAAACACAATCTTCTTTGCATGGTCTTTGAAGGTGTCCCACAATTTCATGACATATCTCTTCCATCCTCCACTTACACAATCACCTTTACCCCTCACACACAAACAGCTTGCATATTCCAATCTTCATATGTGATATGTAAAAGACAAATTCATTTTCTCCATTAAAGTTTTCCTAATTAATCCTTTTACTTATTAGCATTATATTTCTGTTTTAAAAAAATGACATGACTGCAAATTAATGTGAGGCAATCATTTACTGAATGTCTTCAACATTCCAGACACTGAACATTGCTAAGGAACTGTGTCCATCAATTTACATTTTATTATTTATGCCCAACTAGATTGTAAGTTCCCAGAGGATAGTAGCAGGTTTTGTGTGTATCCCTCTGGCACCTTTTAATAATGATGCTAATGAATGCACTTTCTATTTGATTAGCAATTATAACCTTTTAAATTACTTTCATGCTTAGGAGACCATTGGTTATATCATTCCATTACTTAATAATCAATGAAAGTGGGATATAAAATGTCCTACACACAGATTACAAAAAAATATGCTCAAAAGAATATGTATTTAATATATGTAGACTGAGTCTAGTCTTATAATTTCACAAACCTAAAATTTCACTTCTGGTTATAAAAGTTCTTGTGGCAGTCAAAACCCAAATGTTACCATAAGGACATGTATGGTTGAATGGGGCACAAGACACAACCCAGAAAATTGAGATTAGGAAGTCTTAACCTTATAGGAACAGAAAGCATTAAAAACGACTCTTACATTCTGCCTCAATTTAGCTACAAAAGATTAACATCATTTATTAAGACCTTCACCTCTTACCAGAGACAGTAACTTTTAAAAGAAAGAGGAGGAGAAGGAGGAGGCAGAATGTAAAGCCAAGTCTCACAGAAAGATTAACTTCCAAATCCTAAAATCACAGCATTTTACCTAATATATATGAATGAGGTCAAAAATATTTTTTTTAATATCTTAGAGGATCTCTCGCATTCCTTGAGGAGGAGGGCAATAATATCAAAGTGCCTGTAAAATACATTAGCTTATTAGACTTTTAGTTACATTGAAAAAAAAAATCTAAAGGTCAGCTATCTGACAGCTAAACACAGGGAGCCTAAGCAAGCCTTCCTGTGTCCAGTGGGTGGAAACTGGCTCAGACCCTGAGGAAGATGCCAGAACCCCAGGGTCTGGCGGGAGTGCGTGGTGGATTCACGCAAAATGCAAAGTAATGGAAAAGGCCTAAAGGACGATTTGCTTTTCATTGAGCCTTTTCTGGCTGTCGTTAGCTCACTCCACTCCTATGGTGAAAATGTGAGCAAATTTAAGGAAAAATGAAAATAAAAAATGAAGACCTTAAGATGCAGAGAGCCGGGAAGGGCTCCCTCGGTGTACGTGACTGGGCGTGGTGGAGTCGTGGTCTTGCGGCTCCGCGCTCCCGGGCTCTCGCGCAGTCTTTTCCGTACAGGTCCCTCCATCCCCCGAGTTTTCGGGGACCAGGGCTAGGCCGCGCTGCGCCTTTCTGAGCTCTGTGAAAGACGCCTCGGGCCGCAGAGGGACCCCGGAAACCTGGTCCCTTCTTCTTCAGAGAAGGGCTCTAGGGAGCTTTGGAACTGAATGCAGGCAGGGAGGGGGCGCACGGGCCCGCCGCGTGATGCCCTTCCCCGCGCCCTGCAGAACCAGGCTCCACCAGGGCCACTGTGGTTTGGGCGGCGCTTTGAGCGAGCCCGCAATGTCCGGGGCTGACCACTCAGCTCTGGCAAAATTAAAATGTGAAGAATAAGGTTATTTCCAAGTTTTTACTCCATCCTTGTTAATAGTTGGGGGAAGGAAAAAAAAAAAAAAAACACCTTCGGCTTGCCCCGCCCCACCTGCTTTTGAAACTGACTGACCGGCGCCAGAACCCTGAACTTTGCGCCTTTCCCTGCCTCCATCTTCTTTGCGCTCCAGGATCTTACCTTCTTCATGATCACTCCACTAGCATATCCCTGTAGTCTCTTACATTTTCTGCAAAAGACCTCAGCACACTTCACTTGTTAACATCAGACAACTGATTTAAATAGAACCAGAGGGTCTTTAGCTCGCTGTGAGTAACATTCACCATCCCTATTTGTATTTGTTCACAAAGGCTTAGGAGAGAACTGCTGGGTCACTATGCCTTCACTACTTTGTTTACAGCATCGCTTTTCAGCCCTTCTCCGCCTAAATTGTACTGGGAATATGGTTGCGTGGAGAAGTGGCTTTCCAGATATTTCATCATGTTAAATTTAGGACTTCTCACCGTGTACCTCTGTGTGTCCTAAGATGGAACAGAAACTCTCCCGTAATTCCCAAAGGTCTACTGACCCAGCCCTGCCTAGCAGATCTACCGCTTCTCATGCTGGGAATGAGAAAAAGTCGCCAACCACTTCTGTTGATAGAGGGCAGAGTAAGAAAGATGGAAAGTAAAAAGAAAAAAAAAGTGTTCATTTACACATTTCCTGTGCTGAACAAAAAAGTCCCACCATCAGCAAAAGAAGTCTCTTCCTCCAAAATAGCAGGCAGAAAGGGAAAATTAGAATATGCATAAAATTCCCTCATTTTCATTTGCACAGAACATGATTTCCGGCAGATTTGTATTTAAACTGCACGATTAATCCCAATCCCTACACACTATTGTACTTAATGCGTCCCCAAACCTCATTTTAAGAGTATCATTCTCCTCCCACTACCCTATTTTGGAGCTTGCCTTCCCGTGTTCTCTGTCTAGCAATGAGAATTTCATTAATAAAGCCTTCTTTTTGGTTTTGGTCTCCACCCGTTTTCTTTTTGGAGCAGCACCGGTATATTGAACCACCCATTAGTGCAAACTGGCTTGTGTCTGTGAAGCCTGGCTGGGAGCAAATGAGAGCCTTGTGCAAAGTGTGTTCTTGAGATGCATACACAGAGGAGAATCAACATGATCTACTCAGGTAATATCTATTCACCATTGGCAAAAGCTAATATGCTTGGGCTTACACACACACACACACACACACACACACACACACACACACGGCCTTATTCAGAATACAACCATTCTTCACACAGACTCATCTACCACCCACAACTAATATATGAATTCAGTTTGTCTACTAGGACAACAAATATGGTTGCATCTACCTTAAAAAAATTTTGTTAAAAAAACATCAGTTGAAGCCATTCGCCATTCCTTCCCCCCCCCTCACTTGGGCTTTACTTCCGTTTTTACAACAACTGTGATTGTTTCTTTGCTTTAATGACAGAATTGAATAAAGGATGAACTTTGCACACCTTGGAATACTAGGAAAAAAGAATCTTAATTCCATTGAACTCTAAATTCTTTACTCTTGCAAATCTCAATACAGAAAGAAAACCTATGTGGCTTCATAACAATCTGAGCCACCTGCAGTGATTCTTGCTTCCCTTAAGTAATTGAAGATTACAAGGAGATCTGAATTGATGCTTTAAAAGAAATGCTTGTATTTGTTTGGCTTCTTGTTCTCATAAAAGTCAGCCCACATTTTAAACATACAGCACAGTATATATACTATATGTACATAAACGTTCAAATATTTGGCTTCTATGGAATAAAGACTTATACAAGTCTTTTGTGGCATACAAGTCTATTTGGTTAGTTAAATGAGTGTGTTATCTTCGTATGCACATGAGTTCCAACTTTGTGAAATAACTGCTTTCAGTGTTTATATCAAATTTCTTCATTACAGAAGCATCAAACTTAATTTATTTTAGTTATATATATATATCTGTACTGGCTGAGAACTGTTCAGTCATAAATAATAATTGTTAGAAAATAAGTTCCCAAAAGAGCCATACTTAAAGATTTCATATAACAGGATTAATGGTCATTTTTTTAAAGCAATGCTAACTTCTATTATTTTTTTTGCTGATACAAGTGATAGTTTGTTTCTTATTTAATATTGTATTTACTTGAGAGAGAGGCAGGCAGGGGGGACGAGGCAGATATGGAAAGAGTATGGGTACACCAGGGCCTCTAGCCACTGCAAACAAACTCCAAATACAAACACCACCTTGTCCATTTGGCTTATGTGGGTACTGGGGAATTGAACCTTAGGCTTTGGAGGCAAATGCCTTAACCACTAAGCCATCCCTCCAGCCCTGATAGTTTGTTTCTTAATTCAAGGAACAATTCCAACAAATGAGAAACAATCACATTAACAAAATTAACAAAATACTATCCTTGCAATATTTAGAAATAAATTGCAGCCAGGTCTGGTGGCGCACGCCTTTAATCCCAGCACTCGGGAGGCAGAGGTAGGAGGATCACCGAGAGTTCGAGTCCACCCTGAGACTACAAGAGTGAATTCCAGGTCAGCCTGAGCTAGAGTGAAACCCTACCTCGAAAAAAAAAAAAAATAGAAATAAATTGCATGTGGAAAACTTCCATCTAATTTCCAGTTGCAGAAGTATACTTCTAAAGAGTTGGAGTGAATTTTGCAGGTGTTATTGAACTCCAGTCTGGGGTACTCTAAAAGAGAGCAGTAGTACACTGTGGTAACCTGAGCTGCCCTCCTCCCACTAGATTAAGATGAGCAGGCAAGACCAAGCATCACTTCAGTGAATTTATTCTCAGAAATGAAAGCTCCTTTTCCTTTGCTGATCATTAATGCAATGTTCTCATGAACTAGAAATTTTTATGAAAGTAACATGACTAGAAAAAAGAACTGTTCATCCTCCTTTCCACAAGAAGTGAAGATAAAGCACTGAAGCCTCCCTTGGAAGTGAAGCTGTGTCTATCCCATTTCCCCCTACACCTGCTACTTCTTCCTTTAGTTAATGTTTCTTGTAGATTATTAGATTGTGTGTGCATGTGAGTCCAAAGAGAACATATATAATTTTCTACCAGACAAACTTTCTATTAATGTGTATGCCTTTGTTTTTGTACTTTATAAGGCATCCAGATCATGGTTTCTAATATGTTTCCACACCTGTGTTATTAGTACATCCCATGGTTCTCCTGTCCTCATCACAAACCATGCTTCCTCTGTTGCTAAGATTTCTGTACATTTGGCCAAAGGAACTGGGCTACCAAGAAATTTCTACTTCATCTCTGTGCTCTTCTTCCATGACTTTTCTCTATTTCCTCACCACTTTTACTTTTCTCCCTTTTATACATTAAGCAATTATCAAACAAACTGCTTTACCTATATATCTGCTTGAAAGATACTGAGTCTAGTTTCACTACCTACCAGATCCATTCATTTTACTTCATCTCCCTGCTTGCGAGGAGTAGTGCTGGGTGTTTAGAAAATGAGAAGAATGTTTAGCTAAGAAGAGTGTTGGGTCACTAATAGGTACAAATCCATTGACAAATTTGGCCCTACCCAGTCCCAGGATGGATGGTGGTGTACAATGCATAAAAGCTTGTCATACACCTGCCAGCCTCAAAATCTTCAAAGTACTCTCCTCCTATAAACTCTATTCCCTTAACTGTGTTGTCTTCTGTAGATCTCTCTGATCCTAAAGCAATCTAAAAAGGGTCATCCTTCTGGGCCTGATCCTGGAGTGTTGTGTCTTGCTTTATGTACTGGATCAGTGAGCTCTTAAGATTCACAGGAATCTCAGTATCTCTGTGCTTAACTTCCTTAGGTTGGGGCATATGCTTCCTTAATACAAGGAGCTGCCTATTCACCAGAAAAGCACTGTGAAGGCACTCACTCCATCCCTCCACACAATACAGAAGCCCTTAACATGGAGGCCTGTGAAGGTATTTACACCATCCCTCCACATGGAACCCTTCACATGGAGGCCTCTGGTCCAGCTCCTTTCCAGGTTTATCTGGTATTTATTTATTTAGGAACTTACTTAGGTATGACATGTTTAGGAAATAAACCCATACCAATGAAAGCACATGGGTACAGGGCCACTCGGTGCCATTAAACCAAGGATATCTCTATTTGAAAACTTGAGTTGAACTGAGCAGGATCATCCATCTAACCATCAAAAACAAGAAATCAGAAGAATGCACCTCTGCAGCCAGGAAATGCAAATTTCAGAGAAAAAGGCTTCTGTTTTCATCCTGTCTGCCTGAAAAATATTTTAAGGTTGTTTTGCTATTATTAATAATATTATTAACAGTTTATTTGCATTATTGTTGCAATTTTTATTATTTTTGTTGTTGTTGCTATTATACTATTCACTAGAAGTTTAGGGAAATTAGTCAGATTAATTAGTTTACTGGTAATTTAAAGCTGAAACTAGTAATTAAGCCAAAAACTATAAATGATCAGGGATGATTCATACCAATGTAGGATTTGGAAGGAAGAGAATATAAATTTTGGATGCAAAATTTGGCAGCTGTGAAATAAATAGGACTTAAACATCAAAACTATGATAATTGAATTTTTGAGTCACTCAACCTCTCCCCCTCCCCCAAATTCATCTAAGAACTTTCTGTGATCTGCTTGGTAGATCTTTTTTAAAAAATCATTGTGGGGGAGTAGAAACAAAGGTCCTATGAATGTTCCTCATGTCAGTTGTGTTTTCACAAGGATCCACTGTGCTCAGGACATCCCTGCATAGACGACAACTCCCTTCCAAATGTGCCTTTTTCATCGCTTTGCTCTTCATATGAACCTCTCTGAAAAGGCTGCATCATGTAAGACAGGTGTACAATTTCATCCCTCTCAGATTCTGTGGAATATAAATTCAATAATGCAATTCTCTGCACAACAAGCTCTCTGCTCTTTCAGATGTAATTAATGTTTTGATAGTGTAGTTCTTTAACTACATATATACACATAAAAACAGACGCACCCTCTAGCTTTGCTGCTTGTGTGTCTAAAACAAAAACGGATACAGTTCTTTCAGTGAGTCCTAAAATTCTCCAAGTCAGTCAGCCCACAGAGGAAAATGTGTGTGTGTGTGTGTGTGTGTGTGTGTGTGTGTGTGTGTACAAATGAATCTATTGTGTGTTTGAAAGTATTTTTTAATTACAAAATGCATGCTTCTAGATTTTGTCACTTTTCAGTTGAATTTACAAGTAGAGGGTATTCTTAATTGATATTCTGACACAGACTTCCACTATATAACAGTTAAAAATCACCTAAAACACTGTTCTAAACCCCTGGTTGTCTTTGCCAAGTTTGATGATGGAAGCAAAATTTCAATATCTTCTATTTTATCCAGTTGGGGCTAAGTTGACACAGATGTATAAAAATGAGCAACTATAATAACAAAACCACAATGACTTGCTTAAAGAATTTGTTTATTCCACCCAACACCTCAACTCTATTATGTTTTAGATAAATCAGTTTACTTACTTGCTATCAGTTACATATGAACATATTGATAAGTGAAATAGATGGCCAGAAAGACAAACATACAGATAAGTGGATAACAATATAGAAAAGAGTCAAGTGAGAAAATCATGTTCAATGTCTACTATATACCTAATATTTCCATTTTCTAGGCTGATCAACAAATATGAAAACCTTGCAGACTGTGAAGCATCACATGCCTTCCATTTTTAATAAGGAAAAAAACATAATAATATTTAACCTAATACAAATATCAATTGTCCCATCCCTATGATGTGGTAGAATTGGTTGAAAAGGCTAGTCACATGGAACTTATAAATTGATTTCCAGACCTGATGGATACTCTGTTTGATGTGTGACTGTACTATGGTTTGGCAGGAAAACAGTTCACACATTTTTTTCTGCTAATATTTTTAGATGGGATGCATAGAAATATGTTTTTCAAACATGATTTGTTTTTACTCTAACTCTTCACATTTAATGTATAGAATTCTGAAAGACAGTAGAAGAATGAACTGATTCCAAGAAGACCTTGCATTGCATGGGAAAGAAACTAAACTATTTGTGATTCTGGAAGAGCTGATAATCACTGACATTGTTTTAGATGGTGGCCTATTACGGTTCCTTTTCTTTACTTTCTTAAAAATTATTTCCTTTGAAAGTGTAGATATGAGACTAATATATTTTCTCCATTCTCTCATAGGCTAACATGAAAGCATTAAATATTTCAGCTTATTTTCCAATGGAAAAGTCATTATAGTTCTACAGATTCAGTATTAGTATGAGAACAGATTACCAGCCCAGTTGTTTAGGTATAGTTTCTTCACATTTGCTCTAGCAAGGTACAAACAAGGGTAAGAGTTTCTACATTGTTGATCACCAATGATGTGTGAGCTATCCAAGCTATCCAAAAGAAATTCTTTCGCAGAGTTTTATATTTGCTCTTATTTCTTTCTCAAGTTTCCTTTCTTTAGTTTTTTTTTTTTTTCTTGAGAGACATGACTGTGATTCTTAAATGAGGTTTTGTTTAGCTCCAGTTAATATTAAAGAAGATCACACACACGGTTGGAAAATATTGTTATTTTTCTTTAATGGGGAAAATTGGACTCCCGCGTGTCAGATCTGTGGATTTCCGAAAGGCAATGGGAATGGTACTGACATCACTTTGCACTTTAACAATCGGATTTGGTCAGGGTACAAATTGTTTGTTTAACCCGACAGCTCGGTGCACCCCGTCGCACGCTTTGCACACTCATTAAAACGATTATTCACGACCTGTCGAGTGTTTTCGGGTTCATTCACAGGAAAGGCTTGGAGCTAGAGAGCAATTTGAGTCAACACTGTCCACCACCCCATGCACGTGAGGACGAGCTGGTGGCTGGTGCATGCCTAAAAGATGCCTGGAGGGGTGGGGAAGTTCTCCAGAACTATAAGTCCTGGTCATGGAGTGCTCTAGACTCTCAACCTCCCCAGTATGCCAAGATGGCTTGGTCACTGTTGCATAATAATTAATTAATTAATTAATAATAAAACAAAAAAATACATTGCCTCTGCTCCTTCTTTCAACCTTCTGTAAGACTTTGGGTACCAGGACTCAGTCCCTTCTGCGGGCAGCCTCCAGATCTGCAGTCTCTTGGATCAAGGAGTCACAGCTGACAATGCAGAGGATGAGAATTTCAGGAAAACTCCCAGGATAAGGAGAGTAATTCCTTTTTCATCTTTTGGGGTCCTTTTGGTTTTGATTTTGAAAAGAGCTTGTGTTAAATTTGTTTTCTGTATACCTAGCATTGTAGGAGAGGAGAGGGAGAGAGAGAGAGAAAGGAAGGAAGGAGGAAGAGGAAGAAAAAGAGAAGAGAGTAAAAAGAAAATAGAACCCTGGAACTTAGTTCATAGATGTTGTCAATGATTAACATGGAGGGATCTTTCCTTCATACTGAGAAAAGTCTTACAGTATGAACTTTAAATTACCCTCAATAAGTTAAACCATCTCTTGTTTTTCAGATTTCAAATAATCTTTAGATATTTTGCAATGACAAGGGAAATGCAAGCATGGGCACATCTCAGTCTTCTCCTCTTGACTGGTACCTATAGAGAACACACTGAATGGTTCAGGCGTTCCTAATTGTTGAGATAAGTCTTGGTATAAACCACTCATGTGGTGTTCATTTAGATGTAAACACACATCCACACTGAATAATAATATAAATACTATGCACACACATATACACATATACATACATACATACACACACATATATATTCTAAGAATTTCAGGATGGTTTCTTTGGGACCACTGATATCTGATATAATTTAGTGTCAATAGTTGCATTAAAACAAATGCGTTCTATCGATGTTGAAATGATTGCTCCCTGTTTTATGTCTGTTTGTTTTCATCAAAAGTACCAGTAAACTCAGTGGCCAGTTCATTGCTATGAAGATAACCTAATCATGCCATCCATCACCCTGCCACAAGAAAGTCTAATTTGTTAGTTTTGTTCTATTAAATCTACCATCAGCAAATTGTGATTTTCTATTTTATTTAAACACAGCAATACAATATGTGAAGAAAAGAATGGAACTTCTCAGCCAGCATGAGATTTTAATCAGAAGCAAGTGTCTAATTGCTAAAAAGCATCTCTGAATAAATAACTGCAAAGTAGTTGCGTTGTCATAATCTACTATCAGGTATACTTAAAATGAACTTGTGAAGTGTGTTTCACTTCCTATATGAAGCACTTTCATTAAAAGCAATGTGTGATAATAATCAAGAGAGAGATGCTGAAATATGTAAGTAAGTAGCTGAAAGCCTCCACAGAAACACAAATCAATATAGTAATAGACAACACAATTGATGCAGAAATAATCAATTTTAGTTTTTCAACCTGCAAGGAGAGCTTGGAATGTTAATTAAAAGTATATTTGTCAACCAAATCATACTACTGTTAGTGATAAATTAGACAAATAAGTAAATAAAGAAACAAGCAATACCTGCTATCAGTTCTATCTGATTCTACTTTGTTTTTTTTCCAGACTCTTTTTGATAGTGTGGAAAGAGTACTCTTTTATTCCAAAGAAAGCTCTGCCAGCCATTAAGAATATATCATTAATTATAGAAATTATCAGAGTATCAAATAATAAAATTACCACATTTTTCTTGCTCTGAATTTTTCAACCCTAATCCCTGACTCTAATTATTCATTATTCACATTTTAATAAGAAAATGCACAATAGTGGTTCTTATTTTTTTAAAAAATTCCCCAGATACTGTAGCACTATTGAGTTAAAGAATTCTGGGCTATTTGCTAAAATAAATGAGAAAGGTGCCATATCCTCAATATTCTTTGAACATCCTCCTATGCTTATGTGACCCATATGGGAAAGCAAGGGGGGAAACCTGCATTATTACAAGCTTGTCTTATATAATAACTGCAAAACAAATGCGATCCAAAGAAATAATATACTTTGGATTTCTAGAACTTCACATCTTAAAACTGTATTTTAGGTTTTGCTTCAGTTATTTATTGTTTTAAGTTTTTTTGAGGGTGTTTGTTCCTGTAGGGTAGAATTGTTTAAGATTATTAGTAAGCAAAGGTGTGTGGGGATTATTTAGCTTCTAGAAACTAGTGGAAATTGTGTTTGTATTATTCCTTCACCTGGAAATGCTTATTTACATTTTTTTCAGTGTAGGTTTCTTAATTACAAGTCTTAAAAAAAAAAACCTTTCAATTTATAAAATTTAGTTACTTTGAGAGTGTTTTTTTCCTTCATAATATCTGTGCATATAAATCTCAATTCTTATTATAAAGCAGTGTGTAACTCGGCGTTCTCCATGACTTGCCTTGTTCCCATACAGCAGTCCCCCCCCAAAAAAAAGACTGCAGGGCCAACCAGACGCAAAAGAAAAATATCATCAGTTATTGTTTAGGGCTAATTTAACAGATAATTTAACTTCCAACAACAATGATCAGGTCATTAAATTTCAGTGCAACGAGAAAGAAAATGAAAGATATAAGATACAACTCTCTCTAACCCGATTACTATTCTCAAACTCCTCACCCATCAAGGGCACTATAAAACGCCTATGCAGGGAGCAGTGTTTGCTCCCTAAAGGCACTGATTCAGAAATCAAAACCAGAGATGGAGAGGAACTATGAAGCTGCTGAGATGCTGTAGAAGACAGCTTCAGCTGGGTGAATGCAATCAGTGTAGGAAAATTTGACTTCAACAAAAAAAGAATATCCAAACGTGTTGCTATTGAACACGCCCTTTCATTCCCACATGCTCTCCTCCAGGGCGGCTTTTCCAAAGACAGTATTCAGCAAACGCTCTAGGCCAAAGACTGAGGGGGACTTCGTACTCCCGTCACGGCTTCACATATATAATAATTCTGAGTAACTTTTGTGATTTTAAATGCCCTCTCTGGTAACAGTTTCAGGATTTCCGCTTACCTTTATTTTGATAGAGGAACAGGATATAGTCCTGTTGGGGCGTGACTGGCCGGTCCAAGGGAGAGGGCAGTCGCCCGCTCTTCCCCTTTGGGGAACCTCGCACACCAGTTTCAGCCTACCAAAGCGCTGCTGGTGTCTCCCCAACTTAGGGCCCCTCTTAGCGCCAAAAGCATTACTTCTCCAGCTACCGCTTTTCCCCAAAAGACCCTCGCCTGGGTCTGGGGCTGCAGGCTTGGGCAGAAAGCCAAAATGGACTAGAAACAAGAAGTAAGGAACCGCAGAAAAGTTTCCCCAACGTTCCCGTGGATGCTGAGATCTGAAGCTGCACCAGGGTAACAGAAAGAAACGACCGTCAGAGGAAAAAACAAAGCTGGGCGGGGGGAGCGGGGGGAGTGTTGGACGGGAAGAGTAAGGAGAAAGGGGAGATCTCAGTATCCTCGCACGGCCTGCCCGGAGCTCCGCTTGTCCTAGGCAAGAGCGCCCTCGCGTTGCGGCTCCTGGCGCCGCGCGCCCTGCGGGCCTCCGAGAAAACCGGCTGCGAGGGCTTGTGAGCGTCGGTCCTCCTCCGCCGCCCACAGCTTACACAACTCTCTCTACATTGTTCCAAAAACACAAATCCAAGAAAAGCACACCTAGCTCCGACAGAGTGCCCCTCTCCAGCGTCACCCCCGAGCCCCGCAGGGCGCACGGACGGACACCGCTTCCAGGGCCCTTATAAGTTGGCGGAGCCAAACTGTGTGCTGCGCGCTAGCAGCCACTCTGGGACAGCCAGGCTCTGGAGCATTCACCGCCGGCTCCTAAGTGTGCATTAAGAATCAATTATTTGTCTGAGATTTCCAAAGCCGGGAACTGAGCTATTCCCAACAGGGACAAAATCAAGCCCGGAACGGTGCTCATTTCCCTAGGTTTCTTTTCTTTTCTTTTCTTTTCTTTTCTTTTCTTTTCTTTTCTTTTCTTTTCTTTTCTTTTCTTTTCTTTTCTTTTTTTTTTTTTTTTTCCTCCCCAAGAAACAGAATAGAAGTCTTTTACACCCACCCGGCGCTTAACCGAACTAGGTCCAGGAGCAGCTCGGCTAAATTATGCCTGTGTTGCCTGACCCAGGCCAGGGACACTGCCGCAGCTCTGGGGCGACACTGGCAATGTTACTTTGAAAACAGCGGGAAAGACATTCAAAAGGAAGTAGTAGGACAAGAAAAACAAAAGAACATGAATAAAAGGGAAAGGGGAAAGGAAAATGTAAAGAAAATGGAGGAAGGGAAGGAGAAAGAGCAAAGGGGGAAACACAACTTTGGGGGGGCTTTCTTGCTTATGAAGCCAGAGTTCTTCCTCAAATACTGAGCTTAATATTGAAAATCCAGGATTTGAACGTGAACTCTCCTAATTCTCCTCGCAGCAGCCATAAAACTCTCCGCAATAATATGACCAGGAGCACACGCGAAGTCCTACTGTGGCCTCTCACCGCCGCTCTCCAGAGAAGTGCGGCTCCATTTCTCTACTTTCCCCCTCCCCACTTTGCCAAAATGCACATCCTCTTTACCTAGGAATCCTTCAGTATTCCAGTCATCCTGGAAAATCTCTCATTCTTTCACCTACATCCGTGAGTATCCGCAATCGCCAGAACGATTTACAAGAAAAGGGGAACCGTTAAGCCGAGGAACATAGAGCCCTGGTTTACAGGTGGATCAGAAAGAGTCCCACACTCCCACTTCACCACGCGCCCTCCCTGCAAGCACTTTCACTTACCCGTCTTGAGGAGAGAGAACTCCCAGTCCCTTTCCCTCCCTCCGACAATCTCAGGCCGTGCCCTGGGAGGAGAGAGAAAGAAACAGCAAAAAATGAATAATAAACAAATAAACAAACTTATAAAATAAAAACGAATCGTTAGGGAGAAGACAAAAACCTAGTATTACGTCATGTGTTTGCTAGCTCCGAGCCTCCTAGGCCTGCATTCTGAGGACAAGGTCACTAAGAACTAAGCACGACTTCCCCCACCCCCAGGGACTGAAATCTAACTGGTGGTTTATCTGCTGGTGGTTGGGAGAAGGAGAGTAAGGAGAGTAAGGCAGGTTGGTCAGAATGGAGACAAGAAAGACTTTTTTAAAAGGCAAACAGAAGAAGAATGAAAATGAAGTACTAAGTGAAAGGCTGTTGGTGGCCTTTCCCTCTTACAGGTGGCAAGGTTGCACTGTGTGGAGGAGAGAACTGAGATGATCCCCATTCTTTCTGTGACTCCAGGGTTTGGCCTCCAGTAGAAACATAAAAAAGGGGGATTTTAATTCAGATTTCACCTACCCTGCTTGTTGGGGTGGCTGTGTAGATTTTCACGCTGGAGAGTTCCGTCTGTCTGGCAGAAGCTGGAGTGGTGTTGGGGGCAGATTATCTACTGAAGCAGGAATGTACAGCAACCCCGCCCTCTAGGCACAGTTACACAACCCCAGCAACCCGCCTCAGCCAGCTCCAAAACCTCTAATGATCTTCACCTTCACCCTTTGTTAACCCAATTCTCCAACAGGCTTCTGGCCTCAAACACAAAAGCCATTTCAGCTTTTCACAAAATTACTTTTTCAAAAGTAAAATTATTTGAATGCATGCAAACTCCTCAATAAAACATAGAAGATGCATAATGTAAAAACCACACTTGAAAAATATAGCCTTCGAATATACTAGATGTATCTATCTTTGGAGGTTAACTATGTACCAAGTTAAATGCATACGAAAATCAGCACCTTGCCAATTTATTTTCTTCCCTGTCCTTGCCATGACACAAGGCATAGAAATCTTATAAAGCCAGATGAAGAAACTTACTATTATTAGTATTACTATTATTATTTGGAAGAAGCCTCTCACTGGTCCATTTTTCCTCATCTTCGTGGTGCTTATTACATATTTGTAATTTTACTTAACTTCATACCATGTAAATTCAATAAATTACTCTAAACCTGTAAATAAACTGTAATTTGGGTCTTTAGGTTTAAAGTCGGAATCGTTTTTGTTTCCAAAATTTCATGAAGGGAAATCTTTGTTTCATTTAAAACAATTATAAGTTTGAAAGTAAATAACCTCCAAAAAGGTTTAAAGTGTTTTCTGACGTGCACTGGGCAAAAACAGGTGACCATACATAGCAAAAAATTGTAACCAAGGTCAAGCAAAACCGTTATTGCCAGGCCAGACCCCCTTTCAAACTTCTCTCCCCCGCTCCCTCCCTTCTTCCCTCTCTCCCTCCCTCCCTTCCTTCTTTCATCTTTCTTTGAAAACTCTCTTGACAATGGTAGGATGGATCCAGGTAAATGAAATGGTTACACTGTGCTTCAGAAAGCATTCACCAAGTCCTCTCCGCGTACCCCCTTTCACATCTAGGATGACCAATAAACTTCTAATCATACCCGGTATATATGAAATCTGGGCATGTGCCAATACAGAATTTCACTCCAGCACTTAGTTTCTATGGATGAAAATAAGTCATTCTTACTTTTGACTTCATAGTATAAAAGTTGTCATTTGAAATTCTATATCTCGGTCATCCAAAAACATATTTTATAAAATTACACCTAGAGTTATATACCCAGAGGAGGGAGATACCTGTGGAGGAACTCATTCTTTAATATTTAAATCCCTTTACTTCAGTTTAAGAATTCAACTTTCTTTTCAACTTTCAATAGCAAAACATCAACCATCCTCTGTGGCAGCACGCACTCATTCTACATTCTGCAATAAGACCATAGCAATATATATATACATATATATATATATACATATATATATATATGTATACATAATTTTTGTTTTCAGCCTACATGCTGAATGTCTAACTGACAAGTGTGTAATGGGGATTTCCATTACCTAAGCTTAGCACTAGTACTCAATTTTTATTTTTATCAGCCATTAAGTTTGGCTTTCTAAACAATAATTTGTGAAAAATTATGTTATGCTTCATTCTGAAGAATTGATAAATGTCAAGGAACTTATGTCTGAGGTGAATCTAGTCTTATACTAGCAAAATAAAGCCATACACAAGTCTCCTTAAAGGAAAAAATTAGCTTAGTCTATTTTTGCCCATTTCCTTTTTGTTTTTGTATGTTTGATTTCAGCTCTTTTAATTCCCCTACTCACATCCTCCCTCCTTCCATCCTTCCTTCTTTTCATTCACAATCCATTGACTTCCATTTTCCAATATCAACTATTCTGCATTTCAGTTTAAAATCAGCTTTAGTCACCTTGCTTGTCCACTAGGTTTCCCTTCCCTGAGCAACTCTGTTTGCTGATAACGTCTTTAGGACAGATTATTTTTCATTGGGCCCATTGTACAAGTAACCATCTGACTGCATTACTGCAGAACACATTTCAGACTACACAACTGTAACAAATGAACAACTTGTCCTCCACAAACACAAAACAGGATCCAATTAATTACTAAACCTTTAACTCATCTTTTCTAGTTATTTTCTGGAATTATAGCAACTGAGCTGCCTGAAACATTTTTATTTAAAAAGCTTTCATTTTGTTTCATATATGCATATATATATATATAATATATATATATTCCATGTCTCATATGTTGCAATACATATGCATATTACAAGGTAAAACAAAATTTTGACTCGTATAAGCAAAAGAAACAAATCTCTAGGTTATATTATACAGATGTATAAGAAAAACCAATAGATACCTCTATGTTGTAAAACTAGGAAGGAGAGGCATTGTACTTGTGAAGAATTAGAATTTTTGGTTGTTATAATTTTAAAATTAAAATATCAACATCAACTGGCAAGTCATTACAACAGGTGATCATTGCAGCAACAGCTATATTGCAACTTCAGCACATCTTTATTAGAATCTTTCATTGTGGGTGAACAGCCACAAAAAATAAATGCTGACTTTGAAAGTATAAATACAAATACTTAAACAAAATTGTTTGCAGCATTCATAGCACAAATTGTACCTGACCTGAAGGGCTCTCTGTGTGTATGTATATGTACAAACACATATATGTATATACACACACACACCAACTGTGTGTGTGTGCTCATTTTTCACTTCTAGCTAAACACACACACACACACACACACACACATATTTATAGCTTGCCAAATGCTATAAACAAGATACCTGAAACAAAATATACAAAAAGCATTCTTTGAACTTATTTGAAAAGAAGCACTGAGTAAACAGCTATGCACATGAAAGTTTAAATATCTCTTTGCTGTACGACCACAGAAGCTTACAGAATTAGCTGATAAGCCTACACTTTTGCTTAAAGCTCATGTTTGCTAGGTAGCCTGCTCCTGGGTAAAATTTGTTCACACAGGGGAAAAATACTATTTTCATTTAAAGTCTCAGGTCAAATTAAAGGAGCAGTTTAAATCAGAATTTAGCTGAATAAAAGAAGGGGGGGAAGCCTTTGAATTTCCTAAAAATCGAGTGATGCCTTAAAAACCAGCTGCACTTAATAAAAGAGACAAAAGTATCAAGATATATATGAATTTAGCCTATTTTTATTTCTGTGTGTTCATAGTAAACATTTTTGTAAGTGACAAACACGGGCATATGACCACAGTATCACAATCAAGAAATCTTAAGACAACATTAACAATCACTCAAATTGATGCGGCATTTGCGCAACAAGGTTACATATTTGCAAGATTTACCTATAAGTACAATAGGTATTAACATTTCACTACATTTAGAAAAAATAAAAGTGACCTGTTAGTGACCACATACATCGAAATATACACAACACGAACTGAAGGCAATCCTTAATTTTGTCCCCTTCCAATTCAATTGAATGGGCAGTGTTGCCAACTGAAACAACTTACTGTTTGTTTTTAATACTTAGTATACCAAGTGCATTTGCTAGAATCCAATCTTTGGTCTAAAAGTAAACAAAAGGAAAAAAGAAGTTCTTTAAAGAAAAAAGGACAAAACAATAAATGGCCAATATAATTTCTTGGGCACCTTTACTACAAAAATGCTTTTTAAATACAAATTACAGTTTAACATTTTAAAACTCTTTCCATAAATTTAGGTTGTTGTCAAGGCCTGCGTCCACCAGATCGATCCATGATAACTTATAATACTGCACACACGGAAATCTGGCGGCCTTTAGATATAGATCGGTCAGGTTTGAATGAAATGGTGAAGCAGTCACTAGATACACATCCTACTATAATTTGACATCCAAACCTTATATTCTACAATGTATTCTCCCCACATTGCACCTCGCTGACACTCCACACCTTGTTAGAATAGTAAACAACTCTAAAGACTGAACAAACGTACAGAAAATGGGGGCCGGGAATGGGGGTTGGGGCTTAATAAAAAATACCTGGACTTATTTTTAATTATCATTTACAATGCAAATGTGTGTGTAAAACGCTCACTTACAGTCTGGTCCCAGGGACGTTAATGTATTAAAGGGTTAGAAGAAGACCCCTGATTTTGATGTGTGAAATAATCAGACAGTCCTCCGGACAGTCCTGTGGTAAAACTTGGCAAAGAGGGTCTTAATGACTCACAGGGCAGGGTCGAGGGGGCCTGCGGCGACGTGGAGGAGGACGCGGCCCGGGCGCTCATGGACGTACTGCTCTGCGAAGTCATTGACGGGTGCGGGACGTGGGGGAAAAAGTAACTGGTCTGTCCCGCCAGCAGGTTGACGGAGCAGGGGTTGAGCGAGTAGGTCCCGGAGCAGGGCACCGACAGGCCGCAGGGCACCGAGGCGGCGAGGGCGGCGGCCGTGAGGTGGTGCGTGGCGTACGGGATCTCCCCGTTGACCAGGCGGTCCACGCTGAGCCCGTTGGCCGTGGAGAAGGAGTGGTTGTTGCCCAGGGAGTTCTGAGTCAACACGGAGCTGTAGGGCATCGGGTGGCTCGGGTAGGCCGACGTGGTGCCGTTGTAACTCAAAGTGCTGCTGGCGCGGGGGTGGTGCAGGGACAGGAAGGGCGACATGGGCCAGTAGAGGGAGCCGGCGCGGTCCATGAAGGTGAGGCCGGTGGAGGTGAGGCGCGCGCCGCGCTTGAAGGCCAGCTTGGCCCGCGACGTGGTGGAGCGCCGCCGCAGCTTGCCCGTGGTGCCGCCGATGAACACGTCGTCGCTGGACGGGTCCAGCATCCAGTAGTTGCCCTTGCCCGGGTCGTCGTAGTGGCGCGGCACCTTCACGAAGCACTTGTTGAGCGACAGGTTGTGGCGGATGGAGTTCTGCCAGCCCTGCTTGTTCTCGCGGTAGTAGGGGAAGTTCTTCATGATGAACTCGTAGATGCCGTTGAGCGTCAGGCGCTTCTCGGGGCTCTGGCGGATGGCCATCATGATGAGCGCGTTGTAGCTGAACGGCGGCTTCTCGTACTTGCCGTTCTTCTTGTCGCCCTCCTTGCCGCCCCCCTCCCCGTCCTTGCCGCCCTCGCCCGCCCCCTTCTTCTCCTCCCCCGCGGCGCCCGCGACCTTCTCCTTGTCGTCCGGCCCGACGGCCGCCAGCTCGGCCGGGCCCCCGCCGCCGCCGCCGCCGCCCGGCTCGCCCTTGCCGCCCAGCGCGTCCGCCTTGGCCGCGTCCAGGACGGCCGGCGGCGGCGGCGGCGGCGGCAGCACCAGCGGCTGGGGGCCCTTGTCGTCGTCGGCGGGCGCGGCCGTGGCGCCGCGCGCCTGCGGGGGCTGCGGGGCCGGGGGCGGCGGCGGCGGCTGCGGCTGCGGCGGCGGCGGTTGCGGGGCGGGCGGCGGCGGGTGGTGGTGGTGGTGGTGGTGGTGGTGGTGGTGGTGCTGGGGGTGGTGGCTGTTGTGGTGGCCGTGGCTCGCGTGGTGGTTGTCGTTCTGGACCGCTTCGGGTACCAGGCTGTTGATGCTGAACGAGGACTTGGGGATCATTTTCACCTCTTTCCTATCTCCCATGTCCAACATCACCCAGGCGTCGGGGGGGAACGGCGGCGGCGCGGGAGCCGGGCTGCGGCGCGTCGGGCGGCGGTGGCCGGTGGGTGCGCAGCGGAGCGCGGGGGGCGCGGGCGGCGGCGCAGAGCGCTCGGGCAGCAGCGCAGGTGGACCGCAGGCTCGGGCGCTGGCAAGTCATGTAGCAAAAGCAGCAACCACCCCTCAGGAATTAGGGAAGAAAAGAGGAGAGAGACAGAGAAGAGAGGGGAAAGGAAAAAAGGGGGGGGGGGAAAAAGAAACCACCACCGCCCCAGGGGTGAAGCTCCCTAGCTCCCAACTCTACTTGTCGGCCTTCCCCCCCACCCCCCTCTCCCCCCTCCCCCCCGCTGCTTCCTCCTCCTCCTCCTCCTCTCGCAGCAGCAGTCACAGCAGCAGCGGCAGCAGCAGCCCAAAGGGGGGGAGAGCCGGGCGGCGGGCGGGCGCGTCCCGGAGCGGCCGCGGCGAGGCTGGGGAGACAGCGATCGAGGCGGCTATAGCCACAATTAATTTTCCGAGCTACAGGCGCACACTAGGGCTGTAAAAAAATTTTTGGTTTAACCTTTCCTACCGCTGGGCCAATCAGAGCTGGCGGCGTGCGGGAGCGTCTCTCCCACCATCGTCCAATCGGCAGGACCAGGCCCACCTATCCCCGCCCCTCCCCGCCCCCTGCGCCCGCCCCCTCGGGTGTCCGCCTCCCCCTCCCGCGCCGGCCTGGGACCCTTGGCGGCCGCGCCCCCCGCGCCGCGCAGGGATACGCGGGCTCCCGGGGAGCACGGCGCGCAGCGGCCCGGCAGAGGCCCCGCCGCCCCTGCAGCCCGGGGCTCGCCTCAATCCGAGCCCCGCTTCCCGGCCCCGGCGCTCCCGTGGCTGGCCTCCTCCTCAGTGTATTGGGTCATTTTCGTTTGAACGTCAATATTTATCTTTATTGATTAAAGTTTGTATCCAATTTTATCTTTATCCGCGCGGGCGGCGGGGGCGGCGCGGGGAAGCGCAGAAGTGCGGAGAGGATGCGCGCGGGTAGGGCAGGAAATGGAGGAGGAAGAGCTGGGCACTACTTTCCTGGGTGGGCCTGAAGCCTGGGCCTGCGGGTCCCGAGCTGCTGGGAACGTCGAGCACCCCCTTCCCTCCTCCCGCGGGTGACTCCCTAGGGTAGCTGGAAACCCGGTGCAGGTCCGGGGCTCGGAACGGGGCACTTACTGGTTTCTGGACGCCGGCGGCGGCAGCGCAAGGCTGGAGCAGGCGGGAAGCTCGGCCGCGGTGGCTCAGAGATGGGCGAGGCAGTGGGCCTTCGGGGCTGATCGCTGCCTGGGGCGGTCACAGTGCCACGCCGTCGTGAAATAAGTGAGGGGACACATGCTCTCCGTGTGGCTCTTCCTCCCCTCCACTCCCGCGCGGGGTGGGTGACTTGGTGTCTTCTCGCGCTCCAGCTCCTCCTCTCAGCTTCTAGTCACCACTGGAAGAGGAGAGTCACCAGCGATTACCCTAGAAATATTTCCGTTTTGCTTGACTTGGAAGGGAAAATCAGGGTGGGCATCTGCTTCTTTCCGTTAAAACATACACACACAAACACACACACACACACACACACACACACACACACACACACACACACATATTTCTAGGTTCACTCCTCTTTTCTTCCTATTTCTGAAGTGCTTCTATTTCGTAAAGATCTCAATTATGAAATAGTAGTGTAACTGGAGGCTGCTCTTGCTCTTGCTCTTGCTCTTGCTCTTGCTCTTGCTAGCAGCCCGCAGGAGCCTGGGGAACCTGGATATCACAGTCCCAGCGTCCAGGGTTTGGGAAGGAAAGGTTCGGTTGAAGGTTGGAGTGAGTGGAAAGACTGCGATTCTGGGTATTTAAAAGGATCCCTGGGGCAGGGCTAAGGCCCAGCATTTCCCAGGGATTGGAATTTAGTATGGAGCACAGTGATCAGAAGCTGCACACCCCACCTGGGCACGCAGCACACCACAGTGTATGGAGGAGGATGTAGCCAGACCGGAGAAGAAGGAGGTGGAGCCGCGGGGGTGACACGCACCTTTCCCCTCCTCTGTAAGGTAAATAACCGTGCCATGTAAGCATTCTTCACTTTGATGAGCTCTCAGCTAAATGATCTGGCAGATTTGGCATCAAAGAAAAAGCGGGGCCTATGAATAACATGAAATTCTAATGCGGTAGATGCGTACTCAGAAGAATAGTTCTTCCACTGTCCCCACCTCCAATTTTGAAATGGGAGGAGTAGGTGAGAGAGACGCGGGGGGGGGGGACGACAGAGAGACAGATTTTGGGTAGAATTGCAGAAAATTACAAATAGCTGATTTAAATCTATTACGAATGCTGTTGATTGAATATTTGACTAACCTCAAGCATCCTTCCACTGTGTGTATATGCATATACTATATCTACACAGCTCCTTTAAAACAAACTCTAAATGCACTTGGGGAAAGTCCTAGTTCCAGCAGTTAACTTTGACAATGACATGGCGCCAAGGTTGGTTTCTAAGCTCAGGATTTTTCACTGAGCCCGGTGAGCTAATGGGCTTTGCCAACCAAGCTGAAGAGATCCCTGGGCTTTCCTCTTCCTGTTCACCTCTCTCTTTCCACCCTTCTCCCTTCCCCAGGCCCTTTCTTCCTACTTTTCCTCAACTCTATTTCCTCCCCATCCCTGATTTCTCCTTCCTTCCCCTTGCATTTCCCCCACGTCTTTCCCTCCCTCCTTTCCCCTCCCACCCTTCACTCCACCAACTCCTCCTCTTCACTCCCCCCCACACGACCCCCCTTCTCACCACCACTTATAATGGCTCACAGGGCTCCCTCTGAGGTGGACAACTCGGTACGTTTTCGTAGTCGGTCTAGCGTGAAATGATTTGGTGTAACCGGATTCTTGGGAAAGGACAGGTTACGTAAACATTTACTGATGTGGAGTAACTATACTATTTGTACTCTGATATGCAGGAAGGAAAGTGTTGATTAACACAGAAGAAAAAAAAAGCGAAATTAGCTGATTGCATGCTCATAAGTGCAAGCTGTCATTGAACTGCTTTTAAAATAGACACAGCTGGGTGTTTGTGTTGAAAAATTTCTTGTGTTTTTGCTAATACTGAAATAAGCATGATTTTGTATACCAAACATTTTCAGATCATTAAAATTTGTAATCTGTGCTGGTTTTAAACACAAAGAAAAGAAACAGAATCATTTCGATGTAAAATTTGCTGATATTATATTAACTCAATCAGGTCTGTACAAATTGCGCATTGTGCTTCCTAAAATCTGTTTGATCAATTTAATGCACAAAGTGCCAAACGTGGGTATTGTTTGTTAACATTGGACATTTCATTCAAATCTGAGCTCAGCGGTGAACTGGAGGAGCACTCCTTGAGCACAACTCCAGCTCTGAGCGATGAATTTTTAATGTTTTAAGGTGTTTCTTAGGTCAAGGCCTGAATGTGCATTGTTTGCTTACTTACCCTGAGCAAGAAATTAGAAGGCAAAATAAGTTTTTCTTCTCTTTACTTTCAAAGAGCAAGATGTAGGGGTCCCACCTGAGAGCAGAAATAACCTGAATGGAATGGATATGTCAGGGGCTCCCATTGACCTGGAAAATGTTTTGCAGCCAAATTAAGGATACACAACATATTATTTTAATGGGTTGTATGAATGCATGTCTCAAAATACATTTTATGATAATAGAAATGGGTTAATACTTAAACTTCAGCCTCACAAATGCAATTGTTATATGCAGTTTTCAAGAAAGCAAGTTTGAATTCCTTTAAATAATTTTAATTGCTCTATGTTGTGAGATTCGAATGTATACCAGGATGCACATATAGATCAGGCTTGTTTAATAAAATATGCACTGTTTACTCATCGACTTATATTTGTATCAGCAATGACTTCTTTTTAGAACTGCTGGGAGCTGAAATGGAGGGGGAGGAGGGTTCCTGGATAGAGTATTGTGCAAGTTGAAAGTCCGTGGATGAGGCTTTGTAAATCCTACTGGCCAATTTGGGTGCAAATTGGATTTGAGAGCCTGCCCACGTAAGCCAGGGGTCCTTCCCTGCAGAGCATAAAGCCCTGCTTTCAACCCTTCAGTCTGTGTGAGTACCTTCTGAAGACTGAGGACAACCAGTGGTCTCAGAGTGGAAACAAATTCCCCATCATTATAATTTTTCCTCCTAATAAATTTAATAAACTTGATCACTCTTATATTGTGCACTGTTAATGAAATAGTGAGTAAAATAGTAAAATCAGATGTCACAGCAAAGGTAATTTTCTGCTATATGTAGTAGTAAATTTCTCTATCTTCAGGCCTTGGTCTCACTGCTCTGCCCCCACCCCCAAAGAAAGAAGACATCCATTACAGAGTGAGCAGTTCCAAAGGAATATTTGATGGGGAAAGGAATTAGGTTATTCCTCCCCTGCTTTTAATTACTAGCCTGGCATACTTCATCAGAGTAGGTACAGTTTATTTCACTTCTCCATTTGGTGGTATTACATTGTCTTCCTCAGGGACTGTCTCACTCTGGCTCTTTCCTGTTACCTGTGAATGAAGAAGACATTGTATTTAACGACTTCCACCCTGCTGTCTCTTTCTATGAGGATGTGGTGGGAACAGGTCCTTCACCAAGTTCTAGCTAGAGCTCTGGCCCAGCCCAGGCACAGGGGTCTCTGACTCCTTGGATTTTGGGTGTCAGAGCACCCTGTGCAATGCAGAGACTTCCAGGTATTTCCGGAGATTCTGTCACACTCCAAACGGGCCCTCCCTAGAGCCAACTTGTGTGTAATCTCTTCCTAACAGCGGGTATTGGTGCTAACATTTACTGATTAGGAATCACTCTTCAGTGTGTTGTATCCCTGTTCTGTGGGTTTGGTTACAGGTTATACGATTAGGCTTGCGAGAACAGTAGTGAACTAAACTTCCCAGTAAGAGGTCTTCACACCAGGGAAGTGTTACTTTTCGGCAGCAGCCCAGCCTCGTCACTCATTAGGGAGCTGCAGGTTGTCAATGGCTGCTCAAGTGCGCCTAAGCACCGCGCATACCCTTAACATCCCGGGGCGCGCACATGTGCGCATTGCGCGCGCGCGCGCGTGTGTGTGTGCGTGTGTGTGTGTGTGTGTGTATGTACACACACACACACACACACACACACAGCTCTAAAAGTAAATTAAGAAACCAATGATTAAGACAAGCGTCTACTAGGCCTGTCATTTCAGCATCCTTCCATCATAACATTGTGGCACAGGCAATTTTGCTTGAGAAAAAAAAAAATCTATGGAGAGCCATGTATTTGAAAGTCTCAGTGTTTAACTTTTATGAGCTAGCGAGTCAATTCCAAAGCCAGAAAGTCCAAAGAAAGAGGAAGAAGGGTGGTCTCTATAGAGCCCTATTGGCTTCTCCCTGCAAGTCTCTGGACACTACCTGTTTCATGTTCCATAAAGCCAAATCTATAGGCATCCAGTGGAGGAGTCCTGAGATCTTCCTTCTGCCAAAAAGTAAAACGTACAAGAGAAGTTTTGTCCCAACATTAACCCCAGGGTAGTCAGGCTCACACTCGGGTAGGATGTCACCAGCCTAGGGCTGATGGACTTTTCGTTTCCAGGAAGTTTCTCAGTAGAATAACATGAACTGCTCATGTGAGTATGGAAGGCCGTTTCCCTGTTATTTGTCAACAGCTTGAGTCTTTAGAAAACAATTTATAGAAGTCCCTGAAAATAGGAAGGCAGACCTCGTTCCACTTGCATATCAGATCCGACAAGGAGAAAGAAGCTGCTCTGTACTGCTTGGGCAAGCTGGTCCTGAATGGTCATCTTCCATTTTTTGATCGGGTGCCCAAGCAGTTGGTGCACACATACTTTCAAAGAGGATAGGGAAGCTTAGGAACAAAGCAGAGCAAAGGGTCAGAAGTGTGGTCTTGAGCTAGAGACAGAAGACATGGCTTATCCTTAGCACCAAAGAGGGAGCAAGGGAGACTGAAAAACTCAAATGTAAATAACTATGCTATCTTTGTTTTTCCATCACTGAGACTAAAAAGGAAAAAAAAAATGACCTTGTATTTATCATGTTGAAACAAAAGTTTGTAGGCCTCAAAAATACTGAGCTTGTAAGAGCCTGGGTTCCTAACTATCTCATCACAGTTCTTAATGTTAGGGAGCATCAATGTGATTTATTTACCTTGGTAAGTGGTATAGCACCCTTCAGGAAATAACATATCTCTTGGTTCTGAAGTATCCTTTCAAATGGACCCCACACCAGATGTGAGAGAAAAATGAAAGTGTGGCTCAGTTGCAGCTATTGGGTAACCTGCTGAGGGACAGTCACCTCTCAATTGTTAAATGCACATGGAAAGATATACATTTATGTTAACATTCTATATTCAATATATATATTCATATTATATACATTTTTTTTCAAATGACTTTCGTACACTGAAAGGCCATGGAGGAATAGGGAGAGAGAAAACTCCAAAGTCCCTTAGCCTGGGAGAAGTTGAGGAGAGAAAACAAACTATTTACTCCTAAAATAAGCCTGTTTCCTTTCTAACAACCTGCGACCCAACCTAAAGCAATGCACTAGTATGCCCGCACATACCCATGTGCCTCTTTGCTCTTTAGCGTGGTTTTCTGTAGCCTTCCCTACGAGCCACCTAAACCCAAGCGGCGCAAAATCTTTCGCATTAGTGTCCCCCCAAGGTACTGTCCCGTCCACCCCCTTGGAGCTGCCACTACCAGCCCGCGTTCGCGTTCGGGTTCCTGGCTGAGAGCTTCAGGAGCTCGGGCTACAGGGTCTGCACGCTGCTGCTACAGGGCTCCCCTTGCTCCTTTGTCATCCTAGCCTGCCAAGGGCAGTCAAGCCAGGAGGAGGCCTGGCTTCCAGGCTTCCTCTCTAGATGCAGATCCCCTTCTCTCCCTTGGTGTAATGGTAACTTTTCAGCCTAGCTGTCTCGGTTTCTTTTGAACATCAGACTAGATGCATGCACAAACAGATCAATATTTTTGGGCCTTATAGGTCATCTGCCATGGTCAGAGCAGGGGGCGGGAAGGGGGACCAGTTACAGATTATAAACTTGTATGCGTATAGTGCAAACCCAGAAGAATAAAAAAAAAAAAAAATACCAGCGCACGCTGCTGAAGTTAATTCGAATATTCAATTGCATGGAAGGAGTATTGAAACCGGAGAACAGAGCCTTCACGCTTGCCTTTCTTGCTCGTATGTAGCGAGAGGATCCGACAGATGAAGCTGGGTCCAGAAGAGAGAATAATATACCGATATCGTCTGGAAATAAAGCAACTCAGCTCCCTTTCTTAGGTGTGTCCAGGGAACTTTTTTATTTATACAACAATCCTGGGTAGAGTCTGGTTTACCAAATTTAGTAGCTTCCTTCTGGGTTTGTCCCTAAGGCACATAGGAGAGAAAGCAGCCTTCAAGATTGAAAGCTCTCCAGCGGTGGGCAAGTTTGGCTCCGAGCACGTGAACTATAATCACCATGGTGAGGAGGTCTTTTTTTTTTTCTTTCCTTTCTCTTTCTTCCTTCCTCCCTCCCTCCCTCTCTCCCAATCTCTCTCTCTCTCTCTCTTTCTTTCTTTCCCTCACTCTTTTCTTTTCTCCCGGGGCGTGAACGTGTTAGATAAGATAGATGGGCCCAAGAGGAAGTGGAAGCGCTGAGAAACCCCAGCTCCTCCAGAGAGAACCTCCCTCGGGGCTGGCAGGCGGTCTGGACCTTGGAGCTCAGGGCCACTGAACTGGCTCCGCTGCGGTCGCCCCAGTAGGTTTAGCAGCTGCCGCCTGTCCAGACTCAGTTCTCTGAATACTGCCGGTGCAATCCACCCTTTAGACTTAGAATAAACACCCAAGACTAATGGTTCCCAATTAAGCTAAGTATATGCTAACCTGCTTGCAACACAAAACTGGGCCCGAAGGTTTCACAGAGTTCTAAGTCCACACTACAAAATAATCCGTGGGTGGGAGACCCAGAATTGCACATGAAACATTGTATCCTAACCAATTAAAGAAATTCTTTCCCCTATTTACATTTACGCATATGCTATTGATTACAAGATCCCATTTCTTGAAAAAGTGCTCAGAGTACGTGTACTACACATAGCTCGTTCTTTGTCCCCTGAAACATTTTCAGCTGCTTCTGCTTCTGCGACCAGTTAGCACTGGATTTTGCCCTAGGAATTGCTCCCCGGGGCGGAAAAGTGGAGTCAACACATCTCTAGCGACTTTTTGTTATCCTTGTGTGTATTCACTCCAGGGCTTCGGAAACAGTTCAAAATCCTCAGCCTTGGTCTCATTTGATTTTGTTGTTGTTGTTATTGACAAATATTGGGTCCCACGCGAGCCACTTGTGAGTGCCCTCGGCTCCCTCTTGCAGCTGCAGCTTCTAGCGGGGCATTGGAACCATGTCCTGGAAACTGCAGATATTTGTTGGGAAAGTACGACGTGTACATTCGCTGCTCCTTCAGTTTCCGAGTCGGCCCCTTACGATGATAGCTCCTGTCTCACTGATGTCAGGTTCGTTTCTTAATTTGTCCCACTAAGAACACTGAGTACATGTGTGTTTTTCCCTCGTTTAAAAACTGAAATGATTTTTTAAAATGCGTGTTGGGGGGGGGGATAAGGATGTTCATTCTTATGTATATCTGAAGCAAAAGAACATAGACAACTAGACATAAACTAATGTTGGGGACGTGGAGGATGAGTTGTCTAACTGGAGTAATATATACAGTTTATCTTTCAGCTGCGAGTGTGTTTGCCTTTCCCGTTGTGCGCGCTGCACATGTACTGAATCCATGCTCTGCTTGTCTTGGCATGTTTGAAGCCCTAGACACCTAACAGTATCATTATGGGAAAGAGACAAAGCCCCCGAGAGTCCATCTAGGCAGGGAGGTGATTGCCTCTGGGGCGCAAGGGGTGTTTCTCTTGGCTTGCAACTTTAGGGGAAGCGCACCCACTCGTTCCGATTTCCTCGCGGCGGAGACTTCAGGTCTTCCCCACGTTGAAGTGGGGTATAGTGGGGGGGGGGGAACCCAGCTGATTTCCGACATTTCAAAGGGGCTTTATTTACCAGTGTCACCGAAGTGTGCGCTACTGGAAAATCAACAAAACAAGCATAGAGCTGCAATTTTCAAAAAATAGAATCTCCAAATATAAAAATAAAAAATAGAAGATAAGATGTATAATTCAATCAAATTACACAAAATTGCTTGAAAATCCAGAACAGTAGCGATCCATTATTCCTCTGTTTTATTAGTGACAAGTACAATTACTTTAAGATAAAGAACACTGGTGAATATATAATTGGCTGTAATCATGTTAGTGTTTGAATAAAAATGACGGGAACATTTAACACTTTGACAACAAAATGTTCAGAAATAACTTATTTATTCAAACAGTTTTTATTTTCCACCAAGTGAAGGAGAAACACAGTTTGCTTAGGAAAATCAATGACTTTTCCCTGTAATAAATAAATATCTAACAAGGGAAAAACAGCCCCACACCTCTATATTATTACTATTATTATTTTTAACCAGCAAGAACCTTAATCCTGCATTCGAAGTCAGCCTTGCCTAGCGGTTGTTTGGTACCAAAGTCTGCCACCTAGAGGAAGCACTTTGCAGTTCAACCCTAACAACAACCCCTTTTCCCGCAATGACCTGGGGAATCAACGTTAATATTCCTTTGCAAATTGCTGTCCAAACCAACTCCCCCACTCCACCCCTTCATATTCCCTCCTGCCCTGCAAAAGCGTCACGGTATTTTCTTAGCAATTGTTCCGTGCTACTGACAAAAGAAGCGAGCCTTGCGTACCTCGGTGCTTTCCCACGAAAGCGCAGAAGGTGTTGCTGGGGAAGCGGGTGAGGGATAGCTGGTTCTGGAGAGAGAATCCACAGCTATCCCGCGGACCCTAAGAGTAGCCTGCACTTAGGTCTCATGAAGGGACAGCTGGTGAGAAAAATCACCTCATCCCAAACCATCTTTTTTTCCCCAGACTCCCGCAGAGAAAAGCACCCTTTCTGTTGTTGGTAATTCTAGAACTTTTCCTTACTTTTTCACAATTTCTTCCCTGGCCGCAGGAAGATCTGAGACCCAGATTTATCTAGTCATCCTGTAAGTCCTTTTATCGTCCCAGGTGGGCTGCTGGAAATACTGTGTTTATAGAAGCCGGGTGGGGATGCATCCTCCCTAGAGCCTATCTATAACCCTGAGAAAGCCGAGGTTCTGGAGTTTGAAGAAACTTCTGTGCACGGGAGATAATGGGTTTAGTTCGGAGGGACTATGGATCTTTTTTCATATTTCAGTCTTGGTAGATCCCCTCGGCTCTTCAGGTAAAGAAAAAAAAAGATACCAGCCACCCTGCCATCGCCCCCCCCGCCCCCGCCCCAAGCTGCTGTACAGCAAAGCTTGGAGCCTGGGCAAAGAGATTCTGAGGACAGGGAAAGGCCCAGCACAGAATCCACGGCTCTGAGAGAAATGGGTTTGTTTAACGTTGCGCACTGCAGCATGCGTCTCAGCCCCCAAAATTTTGTTTTATATTGCCTTAAAGTACTTACAACACTGTTCAAGCACTAGTTTTGCTTGGATGGTAAGGAATTTAGCTTCAGCTGGGTTTTACTCCTGTTTTCCTCTACCTCTTCTTCCCTCCAATATTCTTTTCCCTCCCTCTTTCCTTTCCTCCCTTCTCTCCCCCACCTTCCTGTTTTCGTCTTTCTCTCTCCCTCCTTCTTTCCTTCCTTCCCCTTCCCTTCCTACCATCCTTTAGTCCCCTCACTCTCTGTTTTCTCTTTTTCTCCCTCCCTCCTTCTGTCCCTACCTTTTCTTTTGATTTCGTACTGTTCCTCCCTCTCCCCCTTTTCCCTGTCTCTACCACACATTCTGTAAGCGTAGATGAAAGAAAGAGTGGGGTGGTGGAGGTGACCATTTTTACTCTGAGTATCAAAAAACTCCTTAAAGGTCAGTTGTTAGTGTCCGCTTATCTGGGAGATGGTTATTCTGTTCTCTCCCAAACAGAACCTCATAACCACAAACTAAGAAGCTATTTTTATATCATACAAACTATTTTACAAGGCCATTGAAGTAAATATGTATTTAAAACTAACAAAAGTCTGAAACTGATGGCCTAGTCCATGCCTTCCCTATGGAGCAAGGCCTGTGTGACCCAAACTGACTCCACTCAAGTTCTCAGAAATGGTTTGCTTTGTTTTATGCAAAACTAGCTCTTCCCCTCTCCACTGCCAGGTCTATCATTCCTCCCTTGTATTATACCAGCAGTGATGTTGGCCTTCCACTACGTGTGTAGGCTGCTAATGCGCACCACTTAACACCGCAAACATGTTCATCTGTGTGGATTTTCCCAAGGCTAGTCGCTATGCTGGCTCCTTTTCCTTTTTCTCTTTTCTGGGCATATCCATTCTTCTTCTTCCTCCTCCTCCTCCTTCAGGTTTTTTTTTTTTTTTTTGAGAAAGGGTCTAAAAAGGGGTCTGATACTTTTAGTGAGTTTGAAACTCTGTCCCTTCCCACTGCCTGTCATTCACCCTAGAGCAGTGGTACAGTTTGGGTTTTCTTTGTAGAGCAGGACAATCTGATACCCCAGGCTTCACCACATAGTTGCCTCTCCCAGTAAACCCTGCCTTCTTTTTCCTCCAGACAGACCTTTCTTCTCTCCTCACCTGAGCTGGTGACCACAGCTGTGGATGGCCCTCAGTGGTGCCCCTTCAGTGTTAATCTTGTGAAGAAAAGCCACTTCTGGTTTTCTTTTCTTATGGCATCCATGCAGAGTTGAAGATGCCCTGCATATGGCATTATATGTAAGCTTCTAACGACTTTGTAGGAAACATTCACTTGGATTTGCTGTGTAACCTGGAAAGGAGGCACACTGGAGAGTAGAATCACCAATCAAGCTTTCTTAATCTTTTAAGCAAGTCTGTCCTGCAAAAGTTATGTGTCCACACAGTTCATATACCCTGTTTCCAAGGCAAAGGCCACCAAGAGGAAAATTACATAATTTTACTAGATAGGTAATAAATGTTACCCAATGCGTTTTGATAGGAAACATGATGATGGATGTATTATTCACAACTGAAACACTCTTGCTTCTTAAAAGCTGGTACGCTGTAGACAGAGGCACTGTTTTCCATCTCCTGTTACCCATGCTCTTCCTAGGAAAATGTCTTTACCTTTCTACTTCTTTCTTCATCTGAAAAATAAATGACCTGCAATTTTTAATATCTAAATTTCCAGCTATCTTCTATTTGCACAAACTTCCAAAAAAATGACACAAAAATGATTTTAAAAAAGGTAAGAATTAAAAAATTTTTTGAAGTAGAAAATCTCATTCAAACGTCAGCAGCGCCATCTCGTGACCATAATACTCAATAGTCAGAATGAACGTTTACTGAACAGTGGATTTTTAAAGGACAAAGGCAGGGTGGATTATTTTAAAATAAAATTTGATGGATCCGTTTGCAAACAGAACTCCTCTGATATTAAAGATTATAATAGATATTACTATAGAGAAAAAGAATTATGTTTTACTACTTTAGGTTAGTTTGTAAGAGCAATCGTCAATTCTTTAAGTTTCACATCAAGACTAATTACACAAATGATATGTGTGCTCTTGTTTTATTTAATTAATTTTACAATTGTATATACATAAAATACTTAAAATTGAAATTGGTGCATATGTATGTATGTATATATGTGTGTGTGTGTGTATATATATATATATATATATATATATATATATATGACTGAAATAACCATCTCATCTCATTGATTTGAGATTACTGTCTTGTTAGTATCAGGAACATACTAAAAATGACACCATGTTAAAAAATTATTTATTTGTTTATTTGTTTATTTGTTTATTTACTTATTTATTTATTTGACAGAGAAAGAGGCAGAGAGAGAATGGACGCGCCAGCCACTGCAAACGAATTTCAGATGCATGCACCTCCTTGTGCATCTGGCTAATGTGGGTCTTGGAGAATCGAACCTGGGTCCTTTGGCTTTACAGGCAAATGCCTTAAACTCTGAGCTATCCCTCCAACCCTAAAAATGACACCATATTTTAAATAAACACATCTGTGCTCTCTATATATCTTCTTTTCCCATTTTTTAATTCAAATTAATGAAATTTTTATGCATGGATGCATCTCATCTCTTCTTCTTGGAGGGACGGATGATGGACTCTCTGGGCACAGGTGCAGTCTTAGCAATGTCAAATTAGAGTCCAGGAATTTTCAGAATAGCAACGTAAGCATTTGCTTGTCATTTAACACTTAGATTGAAGTCGTGGAAGACTCCATTTCATTCCTTGTTTGTGGGCCATGTGTGCGAGTATGGTTTGTACATGCACTTAGTGAAGTGCACATTTTTTAATTCCCCATCAGCAAAGAAGCTGATAGCTCTTGGAATATATGTGTTCCTTTCTCAAGGATACCAATGTTGTTAATGACATTTTGCTTTCACTCATGCTTGCTGTGCTTTTCTTATGGAATTTGCCCACTGACTGGCATATTAAAATGGTTGATAGTTCTATTTGGGGGAAGTTAAGCTAGGCACACCACTTCCATCAAGCTTAGTTTCCTTACACACAAAATGCTCCCTATTGTTCCATATACCTCAGAACATCTAAGAATCAATCAATCATGATCGTTCATTTGAGAATGTTCTTCTTGCTCTGTCCTGCCATTTGCAACTAACTCTTACCAAGACAGGAAAGTCAGTGCAATTCTGTATTCACCTGATAATCCTCTTACTCGAAGTGAGAATTGGTAAGCCCTTCTTCTCCATGGTTCATCCATCCTCTTTTTTTTTTTTTCTGTCTTTTTAAAAAAGTAACAAAATTCTTCTACTCTCCAGCCATCATTTACTAATTCATTGGCATGCATGCCACTCTCTCTCTCTCTTGATGTCTATCCAGAAAAATCATGATGTGGGAATGTGATTAAACTGCATGCAAAGCTGAGGCAGCTGTATTTGAGTTCCTCTCGCATGTTCCTAGATCATCGTGGGGATTATTATTATTATTGTTAATATTTTTAGGTACCAGAGCCAAATGTCTTTCCACTTCTGTAGCCCTGTGAACAAATTACTTCAGGAGGTGGTAATAAAATGTGTCCAAATTCGATCCCAACTAGAACATTATTCCACACATTTAACAAGGAGAAGATTGCTCACATAAGAAAAAATCACACTGTGATGTACACATGCTCAGCATAATAGAGGTCTAGGGAGGCTGAAGGCATATAAAAGGAGTGTCACTTCTACACTGATCTGCATGGGTAAAATGATCAGGACTCCTCATGAGGAAGACTGTGAGTCCTCTGGCAAAGATTTCGGTGTTGTGTATCATTATGTTGTTCTCTGATATTCTTGCATTCCTCATATGACTAAGACCAGTAACCAAGCTGTCTTATGTTAGTGTCGAAGTGGTTCAGATTTCTGGATTTTTTTTTCTATTTTGTAATATTTACTAAGACTTTGCCAGTTGGGCAACTCTAATCTGAAAAATTTGAAATGCTTAATGTTCTCAAAAATAAAATTTAGGGATTGTCAGGTTGACATTCAAAAAGGTTTGGACCTGAAAACACTTCATATTTAAGAATTTTGGATTAAAGATTATCAACCTGCTTAAAATTAACAAGGCATGCTTTTTTTTTCTGTCAACTTTTTTACAGACCAATAAAATCAGGTATTATTTTATTTTAGAACTGAGATAATTGACCAGAAGGCTAAACATCTTCTCTAAGATACTGCTGGAAGATGCAGGAAAGGAGGGCAAACCCTGGCCTTGGAACAGCCATAGCCTGCCCATGATCCGCGTTAGGATTTACTCATTCACAGCAGGAAGTGGAGACACGCCACAGCAGGAACTACTGCCAGATGCTACTGTGTGCATCTCCCCAGGATGCCATGTTCCATTAGAGTATTCACAGGCCTCCTTGCAATTTGATAGAGTCCATGCTTACTACTGTTCTTGTAGCATTGTTTCCTCCCCTCAACACTAATCATTCAATATTATTTCCACAGGAGGCATCGTGTGTGCAAAAAGATTGTCCTCCGAAAATTTTTGTTAGTCATCCTTGGAGCCAAGACTTTGGAGTTGGCAGGAATTGAAGACATCCTGGGATTCAGCAGCCAAGGAAGGAGAATCAGTATCTGAATCAGTGTCTCCTGCGAACTATGCAAAATTGTAGTTAGGAATATTCTCAAAATATTCTTCTGATGTTGCTTTCTGCTTGGATAGCTAGCATCCTTCATTAATGTGTTTGCTCACTTCATTCTTGTCTGCCACTGGATGGACAAATGTTACAAGTTGGCTGAATCTTCATGTTGCAGATCCACCTGAACACCAGCTATCCCCTAAATCTTGCAGGTCTTTGCTCCCGTGTTTGCTTGGGGCTCAGGAGAGAAGCACCTGACTTTCCATATTTTCAAGTTATTTGTGCCAGAGTATTTGGAAAGACTATTTAATTATCAAGATCAGATGTAGTTTAGTTTAGCTGGCACAACACCTTCCAGAAATTTCTGCAATCTCTGTATTTAGTAATGTTAAACATTTTGTCTTAAATGTTATTAGGATAAACAGAATTACATGTGGACCACAAATGAGATATAAACATTCTCATCTACTTGATATATTTTTGTAATATATATATATATATATTCCCTGATATCTATCTCCAAAATATTCTTAATGTTGAGAATGTAGTATTGGAAAAAGGACTCAAGAAACCCACCTGCTTTTATGTTTTTGTTCTATTTTATTAAGCATTACATAGCACATTGTGGTAATTTTAATAAGATGCCCCCACCCATACACACATAAACTCATGTGTTTTGAATATTTGATCTCCAGTTGATGGACAACTTGGGAAAAGAAGTCTTGCTGAAGAAGGTGTGCCACTGTGGAGCTGGAGAGTGGATCTCGAAGTTTATTAACCCCTAGATTTCCAGAGTTAGTTCTATTTTTAAAATATTTATTTATGTATTTATAAATACACAAATGAATGTACACATACACACGAGCAAGACAGAATGAATGCTTCAGTGAATGAAGGAATAAATATGGACATGTCAGGGCCTCTTCCTGCTACAAATGAAATCCAGACTCATGGGCTACTTTGTGCTACTGGCTTTATGTAGATATTGGGGAACTGAACCCAAGCAAGTGCCTTTAACCACTCCTAGCTAACACTTTTGCTGCTGTTGTTCACCTGCTGTGTCTAAAAGCTTATGCTCTGGTCTTGTGATCCCTGGTTTTGAATCTGATTCCATTACTTTCAGAATGTATGATTGTGACTCTTAGGTTTTGTTGTCAACTTGATCAGATTAGAAATCCAGTAAGAGCCTTGCCTCTCCAGCATATCTGTGAGAGTACTTCCTGGAAGGATTGATATAGGGCAGAAAATCTGCCAACAGAAACTCTGGTGGTAGACTTTATGTAAAGTATCCCCAGGGATGTTTGCTTGGCTGCCCATGCTGCTTGCTGGTGTGTGTATCTACCCAGTGCTTCTATCCTTCATGGACATTGGAAGCCAACTTCATCAGCTTTCCAATGGCCGTGGAGGAATCCTTCAGTTCCAAACTTGGACTGCTGAGGCATCCAGCCTCATGGACTGAGGTGCTTCTTTCTGGATTTTCCTGTTCTCCAGCCTACAGACAGCCATTGTTGGGCTGCCCAGCCCATATGCTGTAAACACATCTAGTAAATCTCCTTTATAATACATCTTCATTCTATTGGTTCTTTTTCCCTGGAGAACCCTGATTTGCAGAGTTTGTGATACCAGGAGAGGTTCTAGGAAAAGAAAACTATAAGAAAGAATTTTTCTAGTGAGCATGGCATAATCTGGAGCTGGCTCTTCAAAATGTAGCACTATGAAAGACTCTGTAGGTAGTAAGGAGATCACTCATAATCCATGATGTTAACTATTTATTCATTTTATTTGACTTTAATTTTTGATTCAAGGTGTCACTCTCAGGCTAACCTAGAACTCACTTTGTAGCCCAGGATGGCCTCAAACTAATGGTGATCCTCCTACCCCAGTTCTTGAGTTTTGGGATTATAAGTGTGTGCTATAATGCCCAATTTTTTAACTTTATTTATTTATTTTTTGTTTAACAATTTGAAGAACTAGTCAAAATAGATGTATTTGATGACCCTGATTTACCTCTTGTGAAGAGCAAGAAATTTAGTAACTTTGTATATAAAACTTTTGAATATTTGTGAAAAAATGTGAAATATCATAAAGCTGGCCATTTGCATTTAGTATGCTTGGATAAAGTAAAAAGACAAAAGAAGAAGCTGAGATATGAAGTTTCCCAGTTCAGAATGTGGGTAAAAATTGAAATGTTTCTAAGTATGCCCTAGAAGCAACTATTCTGTCCAGCATCTATAGGGGCTCAAGTTGCAGTAAACCAAGCTCAAGGCCTTATCATACAATTGACTCACTTATAATGCAAGGGTAATTAATGTGGGGACACTGATTGGAAATGAGTGAGTTTCTGTAATTCGGAACAGACATATGTTGCAAGTCTCTGATGAAGCTGAAGGCCCTGAACTTAGATTCTGATGGGTTTATTTTGTCTGAGGAAGTAGCATCTCTATGCTTAGCAGTGGAAGTATCCACTCCCAGCAATGCTGCCTTGTCAGCCTTTGCCTGAGAGAATTATTCCTGCAATTTCTGGACCCAACAGTGACTTTTCCTGACACAGATGCCAAGTAGGACAATGGTGATGCCCCTCAGTGTCTACCCACTTTCCTCTTCAGACCTATAACCATACTTAAGGTTAAATAGGCCACTATAGGTGAGTTAGAAAGTGTGACTCACAAGGAGGGAATGAACTTTTATGAGTTTTATTTTTTTTTTTAACTCTGGAGAATATATGAGGAAATCAATTTTATGGGTATTGGATAATGGAGGAAGGAGCATAAAACTAGATTGTACTGAATTTATCAATATGGACTCATTGAGCAGAGGTTCTAAGTTTAATAATGCAGTTACAAAGGTGGCAAGAATTTATTTGAGTGGTTGGCTAAAGTGTGGGTCAAAAGATGGCCACCTAGAGCTGCCTTATATACCTTGGCTTAATCTTGATGATGGGATTAAAAGACTCAGAGAAACTGAAATGCTAGAGTGGATTTGCATGTAAAAACTCATCCTTATGGGAGGACACAAAAGTTGTGCCCTTCAGTAGCACTGTAAAAAGAGGATTTGTGAGGGGCACACCAGCATACTTGAAAAGCTTAGTCATTGCTCTTCCATTTAATGCAGATCTGACAGTGGGAGACACTGTTGCTGAATTAGATGATTTATGTACAGTAAGTAAGCCTGGATCCTGAAGTCATTAGTGACAAGTGGCAGCACTGAATCATCAAAGACAGCACAAGCAAAGCAACGTTCATATGCTATCACTTGTGTGCACCTTTGGTACTAGCCAATCAATCATAGTATTCCCAGAAGTGAAATCAATAGGAAACCTAGTAAGTTCTTGCTAGACCTGTCTAAGCAGAAAAGTTTCAGAGAAAATGAATGAAAGGCTGTTTTGAATCATGGTAACTGAGAACCATGGTCACTTAGCTGATTTCCAGACTTAAGCTAGTTTATAAGGACTTAGAACCCCTCATGAATGGAAGGCCAGTTTCCCTTGAGGAAGGACACTCCAATAATCTCAAAAAATTTTAATATTAGATGAGATCGGGCATGTTCAGGGTGGTATGGCCATACACTGGTGCTAATTTTACTCTCCATCAGAGAATCTGCTTCTCTTTTTCAGTTAGTTGCAGATCCTAAGTAGAGAACCACCCCATCATACTTAAAAAGGGCCCTAGCTGAAACTAAGAATAATTGGTGAAACAAGTAAGGGTACTGTTTTCTTGGTGAACCTGATACCAGCACAAGGGTGAAGGAAGTCAACACAGAGAACAATCAACTCCTACCAAAGCATACATCCAGAGATGCAGAGGCTCCCAACACCTCATCACTGAGGCAGACCCAAAATGAACACAACAGGGCTCAGGGAAATTTTATGGAAGAGGGGGTGGAACAATGTCAGAGCCACATGTTGGGTCATGATATGCAGAGACATTTCCTCCTACCCATAACTGTGGCTACTCCAAAATGCATGACCCATATACCTCTACAAGGAGGGGCCAGGGAGAGGGGGGGAGACATGGAGGAGGCTAACAATAGTACCAACTTGACTGTATTCGCTGAGTACAAAACTAATTAATAATAAAAATGTTTTAATATTATTTTTTCTCATCCTTCACCAGAGGGACCTATGGCCTTTTGCTAGGGCAACTGTACACTGGGCAAAAGGAAATGAGCAGATGTTTCAGGGTCTATTGGATATGGGTTCTGAATTGATATTGACTCCAGGAGATCCCAAGCAGCACAGTGGCCCTTCAGTTAAAGTAGGAGCTTATTGAGGTCAAATGATCAATGGAGTTTTAGCCAACCTGTAACTTACTGTGGGTCCATTGTGTTCTTGAATTCATTATGTGGTTATTTACCCAGTCCCAGAAGGCATATTTGGGATAGATATATTTAGAAGTTGGCAGAATCCCTATATTGATTCCCTGACCTATGTAGTGAGGTCTATTATAGTTGGAAAGGTCAATTAGATATCATTAGAATTACCTCTACCAGGAAAAAATATTGAGCCAAGAACAATATTGCACCCCTGGGGAGGGGAGTACAGATATTAGTGCCACCAAAAGGATTTGAAAGATGAAGAAGGGTTGTTTGAACCACATCTCCCTTTAACTCCCCTATTGTGTCTGCTCAGAAGACAGATGGATTATGCTGAATGATAGCTGATTATAGGAGAGTTAGTAAGTAGTGACACAAATTGCAGCACCTGGAACATACTGGATGTGTATGTTCCTTATTTGAACAGATTAATGCAGCTCTTGGTTCCTAGTATGCAGCTGAACTTATAAATATTTCTCTATGTATGTCCATAAGGAGCACCAGACACAACTTGCTTTCACCTGGCTAGGCAAGCAGTACACTGTCACTGTTTTACCTCAAGGTACTATTAAATCTCCAGTACTGTGTTCTAACTTAGTTCACAGGGATTTTGATCATTTGGTCCTTTCACAAGGTATCACATGTGTCTATTATATTGGTGATATTATGCTTATTGGACTAAGTGAGCAGGAGGTGGCAACAACTCTGGCAGCTCTGTGGAACTGTGGTGAAATGCTCTATGACCTCTTCCATCTTGCATCTCACATGCACACAAAACCAGTACAATGTGGATGATGCTGCAAAGCTCTGACAACATCTCAGGATGTAGTCATAGAAGCCTCTGCATTGTGACCTTAGAAAGAAGGGAATTCCTTCAGCATCATCTTTCTAGCCTTCTCCTTTCAAATGAGCTAGCATTTTTACAAGCCAGAACCTTCAATGGGTCTTCAGTGAGTCTTGCCGTCAGGGAATCTTTCTTATTGTCCCAGAGCGTAGCAGTGAATTTCTCTTTAATAATGATTTTGCAAAAAATACTCAACCAACAGCAGCTTGTGGAAGGAAGGGGTTTATTTTGCCTTACAAACTTGAGGGGAAGCTCCATGATGGCAGGGGAAAACAGTGCATGAACAACACCTCCTGGCCAACATAACACAGGTAAGTGTGCCAAACACTGTCAAGGGGAAACTGGATATATCACCCATAAGCCATCCCCCCAGTATACACCACCTCCAAGAGGATGCAATTCCCAAATGCTACAAGCTAGGAATCTAGCATTCTGAACACATAAGTCCATGGGGGACACCTTAAGCAAACCACCACATTCTGACCTGGCCCCATAAACTGATTACCATCCATGGTATAAAATGCAATGTTTTCAGTCCAACTTTCAAAGCTCCCACACTTGTTATCAATCCTAATGATGTCCAAACATCCCTATAGGTCAAGGTCTTTAACTGAGCCATAATACAAATAATAATAATAATGACACAGAATAAACATTCATACTGCAAAAAAGATGAAATTGGTCATTTCAAAGAATTATTTAACCAACAGAAGATTTATAACAAACAGGGCAAACATCAAACTCCAAGTCCAAGTCCCACAACTCTATCCAGGGAAAAGTTTCCAAGTCTGAAAATTTTAACCAGTGATGAGTCTCTGGAGTTCTAATTTTCCCCTCTCCCCCGGCTAGGTTACTCACAGTTCAGAAAAATTCATCAGGGCTGACAACTTTCCTGGAAGCCATCCCATAGTTCTGGCATCTGCATTGGGTTTTCACTCCAACCCAAGGTTCATCCACATGACTCCATTGGACCTCCTTGAAGGTAATCCAACAAGCATGCTTCACACTGCTCATGGCCATTTCCAAAATAACAAATCTATGTTGCAAATTCAATGACCCTCTCTTTCCTGAATTTGTTATACTCCACTGTACTGAGTGTATTACCAACTTGTTAATCTGGGGAGCAGGAGTGGAATAAAGCAGACTTTGAAAATCAGAACAGAACACGGCTTCAGCATTCAAGCCCTGACCTTCAAAAGAGTCTAAATTTCTCCTGTTGTCCCAAGGCAGGTCAGCTGGTTTAATTTCAGTGGTTGCAATTCCTCAAACAACTGAAGCTGAACTGGCAGCAGTTTGGGTTCAAAGATTTCTTTCCTCTTTTTTTTTTTTTTTCTGTGCTGTTTTATCAGATTATAGCTTGGTTCTACAGCTACCTGGGTGGAGGAAATGTCACTGGGAAGATATAAAGGTGTGGGGATCGGGTTGAAATTCCAATCTAAATATATGCAAAGTACCTAGTTGCATCTGGAGTTCCTGAAATGTGCTGTGTGGCTTTTAGTTTCTCTCTGCTTGGACCTGTGAAAGCAGGACCAGCTTCTTCTGCCTTTATGGAACTTCCCCTGGATCTGTAAGCTTCAATGAACTCCTTCCTCCATAACTGTGCCTGGTCTGGAACTTCCTCTCAGTGAAGCTGAAGATGTCTGCTACATGTGGTATATCCCTCTGCTCACATCAGTACATTTCTATGCAATGCAACCCTGTACAAGTTTTCAAGATGGGACTAACAGCAAGCATCTTACATAAAGTGTGTTACTCCAGTCCAGGCAAAGCTCTTTCTCATCCTCCTGAGCTAAACCTTGCAGTCCATATTTCTTACTGCATTGGTGTCTTTCAACTCTGACCAGAATAGTGCATCAAGCTGTACTTAGAGCACTACAAGGTATCTCTTAGGCCAAGGTATCAAATACTTCTTTTTTCCTCCTGTAAATGAGTTCTAAAAGACTAAAGCCACAGAATCATGTTACAAGCAGAAACAATCTCACTCCTCTGGTACCAATTTTACTGTTGTAGTCAGCTTTGCATTGCTGGCAGAAAATACTCAACCAAGAGCAGCTTGTGGACCAGACTTCCGGTCAAGATGGCGACCGCCTAGCTGCACTACAAACAACAAGGGAAAAAAAAGGCAAGTATACAAGGGAAATTAGGAACTTTTTGAAGAGGGAGGGCACAGATTGGGGTAAAAGAGGGAAGCACACACCCTCGGGACCCACGCCCCACCACCCCGCCCACCGTGAATTGCTGCATCAGGCGCGACCCGGTGCCCCAGCGGCCCGGCGCCACGTGTGCACAAAGTCCCGCGCGCCCCAGCGGCCCTGGCGCCCCACAACCCTGTGCCCAACACCAGCACACCCCCTGCACCCCCCAGCGCGCCCCTCCCCCCCAGTGTGCTCCACGCTCCCTATCCACACGTGGCAGGCGCAGCCCGAGCGAACCGAGGCTTCCCGCTCCCAGGCGCCCAGGCCTGCCCCACTCCCCCGTGACCCCCGTGCGCCCCAGACTCCCGCGCCCCACCCCCGTGTGCCTCGAAACCCCCCCCACCCCACACCCTGCGCGCCCCACAACCCACGCGCTCCATGCTCCCTATCCACACACGGCAGGCGCGCCCCAAGAGCCCCGCGCCCTGGACGCCCAGGCATGCCCCGCACCCCCGCGCCCTCTACGCGCCCCGACACCCCAGCCCCCCACCACCACGCACCTCAAGGCCCCCCCGAGCCCCGTCCCCGCCTGCCCCCGCGCGCCCAACACTCCCTACCCACACGCAGCAGGCGCGCTCCAAGCGCTCCGCAGCGTCCCGTGCCCGGGGGCCCAGGTGTGCCCCGCGCCCGCCCCGTGCCCCGAGACCCCCTTGCCCCCCCCCCGTGCTCCTCAAGACCCCCCAGTGTGCCCCAACCCCGCCGCGCCCCGCGGCATCCTGCAGCGTCCCGCAGCGTCCCACGCTCCATCTTACCTCAGCGTGCTCCACGCCCCCTGTGCGACCCGCGACCCCCTTGACCCCATCCCCCGCGTGACCCGCCCCCTCCAACCCCCGCAAGTCCAGAGCACCCTGCGCCCACCCGAGCGCCCTGCGCTCCTAGCCGCCCCTCCTCCTTGCGCGCCCTGCGCCCCCACCCCCACGCGCCCCGGAGCTTCCGCGACCTGAGCCCCATGTGCCTGAAGCTCTCCCTGCCCCCCCCCGCGCCCCCACACCGCACGCCCCTCGTCCCCACCGCACGCCCCTCGTCCCCCCCGCACGCCCCTCGTCCCCCCCGCACGCGGCCCGAACGCCCCCACGCATCCCGAGCACGGCCCTATGTGCACAGGCATGCCCTGTGCACCGTGTGCCCCACCCCCATGCGTCCTGCGCCCCGGCGTGCCTCAGCATACCCTGCCCACCCTCCACACTCCGCACCCCCTGCGAGACCCCCTTGACCCCCCTCCACAAGCCCTGCCCCCCCACACGTCCAGAGCACCCCGCGGCGTCCCTTGGCATCCTGCACCCTGGTGTGCCCTGCGCCCCCTCCCCCCATGCGCACCCTGCGCCCCCCCACACACCCCGTGCACCCCCCACGTGCCCTGCGCCCCTAGCTCCCCACGCCTCCCGCACGCTTCCCCGCGACCCCTGGGAACCCTGTGACCACCCCCGCACCCCGCACACCCCCACTGCATGCGCACCCCCCTGCACCAACAGTGCGCCCCTCGCCCCCTGACTGATCAGAGCGCACCACGCCCCCCGCCCCTCCAGGGCTCCCCACCCCGCGCCCCCTGAGCCCTGCCGCCTTCTGCACACCCCACCCTGATTGCCCGGTGCCTCGGCGCACCCCAACACCCCCACCGCTGTGTGCCCCACTCGCTCCATACACACCATCGCACCCCGTGCCCCCTTCCGCCCACCCGCCCAAGCACCCTCCGCACATCCCGCATGGCTGTGCTCTGATCGGGCACCCACCAGTCACGCCTGCCACCCTGCTGCACTGAAGCTGAGACCTCCTACCTCGCCCTTGTTCTCTGATCCTGCGAGTAGACCAGCCACGTGGTGCTTGGGTCGCAGGCCTGTGGGGGCCACCCTGCCGTGAATAGGTGGCTGCCAGATCCCATGCTGCCGTGCTCACATTGCTTGCCGCCGGTCAGCTTCTGCTGTGTCCTGATTCCGTACTCACATCATCTGCCTCTGAACTACAATTGCACGTGCAGTGGGCCCACTCCCACAGCAAGAGCCACATAAGTCCACACTGAGTCACTAGCGCCAGCGCAGGTGCCATCCCCTACCTGTACATTGCCACCCATCCCCCACTCCCCTGAGGTGGAAGAGCACAGACAGTTTACAGACCCCAGAGTACCCAGCCAGAATCTAGGCACCTTCAGGACTTGCTACCTCAGTCCCCTTTCAAGCTCAAAGGCAGGCAGCTTAGGTGCATTACTGGGTGAGAATTCAGGCAACTTTGGTGCGCCTGTCAGGCTATAGGTAGACGGCTTTGGCAAGAGTGAGCAAAAACACAGGCTGCTTACAACTGCCCAGGCTGCCTTGGATTCGCATTAAGCTAGATCCCAGGCTGCTCCACCCACCTACCTGCCCATACACTGACATGGGTAGACCACAGCGCAAAAGAAATAACACGAAAAATAAAGTGCAAGAAAATCCAGACACATCACCCAGTCCAACAAGGATCACAACTAACCAAAACATAGAAGAGTGTTTAGGATCAGAACATCAAGTGGAAGCAATGAACAATGCAACCGTGACCAAACTACTGCTAGAACTGACAGGAAAGCTACAAAGGATAGATAATCGTATGGATGCTACCATCACTAAGCTAGAGCAATATGATAAGACACTGGAAGGAATTCAAAGAGAGCTAAGAGAGTTGAGGGCGAGTGAAAAAAAAAGAGGACCTTAAAAATCAGCTGGCCACACTAAATGAAAACATAAAGAAATGCAAAGATGATTTCCAAGAATCATCAAGAAAATCAGAAAATGAGGTGAAAAGGGAGCTGGTCAGAGCGATGGAAGTGATACATAGGAAAGTAGTAGAAAATGCAAACTTAATTGAACAAGTCCAAAACTCACTAGAGGCTCTCAAGAATAGAGTCAGTGAAGTGGAAGATAGAAATTCTGATCTGGAAGACAAGATGGAAGAAACAGTTCGAGAGTCCAAAAATTTCAGTAAGTTCAAAAGTTCCTGTGAAAAGAACATGAGAGAATTGTGGGATACACTTAAACGTACTAATATCAGAATCACTGGAATACCAGAAGGAGAAGAATTTCAGACCAAAGGCATGGAGAACTTATTTAACACAATAATTGAAGAAAACTTCCCCCGTCTCTTAAAAGAAAGGCCCATCAAGATTCAAGAAGCAAACAGAACTCCTAACCGACTAGACCAAAGGAGAAACTCCCCAAGACATATTATCATTAAGACTCTAAACATTGACACCAAGGAAAAAATCCTAAAAGCAGCTAGGGAAAAACAGCACACCACTTTCAAAGGAAACCCCATCAGAATTACGTCAGACTTCTCAATGGAAACCTTGAAAGGTAGAAGGGCCTGGAATGATACTCTCCAAACTCTAAGAAACTATGGCTTTCAACCCAAACTAATCTACCCGGCAAAAGTCTCCATTATAATAGATGGTGAAAGGAAAACTTTCCATGACAAAACTCAGCTTTACAATTATATGAACACAAAACCAAACCTACAGAAAATACTCCAGGAAATTCTCCACAGAGAAGAAACAAATAACCAAACACAAATACCTACAAGAAGCAGATCACAGCAACCAAACCCAGAGTAGATAGAAAAAAAAAAAAAATTAAATTCCATGGAAATGCCAACACACCTCTACCACCACAACATGACAGGGATCAAATCAAATCTCACAGTCATCACCCTAAACATTAATGGCCTTAATTCACCCATCAAGAGACACAGGCTAACAGGGTAGATCAAAAACTTAGACCCCTCTATCTGCTGCCTTCAAGAAACCCACCTTACCACTAAAGACAGAAACCTCCTCAGGGCGAAAGGGTGGAAACAATATTCCAAGCAAATGGGAATAAGAAACAAGCAGGTGTAGCTATATTAATATCAGATAAAGTCGACTTCAAACCAAAAACAATCAAAAAAGACAAAGAAGGCTACTTCCTACTTGTAAAGAGAACAATCCATCAAGAGGATATTACAATCATAAATCTGTATGCACCAAACACAGGGGCACCGCAGTTAATAAAACAAAACCTACTTGACAATAAAACAGAAATAACCACTAATACCATCATAGCTGGGGACTTTAACACACCATTATCAGTAATAGACAGATCATCCAAATAGAAGCTCAACAGGGAAGTAAGAGAGCTCAACAAAACCATAGAGCACTTAGAACTAACAGACATCTACAGAACTTTCTATCCCAAATCCACAGACTACACATTCTTCTCAGCAGCCCATGGAACGTTCTCTAAAATAGAACATATACTGAGTCACAAAGATAGCCTCCACATATTTAGAAAAATTGACATAATTCCCTGCATGATACCAGATCATAATGCTATATTCCTAGAAATCAACAACAAAAAAACAAGAGCCCCAAGGGCAACTGGAAACTGAATAGCACACTCTTAAACAATAAATGGATAGTGGATGAAATAAAAAATGAAATTGCAAAATTCCTGGAATTGAATGACAATGAGAACACATCATACCAAAACTTGTGGGACACAATGAAGGCAGTCCTCAGGGGAAAATTCATAGCACTCAATGCCTTCAAAAAAAGACAGAAAGATCCCAAATCAATAGCCTAAACATCCTCCTAAAGGCATTGGAAAAACAAGAAAAATCCAACCCAAAGAGCTCCAGAAGGAAAGAAATAATTAAAATCAGAGCAGAAATTAATGAATTGGAAACCAAGGAAACAATTAAGGCAATTGACAAAAAAAAGAGCTGGTTCTTTGAAAAAATAAACAAGATTGACAAACCTCCAGCCAATTTGATCAAGCAAAAAAAGGAGAGACTCCAAATTAACAAAATTCAAAATGAAAAAGGAGAGATCACAACTGACATCAGTGAAATCGGCAGAATCATCAGGACTTATTTCAAAAACCTCTATTCCACAAAACTGGAAAATGTGGAGGAGATGGGTAAATTCCTGGATGCATATCATCTACCAAAGCTAAACTCAGAGCAGATCAACCACCTCAATGAACCCATCACGCTCATGGAGATTGAAAAAGTAATAAAAAACCTCCCAAAAAAGAAGAGTCCAGGACCAGATGGATTCCCAGCCAAATTTTATCAAACCTTCATGGAAGAACTCAAACCAATCTTCCTAAAACTGTGCCACACAATTGAAGAACGGGGAAAGCTACCCAACTCCTTCTATGAAGCTAGTATCACCCTAATCCCAAAACCAGGCAGAGATGCCACAAGAAAAGAAAACTATCGGCCTATTTCCCTAATGAACATAGACACAAAGATCCTCAACAAAATACTTGCAAACCAAACCCAAAAACACATCAAAAGCATTATCCACCTTGACCAAGTGGGATTTATCCCAGGAACACAAGGGTGGTTCAACATACGAAAATCTTTCAATGTAATACACCAGATAAACAAGGTTAAACATAAAAATCACATGATCATTTCGGTAGATGCAGAAAAGGCCTTTGACAAGATACAACATCACTTCATGATCAAAACATTGGAGAGAATCGGCATGGCCAGTTCACATCTTAATATAATAAAGGCAATATACAAAGCTCCAAAGGCCCAAATAATACTTAATGGAGAGAGACTGGAGGAATTCCCATTGGGATCAGGAACAAGACAGGGATGTCCTCTCTCACCTCTGCTTTTCAATATAGTTCTGGAAGTCCTAGTCCAAGCAATAAGGCAGGACAAGGAAATAAAAGTGATACAATTTGGAAAGGAAGAAGTTAAGCTGGCTCTATTCGCTGATGACATGATTGTATATATAAGAGACCCGAGAGACTCCATCCCAAAACTCCTGAAGGTGATTAACTCCTATAGCAAAGTAGCAGGATACAAAATCAATGCACAAAATTCGGAAGCATTTCTGTATGCAAATGACAAAGACACAGAAAAAGAAATAAAGGACATAGTCCCATTTTCAATAGCAACAAAAAAAATAAAATACCTTACAATAACGTTAACCAAGGAAGTAAAAGATCTATACAACGAAAATATAAAAACTCTCAAAAAAGAAATTAAGGAAGGCTTGAAAAGATGGAAAGACTTCCCATGCTCCTGGATAGGCAGAATTAACATTGTGAAGATGACAATCCTACCAAAGGCAATATATAGATTTAATGCAATTCCAATTAAAATCCCTACAGTGTTCTTCACAGACATAGAAAAACTGATCTCAAATTTCATATGGAAAGGCAGAAGGCCTCGCATATCCAAACATATCCTCAGCAAAAGAAATACATCTGGTGGCATCACCATACCCGATATAAAGTTATACTACAAAGCCATAGTAATAAAAACAGCATGGTACTGGCATAAAAACAGGAGTATAGACCAATGGAATAGACTTGAGGACCCGGATTTTGGGCCAAGCAACTGTAGCTACTTGATATTCGACAAAGGCCCAAATAATATAGACTGGAAAAAAGATAGCATCTTCAACAAATAGTGCTGGACAAACTGGATAACCACATGCAGGAAACTAAAACTTGATCTACACATTTCACCATGCACAACACTCAAATCCAAATGGATCAAAGACCTTAGCATAAGACCAGAAACTCGAAAACTACTGGAAGATAATTTAGGAAGTACTTTCCATGATATAGGAATGGAAAAAGACTTCCTGAATAAAACCCCAGTGGCTCAAGTTCTTAAACAGTCACTCAACCATTGGGATCATATGAAGCTGAAGAGTTTATTTACAGACAAGCATATAATAAGCAAAGCCAATAGAATACCCACAGAATGGGAGAAAATATTTGCGAGTTATCCAACTGATAGAGGCCTTATCTCTAGAATTTACAAAGAACTCAAAAGTCTAAACAATAAGAAGACAAATACCCCACTCACAAAATGGGGCACAGAGTTAAACAGGCAATTCACAGAGGAAGAGATACAAATGGCAAACACACACCTAAGAAAATGTTCATCATCCCTAATCATCAGAGAAATGCAAATTAAAACACCTATGAGATTCCACCTTACCCCAATAAGGATAGCCAACATCAAAAGGTCGAATGAAAATAAATGCTGGGAGGATGTGGAGAACAGGGACACTCATTCACTGTTGGTGGGAATGCAGGATGGTACAACCACTTTGGAAAGCAATATGGAGACTCCTGAAAAAGCTGACTATAGAAATACCAACATACCCAGTTATACCATTACTGGGCATGTACCCTAAAACCTTCAAACCAAAAGCCAGAGAGATTTGCTCAACCATGTTTGTAGCAGCTCAATTTGTAATAGCTAAAAGCTGGAATCAACCCAGATGTCCATCATTAGAAGAATGGATAACAAAGATGTGGTATATCTACACAATGGAATTCTATACAGCAGTAAGAAAAAACAACATAAAGAAATTTGAGGAAAAATGGTTGAACCTGGAACAGATCATTCTCAGCAAACTTACCCAATCACAGAAAAAAAAATGAAACATAGTCTCACTCATATGCAACACCTAACCTGAATCTGCCCAAGATGCCTTACATACCCAGCAAGCACCTCATGGACTAGACAATAAGATGTATGGGAGGCGGGTAGGGAATCAAAGGATGGAAAACAGTAATCTGGACCCAAACGGCAATGGTACCATAAAATTCTACTTCCTAAAAGACAGACCAAATTGCTGAACCTTCACTAGACCCTCACAGGAAACACCTGAGCCACAAGACACTTTAGAGGGTAGGATCAAGACTGACCTAAATCTCCTACATCTTCCCTCCCTCCCTCTTCTCCTCTCCCCTCTATCTCTTGTATATTAGTTATGTTTCTCCTCATTGTCTTAGTGGACACTGACCTGTAACCCCCACTTCCAGCTTGGGCCTACCATCCACAATGAGCTTTGGATCAGAGAAACCTACAAGGTTTCCCAAAACAATGACAGACTTCTGTCAGAGTACTTGATGACCCACCAAAGGCCAGTGATAAGACCCTTGAGGACCAGGCAATAGGGAGGGTGGAGCAGAAAGGGAAGGTCAGGGTGGGGGTGGGCACAGAACTGGACCTAAATGGCAATAGTACCATAAAACTCTATATCCTAAAAGACAGACTAGATGGCTGAACCTTCATCAGGTCTGTAGAGGGACCACCTAAATTACAGGGCCCTCGAGAGGGTATGATGAAAACTAACCTTAATATCCTCCTATTTCTCTCTCTCTCTCTCTTCTCTCTTTCTCCTTTATATTACCTAACTTTTTCTTTTTTCTTTTGGTACTAGCCTGTAACTCCCAGTGCCAGCATGCAGTTAACATCCACAATGAACTGAGCTGTTGATCAGAGAGACCTATGAGGTTTCCCAAAAGAAGATAGATTTCTGTCAGAATACTTGGTGACCCACCAAAGGTTAATGCCTATTGCCAAAGACAACATATACTGTTGGTACAGAACATGAAGTGACGTGGCTGGAATCTGGAAGAGAGTCAATCTCTAGATAGTTAGCCCATCTAGTGCCAGAAGATAGCAACTGGGGGGGAAACGACCAACATCTGTCCAAGAGATTCATGGTCTAAGCTACACAGCAGCAAACAACCTGGCATGATGCTCACACGAGTGCAATAGTGGCACACAGCCAATGGTGGGTAAGCAACTGGTCAGTGGAACAGAACCCCACAGCTGAAGCTGGGAAACAAGTCAGAAACATATCCAAAAAATGTGCCTGCTCTCCATTATCAAGCTCCCACCAAGACCCAATAGGTGTTTCTTTTGCTAAGGACATACTTGGATATCTGAGCCCTTCTGACATGCCATATGAATTATGAGGGATTTATTTTTTCTATCTCTGTGAAGAACAATGTTGCATTTTTTATTGGCATTGCATTAAATGTGTACATTTCTTTTGGTAAAATTGCCATTTTCACAATGTTAATTCTGCCTATCCAGGAGCATGTGAGGTCTTTACATTTTGTCAAGTACTCCTAGATTTCTTTCTTGATTGTTTTTAAGTTTTCATTGTTTAGGTCTTTCACATCCTTGTTTAATGGTATTCCAAGGTATTTTATTGCATTATTTTTTTGTTGCTATTGAAAATGGGACAATGTCGCTAATTTCTTTCTCTGTATCTTTGTCTTCTGCATATAGAAAGGCTACTGATTTCTGTACATTAATTTTGTATTCTGCTACATTGATGAAGGAGTTAATCATCTTTAAGAGTTTTGAGATGGAAGCTATTGGGTCTCTTATGTATAGAGTCAGCTGTGAATAGGGCTAATTTGACTTCTTCCTTTTAACTTGTATCCCTTTTATTTCTTTCTCCTGTTTTATTGCTTGGGTTGGGACATCCAATACTGTGTTGAAGAGCAGAGGTGAGAGTGGACACCCCTGTCTTTTTCCTAATCTCAATGGGAATTCATCCAGTCTCTCCCCATTAAGTATTATTTGGGCTTTAGGAGCTTTATATATAGCCTTTATTTTGTTAACATATAAACCATCCATGCCTATTCTCTCCAAAGTTTTGATCATGAAATGATGTTACATTTTGTCAAAGGCCTTTTCTGTATCTATCTAAATGATCATTCCAATTTTGTGCATAAGCTTATTTATGTGGTGTATTATATTGACAGATTTCATTATGTTGATCCACCCCTGTGTTCTGCGGATGAAGCCTACTTGATCAAGGTAGAAAATGCTTTTGATGTATTGTTGGATTCAGTTTTCAAGGATTTTCTTCAGGATCTTTGAGTCTAAGGTCATCAGGGTAATAGGCCTATAGTTTTCTTGTGGCATCTCTACCTGGTTTTGTTATTAAGGTGATATTAGCTTCACAGAAGGAGTTGGGGAGCTTCTCCTATTCTCTGATTATATTGCACAGTTTCAGAAAAGTTGGTTTTAGTTTTTTCATGAAAGTTTGATAGAATTCATCTGACTAGCCATATGGTTCTGGATTCTTTTCTCTCTCTTTCTCTCTTTTGTTTTTTCTAGGTAGGGTTTCACCCTAGTCCAGGCTGATTTGGAATTTACTATGTAGTCTCAGTGTGGCCAAGAACTCAAGGCAATCCTCCTACCTTCCCTCCTGAGTGCTGGGATTAAAGGCATGTGCCACCATGCCCTGCCTTTTGGATTCTTCTTTTTGTAGAGGTTTTTTTTTTTTAATTATATTTTCAATCTCAATGCATGTGATAGGTTTGTTTAGGAGATTAATGTGCTCTGAGTTTAGCTTTCATAGGTAGTATGTAACCTGGAATTCATCCATTTCCTCCATACTATCCAGTTTTGTGGAGTAGAGGTTTTTGAAATAAGTCCTGATGATTCTCCCAATTTCACTTATGTCTGCTGCAATCTCTTCTTTTTCATTTCTAATTTTGTTAATTTTAAGCATCTCTCTCTCTCTCTCTCTCTCTCTCCTTTTTTTTTTTTTTTTTGCATGATCAAATTGGCCTGGTGCTTATCAATGTTGTTTATTTTTTCAAAGAACCAGCTCTTTCTTTCATCAATTTTCTTAATTGCTTTCTTAGTTGCCAGTGGAAAGTAGAATGGCTTCATTGAATCCCATAAGTTTTAGTATGTTGTGTTTTCATTGTTCTTCAATTCTAGAAATTTTGCAGTTTCATTTTTTATTTCATCCACTACGCATTTATTGTTTAAAAGTGTGCTGTTCAGCTTCCAGGAGCTGATGGGATTCCTGGCATATCTTTTATAGTTCATTTCTCACAATACAGCATTGTGATCTGATATCATGCAGGAAACTATGTCGATCTCCCCACAAATACACAGGTTTTATGACCCAGTTTATGATCTATTTTTGTGAAGATTCCATGTCTGAGAAGAATATGTAGTCTGTGGGTTTTGGGCTGAATGTTCTGTAGATGCCTGTTAAGTCTAATTTATCAATAGATTTGTTGAGCTCTCTTACTTTCCTGTTGATTTTCTGTTTGGATGATCTATCTATTGTTGATAGTGTAGTATTGAAGTCCCCAAATATGTATTTTTGGTGGTTATTTCTTTTTTGTTGTCAAGAATGTTTTGTTTTATGAATTGTGGGTGCACCAGTGTTTGGTGTATAAAGATTGATGATTTTGAAATCCTCTTGTTGGATCGTTACCTTGATAAGTAAGAAGTGGCCTTCTTTGTCTTTTTTGATTAGTTTTGAATTGAAGTGTATTTTACCTGATATTAGTACAGCAATGCTTACTTATTTCTTAGTTCCATTTGCTTGGAATATCATTTTCTACCCTTTCGCCCTGAGAAAGTAACTGTCTTCAGTGGTGAGCTGAGTTTTTTGAAGACAGCTGATTAAGAGGTCTAATTATCTGATCCACCCTATTAGCTTATGTTTCTTAATGGGTGAATTAAGGCAAATAACATTTAGGATAATAATTGTGAGGTTTGATTTAATCCCTGCTATATCATGGTGTTTTATGTACCTTGGTGTTTTCTTGGATTTTGTAGTTTCTTGTGGCTTCTTTGAATTTGGCAATTGTGATCTGCTTCTTGTAGGCGCTTGAGGTTGGTTATTTGATTCTTCTGTGTGGAGAATTCCCTGAAGTACTCTGCAGGTTTGGCTTTGTGTTCATATAGTTGTAAAGCTTACTTTTATTGTGGAAAATTTTTCTTTCACCATCTGTTATGAGGGATACTTTCAATGGGTAGAGTAGTTTCAGTTGGAAGCCATAATTCTTTGACTTTGTAGTGTTCCATTCCAGCTCCTTTTGGCTTTCGGGGTTTCCTTTGAGAAGTCTGATGTAATTCTGATGATATGCAATGTGTTGTTTTCCCCTAGCTTTTAGGACTTTCTCTTTGTTATTGATGTTTAGAATCTTAATGATAATATGTCTTGGAGAATTTTTCCTTTGGTCCACTCTGTTTGGAGTTCTGTTAGCTTTCTGTAACTTGATGGGACTTTTTTTTGAGAGAGTGAAAAAGTTTTCTTCGATAATTTTGTTGAATAAGTTTTCCATGCCTTTGGTCTGAATTTATTCCTTTTCTGGTATCCCCATGAGCTGAATGTTGGGATGTTTAAGGGTATCTACAGTTACCTCATGTTGTGTTCACAAAAAACAAAAATTTTGAACTGATTGAAACTTTTGGACTCACGAGCCATTTCTTCTGTTTTGTTTTACAGCTCTGAGTTTCTATCCAAAGTCTCACTTGAGATTCAAGACAGTATCTTAACTATGAATATGTGAAATAAAAATACAAGTTATGACTGGAGAGACAGCTCAGTGCTTAAAGATGCTTGATATCCTGAATTTAAGTCCTAGCATACACATAAAACTGAGTGTACAAAGTGCCTCATGCATCTGGAGTTTGCCTGCATTGGCAAGGGACCATTGTTTGCCATTTTCTCTTTCTTTTAAATTAAAAAAGATAATGACAAGTTACATAGTTTTAACACAAAATGGCACAGAATAAACATTCTCAATGCAAAATGAAGCCATAGGAAGTAAGAACTTGGCCAATGCAAAATAGAAAATAAACAGGTCCAAGATCAAATTTTGCAGCTCCATATATGTCCAGTATATGAAACCTGTGAAGAGACAACTCTGGACCCCCAAAATCTATCTATTCAGCCTGAGTTTCTTGCTTTTTGTTCAGATATACCCAGGCCAGAGTGAGCAGCTTTCCTAGGCAGCTGCCCCATAGTCTTGCCACCTCCAAAATCCTGGAATCTCCACTGTAGTGAAAAGTTCATCTGCACAGCTTCTTGACAAGATGTTGTGATTGTACCCCATGCCCTATTACTGCATTTACCATACTTCCAAATCAAGTACCATGTAGGCAAGTCTGACAAAATATGTTAGTCCTGAGGAGATAAGGCAGTCTGCAGACAGCAGGAATCTAATTCAATATTGTTTCTTCAGGCCCTCTCCTTTCAGATGAATCAGCATTCATCTTATTGTAACAATGCTGAGCAGATAACTCAACCTTAATGTTTATAATTTTTTATCCAATCGTGGCTGAAACAGCTCAACACCACTTCACACTTTCTTCTGTGTCAAACTTTGCATCTTTAACATCCTTCTGCTCCTTACTTTTCCTCTGCCAAGCACACCAATTCATTGTGTTCAAACTCAACCTTGCTCAAGTTCTCAGGACATGGGTAGAATAGAACCAGTTTCTCCACCAGAATATTACAAGAACTATCCCTAGCATTGTTCTGACAAATTCCTCCTTCACCTTTGAAATCTCATAATCCAAATCTTCACAGTCCTCATTTCTATACACTCCTCTCTGCCTTTGTCTCTCCAACTCTCACAAGAATGGTTCATTGAGCTCTGATTCCTCTAATACAAACTTTCAATTCTTCCATTATTGCCCCTATAAAACAGGTACAAATACTAAAAGCCATATGGTCAGGTTTATAGCAGCAATAGTGCCACTTCTTAATGCCAGTTTTCTGTAACAGTTAACATTTTGTTGATGTGACAAAATGCCTGACCAGTTTATGGAAGGAAATGGTCTATTTCAGACTTAGGGCTTGAAGAAAAAGTTTCATTATGGTAGGAAAGCATGACTGAGCAGAGGCTGGGCATCATATTTTGTTGCATCAGCTAGGAAGTAGAAGAGTAAGCTATCATTACCAAGGGAGCCCTGAGTTTCCAAAGACTCCACAGCCTGTCCTCAGCAATAAACTTCCTCCAGCAGGGCTCCACCTCCAAAACTGCCTTCAGTTGAGGAAAAAGTATTCAAAACACAAAAGGCTATGGGGCATTCTACATTTAAACTACCATAGAAACCATGTTGGTTCTTTTGATTCCTGTTTACCAGAGAAATTAGTATTTGAACCAAACATCTAGGAACTGATATACTGAAGCATATAAATGCCAGGGGAAGGGCACTTCAGACAGAATAAACGTTTTGTTCAAAGGCTTTAAGATTAAAGCATCTTAGCATATGTAAATAAAAGTCATAAGACAGAAAAGGGATTGACTTGATAAGCAGAAATGCTGAGATGAATATAAGATGAAACCAGAAATGTAATGGAAAAGAGGTAGTTATGTAGGTACTGGTAGGTTTTTATAAGGCCTTCTTAATTGTTGTGAGTGAGTTTTATGGGTAGAAGGTAGTGAATATTTTCTTATGATAATTTCAGTCATCTCAATGGACTAAGGAACAATTCCAGATAAGATTGAGCATGATAATGGAAGTGCTTCAAACTGAGTAGAAAGGATCCATTGTGAAGTAGTCACTAAGGAGGATGGGAAAGCAATGATTTAGGCATAGGATAAGATTTTCAGGCAGTGCTATCAACCTATTTAAGATTCATGTTCATGAATTTCATGAGATCCAAATACATATTTTCTGTTTTCTTTAGACATATTATTAGTAGAGATTCCAAAAATAGCAAGGCTTAACACTATATAACTATATATTACTACAGTTGTGGTTCAGTCAAATAAATATAATTGAAAGTGGTAAGGGAATCAAGGGTGTTAAAGTGCTAGTATGAATGGCTGTCCCCCAATATATTCAGGAGTTTATTAAGCTTGTAATTTAGATCTCCAGCTACCTGGCTGGAGGAGGTGTTACCATGTAGATCCTGGGGTCAGCCCAAAGATGTTTGTTACTGGGGGTGTATCTGAATTCCAATCTAAAGAAATGCAAAGTTCTTGAGCTCTTTCATTATGGAATTCTTGAAGTGTGCTAGCTTGCTTTTGGGTGGTGGCTGCTTTTTACTCTCTGCTTGGATCTGTGAAAAGGGGGCTACCTTATTTCACCATTAGGGAACTTCCCTGGACCTGTAACCTTCAAATAAATTCCCTTCCTCTCATAACTCTGCCTAGTCTAGAAATTCATCTCAGTGAAGTGAGGCTGTCTACTATACTTGGTCATAGAATTTAATAAGGGAAAGCTAGTAAATCAGGTGGGAGAGAAAAGCAGAACATATAATGAGAACCTACCAGACGCTGCAGTGAATTCTCAGAGGAAATTAATACAAGCTTGATTTGAAATCTGGAATTCTGATACCCTAAGGGTGCACTGTATACAGTAGTGGGTGAATGACTCTAATACATCTTCTTCATGACCCCCAGGCAATGCACATCAGAATTATTTATTTTGACCCCCCCAAAAACTTTCATAGTTTCTATCATGTGCACATAAAGCATGACAGAAAGTAATGTCTTTCCTCACATCATTGTAATGTCCTCATTTTATATCAAGATATCAAAAAACAGGCATAAAGAAAGGTTTTGTTTTTGTTTTTGTGTTTCAAGGAAGGGTCTCTCTCTACCCCAGGCTGACCCGGAATTCACTATGTAGCACCAGGGTGACCTCAAACTCACATCAATCCTCCTATCCCTGCCTCTCAATTTTTCTCCCTCATTTGAAGTGGTCAGCAATGTTGGCTATCTTGTTTCTTTTCCATGTTTACTACTGCAACTGCCTTCCCCAGTTCACAGAAAACATCTATGTATAGTAATTTTCTCTTCTCAGACTTTCATCAGTGAAAATTTCATGTAAAATATTTGGTCCTCTTGTGTAACCCATTAACTGTTCAGGTAAACTAACTATAACATGCACTAAGATCATACTATTATTTTGGTTTAGTGGTTTTCAGGGTAAAATTTCCTCAATAATTTCATAGTTATACAATGCATTAGATCTCTGATAATTTCTGTTCTATCATGTTCTATATAAAAACCTCAGTGTTCTCTCACCTACTGAAGGATGATAGGCTGTTGTTTGAGTATAAGAGCGACTTCTGATTCTTTAATGCAAGCAAGTTGCAATAATTTTGTTAATCAAGTCCTGCTTTCTAGGCATTGATGCTCTGTAAATGTAAAAACAATTATGGAGTAGTACATGCCAGACTCTGTTGTAACAGTTTGAAGAGAATTTCATGTGGTAGTAACACTATGTGGTGGTGGTTGCTTTCTTGTTCTCATTTTAGAGAAGGAACTGACACACAGTTAAATTTAGTAACATGTCCTATGTTCCTGGTAAGTCAAAATGTCAGGCAGTCTGGAGCTCTGAACTGACACCACATGGTTACTATCTTTATTGAGAGGCAACTAAGTTAGGGTTTAGTAATTTCTATGGGTTCCCCATGTATTTTGTGCTGTCTTTATTTTTGTGCCAGAGAATCAAGAAGTTCTTTTCAAGTTAGTAGCTACCTTCTATCGAGTTCACTGTGCAAAGTTTTATAAACTATTCTTCAATACCTATGACATCTGTGGAATAAATGGTTTCTATACCTTCTATCATCTTTCATCCTAGAGAATTTATGAGAATGTGAAGGTTGTTTAACAAAATTGTTTGGGCAAGATCACACAACTGGTAGATGGTGGAGGAAGGTGTTCTACCCAGGTGTTTGCACTCTGGGAGAGACAGGGATCTACTGTCATTATTCTCATGTGGATATCAAGTTTTTCCAGGGGTAGTTGTTGAAGACACTGTCTTTCCTCTATTGTATGTTTTATAAAAAAATAGTCATATGGCTGTAGCCAAGAACATTTTATTTCTGAGTCCTCTATTCTACTCCATAGTCTACATGCTGATTGTTTTTAATGTCTAAATGAAATGACAGTAATGCCCTCAGCCTTCACATTTACTGATCACACATTAATTGACTCACTCAGAGCAACTTTACATCTACAACTTTTTACAAGTACTGTTTATACAAATTCTCTTATACCATATTTTACTGTTCTTTTTATATATTTAAATAAGTTTTGATATACAAACAGGATTGTATTACAGTTTTCTGCAGTAACCAGTACAGTAACATTCTGTGCAGGTTTACAATCTAGGAAGCAGAAGCTACACCATATGGCATTGGTGTGGAATAGGTAACACCATCTAGTTTTGTATAATTATGAAATTGACCATAGGATGAAATTGCTTAATGATGAATTTCTCAGAATGTGTCCCTATCCTTAAGTGATGGCTCATACCTGTAACCTGTGATGAGACCTAAGAGATTTAAATATGACTAAATGAAACAAATACAGTTAAAATGTGGCTAGATTCCTTCAGTTTTAAAGTAACTCACAGAGTTTCATTCTTTTCCTTAATCTACTTAATGGATTTCAATCCTGTACATACTAAAGGAAACCTTCTAAATGTAGTTTATAAAAAATATGTGTTTCTTGGACTTCTATAACTACCCATTAGAAATCAAATCCTTCCAAACTACTTTTATGGATAATGGTAGATGTTTGGTAGAGGTTTCATATGAGGGTTTTTTTTTTTATCATTCCTTATATTCAAAGTACTTACACTGAGTCATGTCTCAAAGTGTAGAATTAGGATAGACTAAATTTTACCTGGTGCTGATATACAGATTTAAGTGCTTAAACCTGACAGTATATATGTACCTGAAAGCCTAAGGACCAATATATAGTGGAAAGCCCTTGAACATCAGAAGTTTCAACTCTTACATTTCATTCAGTTAGTAACTGTTTGAGGTTAAGCTTTTTGTTTTAACTTCTTTAAGGTTCCTTCTACTTCTGCATACTTCCATCTGGGCTTATTGTCATGGGCCTGTCAGTCTAGCTACTCCTCAAGCTGAGTCAGTAGATTCATTGAGCCCAGAGTAACAAGACTCGCTTGTGTTTATCATCTTAAGCAACTATTTTAAAAATGTTGATGTAGAATTTAGGGTGTTGAAATTCAGCCTTATCCACAGATATCTCCTTCTTCTCTTTTGCAGATCAGCATGGATAATTTCAAAACAACAGGGCCCCTACACATTTTAAATATTTTCCATGTATCATCATATTTATTTTTGCCCTTTACTATTTCCATTAATTAGTTTTCCCTTTAACATTTACCAAAAAATGTGGACAAAATTGTAATTGCAACATTTCTTTGAAATATTGCATTAATATCAAATTAAGCCTTCTGGTGACTTTCTGTGAGTCAGTGAGACAAATTAGCATTTTTAAACACAGTCCATTCATTTAAAACCTGGTAAGCTTTAACCAACATTTGACTTATATTTAAATTCAAGTTGTGAAGAATTTTGAAAATTATAGTGTGCTTCACATTTTCTTACAGTATGTAATAAGATGTTATCAGCTTGAAAACAGTGTCATTTTACATTATCTCTACTTACTGTTTTGGTATCCAAAATTTAAAATATACAGTGATGTAAGGAAAGGATTAGATAGCATAATTGTTCTTACTACCTTCTACAGATTATCCAATATGGTTTATTATTTACACATTACATGAATATGTAAGCATTACCTACTTTGTACCAACATTATATCAGGTGGCAAAGATAAGGTGATGAGTAAGATTTCACCCGTATTCCAAAGGAACTCAGAATTTAGTGGAAGAAAAGAAGACTCAGTCATTGTGAACCATGCAATCAGTGCTTTCAGATGTGTGCACTAGACAATGGGGAAATGAAAGGGTCTTTAGGTTTAGGAAACTCTTCCTAGGAGAGATGCCTTATATACTTTGTCTCAAAAAAATATTTTATATATACAACATTGAAACTTATAATTGTGGAAAACAAATAATTTAAAACTCATTGTGATAAAGCTATCAAATTCATTTCTCTTTGACAGGTACTTGGCTTCCTAGAAGGAAGCTCTTTTATTATTTTATTTTGGACACAGGGTCTTACTATGTAGCTCAAGCTGGCCTTGAACTCATGATCTCCTTCCATAACCTCTTAAGTGATGGGAGTGGTTTATTTATTTACTTATTTATTTATGTTTTCTTTTTGAGGTAAGGTCTCACTTTAGCACAGACTGACCTAGATTCACTATATAGTCTCAGGCTGGTCTTAAACTAATAATAATTCTACCTGTCTGACTTCTGAGTGCTAGAATTGTACCACTACACATGACTGGGTATTATTTTAAATGCTTTTGCTTGTATTTCTTTTGATTTTTTTTTTCACAATACTCACTTATATGATTATACTACTCTTGGATATGTTAGAGTAATTCATAACTGTATATTCACTGCTAGTCTGATGTGATTATGCAAATAAAAGTGTATATGGGGCTGGAGATATGGCTCATCAGTTAGAGGAGTTTACTTGCAAAGAGCACTCACCCAGATTCAATTATCCAGGCACTCATATGAAGCTGGACAGACATGTGTTTGCAGTGGCAATAATGAGCCAAGTATCTTGATACTTAGCATTTGGGAAGGGAGGTAGGACGATCAGGAGTTCAAAGTCATCCTTGACTATAGAATGAGTTTGAGTTCAGATTAGCCTACATAAGACCTTGTCAAAAAAAACAAAAATTTGGGCTGGAGAGATGGCTTAGCGGTTAAGCGCTTGCCTATGAAGCCTAAGGATCCCGGTTTGAGGCTTGGCTCCCCAGGTCCCACGTTAGCCAGATGCACAAGGGGGTGCAGGCGTCTGGAGTTCGTTTGCAGAGGCTGGAAGCCCTGGCGTGCCCATTCTCTCTCTCTCCCTCTATCTGTCTTTCTCTCTGTGTCTGTCGCTCTCAAATAAATAAATAAAAATTTTAAAAAAAGTTCTAAGGTTAGCTTGAGGATTCTACCCTTTGGTCTTATTTCCAGGATATAGGATTCTATGGAACCACTTTGTGTCCCTCCACCCTTTCCCTTCCCCTAAGCCCTACCCTCCCTATTGTACAAGCCTCAAGATGCTATTCAGTTATGTCATCAACTTGGCCTGATCCAGGTTAGGAACTGCCCATGAGTGAGAACATGTGATGATTGTGTTTCTGTGATAGTATGAGTTCACTTAAAATGATCTGTTCCATGTTTGACCATTTTTGTACAAATTTCAATGTGTTATTTTTTCTCACTGCTGAGTAGAAGTCCATCATGTAGATATGATATACCACATCTTGGTTATCCATTAATCCAATGATGGGCACCTGGGTTGATTCCAGTTTTTAGCTATTATGAATTAAGCAGCTATAAACATGGTTGAGCAAATATTTCTGTAGTGAGATGTAGAGTTTTTAGGGTAATGCCCAGTAAGGGAATAATAGGGTCTGCTGGTAACTCTATATTAATCTTTTTCAGGTCTCTCCAAATTGATTTCCACAGTAGTTGTACCAGCTTACATTCCCACCAACAGTGAATAAGGGTTATTACTGTTTCTCCACAGCCTTGCCAGCATTTGTTTTCATTTGATTTTTTAAAATTGTTCCTATCCTTTTGGGGTAAGTTGGAATATCTCAGAGTTGTTTTAATTTGCATTTCCCCAATGGTTAGGGATGTTGAACATTTTCTTAAGTGTGTGTTCGCCATTTGTAATTCTTCCTCTGAGAACTCCCTATTTAGTTTTCTGCCCCACTTATGGAGTGGAGTGTGTGATATTTTTTTATTGTTTAGTTTTTTGAGTTCTTTATAGATTCTAGGTATTAGGCTTCTGTCAGTGGTATAGCTGGCAAAGATTTTATCCCATTCAGTGGGCAATCTATTGGCTCTGCTTATTGTCTGTGCAAAAGCCTTATAGGTTCATGAGATCACATTGGTTGAGTGCTGTTTAATTTCCTTGGCTCCTGGGGTTTTGTTTATGAAGTCTCTTTTCAGTCTTATATTATGGAGCATGCCCATGTGGCCCAGGCTAATCTGGAATTCACTCTGTAGTCTCAGGATGACCTTGAACTCAAAGCTGTCTTCCTACCTCTGCCTCTCGACTGCTGGGATAAAAGGCGTGTGCCACCATGCCTGGCTATGCTTCCTATTTTTTCTTCCATTAGTTAAAGTGGTTCAGGTCTTATATTGAGGTCTTTAATCCATTTGGACTTGATTTTTGTGTATGGCAAAATGAGTGGGTTTAGTTTCATTTCTCTACATATGGCCATCCAATTTGTCCAATATCATTTGTTGAAGATGCTGTCTTTTCTCCAGTATATATTACTGGCACTTTTAGCAAAGATCAAGAAGCTTTAGTTGCTTGCCCTAAGGTCTTGGTCTTCATTTTTGTTCCATTGGTCTATGGTTCTGTTTTCAAAGGTCATGTAGAGATTTAGATGAAACCTAACCTCAAATTTCTGCCACTTCTCTTTCTTCTCTGGATTTTGCTTTTTTCTTTTCCCTTGTCTCTGGCCTGTAATTCCCTATGCCAGGATGGGTCTGTATCCACAATGAGCTGTTGATCAGAGAGACCTAGTAAATCTACCAAACAAGACAGACTTCTGTCAGAGCACTTGATTACCCACCAGTGGTTAATGGTAAGACTACTGCTGAAGACATCAATCACTGTCATCATGGACCATGGAGAGACCTGATTGTAATCCACAAGAGAGCCAATCCTCAGATAATTAGCCCATCTATTTCTGGAAGGCACTATATGAGCTACCAGGGGAAAGTGGCCAACATCTATCCAAGCAACTCAAAGTCTAAGCAACTCAGAAGCAAACAACCTGATGTGATGCTCACACAGGTGCAATAGTGGCACACAGCCATGGTTGGTAACTGTGTTGAGATGTGCTAAGAAACAGAAATAGCTAGAAGTAGTTCAAAGTAGTAGTGAGAACATCAAGGAAATACTTATAATAGAAATTAAATTGAAGTAGATGTCATTGCCCTTAAATAGACATAAATGTTGCATAGTGATGATTACTACAAAGAAGGCTGAACAAGCTTGGGAGAATAGGGTGTTTTTTAAATTTTAATTGAAGGGAAAGTAGCTGTAAAGAAAAGAATTAAAAGTAAATAGCCAAATGAAATTTTAGAGATTTATTACCAATGTTTGATTAGCCACAGTTAAAGGTAAATGTGTTTATAGAAGACTTTCATTTTAAAAGACTGTCTATGATGGTAGTGTTACAGTTTGAATAGGGGAGGAGGATATGAGGCCTCTGCACATACAATATCTTGGGATGGAACATTTCTGAAGGCTTCCATCGTGCATATCAATTGGGTTACAGTTTGTTTATCTCTCACTTGCTCAACTGTTACAACTGTGCTCAAAATGCCACTCCTTTACAATCTAAATGCTATAGGAAGCTGATAAGAGTACTCTACTAAATCAGATCTTATTTTTTTAAAGTAAACAAAGGGCATATTAATATTTTATGCATCCTCAAGTTAACAGATTATGTTATCTACCCTTGCATAGATTCTTTCTTCATCTTTATTTTTTTTGGCTTTCTTTTATTTTTTATTATGAGATATAGACATATTTTGTATGTAAACATCACATGTTGGTACCATCCTTTCCCTCCTCTCTGTGCTTTTCTGAAGAGGCCTTCCTCACTGGGGATGCAGGACATACACACATACAAACACACACTAAAAAATATTATAAAAAGAAAATAAAATTCTATCTTTAATTAGGTAACAAAGCAGTAGGTGTCCATATGGATTTTTCATAATTCTTTAAGTTTTGTTAACCCTCCTTTTCTCCAACCCATCCCCAATATTTTACATATCTACTTTTATATCACATGTGTTCCACTGTCCCCTCTCCTTAAGCCCTCTGTCTCCTCTTCCCACCCCCATGGCTCATTTTTAGCTTTAGCATCTACTGACACTCCCTGCAACTTACATGATATCCTAAAATTAAAAGCTATGATCTGCATATAAGTGAAAACATGCAGTATTTGACTTTCTAAGCCTGGGTTACCTCATTTAGTATAATATTTTTCAAATACATCCATTTTTCTGAAAATTTCATACTTTCATTTTTCTTGGCAATTGAATAAAACTTCATTGTGTGTGTAAAAAAAAGAACAAAAGGAATTAACTAGGATTATTTGAATAATTATATTCTCCCAAACTTGTTCTTAAGTGTGGATATTATTGTTAATAAAATGTTATAAGTCCTTAAAATATTAGATGGCTGGGGATATAGCTAAGAGGTATAGTGCTTGCCCTAGAAGTTGTGAGGCCCTAGGTACAACACTCTGTACTGCAAACAAAAGGTGGGGTGCATGGAGGCTTATGCCTCTAATCTTAGTACTTGAGATGTTGAGGCAGGAGAATTGCTACAAGTTTAAAGCTACACCGAGCCACATAATGATATCCTATCTCAAACATTTTCCTTTCTGGTCAAATTGGAGTTGAGGTATGGAGATATTCTCCATTTTAAAATAGCAGTTGAAATAGCTAGGCATGGTGGCTTATGCCTTTAATCCCAGTTCTTGGGAGGTAGAGGTAGGAGGATCACTGTGACTTCAAGGCCACACTGAGACTGCATAGTTAATTCCAGGTCAGCCTGGGCCAGAGTGAGACCCTACCTCAAAGAACCAAAATAATAATAAATAAATAAAAATAAAATAGTGGAAATTAAGAAATTTTTCTACAAAATTCTAGGATTTGACATTAACATGGACGTATTTCTAAGTGCTTAAACCCCTACTTTTAAAAAATTTATTTTTTATTAGATATGGACATATCTAGTAGGTAAGCAACATATGTTGGTACCATCATTTCCCTCCTCCCTGCCCCTTTCCTGGAGAGGCCTTCCTCATTGGGAATGCAGGTCAACACTATGGGGATTGTTGGTCATGCATAATGGGGGGTTGTCTCTGTGCAGAATGTTCCAACTTGTAGCTCTAACAATCTTTCAGTCCCTTTGCAAAATTCCCTGAGCCAAGTTGGGTGCATTTTAAGTCGACTTCAGTGATGGGCAATTAGAAGCTTCTGGATCTCTGGTTTGGTAGGTGTTGAGTGCCCTTGGTGTCTATTTCCTTCACCCTTGTGCTGATATCAGATTCACTAAGAAAGCAGCACTCTTGCTCATTTTCCCACTTCCTCTGTAGTTTCAGCTGGGGCTGGGGTGGAGTGCACTGGGTCATTTATCTCCTCAGGACCAGCTCCCATCTGAAAAAGAGAAGCAGATTCTCCAACAGAGAGTGATGGAAGCACCAGTTAAATGGGATAACCATTATTAATGTAAAGAGAATTTAAAGGGTGAAGACCCTCTTATAGCCCAAGATTAGCGGGAGCTTGACAATGGAAAGCAGACTTGTTATCTGGATATAATTCTGACTTGTTTCCCAGTTCCAGATATGTAATCCTTTCCAGTGAGAAGATCTCTTAGCCATTCTAAGACCAGTTATTTACCAACCATGGCTTTGTGCCACTATTGCACTTGTGTAAGCATCATGTCAGGATTTTTGCTTCTGAATGGCTTAGAATTTGAGTTGCTGGGAAGATGTTGGCCACTTTCCCCTGGTAGGTCATGCACTGTCTTCTAGCACTAGATGGGCTAATTTTCTGGGGAATGGCTTTCTTCCAGATTCCAACCAGCTCTGTCCATGGTCTGTGATGACAGTGTATGATGTCTTCAGTAATAGGGTTTTACCATTAACCTTTGGTGGCAATCCAGTGCTCTGTCTTGTTTGTTTTGGGAGATCTAGTAGGTGTTTTTGATCAACAGCTCATTGTGGATATAAACCACATCCTGGTACAGGTAATAACAGGTCAGCACCAAGGGAAAAGAACAAAGAAAAAGAGAAAAAAGAGAAACCCAGGAAATTTAAGGTTAAGCTTCTTCTTACCCTCTCCAGGCCCTTTGATCCAGATGCTCACCCTAAGGTCCTCTTGAGAGTTCCATTTTTAGTCCAAATTCCAGTATATAGGATTCAATGGTACCAGTTCAATTTGGGTTCAGTTTTCTATCCCCAAGCCCCCAAACTCCCTCTTCCCCCAAGCCCTACACTGCCTATTGTCCAAGCCATGAGATGCCATTCAGGTATGTCAGCAACTAGGGCTGATCCAGATGAAGAACCACAGATGAGTGATACCATGAGACAATTGTCTTTCTGTGATTATGTGAGTTCACATAGAATGATCTGTTCCAAATTTGACCATCTTTCTACAAATTTCATTGTGTCATTTTTCATATTGCAGGGTAGAATCCCATCATGTAGACATACCACATATTGGTTATCCATTCTTCCAATGAATGGCCCCTGAGTGGGTTCCAGTTCTTAGTTATTATAAATTGAGCAGCTATAAACAGGGTTGAGCAAATATCTATGAACTGAGATGTGTATCTTTTAGGGTAAATGTTCAGTAAGGGAGTAACAGGGTCTGTTGGTATGTCTATATTCATGCTTTTCAGGAGTCTCCATATTGATTTTTATAGTGGTTATACCAGTTTACATTCCACCAACAGTGAATGAGCATTAAAGTTTCTTCACATCCTTGGCAACATTTGTTTCATGTTCGACCATTTTTCTACAAATTTCATTTCATACAAATGTCATTTTTTCTTGCTGCTTAGTACAATTTCATTGTGTAGGTATACCACATCTTGGTTATCCATTGATCCAATGATGGGCACCTGGGTTGATTCCAGCTTTTACATATTATGAATTGAGCAGCTATAAACATGGTTGAACAAAAATCTCTGAACTGAGATGTGGAACATTTAGGGTAAATGCCCAGTAAGGGAATAACTGGGTCTGCTGTTATCTCTATATTAATCATTTTCAGGTCTCTCCAAATTGATTTCCCCAGTAGTTGTACCAGCTTACATTCCCAACAACAGTGAATTAGTGTTTCTATTTCTCCACAGCCTGAACAGTATTTGTTTGCAATTGCTTTTTACAATGTTTGCTATCCTTATTTTATTGGATATTAATATAGCAATGCCTGCTTGTTTTTTATTTCTATTTGGTTGGAATATCATTTTCCAACATTTTACCCTGAGGAGGTGTCTATCTTTGGTGGTGAGTTGGGTTTCTTGAAGACAGTCAATTGAAGGGCCCAGTTTTTTGTTGTACCTTGAAAACCTGTGTCATTTGATGGATGAGTTAAGACAATATTTTAGTTTATTAGAGGTTTGAATTAATCCCTGCCACAATGAGGTTTTTTTTTTTTTATGGGGTTTGGTGTTTTATTGTGTTTTGTACTGTTGATGAGCCTAGTCTATTTTGGTTATTATGCTTTTCTTCCTGTTGTTTCTTGAGATTGGTGTTTTGACTGTTCTGTGTGGAGTGCTCCATGAAGTATTGTCTGTAGGTTTGGCTTTATGTTCATATAATCATAGAGTTGACTTTTTTTTCCATGGAAAGTTTTTCTTTCACCATGCATTTTGAGGGATTCTTTTGCTGGGTAGAGTGCTTTGGGTTGGAAGCCATAGATTTTTAGAATTTGAAGTGTTCCATTCCAGGCCCTTCTGGCTTTCAGGGTTTCCACTGAGAAATCTGATGTAATTCTGATGGGATTGCCTTTTTGTGTCGTGAGTTGTTTCTCTCTTGCTGCTTTTAATCCTCTCTATTTGTTTTTTGTTGTTAAGAGTTATAACTATAATGTCTTTTGGAGAGCTTCTTCTTTGGTCCTGTCTCATGTGCTGTGGGCTTCTTGTATATGTACATGTTGTGAGAGATTCAGAAAATTTTCTTCAATAATTTTGTTGAATACGATCTCTATGCCTCTGGCCTGGATTTCCTCTCCTGTGGTATACAAATGAACTAGATATTTGGTCGTTTTGAGGTATCCACTAGTTCCTTCAAATTTTGTTCACTTGATTTTTTGGTCTCCTTATCAATTTATTCTGTCTTGTTTTCCAAGTCAGAGGTTCTGACTTCCATATGAGTAACCCTGTTGGTGAGGGGTTCTAGAGAGGATTTTATATTTTATATTTGATTTTTGTTTTCTGTTATGTTATTTTTGCATCATGTCCATCTCTTTTTTGAGGTACAATTTCAATTTGAATTCACATTTTCTTGATGTTTCCTGGAAATCATTCTTGCATTTGATCAAGTCCTAATTAAGCTTAATCAACTAGTTTTTTGAGATCTTCCATTTCTTAACTCACCTTCAATTTATTCTTATCTTTTTGGTGGGTTATAATGTTTTCTTCAATCAATTTAAGCCTACTGTCTAAAGATGAGTGCTCTATGAGACAATTCTGTTCAATTTCATTGATATGATTGTTGTTCTTTGATGGTTTGCTTCCAGTTCAGAGAGTTTTTTTCTGATCAGGGTCTCATTAGTTGTTTTGCTTTCATTTTGGGAATGAATTTCTGTTGATTCCTCTATTATTTCATCTGAAGCTTTCATTATAGGAATAGGCATCCTTGGTGGAGACCCTCTCTGTTTTCTGACTTTCGATGGCTATTTTTGCCTACCCATTTTAGGGAGACTCTTTATTTTATTGAGGAGGATGCAAGTTTTTTTCCTTTGACCCATGTACCCTCTGCCTCAGGCAAACAGGGATGTTGGTACCCAGTGGCCAGTCAGATACCATAGCAAAAGTTCTGATTGCACAGCTTACACAGGGACCAGTCCTCCCCAAGCAAGGCACAATGGGACCTACCAGGGGACCAGGACCAGGGGACTGGGAGGAGCCAAGGGACAGGGATTTGGCATGCTCACTCCATGCTGTGCCGGCCAGCACAAACTAAGGCCAAGGGAATCCAGACCAGGGAGCTGGGTTGAGCAGGGAAACAGTGGTCTGGCCTACTCACTCCACACCATTTAGCCCAACCACTCACTGTCTGCACAGGACACCCAGACCAGGGAACTGGGAAGAGCCTATTTACCCAACACCACTGCACCTGCACACTGTACATGAAGGGAACTCAGAGCAGGGATCTGTGAGAAGCCATGAAATGAGTCTTTCCTACTCAGTCCACACCACTGCACCTGCTAGCACACATACCAGCACAGGGAATCTCTTAAACCCCTACTAAAACACACACATGCGCGCGTGCACACACACACACACTTTATTTATTTATTTATTTGAGAGGGAGAAAGAGAGATAGTATGAACACATCAAGACCTCTAGCCACTATAAAGGAACTCCGGGTGCATATGCCACTCTGCACCTCTGGCTTGCATGGGAACTGGGGAATTGAACCTGGGTCCTCAGCCTTTGCAGGCAAGTGCCTTAACTGCTAAGCCATCTCTCTTGCCTGTATTAAAAAATTATTTATTTGAGAGAGAGAAAGAGGCAGATATATAGAGAGAATTAACACCTACTTTTATAAGAAGATTGTTCCTAGTTGTCAAACTATAAACTATAATGAAGACAGATCATATAAATATTCTGATTAAAGAATGTTAAATGCCAGCCTTCCATGAGACACTCCAGATTGCAGTTTGTTTTTTTTTCCTCTCCTGTAAACAAAGGGTCAAGCAATATCTTCTAATAACTCACAACTATATCTTTTCCTCTTAGAACATGTCACCCAGCAGTTTTTGATTAGATGTTCTCAGATAATAGCTGGGGCAGACTGACCAAAGGAGAGCAATTTCTTTAATCAGGATAACATAATGATTCTATCACAAACTTTATATAGCGCTATGGATATCACCAATTTTCTTTTTATTATCTATTAACAATGCTGTATTTTTAGTGGAATTGAAGACTGGACCTTCTTCTTGTCTTAATATAACTTATAAAAGGGCATAACAATGGCTTTAGAATCGCATCCATTAGTTTTTCTACACAGAATCAAGTTTGCTAGTAACTTGCCCATAACTTGAGTACAGGGAACTATAAACACTTAGACAGTAGGATGTGGAGACCAGAAGCCTGAATTCTTTGTCTGGTGAAGGCCAGTGACCTTGACTCCTTTCTCCTCTTGAGCCATTTTGATGCCACCCATTTCTTCATTCAGGAAAAGAGGGACTTGTCAAACTTGTGCTAGCATGTTTTACATTTCAGTTATTTAGACAATGCTGCAGTGAACCTGGCTGTTATGCATCCAAATGTTTGATGATTAAAAAAAAATAACTTCCAGGTCATGATTTGCAGAGACATTTAGCATACCAATAACTGGGGACTAACTCCACAATGCATGACCCATTTACATCAACAAGGAGGGTCTAATTGGAGGGGGTAGATCATAGATGAGCCTAAACAATGGTACCAAACTGCCTGTATTTGATGAAAAAAAAAACTAATAAATCAAATTATAAAAAATAAAATAAAATAAAATAAAAAACTTCCAAATGGGTAGTAACACATTTAGTATAAAAAGATTGTGATATCTCAACATGACATTTTAATAGCAGAATCAATATGATTAAACAAAAATGTAATATATTTTTCTTCTGTATATGTCAAAGAGAAATACTTTTTTAAAAACAGTTTGAAATGAATGAAAAACAAAATGTTCTAATACTGGTAAAAAATATATAGTGAACACCATTTTTTTCCCTGAAAAGTTGTCAAAAATTAATTTTAACATTTTCAATGTAATGAATACATCTTAAAAACACTTATTAGCTCTTGAATTTCCATCTTTTCTTTGTAAAAGTGATTAGGGTGTTTATATTTTGAAAATTCATAGTGAAAGAAGCATTTCAACAATAGAAACATATATTGAAGGTTTTAGTTTTCCTTTGAGCATGTCACTCTGATAGCATTGTGCATCATGTACTTATATGATTATATAAGGCTAAAATAGAAAAAAGTAGAGGTATAATTTTAATTTATGAATCTAGAATTAATTAGCAATTTTATGCATATAATGATATTTATAATAGTTTACATTTTTGAGCTCATGCAATGTTATTAATGTCTATCTGTATTTACTTTTTATTCATTGCAATGAACTCATAATTTGTGGATTATATTATCAAGATGATAATTATCGTCACTTCCATCTTGTAGATGAGGAAACTGAAGACCAAATAAGTTCATTATTTGTCTAAAGACACACATTCAGTGAGGGGTAGAGATAAGCTAGAAACCTGTCATTCTGCCCTTATTAGTCCTGTATTGTGAAGATTTAGAAAACACTACTACATTATGTCAAATGTACTGATCTGTTCCACTTCATTTATAAATTTAAAAAAGAAAATGACATTTTCATTTGTTCAAATATAATACATTCCTTTCTTATCCATCAATACCTGTCATTTATATTTCTCTCTGTTATATAAACTTCGAAATCAATATCAAGTTTTCTCTTTAACTCAAGACTGCAAATCATATCTATGATTTGCTAGCACATATCCTAGGATGTAGGATATATTAATTTTTATTTTTTTGCATTTAGTTTATTAAGGAACTGATTCCTGGTGAATTTTCATAAGGTGCAATATATTATGCACCATATGAAGGCATAACTAGTAAATAAGTGACTCTTTTATTCTTTCTGGAAGCCTTATTTAGTTCTGATGGATTATCTGAATGTAGAGTATGCTCTACTGAAAAGGGACTGGGTCATCTGTTTTATTCTAGCAACTGACACATTAATATTACTTACCTTCTTATTTAGAGACCTTAAACATTTATTCCTTTTAGTTTTTAAAAAAAACCTTAAATAGAATTGACAATTAAATGATATGACTTGTGCAATAAACTATCACAAATTACAAATAAGACCAGAATGACAATGAAATGATAGAATGAAAGTTCAGCAAAAAGCAAATTCCCAGACAAATCATGTTCAATAGTTTATTTATCCTTTCAGTCAGAGATGTAGCTGCTAGTTTACAATGGAAGTTACCTCTCTCCAGACCTTTGAGGACAATTTCTATTGAAAAATGAGAATGTTTGATGTTCTAGTTGAATAATGCAACCATCTGCCCCAGAGAAAGCAGATAAGCTTCCAGGATTCTTCCTGGCAAAGAAAAATCCATGCAAAAAATAATTAAAATGTACTCTGATTTGATAGACATATAACTTAGCAGGAAAACACTTAATTTCTTGGCACTAGACAAATAGCCACTTGCATTTAATATAGTGTTTATGATTTTTGTGCTCAGTTGAACTTTTGAGAGTCAGTTGGTACATGCTTAGATGATAAATTCTAAAGATTTTGGAAATTCTTGTTTCAGTCAATATTTTAAAAGCTTAAGTTCTTTTATTTTATCAACACACAACTTAAATTATATCATTTTAGCCCACCCAAAGTTAATTAAAATACATATGGAATAGCTTCATGAAAAATTCATATTTTTTGATAAAAATTCTGCCCTTAGTTGCAAATACTCCTTTTAACTTCTAGAAGTTATATTTGTCAATGTTTTTTTTTTTTAAAGTAACAAAACATTTATTTAGTAAAATACATCAGAACGCTCTGTGGTGCAATGATGGAAGTATTGACTTATGTTAATTTAAAAATGAGAATTACTGTCCAGGAATGCCATTCAGGTGGACCCATTTAACAGTACAACCTTGTCATCAAAGATCCATGTTCCCTCAGCCTCACTATTCTCACTACAACATCAGCTGCATGAATGTGAGATGGCTGCTGGAGGTTTTGGTGATCTTTTGCTCTTATACAATGTGTATATGTTGTGGGAAGAAAGAAAGAAAGAAAGAAAGAAAGAAAGAAAGAAAGAAAGAAAGAAAGAAAGAAAGAAAGAAAGAAAGGGGGGAAGGAGGAGGAGAAAATTAGGAAAAAGAAAAGGAAGACAGGCTTCCTATGTGAAGAACTGAACTAAATTCAAATTATTAGGAAAGAGCAGTACAGACTAGAAATGAGGGATAATAGCATAGGAGCAGCAGAAATGAGACCAAGCCACTTATTATGTACAAGGCCAGTCAATCTTCTTTATTGGAACCTTAACTTCATCCTGGTAGACTGAAACCTAATGGATATAGCACAGATAAGAGGCGTCTAGTCTGTTCAACTGAACAAAACGAACAGTGGACTTTAATTGATCTTCTAGGGTGGAACATTTTGGTAATTGCTCATTAGTCATAGACATTACTTTTAAAGTACTTTGAAGAAAAAAATCGGGGTCTGGGAAGTTTTGGTTTTCTCCTCCCCTGTTGCAAATTCTCACTGTGGTTTTGGGGGGTGGTGAAGAGTGTGTGTCATCTGCGGGTGATGCTTCCAGTGGTTAAAGAGGGAGCCTGCCTCTGTACTGGAAGGTGACCACGTGTAGATTCTGAGACGGGAAGTGGAGGGTGAATAGGTAACGTTGGCCTTTTTTCAATAACTTTTCCTTTCTTGCTGTCTAGTCATCCTCATCCTTGTTCTGCTTCTTGGTATCAACATCATCATCCTCATCATCTTCAACTGCCCGCTTGCCCATAGCTGCCTTATCTTCATCTTCATCTTCATCTTCATCCTCTTCCTCACTATCTCCTCCTCTTCCACCTTCTTCTTCTTCATTTACTTCATTATCAGCCTCCTGTTCCCCATTTTCCAGACGAGTATTTCCATTGACAGGGGATTCTCTTCCATTCTCTGTCTTCTTCACAACTTCTTTCTTTACCTTTAAATCCTTGGAGGTGGTCTAGGAACTGGTGTCCACAGCCACGCCTGACATGGTGGGGCACGCAGGTGAGCCGATGCTGCAGGCGAAAGAGAAAGATAGATTTGGAAGATTGGCAAAAATGCTGCCAAGAGTCTGTGTCTGGAAGGAGGGAGGGAAGGAAGAGTGGGGAGAAGTCAGGTGGCTGCCAGCCCAGGAACAATGCAAAGATGGCTTTTCTGAGCCACCTGTCTTTTTTTTTTTCTTCTTTTGGTAATTGTTCGTTTGTCATAAACATGGTTTCAAAAGATGTTCTTTTAGTTAAGCATTCTGACTTTGAATTGGGATGGCTAATGGACATTCAACTCCATTAAGGGACTGCTGAGTTTCAGTTGGCATCATAACCTTGAATATAAATGCCTTGGCCTTATGATAGGGCTGAAGAAATTCTATACTTGAGTTGTTGAGAAGCTCATAAGCTAAGTTAACTTTATATTGGAGTGTTGGGCAAAACTTCTATCCAATAGTCAATACATCTTTATGCAAACCTGGGGGGATCTGACTCAAAGTTTGAGACATAGAGATTGGGTGGAACATACAGATGAGGAAACCTTTTATTTTGCTTTAGTCACCCATCAGATTATCTGCAGACATCACATTCTCTTTTTTTTTTTAAAAATTTAATTTATTACTTTTCTTTTCAGTGAATACAGGCAGTTTGGTACCATTATTTAGGCTCATCTGTGATCTACCCCCTCCCATTAGACCCTCCTTGTTAATGAAAATGGGTCGTGCATTGTGGAGTTAGCCCCCGGTTATTAGTATGATAAATGTCTCTGCAAACAGAAGCATTCATCAGGTCTTTGTGAAGTAAGCTAGCCAAATGCTCTCAAAACGCACCTGTCAGAGGATTTATTTGCAGTAAAGCTTGCAGAAAGCTAATGATGTGTTGCTCAGTTGTTTTGGGAACATGGGGCTCTTAGACTGCAAGAAGTCTGTTCTTGTGTTTTCATCTGGTCTTTAATGACAAGGTTGTCAGGAAAATAAAATGATGAAGGCAGAAGAAAGCACACATCATACTTTTGATGGCTAATAGGTTAAGATTCCAGAGTTTATTTGCATGTTGCCTCCTTGAAGAGAAGTAAAAAGGATATTGAATGATCATCAATATCCAACATAGGGAAGTAATGTAACTGGGGCAAATAATTTTTAAAAAAATATTAATTTGCAAGCAGAGAAGGAGATAGAGAGATAAGACACAGAATGGGTGGACCAGCACTTCCAACTGCTGCAAACACACTCCAGATGCATGCCCCACCCTGTGCATCTGGCTCTACTTTGGTACTGGGAATTCGAACCTAGGTCTTAAGGCTTTACAGTCAAGTGTTCCAACTGCTGAGCCATCTCTCCAGCCTCTCGTGATCATTTTTATATGTAACATCATCTCATAAAGTTTTATTTCATTACATTAGTAGTTTGTACTATATTCAAAGTTAAACAAATAATTTTAATATATTTTATTTATTTTTATTTATTTGACAGAGAAAGAGGGAGAGAAAGAGAATGGGTGCTCCAGGGGTTCCAGCCACTGCAAATGAACTCCAGATGTGTGCGCCCCCTTGTGCATCTGGCTAACATGGGTCATGGGGAATCAAACCTGGATCCTTTGGCTTTGCAGGCAAACACCTTAACCACTAAACCATCCTTCTATAGCTCTAAACTGAAATAATTTAAATGTTCTCTATGTATGGATTCTCTTTGGAGTTCAACTGAGACCACTTGACACAGAAGCCCTAAATTCTTAAATATACAATATGAAAAAATGTAAATTTAAATAGAAGATAATTCCATACATTTATTAGTTTTTATTATATTTATTTCTCTTGACAGAGATTGCTATGTATTTTCATAAGTTTTAGTTTGAACACACCTTCTCAGAAGAAAAATTGCTTGGTTTAGGTACAGGCATGTGATCAGGATCTGTTGATTGCAATATTAATGAAAGTGTAGCTTCCAACTAATGAATTTAAAGGGCCCATGTGACATTTTATGGGGGGTAGAAGCAACATGAAAGAAGGAGACTGGATGTTTCATGATTTAATCAGAAGGACAAGATAATCTTTATTCTGTAAGCAGTTTTTAATTTAGTCTGAGCCTACATTCTAATACAGTGGATGAGCAATATACATGAGGTATATAGAAATCAGTTATAATTCTTTGATTCTAAATATTATAACAATCTAGGTATAATATAAAGCACTTCTTTTTTACTGTTGATTCATTTTAGGGAGGCAGTAGTATCTTATAGAACACCCAGAGCTTTTAATTTGATGTTGGTTTTTATATGTCCACAACACATTTAATTATTGTGGAGGAATTTACCAATTCTAACCAATTAACAACCAATCACTTTACATAATATAAGCCATTTGTGTGGATTATGTATACATGTATTTATGTATCATGTCTTTTCACTGTTTACTTTCTCAAAGCTATCTGGAAAACTTTTGTACTGGCATAATTAGGTCTAAAATCTGGTAAAATAAAAATAGTGAAAAGCTATAAAAATGCATTAAAATAGAATAACAAAGGAATAGAGCCTAAGGTTTCTAAAGTTGTATTTGATGAGTCAACTGTTCTAACTGGATATATCAAAATACATTGTTCATTATAATATTAAAGGAACATAATGAAATGAAAATTGAGGCAATAGAGAATTCAGTATGCACAATTATTTTAAATTTAAAATCTTCCCCATAATGAACATAGCTAAAAACATAAAAGACAAATGATAGAGAAATTAAGAGTAATTATCAGAGGAATTATCTGCAGAAATTTCTGATTTAAATTAAAGCCTATGATTTAAAATCTCCTGCCTCTTTGTCCTTCTCTATTCTTCCCACAATTCACTACTGCCTCACCACCTTGTAACTCCATTCTCTTTCTCAAAATAGGCAAATGATGTTTGAGATGAACATGTCAACTTTAGATCCTGTTTCTATGAGCCTGAATGTTTAACTTTAAAAGAAATATAAATAGAAATTCTGTTGAAAAAGAGTCTCAAAAAGGTGAAATTATTTTTTACTTCAGCAACTGTTAATTTTGTAAATGGATGTTTGAGATTGGTCTTTGAAATATACCATACTCTGTTTCCATGGCCATGGCTGGATAATAACTATGTATGTGCATGGAGTGCTGAGCATGATGGTGGTTCTTCATTTCCATCTTTTCATTCAACCACAAACTCCTTTGGGATATCTGTAAGCCACTGTAATAGATGACAGAGATGTAATAGTAAACAACATGACTTTTCTTTGGATGTTAACATACAGTAACTAAAATCATTATACCACAAAACAAGTATTAGGAAGGGCAGGGAAGATGGATCAGTAGTTCAAGGCGCTTGCTAGCAAAACCCACTGCTGCCAAATTCAATTCCCAAGCTATCCACATAAGCTGAATGCAAAAATTGGTGCAAGTGTCAGGTGTTCATTTGCAGTGGCAAGAGGCCCTGCTACATGTACATGCATGCATCACACACACACACACACACACACACACACACACACACACACACACACCAATAAATAAACAAACAAATATTTAACTAAAACAAACAGAAAGAAGTATTAGTCAGATTTTAGTGACTCCTCTTTCCTCCTTTTGTAAATATAAAATCTATTAAGATAATGGCATTCTTTTGCTGCTACCAAGAGTGTGTACTTAATTCAGTTATGCAGGGTAGAATTTATTTGCTAAGGGTCCATTTTTGCCATTTTTCAGATATCAACTTATCATTGGTTTTTATTTCACAGTGATGATATGCCCTCATCTAATTCCAGTAAGTTCATATGTATAGGATACAGTCATATGAAAAATTTATGAAACTGAAAGTAATTTCTCAAGTGAAAATGATTGGTTGCATTTTATGTAGGGTGTTGATAATTGATGTTGAAACTGCATTTCTACATTTCTTTGTTGCATTCCTACATGTCTATAATGCATTACTACATGTATGTGATGCATTACCACTTCTTTGTAATGCATTTCTACATGTATGAAACCTTAAGGAGACAGATTCTGGAGAATTTGTTTTAGAGAACTAACTTTTCAATTAAGTAGTCGAACTTACAAAAGACTACATATATATGGTCATGTTACTAACCATAACAGTAAAACAAACACTAAGGATTTGTTGCTCTACCCCAAAGACCAACTATTATTTATGTATTTCTGTTAGAAACTGGGCTCAAACCAGGGTCTTGCACATAGTAGGTAGGTGTTCTACCACTGAGGTACACTACCATATCCTCTACATATTTATTAATATTGTTTTATTTGAATTTTTTTGAGGTAGGGTTTCACTCTAGCCCAGGCTGACCTGGAATTCACTATGGAGTCTCAGGGTGGCCTTAAACTCACAGCAATCCACCTACCTTTGCCTCCCAAGTGCTGGGATTAAAGGCGTGTGCCACCACGCCTGGCTGTTTTATTTGAATTTTTAATGAAAAAATATCAGTATATTGAAACCTTGTATGTGTCTATGTATGTAGTGGGGGGGGGGCATATTCATCCCTGATGTGCATGTGACAGTGAGAAGACATCCTCAGGGTGTCGGTTCTCTCCTTCTAACTTGTTCTTTGAGAAAGGGCCTCTCTTGTTGTTTCACGACTATGAAGTCCACACTACCTGGCTTGAAATTATCAGGGTTCTTCTGACATAGATTCACTAGGATTACAGATCTGTCTGTCACTGCATGTCTGGCTTCACATGAGTTATTGGGACATGCACTTCATTGAGCTATCTCTCAGCCCTGAAAACTTTAGTTCATGTCTCATACTTTACCTGTCATCTTCAAAATATTTTATTGTAAGTATTGCCTTGAAAACATTTCTTCATACTTACTTTTTAATTGTGAAAATACTTATGTCTGGTATTATTTCAAATGTATGAAAAACTGACAAGATCATGTGACAGTTTGGTTGTTAACTTTAAAAGACTTAAATCACCTAAGAAATTAGCTTCTAGGCATTCCTGTGAAGGATTATCCAGGTGAGATTAATTATGGAAGGAAGACCCTCATTGAGTGTGGCATCATTCCATAAAACTGGGATCTTGGACTGTATCAAAAGGAGAAAGCAAGCTGAGCACCAGAATTCTTTGCTGTCTCCTCACCTAGGGACAGCTATAATAAGCTCCTATCTCCATGTCGTCCCATTGTGTTGGACTATAACCTCCAAGTACAAACCAAAATAAAACCTTTCTTCCATAAATTGCTTCTTGTGGGGTTTTGTTCACAATAACAAAAGAAGTAACTAAAAATGAAAATTGGTTCCAAGAATGTCTTTGAACTTGTTTTGCAGAAAGGATGTGGAATAGTTTGGAACTTTGTTCTAGGAAAGCTCCCTTAATCTTGTAAGGAGAGCTTAATGTGCCATTATGGTGGGGGCTTGGAACATAAGAATGCCATGACACACATGGACAGTGGTGGCCTGGCTCATGAGAATTCAGAGAGGCCTAATGACTATCATCAACTAGGTTAGAGGCAATTCATGATATACGCTATCAATAAAACTGACTATATTCTGTGTCCCAAGATCTCTGAATTCAAAAGTAACAGGTTATTTGTATGGTAGTGGAAACCTCAAGACATAATAAGATCCAAGCTTGGCTGAGTAAACAGCTATAACAGTAAAGAGAGCAGCACCATTGAAAAAAAATCTCCTGCACTGCACTTGGACAATAGTATAAGTGCTCATTGGCAAAGCTCCACTCAATAGAAGCTCCATCATGTAAAAATCCAAATTCATTTGAAAGAAGAAGGCCTGAACTAAAGGATTTCCCTATTCAGAACATGTCTGCAGGCAAGTGTCTTGATGAGATCAGCCTGGACTTTAAGAGGCTTCTACAGATGTGGTCCAAAGGAGTAGGGCTACATTCTGAGATGCAGCAGAACTTGGCACTAACCTCCACGGGGCACTGGTTTTAGAAGCATGGAAGATGTAAGACTGAGGCAGTCATGGAATCTTATGCCACAGTTCCAGAGATCCATTGAGGCCTGGCAATGTTTGGCAGGTGTGGTAGTTTGAATGGATGGGCCCCAATATATTCAGGGTTTTATTAAAATTTTGTAGTTTAGAACTACACCCACCTGGCTAGAGGTGGGTCCTAGTTTCCAGCCCTATTGTATGGAGTTAGATTTAGAATTCAAGTCTAAAGATATATAAAGTGAGAGGACCCTATGTGGTCAGTGTGAGGGCAGGTGCTATGGTCTGGAATGAGTAAGTCAGACCCATTTCTTGTCCCCTCCCACAGCCCAGGTCTGAGTTCCCTGCCTGGTCAATGTGTGGGTTCCTCCCAACTCCCCTGTGTAGGCTGCCTGCAATGATCCATATCCTGGAGGGCTCAGCATGAAGTAGGCCAGATCCCTGTTCCATTACTCCTCCTAGACCCCTGGTCCTGGAAGGTCCAATTGTGCCTTGCTCAGGGAGGTCTGACCCCTGTGAGAGCTGTGCAATCAGGCTTTTTTCCCTGGTATGGTTACTGGACACTAAGTACTAACATCCCTGTTCACCTGAGTCAGAGGGTGAATGGGCCATAAACTTACTTTCTCCTCAATAAAATAAAGAATCTTCTTAAAATGTGTAGATAACAATGTAAAAAAAGCCTACAAAAGTAAGAAAACTAAGAGATCTCTATCAAGTATGCCTAGTCCTACTACAGAAGACTCCTATAAAATCACAGAGAAATTAACAGACATACATTCCCAAAATGAAAACACAATAACCAATGAAACCCTCATTTAAAAAAGAGTCTCTGAATGTGAAGCAAACTATCAAAGAACTAACAATTGTATCAATGAAATTGAACAGAATCATCTCCTAGAATGTTCAGCTTTTGATAGTAGGCTTAACTTGAAGAAAGAAAATGTTAGAACCCTCCAAAGAGATATGAATAAATTGAAGGTAAGTGAAAAAATGAAAGACCTCAACAACTGGTTGATTAAGCTTAATGAAGACTTGATCAAATGCAAGAGTGAACTACAAAAAGCACTAAGAAAATCAGAATTTGAATTGAAGTTGTATCTCAAAAAATAGATGGACACTATACAAAACATCACAACAGGAAACAAAAACAAGTAGAATTTATAAACACCTATCTAGGACCACTCTTCAACAGTTATTCATGTGAAAGACAGAACTTCTGACCTGGAAGATAGGACAGAAGAAATTGGGAGGCCAAAAACTTTGCTAAGTTCAAAAAATCAAATTAACAGACTATGTGGGAACTGTGGCACACCCTAAAATGACCAAATAGCCAGATCGTGGGCATACCAGAAGGAGAGGAAATCCAGACCAGAGGCATAGAAAACATACTCGGCAAAATTATTAAAGAAAGTTTTCTGAATCTTGAAAAACAAGACTCATCCAGATACAAGAAGCCAGCCACAAAACACCAAACAGGCAGGACCAAAAAAGAAACTCTTCAACACACACCATAGTTAAAACCCTTAATTATAAAAACAAAGAAAGAGAATGTTAAAAGCAGCAAGAGAGGAGCAATTCACAACATACAAAGGCAATCCCATTAGAATAACATCAGATTTCTCAATGTAAACCCTGAAAGCCAGAAGGGCCTGGAATGGAACACTTCAAAGTCTGAAAAACTATGGTTTCCAACCCAAGATTTATGTTACCCAGAAAAAGTATACCTTATAATAGATGGTAGAGAGAAACTTTCCATGGAAAAAGTCAACTCCATAATCTTATGAGCACAAAGATAAACCTACAGAGAATACTCTACATAGAACATCCAAACAACTAACCTCAGGAGCCAAAAAGAAGATCACAATAACCAAAATAGATTAGGCTCAAAACAGTACATAACACAAGTAAGCACCCAACCACATAAAACACGTCATAATGGCAGGAATTAATTCAAACCTCACAGTAATAACCTTAAATATTAATGGTCTTAACTCACCCATCAAAAGACACAGGCTATCAGGATGGATCAAAAGACTGAACCCTTCTATGTGTTGTCTTCAAGCAACCCAGCTCACAACTAAAGATAAGACACCTCCTCAGGGTAAAAGGTTAGAAAATTATATTCCAAGCAAGTGGAAATAAAAAACAAGCAGGTGTTGCTATATTAATATCTGATAAAACATACTTCAACCCAAAAGTTATCAAAAAGGACAAATAAGGTCACTTCTTACTCATCAAGGAAATGATCCAACATGAGAACATCACAATCAAAAATATATATGCCCCACATACAAAGACAGAGAGGTCACAAATCAATAATCTGACTGTCTGCCTAAAGGCACTAGAAAAACAAGAAGTATCCAATCTAAAGAGCTCCAGCCAGAAAGAAATAATCAATATTGGAGCAGAAATTAATGAATTTAATACTAGGAAAATAATTTTAAAAACTTAATGAAACAAAGAGCTGGTTCTTCGAAAAAGTAAAGAAGATTGACAAACCCCCGGCCAAAGTGATCAAACACAAAAAAGAGAAGTTTCAGATTAACAAAATCAGAAATGAAGAAGGAGAGATCACTACAGATATCAATGAAATTGGAAGAATCATCAGGGCATACTTCTGAAACTGCTACTCCACAAAATTACATAATCTGCAATCACTGTTAAATGTTGGTTACATTGTTAAATTGATATTTTAATTTTCTTTTACAAAGAAAATAATATTTAAAATGTATTTCATGTATAAGACAGGATTGTTTGACTAGACAGTACTAATTTTCTCACTTTGATTACTTACTGCTATTTGGTAGGAAAATGACTTTCTAGTGTTTAATGACACAAAACACTTTTGTAAGATTTAACAACATATTGATTACTTTCAAATGTTTTATATAAAAAGTTATTTTTACTAGTTGTCTTACTCTCTTAATGCTGTAAAGAAAATCTTACTTGAAGCACCTTAAGGAAAGAAGGGTTTATTTGAGCTTACAGTTGTATATTTCTGTCTTCCATGGCTAGGAAAATATTGCAGATGCAGACAGAGGCAACTGGTGACATTCATTCCATAATGAGGAAACAGACAGTGATGAATGCTGATGCTCAGCTTGCTTCCTTTCCTTTTATATAGTCCAGGACTCCAAACCAGAGAATAGTGCTACCTATAGTTAAAGTTTGATCCTTTTCACACCAATTTAACTAATTAAGATAATATCTGATAAGCATGCCCAGGAGCTCCAGATAATTCCTTAGCACCATATCCAGAGGCTAGATTCCTAAGTGGTTCTAAGTCCTACTAAATTGACAATTAACATAAACTACTTCAAGTCAACCTGATACTCAAACATGTCACTTTTAACTCAAAACCTTCAAGGCATAGTCCTCATGGTTTCATGGCCATTTCCATTCCCCCAAGCCCTATTGTCCAAGCCCCAAGATGCTATTCAGTTATTTCAGCAACTTGGGCTGATCCAGGTTAGGAACTGCAGATTAATGAGATCATGTAGCACATTCCAGCACTCAATGAGCTAACTGGGAAATGGCTCTCTTCTGAATTAAATCTGGGTCTCTCTGTTCTGTTTTGGCAGCATATGGTGTCTTCAGCAATAGGGTCTTATCATTTACCTCAGAAGGATAATCAAGTGCTTTGACAGAAGTCTATCTTGTTTTGGGGACCTTGTAGGTCTACCCAATCAACAGCTCAATGTTGGTAGCACTGATTTCTGGTACTTGGAGTTACAGGCCAGAACCAAATTTTATACATACATACATACATACATACATACATACATACATACATACATACATGTGTGTGTGTACATATTTAGTGACAACTTCTATACTTACAGACAACAAACCATGGTATTTGCCTCCCCTCCCCTACTCTCCACTTCATAGCTCTGCTCTCCATCATGTCACCACCCTCTCATCATTACTCTTTCTTTTAATTTGATGTCACATATTTTTCTTATATTATGAGGGTCTTGTGTGGGTATTGATAGGGACTGCAAGGTCTTGGATATCAAGGTCAAATTCTTTCTTTTTTTTTTTTTTTTGTATGTAAGGAGTGGTACCCTTCCTTTGGCTCTTACATTCTTTCTGCCATCTCTTCCACAATAGACACTGAGCCTTGAAGGGTGTGAGATATTACAGGTCTGAACACTCCTCCATCCCTTCTTCCCAGCACTAGGTTGCCTTTTGGGTCATCCCAGTGGTTATCACCATCTTAAAAGAGAAGCTTTGCTAACCAGAAGTGAGAGTAGCAGTAATACAAGAGTATTAAGATTAAATATAGTGCTTTCAGGGAAATTTGGTGAAATTAATATGTGCATTTATCCAGACAAAAGCAGGCTTTATACACCAAAGGCTTCCCCTGCCATTGGCTTTTGGTTAGGTTTTCAGTACCAGGCATGTATTCCCTCCCATAGAGTGGGCCTTCAGTCCAATTAGAGAGCAGTTGGTTTTCCCCATAACAGACATACCACCAGAGAAGACATGTCACTATTGCACTCATTCAGTAATTTGGCCTGGTGGCCAAACTTGAGGTTTTCAGTGTCCAGTGTTTTCACCACTGATGACTTCTCTCTCCCATAAGACTGCATATAGTATAGCTTTTTCCAGCTTTGAGTTGGCTGGGCTAGAGGGAGAAAGTTTTCTGCTCAGTACCAACTTGATTTCTCAGTGACTTTGCAACTCAGGCATGTGAAGTATTCAGCAATAGTGTCTTATCATCTCTTTTCTCATGGGTAACCAAGGGCCTTGGCAATAGTCTATAATGTATTGGAGGCAACAGGACAACAGGCCACTCTGGCCAACAACTGACTGGAAGGTATCCCATTCCTGGCACTGAAAATTGTCTAGTAACAATCCATGGCTTCTGGATGTGTGATTATTTAAGAAAGTAAATTTTCATATGTCTTATTCAGAATATCTTGAATTTTGATTGACCCTCCCCCTCCAACTTTCTTTTATACAGTCTATTCCCCTAATCTTGCTTAGGCCTTCCCTTCCCTGTAATCTGTTCTTCTACTTAAATATATACAATACCATCCCCTTAAGACCCTCCCTCTTTTATAGCCTCTTTCTAGCTTATAGGCCTCTGCTACTGAGTTTTGGTTTCTAGATCACACATTCTTATACATTTGCAGCTAGGATCCACATGTAAGAGAGAACATGTGATGTTTGGCTTTTGGGCCTGGGTTACCTCACTAAGTATAATCCCTTCTAGATCCAGCCATTTCCCTTCAAATTTCATAATTTATTTTTCTTTACTGCTAAATAGAACTCCATTGTGTAGATGTACCACATCTTTATTATCGATTCATCTGTGGATGGATATCTAGGCTGGTTACATTTCCTAGCTATTGTAAATAGAGCAGCAATAAACATGGTTGTGCAAGTATCTCTAAGATAGTGAGAAGAGTCATTAGGATATATGTCTAGGAGTGCTGTAGCTGGATCCTATGGCAAATCTATTTTTAGATTTCTCAAGAAACTCCACACTGATTTCCAGAATGGCTGTACCAGATTATATTCCCACCAACAGTGCAGAAGGGTCCCACTTTTGCCACATCCTCACCAACATTTATTGTTATTTGTTTTCTTGATGGTAGCCATGCTGATGGGAGAGAAATGGAATCTTAAGGTAGTTTTTAAGTACATTTCCCTGATGGCTAAGGATGTAGAACATTTTTTTAGATGTTTACATGTCATCTGTATTTCTTCTGGTGAGAACACTCTATTTAGTTCCAAAGCCTGTTTTTTGACTGGGTTGTTTGATTTCTTATTGTTCTGTTTTTTGAGTTCTTTTTATATTGTGGATATTATCCACTGTTAGATGTGTAAATAGCAAAGTTTTTATCCAATTCTGTAGGTTGTCTCTTTGCTCTATGTCCAGTGACTTTTGCTGTACAAAAGCTTTGTAATTTCATGAGATCCCAGTAATTGATTAGTAGTTTTATTTTCTGAGCATTTAGGGTTATATTAAGAAAGTCATTACCTATGCCAATATGTTGAAGGGTTTCCCCTACCTTTCACTCTAGCAATTTCAGAGTTTCAGGTTTGATATTAGGGTCCCTGATCCACTTGGATTTGATTCTTGTGCATGGAGAAAGACAAGGATGTATTCTCATCTTTCTGCATATAGATATCCAGTTTTCTCAGCACCAGTTGTTGAAGAGGATGTCTTTTCTCCAATGAATATTTTTGGCATTTTTGTCAAAAATCAGATGGCTATGATTGCCTGGATTAAGATCTGGGTCCTCTATTCTGTTCCATTGATCTACATGTCTGTCTTTGTGCCAATACCATGCTGTTTTGGTAAGTATGTCTTTGTAACATAGCTTAAAATCGGATATGGTGATAACACCAGCCTTATTTTTGTTGCTCAAAATCATTTTGGCTATTCAAGAGATTTGTACTTCAAAATGAATTTTAAGATTTTTTTCTAATTCTGTGAGGAATACCATTGGAATTTTAATGGGGATTGGATTATATGTGTAGATTGCTTATGGCAAGATTGACATGTTTTCAATATTTATTCTTACAATTCAAGAACATGGATGTCTTTCCATTTCCTTGTGTCTTCTGCAATTCTTCTCTTGAGTGTTTTAAAGTTCTCATTGTAGAGCTGCTCCCTTCCTTAGTTAAGTTTATTCCAACATACTTTACTGTTTTCTTTTGAGGCAATTGTGAATAGGAGAGATTCCCTGATTTCATTCTCCAGATGCTTTGCAGGAAAGCTACTGACTTATGTGTATTTATTTTGTATCCTGTTATGTTGCTAAAAGTGTTTATCAGCTCTAAAAGTTTGCTGGTAGAGTTTTTAGGGTCTTTTATGTATAGAGTCATATCATCTATAAATAGTGATAATTTTATCTCTTCTTTTCCAATCTGTATCCCGTTCATGAGTGTCTCTTGCCTTGTTGCTATAGCTAAGACTTCCAATACTATGTTAAATAAAAGTGGGGGGCTGGAGAGATGGCTTAGGGGTTAAGTGCTTGCCTGTCAAGCCTAAGCACCCCAGTTCGAGGCTTGGTTCCCCAGGTCCCAAGTTAGCCAGATGCACAAGGGGGCGCATGCATCTGGAGTTTGTTTGCAGTGGCTGGAGGCCCTGACACACCCATTCTCTCTCTCTGTCTGCCTCTTTCTCTCTCTGTCTGTTGTTCTCCAATAAATAAATAAAAACAAACCAAAAAAATAAAAATAAAAGTGGGGACCATGGAAACCCTTGTTTTGTTCTTGAATTTAGTGGAAAAGCTTTGAGTTTTTCAGCACTTAGTATTATGTTGGCTGTAGGTTTATCATAAATAGCTTTTATTATGTTGAGATATGTTCCTTATAGTCCCAGTTTCTGTAATACTTTTACCATGAAAGGATGTGGGATCAACTGAGATGATCATGTGATTTTTGTCTTTCAGACCAGTTATATGATGTATTTACATTTATTGATTTGCATATGTTGAACTACCCTTGAATCCCTGGAATAAAGCCAACTTGTTCAGGGTAAATAATATTTTTGATATATTCTTGTATTCTTTTTGCCAATATTTTGTTCAGAATTTCTGCATCCATGTTCATGAGGGAGGTTTGCTTGTAATTTTCTTTTTTGTCTCTGCCTTTGTGTTTGGTATGAGGGTGAAACTGGCTTCATAGAAGGAGTTCAGTAGAATTCTTTCCTTTTCTATTTCATGGAAAAGTTTGAGAAGCATTGGTATTAGTTCTTTGACATGAAGGTCTGGTAAAATTCTCCATTCAATCTATCTGTGCCTGGAATTATTCTAATTGGGGGACTTTATAATTACTTGCATCTCTATACTTGTTATAGGTCTATTTAAGTAGTTTATATCATCTTGATTTAATTTTGGTCAGTCATATGAATCAAGGAAATCATCCATGTCTTTCAGATTTTCAAACTTAGAGGCATACATATTCTTAAAGTGGGTTCTTATAATTGTCTGAATTTCTTTGGCATCTGTTGTAATGGTGCCTTTTTCATCTCTAATTTTTTTTTGTTTTTGTTGTTTTTTCGAGGTAGGGTCTCACTCTGGTCCAGGCTGACCTAGAATTAACTCTGTCGTCTCAGGGTGGCCTTGAACTCATGGTGATCCTCCTACCTCTGCCTCCTGAGTACTGGGATTAAAGGTGTGCATCACCACGCCCAGCTTCATCTCTAATTTTATTAATTTTTGTCTCTTCTGTCTTTCTTCTGGTCAAATTTGCTAAGGGTTTATCAATCTTTTTTATCCTTTCAAACAACCAACTCTTCATTTTGTTGATTCTTTGCATTTTTAATTGGTTTTTATTTCATTAATTTCTGCCCTAATCTTTATGATTTCTTCATTTTCCTTGTTTTTATTTTTTCCAAGGCCTTAAGGTGGAACATTAAATTGTTTATTTGTGAGCTCTACCTTCATTGTGTCCCAAAGGTTTTGGTATGTTGTATTATCATAATCATTTGATTCTATGAATTTATTCATTTCCTCAATGACCCACTGATTATTCTATGATGTACTGTTTATTCTCCATTACTTTCTGTATGCTCTGTAGCTTTTCTTGTTGCTGATTTGCAGTTTAATCCCATTGTGGTCTGATAAGGTACAAGGGATTATCTCAATTTTCCTATATTTGTGGCATTAAGAATTCCTTCATGTAATTTTTGTAGAGCTGGATTAGTTGTCATAAATTCTTTAGCCTGTTTTTGTTGTGGAATGTCCTTATTTCTCCATCAATTTGGATAGATAGCTTTGCAGGATAAAGTAATCTTGGTTGACAGTTGTTTATCTTTCAGAACTTGGAATACATCATTCCAAGCCCTTCTTGCTTTTAAAGTTTGTGTTGAGTAGTCTGCAGTTATTCTGATGGACTTGCCTTTGTAGGTAGTTTGTATCTTTGTTAGTTTAATTAGGACATGGTGAGGAGAGGTTCTTTCCAGATTTTGTCTGTTTACTGTTTTTTTTTAATTTTTAAATTTTGTTTATTTATTTGAAAGTGACAGACGGAGAGAGAGAGATAGAGAGAGAGAGAGAGAGGGATGGAGGGAGGGAGAGAGAGAGAGAGAGAGAGAGAGAGAGAGAGAGAGAGAGAGAGAGAATGGGTGCACCAGGGCCTCCAGCCACTGCAAATGAACTCCAGATGCATGCGCCCCCTTGTGCATCTGGCTAACGTAGGTCCTGGGGAATTGAGCCTTGAATCAGGGTCCTTAAGCTTCATAGACAAGAGTTTAACCACGAAGCAAGCTCTCCAGCCCTCTTTTTGGTGTTCTAAAGGCTTCTTGTATCTGCATTGGCATTTCTTTCCCAATTTGGGGAAATTTTTCTTCTATGATTTTGTTGAAAACATCTAATAAGCCTCTGGATTGAAATTCTTCTTCAGTTATACCCTGAATTCTTATGTTTCATTTTTTCAGTGTCCTGGATATCTTGAAATTCTCATCCATATCTTGCTATTAACTTGTCTTTCTCTTAGTTGGACTGTATTAGATCTGTCACCTGGTCTTCTAGTTTAGATATTCTTTTCTCTCTTTCATCCATTCTACTGGTGAGACTTTCCACAAGTTTTTTTTTTTTTATTTCTTTGACTGTATTCTTCAGAGACAGGCTTTCAGCCTGGCTTTTCTTCAGTGTTTCTATTGCCTTACTCATGTCTTGCAATAACCTCTTTATTTCATTAAGCTGGTTTCCTCCATTCTCTCAGAAGTTTGTTTTCTTCTTTAATTTCTTTGTTTTCTTCTTTGACTCCCTTCATTTCTTCTCTGATTTCTTTCAGCATAGATACCATCATTTTCTTGAAATCTTTGTCAGGCATTATACCTATAACACTCTCATTGGTGATCATTACTGATGGATTTATAGTTTTTGGTGGGACTGTATTGTCTTGATTCTTTGAGTTTCTTGTATTATATTGTAGCGACTTTTGCATCCTGAATTGATTTGATGCTTGGGTTTTCTACTTATCTGCAGTGTTCCAAGACATGGAAATCCACCTCTATATACTCTCAGGATATGAGTTCAAGGTGTCAGGTGTGGTTCTTGTCCCCCTATCCAGCCACAAAAGTAATCCTAGGTGTTGAGTTTACTTACTAAGCAAGTATTTTAGTGGACTGGTTGAAATAATTTAATGGCAAATTCTAAACTTCAACTGAGTGCCATACACAATCAATAAAAAACAGTGCAAAATATGCAATTGTGGGGATTAAAACAAACAGATAGTTGTATAAAGTCAAAATCCCTAAGGGTGTGTTTTGTTCTACACCCTTAATCTTGTCAGATGGGAGGTAGAGATTTCTGTTCTGAGTTGGGTTCCAGGTCATCCTGGATCTGGGTCAGACCCTGCCCCTAATAATGACAGAAGCAAGAAACAAAGGCCATATACATATGAAAGTATCAAAGGCAACAATATTAAACTCCCAAATACAGGTTATTTGAAAATGGTAAAGCCAACCAAGAATATATAGCCCATAACCTGCCCTGAGAAGGAAGGAGAGATTAGATCTTGCAATCCTGTGTACCTGTTTCTTTTTTTTTTTTTTCTTTTCCTTTTCAGTCACCCTTATTACCTTTTGGGGGTGACTTCCAATCTCACCAATGCTGAGTGCCCACCTTGATACCTCTGTGCTGTGCTGTGAAGCTGTTCCTCTGATCCGCTCTGCTGACTGTGCTGCCACTGGGGGCTGAATGCTGGAGGTTTGAGATTCTGATGATAGATGGGAGAGTTCAGACATCTGGAGTTGTTTGCACTTTCAGTAGCACTTTAGTTGATCACAGCTGTCTTTCCTTCAGATTTCTGAACTTTTCAAGAAGGCTGATGAAGTTGAAAACTGTGTTGCTTGGTCTCTGCTGCTGCCCCCGCTACCTGGTGTGCCTGGAGCGATGGCACCCAGCAGTGCACAGATTGCAGCCACGGGTGCCTCAGTGGGACACTGGCCATTTTACTCCTTTCTGGTGTGTCTTGGTCTCTCTGGCTCCTCCACTGTGTCTAAGAATAACCTATACTCCTTCACTTTTCAGAAGAAGAGTCTATTTTACTGGAGTTTTGCTTAAATCCCTCCCTAGGCTAGTTTGGTGTGGCTCCTATGCTGCCACCTTACCTGGAAGTTTCCCAGACCCCAAATTTTTTAAGGTTAGGCTTCATTCCTCACTTTCCATGGCCCTTCTTTTTGGGTGCTCCCTCATGCTTCTGTTGAGGTTTTTATCTCCTGGTCTACCTTCCAGCAAGTTTTTATGATACCAAGTTCTTTTAAGTTTAGTTTTGTGTTTATTTCCCCCTAACCAACCTTTCCACTCCCCCCAAACACTTCCATCCCTATTGCCTGGACCTCAAGTTACCTATCAGGTATGCCAGCAACTCAATAAGATCTGGGTTAGGAACCACAGATGAGTGAGAACCTGAAAGATTTGTATTTCTGTGATTGTGTATGTTCACTGAGTATGATCTGTTTTAAGTCTATCTATTTTACTGCAAATTTAATTTTATCATTTTTTTTCTTACTACTGAGTAGAATTCCATTGTGTAAATGTACAACTTCCTTATCCATTTGTCCAATGAGGAGCACCTGGATTGATTCCAGTTCTTAGCTATTATGAATTGAGCAGACATGGTTGAACAAATATTTCTGTAGTGAAGCATGGAGCACTTAGGGCAAATGCCCAGTAAGGAAGTAACTGCATCGGTTGGTGGTTCTATATTCAACTTTTTCTGGAATCTCTATATTGATTTCTACAGTGGTTATACAAGTTTGCTTTTGCACCCATAGTAAATGAGGGTTAACCTTTCCCCACATCCTTGCCAACATTTGTTGTCATTTGCTTTTTTAAAAAATAATTTTTATTTATTTATTTATTTATTTATTTGAGAGCGACAGACACAGAGAGAAAGACAGATAGAGGGAGAGAGAGAGAATGGGCGTGCCAGGGCTTCCAGCCTCTGCAAATGAACTCCAGACACGTGTGCCCCCTTGTGCATCTGGATAACGTGGGACCTGGGGAACCGAGCCTCGAACCAGGGTCCTTAGGCTTCACAGGCAAGCGCTTAACCGCTAAGCCATTTCTCCAGCCCTGTCATTTGCTTTTTAAAAGATTGACATCTTTACTGTAGCAAGGTGGAATATAATAATTGCTTTAATTTTCATTTCACTGATGTTTAGGGATGTTGACCATTTTCTTAAATGTGTGTTAGCCATTTGTATTTCTTCCTCTGTGAACTCCCTATTCAGGTTACTACCCCAACTTTTGAGTATGCTCTTTGACTTCAGGTTTGTTTTTTGAGTTTGTTGTAGATATTAAGCATCTGTCATTGATAAAGCTGGCAAAAATTGTGTCCTTTTCTGTGGTTAATCTATTGACTCTGGTTATGGTATGTTTTTTTGTGAAAAGTTTTTTAGCTTCATAATATCTCATTGGTTGAATGATTGTTTAATTTCCTAGCCTATTGGGGTATTGTTCGGGAAGTCATTCCCCACTCCTAAATTGTGGAGAGTTCCTCCTATTTTTGTATACAGTAGTTGAAGAGTTTCAGGTCTTATATTGAGATGTGTATTCCACTTGGAGTTGGTTTTTACGTATGGTGAGATGAGTGAGTCCACTTTCATTTTGCTACATGTGGTTATCCAATTTGTCCAGTACCATTAGGTGAAGAAGATCTTTTCTTCAGTCTACATTATTGGCATCTTTGTCAAAGATCAAGTAGCTATAGTAACTTGAACTAAGGGCTGGGTCTTAAATTTTGTTCCCTTGGTTTATATATCTGTTTTTATGCCAGCAATGCCAGTACCAAGTGGTTTTTCTTACTATGGCTTTGTAGTATAGCTTCAGATCAGGTATGGTGATACCTCCAGACATGTTTCTTTTGCTGAGGACATATTTGAATATCTGAGGCTTGCTGCCATTCCATATGAGTTTTGAGATCATTATCTCTATCTCTGTGAAGAATTATGCTGAAATTTTTATTGGTATCACATTATATATTAAATTGGATAGAATTGTCAGTTTCTTAATTCTAACTCTACCTATCCAGGAGCATTGGAAATCTTTCCATCTTCTCAATTCTTTACCAGTTTTGTTCTTGAGATTTTTAATGTTTTCTTTGTATAGGTTATTTACATCCTTAGTTAGTGTTATTCCAATGTATTTGACTTCTTTCATGGCTATTGAAAATGGGACAGCCTAAACTTATTTCTTTCTGTACATATTAATTATTTTCATATAGAAAGAGTACTGATTTTTTTTGTGTGTTGATTTTGTATCTTGCCACTTTGTTGAAGGAATTAATCACCTGTGGCAGTTTTGAGATGGAGACTTTTGGGTCACTTAAGTAGAAAATCATGTCATCTGCAAATAGTGCTAGTTTGGAATCCTTTTCAATTTGTTTACCTTTTATTTCTTTCTCCTGTCTTATCCCTTGGACTATGGTTTATAGTGATATGTTGAATAGCAGTGGTGAGAGTAGACATTCTTGTATTATTCCTGATTTCAGTGGGAACTCCTTGAGTTGTTTCCCATTAAGTATTATTCATGAGTTAGTTGTGCTTCATATACAGCCTTTATTGTTTTACATATAAACCCTCCATGCCTATTCTCTCTAATATTTTGATCTGAAGTGATGTTGTGTTTTCTTGAAGACCTTATATGTATCCATTGAAATAATGATGCAGTTATTGTAGTTAAGTTTATTTATGTGGTGTATAATGTTGTCTGATTTTCCTATGTTGAACCAAGCATGCATTCATGGGATGAAGCTGATGTGACATTGGTATGTAATGCTTTTACTTTGTTGTTGAATTTGGTTTGCAAATATTTTGTTCAAGATTTCGCATCTAAGTTCATAAAGAATAAAGGCCTATAGTTTTCTTTTCTTGCTATATCTCTGGTTTTGGCATTAGGGTTATGCTAGCTTGCTAAATGTAGCTGGGGAGCATTTCCTATTCTCTGGTTATATGAAAGAATCTGAGAAGAATTGGTTTTAGTTCATCCATGAAGGTTTGATAGAATTTAATCTAGAAGCCATCTGGTCCTGGAGCTTTATATTTGGGGAGGTTTCTGATTACCTTTTCATTCTCAGTTTGATGGTGTTAGTGTGTATTTCTGTTTTTCTGTCAAGAAGGCTTTGTTTTATAAACAGTGATGCATGTTTGTTTGGTGAATATGGATTTAAAATTATAATGTCCTCTTGCTGGAGTGTTCCCTTGATAAATAAAAAGTGGCTTTCTTTATACATTTTTTTTATTACTTTTGGTTTGAAGTCTACTTTGTCAGGTACAGTTATAGGAACACCTGCTTGTTTCTTATTTCCATCTGCTTGGAGTAGCATTTTCCATCCTTTAATCCTGAGGAGGTATTGGTCTGTAGTGGTGTGGTTGGTTTCTTGAATACAGCATATCAAAGGGTCCATTTTTATGATCCACCATGTTAACTTGTGTCTTTTTATGGGTGATTTAAGATCATCAATATTTAAGGGTATAACTGTAAGGTTTGAATTAGTCCCTGCCATGTTGGGGTTTGTTATGGGGTTTGGTGTCTCCTTGGGCTTTGTAATTATTTTGAGCCTGCTCTAGTTTTGGTTATTGTGATCACCTTTTTGTAGGCTCTTGAGATTGGTTGCTTGACTCTTATGTGTGGAGGATTTCATAAAGTATTATATGTGGGTTTGTCTTTGTGTTCATATGATCATAGTGCTAGATTTTAATGTGGAAAGTTTTCCTTCACCATCTATTATGAGGAATACTTTTGCTGGGTACAGTAATTTTGGTTGTAAGCCACAGATTTTTAGACTTTAAAATGCTCCATCCCAGGCCTTGCTGGCTTTCAGAGTTTCCATTGACAAATCTAAGTTAATTCTGATCAGATTGCCTTTGAATATGATATGTTGGTTCTCTCTTGATGCTTTTAACATTGCAAGGGTTTTAATAATGATGTGCATTGAAGAGTTTCCTCTTTGGTCCAGTATGGAGTTCTGCTAGCTTCTTATATCTGAATGTCTCTTTTTTTAGTGAGGGTGAAAAAGTTTTCTTCCATAACTTTTTTTTTCCTTTTTTAAAATTAGTTTTCTATTCTGCAAGTACAGGCAGTTTGGTACCATTATTAGGCTAATCCATGACCTACCCCCTCCCCATTAGCCCCTCCTTGTTCAGGAATATAAGATGTGCATTGTGGGGTTAGCCCACAGTTATTGGTATGATAAATGTCTCTGTATATCATGACCCAACATGTGGCTCTGACATTCTTTCTGCCCCCTCTTCCGCAAAATTTTCCTGAGCCATGTTGGGTTCATTTTTGGTCTGCTTGAGTGATGAGGTGTTGGCAGCCTCTGGGGCTCTGGCTTTCTGATTTGGTAGGAGTTGATTTTTCTCTGTGTTGGTCTCCGTCCCCTTGTGCTTGTATCTAGTTCATCAGGAAAACAGCACCCTTGCTTGTTTTGCCAATTTTCCTTAGTTACAGTCAGAGCCCTTTTGAGGTATGATGGGGCGGCTCTCTCCATAGTATCTGCATCTATCTGAAAAAGAGAAGCAGATCTCCAACAGAGAGTAAGTTAGCACCAGGTCAAATTAGATAACCCTTACTCTTTTTTATAGACAGTTTAATAGGTGTAGGCCCTCTTGTACCCCATGATTGATGGTAACTTGATATTGATATTGATATTGGATATGGTTTTGACTTGTTTCCAAGTTCCAGCTATGGGTCTTGTACCACTGAGGGGATCAGTTAGCAGAATCAAGAGCAGTTGGTTGCCTACCATGGCTGTGTGCCACTATTGCACTTGTGTGGGCATCACGACAGGTTATTTGCTGCTACATAGGTTGGACCATGAGTTGCTTGGACAGATATTGGTCATTTCCCACAGTCACCCATGTAGCACCTTCTGGCACTAAACACGCTGACTGTCTGGGGACTGAATCTCTCCTGGCTTCCAGCCATGCCGTTCCATTTTACATGTCAGATGCATATGGTGTTTTCAGCAATAGGGTCTTACCACTAACCTTTGATGGGTCATCAAGTACTCTGACAGAAATCTGTCATTCTTTTAGAAAACCTTGTACGTTTCTCTGATCAAAAGCTCAGTGTGGGTGATAGCACCATGCTGGTACTGGGAGTTACAGATCAGTGCCCCTAAGAAAATTAGGGAAAAAGGTAACTAATATATAGGAGTTAGAGAGGAGAGAGAGAGAGAGAGAGAGAGAGAGAGAGAGAGAGAGAGAGAGAGAGGGAGGGAGGGAGGGAGAAGGAGAGAAGGGAGGGAAGATGTAGAGGATTAAATTAGACTTGATCCTACCCTCTCCAGTGTATTGTGGTTCATGTGTTTCCTGTAAGGGCCTGGTGAAGATGCAGCCATTTGATTTACCTTTTAGGAAGTATAATTTTATGGTTCCCTTGTCGTTTGAGTCTAGATTAGTGTTTCCACCCCTTCGATGCCCTCCCCTCCATCCCAATCTCTCCTAGTGTCTAGTCCATGAAATGCTTGCTGGGTATATAAGGTATCACGGGTAGATTCATGTTAGGAGCTGTAGATTAGTGAAACTATGTGGCGATCTTTTTTTTCTGTGATTGAGTAAGTTCACTGAGAATGATGTGTTCCAGGTTCAACCATTTTTCCTCAAATTTATTTGTGTCATTTTTTCTTACTGCTGTATAAAATTCCATTGTGTAGATATACCACATCTTAGTTATCCATTCTTCTAGTGATGGACATCTGGGTTGATTTCAGCTCTTAGGTATTTTGAATTGAGCTACTACCAACATGGTTCAGCAAATTTCTCTGGCCTGTTGTTTGAAGGTTTTAGGATAGATGCCCAGTAAAGGAATAACTGTGTCTGTTGGTATCTCTATAGTCAGCTTTTTCAGGAGTCTCCATATTGCTTTCCAAAGTGGTTGTACCATCCTACATTCCCCCCAACAATGGATGAGTGTTCCTGCTTCTCCACATCCTTGCCAGCATTTATTTTCATTTGATTTTTTGATGTTTGCTATTCTTATTGGGGTAAGGTGGAATCTCATAGTTGTTTTAATTTGCATTTCTCATTGTTGCTTTAAGTTGAATTTCTCTGATGACTAGGGATGATGAAAATTTTCTTAAGTGTGTGTTTGTCATTTGTATTTCTTCCTCTGTGAACTTCCTGTTCAGCTCTTTGCCCCATTTAGTGAGTGGGGTGTTTGACTTCTTACTGTTTAGGTTTGTGAGTTCTTTGTAGATTCTAGAGGTTAGGCTTCTGTCAGTTGGATAACCCGCAAATATTTTCTCCCAATCTGTGGGTAATTTATTGGCTTTGCTTATTGTATGCTTGTCTGCAAAGAAACTCTTCAGTTTCATATGATCCCATCGGTTGAGTGACTGTATAAGATCTTGAGCTACTGGGGTTTTGTTCACAAAGTCTTTTTCCATTCCTATATCATAGAAAGTACTTCCTAAGTTTTCTTCTAGTAGTATTCAAGTTTCTGGTCTTATATTGAGGTCTTTGATCCTTTTGGATTTGAGTGTAGTGCATGGTGAAATGTGTGAATCAAGTTTCATTTCCTTCATGTGGTTATCCAGTTTGCCCAGCACCATTTGTTGAAGATGCTGTCTTTTTTCTTGCCTATATTGTTCGGGCCTTTGTTTAATATCGAGTAGCTTGACCCAAAGTCTGGGTCCTCTAGTCTATTCCATTGGTCTATACTCCTGTTTTTATGCCAGTACCATGCTGTGTTTATTGCTATGGCTTTGTAATATAGCTTTAGATCACGTATGGTTATGCCACCAGAGATATCTCTTTTGCTGAGGATATGTTTGGCTATGCGAGGCCTTCTGCCTTTCCATATGAAATTTGAGAACATTTTTTCTATGTCTGTGAAGAACACTGTAAGGATTTTAATTGGAATTGCATTAAATCTATATATTGCTTTTGGTAGGATTGTCATCTTCACAATGTTAATTCTGCCTATCCAGGAGCATGGAAGGTCTTTCCATTTTCTCAAGTCCTCCTCAATTTCTTTTTTGAATTTTTTTTAAAATTTTTATTAACATTTTCCATGATTATAAAATATATCCCATGGTAATTCCCTCCCTCCCCACCCTGAAACTTTCCCATTTGAAATTCCATTCTCCATCATATTACCTCCCCATTACAATCATTGTAATTACATATATACAATATCAACCTATTAAGTATCCTCCTCCCTTCCTTTCTCTACCACTGAATGTTTTTATATTTTTGTTGTATAGATCTTTCACTTCCTTGGTTAACGTTATTCCACGGTATTTTGTTGTTGTTGTTGTTGTTGCTAATGAAAATGGGACTATGTCCCTTATTTCTTTCTCTCTATCTTTGTCATTTGCATATAAAAATGCTACTGATTTTTGAGCATTGATTTTGTATCCTGCTACTTTGCTATAGGAGTTAATCAGCTTCAGGAGTTTTGGGATGGAGTCTCTTGGGTCTCTTACATATACAATCATGTCATCAGCAAATAGAGCTAACTTAATTTCTTCCTTTCCAAATTGTATCCCTTTTATTTCCTTCTCCTGTCTTATTGGTTGAGCTAGGACTTCCAGTACTATATTGTAGAGCAGAGGTGAGAGAGGACAGCCCTGTCTTGTTCCTGATCTTAATGGGAATTTCTCCATTCTCTCTCCATTAAGCATTATTTGGGCCTTCAGAGCTTTGTATGTCGCCTTTATTATGTTAAGACATGTACCAAGTATGCCAATTCTCTCCATTGTTTTGATCATGAAGTGATGTTGTATCTTGTCAAAGGCCTTTTCTACATCTATTGAAATGATTATGTGGTTTTTATGTTTAACCTTGTTTATGTGGTGTATTACATTGACAGATTTCCATATGTTGAACTACCCTTGTGTTCCTGGGATGAATGCCATTTGGTCAAGGTGGATAATTCTTTTCATGTGTTGTTGGATTCGGTTTGCGAGTATTTTGTTTGTTCAGGATCTTTGCATCTAAGTTCATTAGGGAAATAGGCCGATAGTTTACTTTTCTTGTGGCATCTCTGGCTGATTTTGGAATTAGGGTGATACTAGCTTCATGAAAGGAGTTGGGTAGCTTTCCCTGTTCTTCAATTGTGTGGCACAGTTTTAGGGAGATTGGTTTGAGTTCTTCCATGAAGGTATGATAGAATTCTGCTGAGAAGCCATCTGGTCCTGGACTCTTCTTTTTTGGGAGCTTTTTTTTTAAAAAAAATTACTTTTTCAATCTCCATGAGTGTGATGGGTTCAGTGAGGTGATTAATCTGCTCTGAGTTTAGCTTTGATAGATGGTATGCGTCCAGGAATTTATCCATCTCCTCCACATTATCCAGTTTTGTGGAATAGAGGTTTTTGAAATAAGTCATGAAGATTCTCCTGATTTCACTTATCTGTTGTGAACTCTCCTTTTTTGTTTTGAATTTTGTTAATTTGAGGCCTCTCATTTTTTTGCTTGATCAAATTGGCCAGGGGTTTGTCAATCTTGTTTATTTTTTCAAAGAACCATCTCTTTGTTTTGTCAATTGTCTTAATTGTTTCCTTGGTTTCAAATTCATTAATTTCTACTCTGATTTTAATTATTGCTTTCCTTCTGGAGCTCTTTTGAGTTGGATTTTTCTTGTTTTTTCCAGTGCCTTTAGGTGGATGGTAAGGTTATTGATTTGTGACTTTTCTGTCTCTTTTATGAAGGTATTGAGTGCTATGAATTGCCCCCTGAGGACCACCTTTCTTGTGACCCATAAGTTTTGTTATGATGTGTTCTCATTGTCATTCAATTACGGGGCATGGGACGGGATGTGGTACAGTGGCGAGACATAGGATGGGGCACAGGACCATGCTTGGGACCGGTAGGGTGCAGGACGGGGTGCAGAAAGGTGGCGGGATGCAGGACAGGGTGCAGGACCATCTGCAGGAGGGTGGTGGGCCATAAGAAGGGAAGGAAGGCATCAGGGTGTGGGATGGGGCATGTGAAGGCAGCAGGGTGCTATGGGATGGTTCCCAGAACTGTGACGGGGTGAGGGATAGGGCATGGGATGGCAGGAGTGTGCAATAGCTATTTGGTGAAATGGGTGGTCTACCCGCCTGCAACGGGTTCTGTGATTCCCTGATTTTTCCCCTTCTGAGTCCCCCACTGACAAGAAGACCCAGAAAACCCTTAATTTCTTGCCTTTTCTTCCCTGGGATTTGCAGAGCAGCTAGGTGGTTGCCATCTTGGCCAGAAGGTCTTCCATAATTTTGTTGAATAAATTCTCCACACCCTTTGTTTCAATTTCTTCCTCATTTTGTATACCCATGATCCAAATGTTAAGACGTTTTGGAGTACCCCACAGTTCCTTCATGTTCTGTTCTCAGGATTCTTTGAATTTATCAAATTTTTTGGACTCCCAAACTCTTTCCTCTGTCTTGTCTTCCAACTCTGAAGTTCTGTCCTCCACATGATTTACTATGCTTTTGAAAGTTCCTAGAGAATTTTTAAATTAGTTATGTACATAATCAGTGTGCAAACAGCCATGTTCATTCCATTGTTAGCCTCTTCCCTGTCCTTCCCCCTTCGAAGGGAATCTCCTTGTTGGGGATTGTGGGTCATGCATTGTAGGGGTAGTCACCAGTTATGGGGAAGAGGCAATGTCTCTGTGCTTAATGTCCCAATTAGTGGTTCTAACAATCTTTACTCCCTCTCTTCTGTGAATTTCCCTGAGCTATGTTGGTTTTATTTTAGATCTACTTCAGTGATGAGGCCTTGGGAGCCTCTGTGTCTCTGGATCTCTGGTTTCATAGGAATTGGGTGTTCTCTGTGTCTATCTCCTTCACACCTGTGCTGGTACCATGTTCACAAATAAAGCAGGACTCTTGTTTATTTCCACAATTACTCTCTGGTATCAACTGGGGTGCAATGGACTGATTGTCCTCATAGGTTCTGCATCCATCTTAAAAGGTGAAACAGATTTTCTAATGGAGAGTGAAGTCAGCACTGGATAAGTGGGATAACCATTATTATTTTAGAGAGAATTTAATAGGTGTAGGCCCTCTTGTAGCCCAAGATTGGTGGGAGATTGATATTAGAGAGCAAATTCTTTTTATTTTTTTGGATATGATTTTGACTTGTTTCCCATTTCCAGTTAGGGGATCTGTTCCACTGAGCAGATTAATTAGACAATTAAGGAGCAGTTGGTTACCCATCATGGCTGTGTGCTACTATTGTACTTGTGTGAGCATTATGTCAGGTTTTTTGCTGCTGAGTAGCTTAGACCACAAATTGCTTGGACAGATGTTGACCATTTTCCATATGAACTTTGAGATCATTTTTTTTTTTTATCTCTGTGAAGAATAATACTGGTTTTTTAATTTGTATTGCATTAAGTCAGCATATTGCTTTTGGTAGATTTGCCATTTTCACAATATTAACTCTACCTATCCAGGAGAATGGGTGATCTTTCCATTTTCTCAAGTCCTCCTCAATTTCTTTCTTCAGTGCTTTTAATGTTTTCATTGTACAGGTCTTTCACATCCTTTTAATGTTATTCCATTATATTTTATTCTTTCTTGTTGCTATTGAAAATAGGACAATGTCACTAATTTCTTTCTCTGTGTCTTTGTCTTTTGTATATACAAAGAGTATTGATTTTTTATCCTATTACTTTGCTGAAGGAGATAATCACCTTTAAGAGTTTTGAGATGGAGATTATTGAGACACTTATGTATAGTATCATGTCATCTGGGACTAGGGCTAAATTAGCTTTTTCCTTTCCAATTTGTATCCTTTTTATTTCTTTCTCTTGTCTTATTGCTTGAGCTAGGACTTCCAGTACAACAGTAAAGAGCAGAAGTGAGAGTGGACAGTTCTTCGGTCTCTCCCCATTAAATAGCATTTGGGCTTTAGGAGCTTTATATATAGCCTTTATTATGTTGAGATATAAACTGCCCATGCCTATTCTCTCCATTGTTTTGATCATGAAGTGATGTTGTATTTTGTCAAAGGCCTTTTCTGCATCTGTTTGAATGATCATGTGGATTTTGTGTTTGAGCTTATTCATTTGGTGTATTACATTGATAGATTTTAGTAAGGTGAACCAACCCTGAATTCCTGGAATGAGGCCTACTTTATCAAGGTGGATAATGCTTTTGATGTGTTACTGAATTTGGTTTATGAGGATTTTGTTCAGAATCTTTGCATTTAAGTTCATCAGAGAAATAGGCCTATAGTTTTCCTGTGGCATCTCTTCCTGGTTTTGGCATTAGGGTGATTCTAGCTTCATGAAAGGAGTTTGAGAGCTTTCCCTATTCTCTGATTATGTGGTACAGTTTGAGAAAAATTAATTTCAGTTTTCTGATGAAGGTTTGATAGAATTCAGCTGAGAAGCCCTCTGGTCCTGGACTCTCCTTTTGGGGGAGGTTTTTGATTACCTGTTCAATCTCTACGGGTGTGATAGGTTTGTTTAGAAGATTAATCTGCTCTGAGTTTAGCTTTGGTAGGTGCTATGTGTCCAGGAATTCATCCATTTCCTCCATATTATCCAGTTTTGCATAGTACATTTTTGAAATAAGTCGATGATTTTCCCAATGTTACTGATGTCTGTTGTTATCTCTCCCTTTTCATTTCTAATTTTATTAATTTGAAACATCTCTCTCTCTCTCTCTCTCTCTCTTTTTGCTTGATCAAATTTCCCAGGGGTTTATCAATATTGTATATTTTTTTCCCAAAAGACCAGCTCATCAATTTTCTAAATTGTTTTATAGTTTTGCATTCATTAATTTCTGCTCTGATCATGAATATGTCTTCACATCTATAGTTTTTTGGGTTGGATTCTTCCTGTTTTTCCAATGCCTTTTAGGCGAATGGTTAAGTTATTAATTTTGGATCTCTCTGTCTTTGTTATGAAGATATTTAATACTCTGAATTTTCCCCTAATTACTGTATTCCTTCTATCCCATAAGTTTTGGAATGATGTATTCTCATTGTCATTCAATTATAGAAAATTTTCAATTTTCATTTATTTATTGTTTAAAGGTATGTTGTTCAGTTTCTAGGAGCTGGTGGGATTCCTGCCACATCTTTTGTTGTTATTTTCTAGCATTACAGCATTTTGAACTGACACCATGCAGGAAATTATGTTCATCTTCCTAAATATATGGAGGCAGGCTTTATGGCACAGTATATGAGCTATTTTTAGAAGGTTCCATGGGCTGGTGAGAAGAATGTATAATCTGTGGATTTTGGGTAGAATATTTTATAGATGCCCACTAGATCTAATTGATCTTTTTGTTTGTTTGTTTTGTTTTGTTTTTCAAGGTAGGGTGTCATAGTAGCCCAGGCTGATCTGGAATTCCCTGTTTAATCTTAGGGTGACCTCAAACTTGTGGAAATCCTCCTAATTCTGCCTCTCAAGTGTTGGGATTAAAAGTGTGTGCTACCACACCTGGCTAGGACTATCTGATCCATGGTGTTATTGATTTTTCTTACTTCCCTGTTAACTTTCTGCTTGAATGATCTATCTTTTGCTGATAGTGGAATATTGAAATCTCTGACTATGATGGTGTTGGTAGTTATTTCTCTTTTGTTGTCAAGTAGGTTTTGCATTATGAATGGTGGTACACCTGTGTTTAGTGCATAAAGATTAATGATTGTGATATACTCTTCTTGGATCATTCCCTTGATAAGTAAGAAGTGGCCTTCTTTTTCTTTTTTTATTACTTTTGATTTAAAGTCTATTTTAGTTGACACCAGTATATCTATGCCTGCTTGTTTCTTATTTCTGCTTGCTTTGAATAACATTTTCCACTCTGTCACCCTAAGGAGGTGTCTATTTAGTGGTGAGGTGGGTTTCTTGAAGACAGTAGATTGAAAAATCTAATTTTCTGATTGGCCCTGTTAGCTTATGTCTCTTGATGAGAGTGTTAAGGCCACTAATGTTTAAGGTATTAGCTGTGAGGTTTGATGTAATCTCTGCCATATTGTGGTGGTTTATGTGGTTTGGTGTTTTCTTGGACCTTGTCATTTATTGTGCCTTCTGAGTTTGGTTATAATGGTCTCTTCTTTTTTGCACTTGAGGTTGGTTATTTAACTCTTCTGTGTGGAGAATTCCCTCAAGTACTCTCTGTAGGTTTGACTTTGTGCTCATATAGTTTTAAAGCGGACTTTTATTGTGGAAAGTTTTTCTTTCCCCATCTATTATGAGGGACACTTTTGCTGGGTAGAGTAGTTTGGGTTGGTAGCCGTAAGTTATTAGACTTTGCAGTGTTCCATTCCAGGCCCTTCTGGCTTTTCGGGTTTCCACTCAGAAGTCTGAAGTAATTGTGATGGGGTTGCCTTTATTTGTAATGTGTTGTTTATCCCTAGTTGCTTTTACGATATTCTCTTCTCAATTTTTAGAGATTTAATGATATTATGTCTTCAAGTATTTCTCCTTTGGTCCAGTCTTTTTGGACTTCTGTTAGCTTCATGTAACTTTACAGGACTTTCTTTTGAGAGGATGCAATGTTTTCTTGGATAATTTTCTTGAACAGGGACTCCATGCATTTGATCTGAATTTCTTCCCCTTCTGCTATTCCCATGATTCAAATGTTGGGGTGTATAAGGATATCCCACAGTTGCCTTATGTTCTATTCACAAAAACAGACCTCACTGAAACTTTTGGACTCATGAACTGTTTTGTCTTCCAGTTCTGAGTTTCTATCCTCCACATGGCTGACTCTATTCTTGAAAGCTTCTATAGAGGTTTGGACATCTTCAATTTGTTTTCTATTTTCTATTTCCTTTTTATGTATAGTTTCCACCCTCTCTCAAGTTCCCTTTTCATGTCATTTCTGATTTCTCGATGCTTTTTGGAATTCATCCTTCATTGATTTTAGCCAGCTGGCTATTGAGGTCCTCTTTTTTTTTTCTTTCTTTTCCTGATCTCCATCAGATAATTTAACTGGCTTTGGAACCCTTCCTGGTTCTTTTCTATTAGTTCTAACCTAGCAAAGACCGCATTCATACAATTATTGGACCTTTGTTTATTTTTACATGCTGTGGTAACTGCTGGGAGGGTTACATAGCTTGTATATTGTTTTTGGGATTCTGATCCTATTGTCTCTTCTATGTGTTGATTAGAGACAACAATTGCGGGACTGGGCAACCTTGTTGGATTTACTTGCATTTGATTTTTCATGTAATCCCCTTTGTGCAGTAGTCTGCCCATCACATTATAGGAATCTTATTTAATTTAGGAGGAAGCTGTAGTTTATTTACCCTTGAATTGTCTTCAGTGACTATTCCCTTCTATGTTTGCTTAGATTAGGCTTCTGATGGCAATGGGTCCTGTTTGCTCAGAGGGAAGGAGCCTGTGAGGCTCTGGGGGGCCTGAGATCCTGATGAAGGGGTTTGTTGCTCAGTAGTTCTGGGTATGTGACCCCATTGCTAGGTGGCCTGAGGTGACCAGGGGTAGGGGGAATGGAACAAACAGATTGGTGTTGATGCAGGGCTGCAGGGGAGGGAGGAGGTTGAGATTGTGTGATGGTTCTGTGAATAGTAGGGGTGAGGAGATGGACCATGTATTAGGGAGTGGATGGGACTGGACTGCTGGGTCCTGTGATAAGGTGGGGCGTGAATATCAGACTTCTGCAGTTCAGGTGATGCAAGGGGGAGTGGAGGGGAGATAGGTGGAGATCTCAGTGAGTGGTGGGAAAGGAGAGGGAGGGGTGATTAATAGCTTGCTGGTCATGGTCAGAGTAGCTTTCAGAAAGTACAGTAGGACCTTGTCCTTGCTTGGCATGATGGCAAGTGCAACATCAGTGGAGCTTATATGTCCCTGAGGGCAGGAAAACTGAGGAGGGAGGAAAGGGGAATGTTAGCATGCTGGTCTCTCTCCACGCATGAAGTGGAGGTGGGTGGGACTGTGGCCTTGCCTGGAGGTCACCTGTGGTGGATAAACCAAAGGAGGGAGGGAATGGGAATGCTAGTCTGCTGGTCTGGGTCTGTACATGGAGGGGCAGTGAGTGGAACTGCAGTCAGTCATGCATGGAGTTCCAGGTGGTAATAAAGCCAAAGGAGGGAGGGAAGGGGAATGCTAGCCTGCTTGTCTCATTCTGCAGTCTGCAGTATGTGAGGGGGCAGCCGATGGGACAGTGGTCCTGTGTGGGGCAAACTAAAGAAGAGACGGAAGGGGAACTCTAGCCAGGTGGTTGGAGTACTTGCCCAGCAGGGTGGCAAATGGGACAGTGGTCATGTGTAGAGGTCCGCAGTGGTGGGTAAGTCTAGGGATGAGGGAATGCTAGCCTGCTGACCTGGGCCCATTTAGCTGGCTCTTAGGGCAGGAGGAGCATCGTGGTGCCGGATGGGGATGGTGGTGGCTGGGACTGTGGCTTGGATAGCTGCTTGAGAGGATTAGGGGACTGAGATCATGGGAATCAGTGAATTCCTGCCTTTGCTCCTCCATACCCTCGTACTGGAGGTTTACTAGGATCTGCAAACCCCTAAAAACCTCAAAGAACCCCAAAGATCTACAAGGAGAGGCATAGTTAGGTGGATGCCATGTTGAATGGAAGTCTCTCTGGAGAATGTTTTCTAGTTCAATTTGATTTTGATCTTCTGTTGCCATTTTCTTTTACAGCATTCATCCTTATGTTGAGTTCCAATTTCAGGTCATGTTTTGATTTTTCTGGAAATTCATTCTTACATTTACTTATGTCTTCATTAAGCTTAGTTAGCTGGTTATTGAAATCTTGCATTCTTTGTCTCACCTTCAGTTCATTTACCTCTCTTTTGATGTCTTTCTGGTTTTCATTTATTAGTTGAAGCCTAGTGAAGACAGCTATGTGTATTTAACTTATGTGATTATTTGTTGTTGCTGTGGAATTGCTACCTGTTCTGCCATTTGCTTGATCAGGGTCTCATATCTTGTGTTTTCATTTTGGGATTCTATTCCTGTTGCCTCCTATCTGTTTTTATTTGAGACTTCCATTGTGGGATTAGGAAACCTTGTTAGAGATCTTTGAGTTTGTTGTTTCATGTTGTGTCTTTTGCATTGCAGTCTACCAAGCTCAGTGTGTGTATGTGTGTGTGTGTGTGTGGGGGGGGGGGTTCTTATTTAATTAAGGAGGAAGCAAGAGTTTTCCCTTGTAGTGTCTTCAGTGAGTTTCTGTTTTATGTTTGAATAGAATAGACTTGTGATGGCTTTTTATTTTGGGATTTGCAGGTTGTGGAGGCTATAAGTGCACTAAGCAGCTCTGGGCTGGTGCTGATTATCAAAAGTGGGATTGGAGGTCTGGGATCCCTTTAACCTGGTCACAGCTCTGTTTTGCTTGTGGCTCAGGGGCAGTATCACTTGCTGGTTCTTTTCTACTGCTCCCAGATAGTCAGGTTGTAGAGAACTCAGTTGTTCTTCCTAGCATGTGGTTGCCTGATATTCTTTTGTTCCATTTCTGAGGTAGATGTGATGCCCCAAGTAGTTACTGGGAGTAGATTGGGGCATTGGAGAGATGGTGGAGTCATTAGGTGCCACAACCCAGGCTAGGTCAGGTATGTGGGTGGTATAGGAAACAGGGGAGCATGGAAACCTCTGGGAACACTGGTGGACAGAAGAAAGGGGACTGCTGGTGGGCTGTGGGCACAATTAGAGGCGCCTGCAGGAGAACATAGGATTCAGAAGGAAGCATCAGTAGTTGGGGGAAGACAAGGAGGTATAGGCCACTATGTCCTACCTGACTGGGGAGTCAGGGGCATGCAGCTTCAGTGGTTGAGGGTACCCATGGGTCTAGTGGGTCCCTGAGAGCATGGAAATCAGCAAATTCCCAACTGTGCCCTCCTTTCCTGCCTACTGGAGGTCTGATAAGACCTGATCAAACTGGAGCTCCACAGATCTTGCCTGACATTACCCAAGGAACTGAAGTGTTGTTAGGAAGCCACCATCTTGCCCACAAGTCCCAAGATTATTTTTTCTTTTCTATCTCTTTGAAGAATGATGCAGGGATTTTTTTTTTATTGGTATTGTGTTTAATCTGTACATTGCTTTTAGTAGGATTATCATTTTTACAATATTAATTCTACCTATTATGGAACATGGAAGGACTTTCCATATTCTCATGGGCTTCTCAATTTCTTTCTTGTGTGCTTTTAAAAATTGTTTTTGTTTTTATTTATTTATGAGAGAGAGAGAGAGAGAGAGAGAGAGAGAGAGAGGGAGCAAACCAGGGCCTCTATTCACTGCAAATGAACTCCAGATGCATGCACCACCTTGTGCATCTGGCTTATATGAGGCCTGGAGAGTTGAACCTGGGTCCTTAGCCTTTGCAGGCAAGTGCCGTAACCACTAAGCCATCTCTTCAGCCCTGTTTTTTTTTTTTTTTTTCAGTATACAAGACTTTCACTCCTTGATTAGTGTTATGCCAAGGTATTTGATTGTGTGTGTGTGTGTGTGTGTGTATGTGTTTAGTACAGCCTCATTGATTTCTTTCTCTGTATATTTGTGTTTTCTGAATAGGAAGACTGCTAACTTTTGTGTGTTGACTTTGTATCCTGCCACTTTGCTGAAGGAATCTATCACCTTTAGAAGTTTCATGGTACAGTCTTTCAGGTCACTTATGTATAGAATCATGTCATCTGCAAATAGGGATGATTTGACTTCTTCCTTTCCAATTTTTCCATTTGATACCTTTCTCATGTTTTATTGCTTGGGCTAGGGTTTTCAGTAATATGTTGAAGAACAGTGGTGAGAGTGGGCACAACTTCCTTGTTCCTAGTATCAGTGGGAACTCCACGAGTCTTTCCCCATAAAATATGATTTGGGTCTTTGGTGCTTTGTGTATAGTTTTTATTTTGAGTTATAAATCCTCCATTTCTAGTTTCTCCAGTATTTTGATTATGAAGTGATGTTGTATTTGGTCAAAGCCTTTCTCTGCACCGATTGACATGATCATATAGTTCCTGTGTTGTTTATTTATGTGTTGTATCAATGTTAATTGATTTCCATAAGTTGAACCATCCCTGCCTCCCTGGGATGAAGCCTACTCGATCAAGTTTGATAATACTTTTGATGTGTTGTTGAATTCATTTTGGGAGAATTTTGTTCAGGGCTTTTGCATCTAAGTTTATCAGGGATACAGGTCTATAGTTGCCTTTTCTTAATATATCTCTGTGTAGTTTTGTATTAGGGTGATGCTAGCTTCATAGAAGGAGTTGGGGAAGGATCTCTGTTCTCCAATTATGTGAAAATGATTGAGATCAAACAGTTGTAGCTCTTCAAAGAAGGTTTGTTAGAATTTGGCTGAGAATCCATCAGGTCCTGGAATTTTTCTTTTGGGGACATTTTTTATTCCATTTTTCAAATTCTCCTCTTCCTCTTCTTCTCCTTCTCCTTCTCCTCCTCTTTCTTCTTCTTCCTCTTGTTTGAGAAAAGCACAACCCATTGGCCTTTCTTGAGAAGAGAGGGAAAGAAAAAGAAAGATTTGGCACACCAGGGCCTACAGCCACTATAATCAAACTCCAGATGCATATGCCACCATGTGCACTTACATCACCCCGAGCATCTTACTTATGTGGGATTTGAAGAATTGAACATTCATCCTTAGCCTTCACTGGCAAGTCCCTTAACTGCTAACCAATCTCTCAGCCCTTGATTTCATTTTTAATCTTGATGGACGTAATGCGTTTTTTAGGAGATCAATCTATGACTTATTTTTGGTAAGTGGTATGTATCCAGGAATTGATCCATTTCCTCTAGGTTATCCAATTTTGTGGAGAAGAGGTTTTGTAAATATGTCCTCATGATTCCTCCAGTTTCATTAGCGTCTGTTGTGCCCTCTTCCTTTTCATTTCTAATTTTGTTAATGTGAGAATTACCATTTTTGTGTGTGATCAAGTTGGCCATGGGTTATCAATCTTGTCTATTTTTTCAAAGAACTACCTCTTCATTTTTTCAAATTAAAAAATAATTTTCTTAGTTTCCATTTCATTAATTTCTGGTCGGATCTTAATGATTTCTTTCCACTTAGAACTCTTCGGCTTAGATTTTTCTTGTTTTTCCAATCCCTTAGGTAGAGGGTTAGATTATTAAATGGAACTCTCTCTGCCTTTTTTATAAAAAGGCATTTGGTTGTATAAATTTTCCCATTAGGATGGTCTTCATTAGGTTCCATAAGTTTTGGCATGTTGTATTCTTTTTTGTTTGTTAGTTTGTTATTATTTTTCGAGGTAGGGTCTCACTCTAGCCCAGGCTGACCTAGAATTCACTATGTAATCTCACATTGGCCTCAAACTCACAGCAATCCACCTACTCTGCCTCCCAAGTGCTGGGATTAAAGGTGTGCACCTCCACACCCGGCTTCATGTTCTATTTTTTATTATCATTCAATTCTAGAAATTTTATAATTTCCCTTTTGATTTTTCTTTGACCCATTTATTGTTTAGTAACATGTTTATCAGTCTTCAGGAGCTGGTGAAATTTCTGTTATTTCTCTTGTTGTTAATTTCTAGCTTTAAAGCATTATAGTCTGATATTAGGAAGGAAGTTATGTTAATTTTCCTTAATTTTTATTGACATACTTTGTGCCCTAATATGCAGTCAATATTAGAGAAGTCCATGGGTTGCTGAGGAGAATTCTATTCTGTAGAATTGATGTGAAATCTTATAGAGAAGTCTGTTAGGTCTAACTATCTATGGTGGTATTTAGCTCTTTTATTCTCATGGTGATTTTCTGCTTGGATTATCTTTCTAGTGATGATAGTGGGGTTGTGTGGTCCCCTAGTATCATTGTATTGGTATTTATTTCTGGTTTGTTTTCAAGTAGGGTTTTCTTTATAAAATATGGTGCACCTGTGTTTGGCACATATAGATTTATGACTGTGGTGTCCTCTTGTTTTATTTTTACTGTAATGAATAAAAAGTGGCCTTCTTTGCTCTTTTTAATTACTTTTGGTTTGAAGTTTATTTATAAGACATTAATATAGCCGTACTCTCTTGTTTCTTATTTCCATTTGCTCGGAAATCATTTTTCATCATTTCACCCTGAGGAGGTTGCTGTATGTAATGGTGGGATAAGTTCTTGAAAGCAACAAATTGAAGGGTCTATTTTTTTCTGATCCATTCTGTTAACTTGTTTCTTTTTATGGGTGAATTAATTCCATTAATATTGACAGTTATATCTGTGAGGTTTTATTTCAGTCCTGCCATGCTGGAAGGATTATGGGGTTTGGCGCTTTAAACTTTTTCATGCCCGCTCTAGTTTTGGTTATTGTGTTCATCCTTTTGTAGGCTCTTGAGGTTGTTTGCTTGACTCTTTTGTGTGTAATATTTCCTGACGTGTTATCTGTATATTTGGCTTTTTATTCATATAATCATAGAGCTAACTTTAGTTATGAAAAGTTTTTCCTTTCCCCATCTATTGTGAGGGATACTTTCAGTGGGTACATCAGCTTCTGTTGTAAGTTGTAGTTTTTTAGGCCATAGTTTTTTGAAGTGTTCCATTCCATGCTCTTCTGGCTTTCATGATTTCCAATGAAAAATCTCAGGTAACTTTGATGCCTTTGTATTAATGAGTTGTTCCTCTCTTGCTGCTTTTAGCAATCTCTCTTTGTTTTCATTGTTTAGAGTTTTAACAATGATGTGCCTTGGAGAGTTACTTCTTTTGTCATGTCTGGTGTTCTGTGAGCTTCTTGTATCTGGATGGACCTATACTTTGTGATATTGGGAAAGTTTTCTTCAATAATTTTGTTAAATATATTCTCTATGCCTCTGTCCTAGATTCCTTCTCCTTCTGGTATACCCATGATCCAGGTATTTGGTCAATTTAGGGTATCTCACAGTTCTTGCATATTTTGTTCATGTGATTTTTTGAATTTAACAAAGTATTTGAACTCCTGGTCAATTTCTTCTGCCTTGTCTTCCACCTCAGAGACTCTGTCCTCCACATGATTGACTCTGTTATTATGGGTTTTGAAAGAACTTTGTAAAAGCTTTATTTGTTTTGTGTGTGTGTGTTTGTGTGTGTGTTGTGTCCAGTTCTTTTTTGAAGTTGTACTTCATGTCAAGGTTTGATTTTCTTGATGCTTGCTGGAATTCATTCTTACATTTGATCATGTCTTCTTTATGCTTAATTAGATGGTTATTCGGATCCTCTAATTATTGACCACTTCAAGTTGTTTGTGTCTCTTTTGTGGCCTCTCTGGTTTTCTTCAATTAAGCTAAATCTAGTGACAAAGGCTGTGTCCTGTAAGATGATTCTGCTCAATTTCATTTCTGCAATTTTTGTTTTTTTGAAAATTTGCTTCTACTTCAGAAATTTTTCCTTGTCAGGAGCACATAGCTTACTTTGGTTTTATTTGGGGATTAAATTTCTTTTATTTCCCCTATATTTTCAAGACGTGGTGTCTTGGTAAAATCTCAGTTCTTTGACTAGCTTTTGCATTGGGGTCTACCCATCTACAGGTAAAAGTCTTATTTTATTAAGGAGGAAGCAAGTATTTGTCCTTGGAGGATCTTCAATGTGTGTTCTGTTTTAGGTTTGAACTGGATTGGAGTGTGATGGAGTTTTAACCTCAGATGCACATGTTTTCGAGGTTGCAAGTGCAACAGGGCAAATGGGGGACCTGGGAGCTCAGACCTATTCACTCTGTTTGTGCACACACTCCTGACTGACAGTTGGAGAAGTAGGAGCTGGAAAGCAAAAGGTCAGCTCCCACAGTGCAAGACTCCCCTCTGGCTGGGGACCAGGGAGTTGGGAACCAGTAGGAGGGAAGTAATGAAGCCTGGAGAAAATGTTCTGTTCCTACAGCAGGTACATAGGGTTCAAGCCACCCCAAATGAGCAGCAGTAGTACAGGGGCCAGAGAACTGGGAAATGGGGAATGAACTGGGAGAACAGGCCTATTCACTCCATATAAGCACCCTCCAGAGCAGAAGAACAGGGAGATGGGGACCCAGGAGCCATTATACCTGGAAGCCCTGAGCAAAAGGTCAGCTCCCACAGAACACACACAAGGTCCAGTGCACCCCATGCCAGAAACAGTGCTACTGGGGCTGGGGAACTGGGAGGTAGGCAAAGAACTGGAAGCTCAGGCCTACTCACTCTCAGTTAATTTTTTTGTGGGGGAGGGTTTCTGAAGTAGCATCTCACTCTAGCTCATGCTGACCTGTAATTCTCTGTGTAGGCTCAGGGTGGCCTTGAACTCATGGTGATCCTCCTACCTCTGCCTCCTGGGTACTGGGATTAAAGGCATATGCCACCACTCCTGACCTACAGTTAATTTTTTGACAATATCAATATTTATAGAATTTAATCAATGATCATATATTTTATTTAGCTTTCACTTTAAAAGCTAAGCAGTCAGTTATTAGAATAGTTTTAGGGTCACAGTAATACTGGGCAGAAAGTGCAGAGTTTCCATATACACATTTTCCCTTCCTACTACTGGCATCCTGCATCACATAGGATGTTTGTTTCTGTAGATAACCCAGCACAGACCCATCCATGTCAGTCACAATCTTCAACCTATCTTAAGGTTAAGTTTTTGGGGGGTGGGTTTCAAGGTAGGGTTTCACTGTAGCCGAGGCTGACCTGGAATTCACTATGGAGTCTCAGGGTGGCCTTGAACTCACAGTGATTCTCCTACCTCTGCCTCCAAGTGATGAAAAAGGTTAATTTTTGATGTTGTACACTGTATGGTTTTTTTTTTTTTCACTTCCTAAATACTTTATCAGTGATGTGGGTTATAAAAGAAAAATTATACAGACCAGTTAAAAAAAACAGACTCATTCAAGCTTAGTGTAATGGTAAAATATTAATATTAATAATAAAAATTATGATGTCTGTTGTAGCATGGAGACACTGTGACCTCATTAGAGTTTTTAGAAATGAACACAAAAGTACTTGAAGATGCTGAGGAGAGACCATTCCATATGACCAAGCTGTATGTACCTGTTAATTAGTGTGCATTCTCACATAGATTGGAACAGAGGGCCACTATCTTTCCTCATGATTACATCGCAAAGTGATGGCTCTCAGGTCCTTCATAAAGGCATCCAGACCTATGGATTATTTATATCACAGAAAAAAAGAATTTTCAATTGCCACTTTTCTAAAATAAATATTTGAAGGAAAATAGAAGGCAAAAAGAAACCCACCAAGTTTAGTCAAGTTGAGGAAAGCTCATCCCGTCCAGCTCTGCTCAATTGTTCCATGGAGATGATGGCAAGCCAATGGTATGTTTAATGTTATTAATACATGTTATGTTTTATTGTCTTTTGCATGTTCCAAATAAGTTAAACAAGTTTTTGGAATTAAAGCACCATTTGAGAGCTGGGTGTGCTGGTGCATGCCTTTAGTCCCAGCACTCAGGAGGCAGAGGTAGGAGGATCATAGTGAGTTCAAGGCAACCCAGAGACCTCAGAGTGAATTCCAGGACAGCCTGGAATATAGTGGAAACTTTACTTTTTTTTTTTTTAATTTAATTTATTAGTTTTCATTTCAGTGAATACAGGCAGTTTGGTACCATTATTTAGGCTCATCTGTGATCTACCCCCTCCCATTAGACCCTCCTTGTTAATGAAAATGGGTCGTGCATTGTGGAGATAGCCCCCAGTTATTAGTATGATAAATGTCTCTGCAAATCATGACCCAACATGTAACTCTGACATTCTTTCCGCCCCCTCTTCCGCAAGATTTCCCTGAACCATGTTGGGTTCATTTTTGGTCTGCTTCAGTGCTGAGGTGTTGGGGACCTCTGAGGCTTTGGCTCTCTGATTTGGTAGGAGTTGATTTTTCTCTGCGTTGATCTCCTTCCCCTTTGTGCTGGTATCCAGTTCACAGGAAAACATCACCCTTGCTTATTTCGCCAGTTGTCCTTAGTTTCAGTTGGGCCCCTTTTGAGGTATGTTGGGGCAGCTCTCTTCTTAGGATCTGCATCTATCTGGAAAAGAGAAGCAGATTCTCCAACGGAGAGTAAGTTAGCACCCGGAAAATTGAGATAACACTTACTTTTTTGATAGACAGTTTGATAGGTGTAGGCCCTCTTATACCCCGTGATTGATGGTAGCTTGATATTGTAGAGTGGGCTTGTGTTTGGGTATGGTTCTGACTTGTTTCCCAGCTCCAGCTAAGGGTCTAGTACCACTGAGTGGATCAGTTAGCCAAATCAAGAGCAATTGATTCCTCACCATGGCTGTGTACCACTATTGTATGGTTTTTTGACAAATATAGACTGACCAATCATTGTAGTACCATACAGAATAGGTTCATTGTCTTAAAAATCTGTGCTTCAGCCAAGAGCTGGAATCAATCCAGGTGTCCATCATTAGATGAATGGACAACTAAGATGTGGTATATCTATATGATGGAATTCTACATAGCAGTAAGGAAAAATGACACAATGAAATTTGAAGAAAATTGGTCAAACCTGCAACAGCTTATTCTCAGTGAATTCACCCAATCACAGAAAGATAATCTCTGCCTAGTCTCACATATCTACATGTCCTAACCTGCATATACCCAAGTTGGTGACATACCTACCAAGCATCTTGAGGACCAGACAATAAGGAGAGTGGGGACAGAGGGGAGGGTAAGGGGGGGGGGACACAAAACTGGACCCAAAAGTCAATGGTGCCATAAAAATAAAACTCTACATCCTAAAAGACAGACCAAATGGTTGAACCTCCACCAGGCCCTTAGAGGGAACACTGGATTCACAAGGCCCTGGAGAGGCTATGACAAAACTGTTCTAATTGGACCATTTTCCTCCTATTTCTGCTTCTCTCTCTCTGTCTTCTCTCTCATCTATCTGTTTTATATCACTTATCCTGTTCCTCCTTCTCTTCTTGGGCACTGACCTGTAATTCCCAGTACCAGCAGGTGGCAATCATCCACAATGAGCTTTTCATCACAGAGACCTACAAGGTTTCCCAAAAGAAGACAGATTTATGTCAGAGTGCTTGAGGACCCACCATAGGTTAGTGGTAAGACCCTAATGCTGAACACACCATACACTGTTTGTATGTATCCTGGAGCAACATGACTCAAAGCTGAAAGAGAGTCAGTCTCCAGACACTGTGTCTAGTGCTGGAAGGTGCTACATGAGCAACTTGGGGATAAAGACCAATATCGGTGCAAGCAATGCATGGTCTAAACTACTTAGCAGCAAACAACCTGATGTGATGCTCATACAAGTGCAATAGTGGTGCATAGCCATGATGGGAAACCAACAGCTCTCTATCTGGCTAACTGATCTGCTCAGTGGAATGGAACCCATAGCTGGAGCTGGGAAACAAGTCAGAACCGTGTCCAAAAATGAACCCGCTGTCCACTAAACTCTGTCTATAAAACAATGGTTATCACATTTACCCCATGCTAACTTTACTCTCCATTGGAGAGTCTGCTTTTCTTTTTCAGATAGACACAAATAATAACCACCTCATCATACCTCAAAAGGGCCCCAGCTGAAACTAATAATAACTGGGGAAACATGCAAGAATGCTGTTTTCTTGGCAAACTGGGAACCAGCACAATGGTGAAGGAGATAGACACAAAAAACAATCAATCCCTACCAAACCAGATATCCAGAGACACAGCAATGCCCAAGATCTCAACAATGAAGCAGACCTAATATGAACCCAACATGGGTCAGGGAAATTTTCAGAAGAGGGGTGGTAAGAGTGTCAAAGCCACACATTGGGTCGTGACTCACAGAGACATTTCCTCCTACCCAAAACTAAAGGCTAACCCCACAATGCAAGACCCATATACCCCAACAAGGAGGAGCTCTGTGGAGGGGGGATGACAGGGAGGAGGCTAACAATGATACCAATTTGACTGTATTTACTGACTACAAAAAAATCTGTGCTTTAGCCAGTCATGCCTTCTTCCTTCCTAACGCTGGTAACTATTCCTCTTACTATGTCCACAATTATGGCATCTTCAGAATTTAATTTGGTTTGAGTTATTGTCTTGTAATTGGTTGACAAGCCATTTCTTTTTACTGTGAAATAATGTTAACATTGCCTGGGTAAAACACAGTTTATTCTTTCACCTACCAAAAGAAATCTTAATTGCCTCTTTATTTTGGCAATTATTATTAAAGATGCTTATAGTTAGTTTAATTATAATACCTCTATGTAGGAATTTTGTCTACACATTTTTTAAGTCATTTGCAAACACACTAAGTAGTGTCATTGTGGATATCATGGTAAGAATATAGTTAGTTGTGTGATTTGTACAACTGCTAAACTGTTTTCCAAAGTAATAAAAGTAATGGCATGACTTCATTCTTAACAGCAATGAATAAAAGCACTATTGTTTTACATTATGGCCTTTGGTGGTTGTGGCGCATAAGATTTTCAGTAACTTACCAGTGGTGTAGAAATAGCTTTTCATTTTGATTATCAGTTCCCAAATGTTATATGATGTTGACCATCTTCTCATGCTTACTGCTATGTATATACCTTTTCTGGGGAGGTGGCTGCATTTTTATATATCATATGTTCTATAGTCTTCCCCACTTACCTCCCTTAAAGCTTCTTTATCTCAGTCTCATGAACTGCTTTCTAGTTTCTAGGGATTTACTCATATTTATTCCTGCCTACACACACATATTTAACAATTCAAAGCTCATCATGGGCATATGAAGGAGAAGATGCAGTATTTGTCTTTCTGAGCCTGGGTTACCTTACTTAATATATTTGTATTCCAGTTACATCCATTCGTATGCAAATTTTATAATTTCAGTTTTTTTATAGCTGAATAAAACTTCATTGTGTGTATGTACCCACCAATTTTCATTATCTATTCACCTATTGATGGGCATATAAGCTGATTCCACTTCCTTGCTACTGTGGAAAGAGCAGCAATAAGCATTGGTGTGCAAGTATCCCTGTCATAGGATACAGTCATTTGTATACATGTCCTTGAGTGGTTTAGATGGGTCATATGATAGTTTTATTTTTAGTTTCTTAAGAGGCCTCCAAACTGATTTACATAGTGCCTCCCACCTAATAGCACATTAAGCTATCCTGTTTATGACAAGTTCATACATCTATATACACATATCTGCCCCTCCCAATATTCTCCCACTCTCTCTAGTCTACCTTCTACTTCTGTTGAACCCAGTATTCTTCCTTACTTATTCCCCATGAACTATTGTCTCACCTCTGTCTTTTTGTCATCTACTGAGTTTGATTAGGGTTGCTTACATGAGCATGGATGGTTATTAACCAAGCATGGGCAACTTACCAGTGGCTATACCACTGAAAAAATAATCTTCCCCTCCACTAGAAACAATTAGCTGACAATAGCACCTTGGGAGTATCAGGTCTTCACAATACCCCCTCTGAATCCATGAAAGGATGTTGATGGGCACAGCCTTGCACAGGTCATATGAAGCTGCTATAAGTTAATGAATGTAGTGCCATGCCATGTCTGGGAGACAGAACTCCACAGCACTCCTCCACATCGTCCAGATCTTACAACCTTCCCAACCTCTCTTCTACTATGTTCACTGATACACTGAGATGATGATACAGATGTCCTTTTTTAGGGTTGAGCACTCCATAGTTGTACATTTGCACTTATTATTGGCAATTTTAATGCTCTCTGCAGTAACTGCTACCCACTGCCAAAAGAAGCTCTTCTGACAAAAGGCAAGAGTAGTACTATTCTAGGACACACATACTGATATTTAGAAGGCAGTTGAATTGTCACAGGATGTCTATTTAGCACATAAAAAACAGTAGTGAGACCTCACCTTGGACTTATGACCTTCCCAGCCATGGACTTTTTAAAGTATATTTTTATGATTTTCAAAAATATACTTGAAATATTTAGATTATAATCCCTTCCCATTATTTTGTTTTGCCTCCACTCCATACCATTTCCACACAACCCATTCTTCTTTTCCATCTACTTAGTTTTCTGTTTCATGCCTTTTTTGTCTTCCTTCATTATTCATGGTGGGATGTTGATGGACTGAATATTAGACAGGCAACAAGAGTTGCTGTAAGTTCATGAATGCAATGACCAACTCATGCTCAGAAGACAGAGTTCCAAAGTACTCCTCCCCATCTTTTGTCTCTTGCATTATTTCTTGTACCTCTTTTGCTCAATATTCTTTGAGCCTTGATGGGTGCAATAAACATGTCATTTTTAAAAAAAATTTTTTTTTGTTCATTATTTATTTATTTATTTGAGAGCGACAGACATAGAGAGAAAGACAAATAGAGGGAGAGAGTGAGAATGGGCGCGCCAGGGCTTCCAGCCACTGCAAACGAACTCCAGATGCGTGCGCCCCCTTGTGCATCTGGATAACGTGGGACCTGGGGAACCGAGCCTCGAACCGGGGTCCTTAGGCTTCACAAGCAAGCACTTAACCACTAAGCCATCTCTCCAGCCCAAACATGTCATATTTAATATTCAGTGCTTACCTGCCACTGCTTAGGACTTTGATGAGTCTTGAGTCTCATCAGTAGTTACTGCCATCTACAAAATAAAATTTCTCAGACTAAAAGTGAGAGCAGAATTAATCTATGGTATATATTTTCTTGAAGTAGGGTCTTGTTCTAGCCCAGGCTAACTTGGAATTTACTATGTAGTCTCAAGGTGGCCTTGAACTCATGGCAATTTTCCTACCTCTGCCTATCAAGTCTTGGAATTAAAGGAATATACCACCACTCCTGGCTATAAACATAAATATTTAGAGGACAATCCAATGAGAACAGCATATCTATATTCCCAAACAGCAGAGGTAGCCTCTGCATAGAACCTATGACCATCCCAACCTTTGTGTTTTGGCTAGGTTTTAGTGTCTGGCATGGGCACCCTCCTGTGTAGTGGTCCTCATATCCATTAAGGTCGTGGTTGGTTAACACCAGTTATGCTGCTATTTCACTGATGGGTTCATTTTCCTGGTTGGCCAGTTGTGCAGCTTGCCAGGCATGACTGTTGATGATTGTTCTCCCCAAGAAGACTGTATAGCACTTTCTAACACTATGACAGCTAGCCAAAACAGAGGAGGCTTCCATGCCTGCTCTAGCTTGATTTCTCAGTATTATAAAACTGATGCAGGTGGTATTTTAATAAATTGTTTTTAATTGTCTAGTTCTGGTAGGCAATGAGTGTTGGTAATAGCTTGTATTGTTTTGGGGTCTCAAGTGCTTCCCTGGCCAACAACTCTCTAGGAAATATTCTACTTCTGGATTGTGATTTTTCTGACAAGCTATGACTTCTAATCATATGATTCTTCATCTCCCAAAGGGTACTTCTGGTCAAATAACTTTTTATTATATTTTTAATTGATTAATGAAGAGTTCGTTCTCCATATGGCTCATTCATATTATCATTGGTATTGCTTAACCCTACACCTACCCTTCTTCCCTCCTATCCCCCTCTCCTGACCTCCTGTTAGGCCTTTCTATCCCTTGTATTCTATTTCTCTATTTACATATATACTGTCTTTACTATTCCCTCTTCTCCTCTTCATGGCCCATGTCTAGCTTTCTGGCCTTTGTTATTAACTATAACTTCAACTTACATGCAAATCTAAAACTTCAGTGCTAAGATCTGAAAGATTATGTTGCATCTGTTTTTCTGAACCTGGGTTCCATCATATAACAATAATTTCCAGATTCACATTTTCCTGTGAATTTCATAACTATTTTTATCATCACAGCTGAATAAAATTACATCATATATATATATCACACCTTCATTATCCATTCATCATTTGATGGACATCTAGTTTTATTTCATTTCCCTGCTATGGTGAATAGAGTAGCAATAAATGTAGATGAGCAAGTATTTCTGAAGTAGAGCATCATCTTTAGGTTGTATGATCAGAAGTGATATAGATGAGCAATATGGTCGATCTATTTTTAGCCTCTTGAGAATCCTCCACACTGATTTCCATAATGGCTGCACCAAGTTATACTCCCACCAACAGTTAATTTGTTGTTTCTCCACACCCTTACTATCATTTGTTTTCATTTAATTTTTTTATTGATAGCCATTCTGACTGGCATGGGATGGAATCTCAAAGTAGTTTTTTATGTCCTTGATGGCTAAAGATGTTGAACATTAAAATTTATTTATTGGTCATTCTTTTGAGAACTCTCTGTTTAGTTCCATTGCCCAGTTTTGATTGAGTTGCTTGCATTTTTTAGTTTTTAAAGTTCTTTTTATATTGTCAATATTAATCCTGTGTCAAATATATAGCTTGAAAAGACAGTCTCATTCTGTAGGTTTTCTCTTCTCTAGGTTGATGGTTTCCTAGCTGTATTATAGCCATTAGTTTCATATGGTTCAATTTGTTCATTGTCATATTTTCTGGGCTACTGAGTTTCTATTCAGAAAGTCCTTCCCTTTGCCTTACCTTTAGGTATTAGAAGTATTATATCTATTCTTTTCTCTAATAACTTCTGGGTTTCAGGACTTACATTGAGATCCTTGATCCATTTGGGGTTTACTTTTGTGTGTGGTAAGAGATAGTAAGAGATAAAGGTTGGGTTTATTTTTCTATGTGCAGATATCTAATTTTCCTAGCAAAATTTGTTGAAAATGCTGTCTTTTCTTCAGTGTATGTTTTGGGTCTGTTTGTCAATGATTAAGTACTGGTTTCTTAGATGTACACCTGAATCTTCTATCCTATTCAATTGATCTATGTGCCAGTTTCTGTGCCAGTACTATGCTATCTTTATTGCTATGGTATTGTAGTATATCTTGAAATCTGGTATGGTGATACCTCTATCAGTATTCTTTTTCTGCAGATAGTATTGGTTATTTGCGGTCTTTTTGCCTCCATATGAATTTTGAGATTATTTTTCTATTTCTGTGAAGAATGATACTGAAATTTTGATTAGGATTGCATTGAAAATGTATACTACTTTTGGTAGTATGGTTATTTACACAATTTTAATCCTTCCAATCCACAAGAACAGAGATCTTTCTACCTTAGGTGAGTTTCTAATTTCTTCACTCAGTTTATTTTACATATATATATATATATATGCTCAACCCTAAAAAAGGACATCTGTATCATCATCTCAGTGTATCAGTGAACATAGTAGAAGAGAGGTTAGGAAGGTTGTAATATATATGTTTTTCAAGGTAGGGTCTCACTCTAGCCCAGGCTGACCTGGAATTCACTCTGTATTCTCAGGGTGTTCGTAAACTCATGGCGATCCTCCTACCTCTGCCTCCCGAATGCTGGGATTAAAGGCATGCACCACCACACCCGGCTATATAAATAATTTTTATTTATTTGTGTGTGTTTTGGGGGTGTTGCTGCTGCAAACTACACCAGACACATATGCCATGGTTTGTATCTAGGTTCATATGGGTACTGGGCAATCAATCCAAGGCCAGCAGGCTTTGCAATGAAGTGTCTTTCGAAGGAGTCAGTAAACAGACCCTGGAAAGATGCCAGGGTATTTGCCCAGAGATGACAGACTTACAAACAAACTTGAGCCATAGTCTGCTTGCAGATAACCAACTGCCAACAAGCAGCCACTTGGTGACTTGTGACTCAAGGAAACTAAAATAACTGTTCAGAGAGCTTGCAGCTCTCACATCCTACCTTTCCTCAGTTTTGCAGCCAGAATGTCCCTACCCTTCACAATAAGACTAATACCCACCCCCCAACCACATGCCACCAAGTGCTCTCTTGTGCCATTGATTGGAACATGAGGCATCAACCTCTTAGGCTCTTCACTCAGAATAAAGCTTGTTCTTTGCCATTGAGATTCCTAGAAAATTCTTCCTTCCAAACTCACCTCAAAACTTAAAAAAAATTATATATATGTATATATGTGTGTGTATAAATAAATAAATAACTATATATATGTATATAATATAATATATATAATATATATAATATATAATATATATATAATATATGTATATACATGTACAATATATATGCTATTCTCTTTTATCCACTATTCCCACTTTCCAATACCCTAGGGGCTCTCAGTGGGGTTATGGTATTCATTATGAAGGTCTCAGTTAACTGCTGTGGGGTAGTGGGGTATGTGTTGATGCAGGATTCCCCAAGTTTATGATAAGCAAGTTTGGGTCCTATCCTGTTTTTAGCAAAGAATTGATAAAATGAATTCAAGAAGGATAAATTATTAATTACTAAAATTATTTATGGAGGAGTCACAAATTGTGGGGTTTATTTAAGTGAAAGTGGGATCTAGGAAGAAGACTAAAGCAAATCATAACCATTGGGGAATAGGAAACTTGCGCTCATGTGCAAAACACAGCATACTTTGTGAGATTAGTTTAAGAGAAATAGCTGGCACAGAACCATAAACACATGGAAGATAGAATCTAGGAGCTTGTAGAGGGAGATATAGAAGGAACACACATAGACTCTGCCCTGAGCTTCCCCATAGAAAAATGTTAAGAGGACAAAGGGTAGTGGCTTAAAGAAGAATAGCAGAGAAAAAATATCAAAGCAGAATCAAAGAAATTCAGATGAGATATGAGCAGTAAAGAGAGTAATGTCCATGGTTACCCTGAACTTAGAGAAATTACACAGGCCTAGAGTTAGAGAAAGCACCCACATGGTAGATCTATACTGGAAGGGATATATGCATATGGTATATTCAGAGATCAAAGGAAAATCCTACATATAATTAAAGCGATAAGTTATCAGAAAGTATGAAGCATAAGCAAGTAGAAAAAGTACTCTGATCAAGAAGTCTTACTCTGCTCTCCTACACAGGGCAGGGGAGCTAGACTCATGTGTATCTAAGCACAGATCACAGAGCATAGCAAGGGGAGGGGATGCAAACAAGAGAAAGCTGAAAAAACAAAACAGTCTTTGTGATGGATTGAAAATGGATTATTTCATCAGATCCAGGTATGTAAAGGGGAAGACACAATTAGTTTGTAGATTTGAGGGTGCAGGCTTCAAGGCCAGCCAACCTGGGTACTGAAGTCCAACCATCTATGTGGCATGCTAGACTGTGGGCAGCAGGGGGTGCTGCAGCTGTTGTAGATCAAACAAGAGCAGGAGGCATGAGTTCCATTTCTGCACAGAGTTCCATTCTTTAAAGTGCAAGGTGGTATCATTTTCTCTGAGCCTCAGTTCCCAACTGAAACTGCCTAAAAGAAGCCAGCTTCTTCAAATTTCTACTTTAGGGTGACCATGCCTCAGAGAATTCTTACCCACTCTATGGCTCTTACAATTTTTCTGCTCCCACTTCTAAAATGTTTCCTGAGCCATGGCAGGCCTGTTATAATTGGATTTAGTTTTGAGTTCTCTGTGACTTCTGGATTTCTGCTTTCATGGGGTTTAATTGATCAGCATGATCAATGAGCTGGGCTCATTGTCAGATTAAGAGCACTATTCAGGTTGCCACTTTGTTCTACAATTTCTGCTGGGCCCTGCCAAATGTAGTAGAATTGGCATATCTAAGGGTGGAAAGTCAGATGTCTTTTTGCTTTATTGATGGATCTTGGTTTTCTTCAGTTTTTTCTTTTCTGCATTCCCTAAAATAAAACAAATTCTACAACCAAGAGTGATACCATCTTGAGTTAAAAGGGGATATGTAAAGCTATTTGAGTTTTGGGTGTGTGATCCCATTCTTCTCCAAATAGCAGTGAGAGCTACTCTGTGAAGTCTGTGAGCTTCCTGATCATGGAATTCTGACTTTGTTTCCCGTGCCAGATATGAATTCTCTCCCACGGGGTGGGCCTCATGTCCAATCATAGAACAGTTGGTTACCAACAGAAGCTGTGTGCCATTATTTCATATATATGTACACTATGAAGGAAAATGTGTAGCACTATGAGAGCTAGCCAGGAAGGTGCTTCATTCCCTCTTGGTTTCAGCACGGTATTCAGATATTCTGTGACTGACACTTGTTGTGTCTTTAGCAGCAGGGCATTCTCTTTCAGCTCTTTGCCTCAAAACTTCTTTGTTACTGCTGAGCAGTATTCTCAGCTCTTCAGTGTTTTTAAAGTGTTTATATTTGAGGTATATCACTTACTTTGTTAGGATATTCCAAGATATACACAAAACCAAATCTAAAATGAATTGGTATCATAGAAACCTTCTTCCTAGATAGAAGACTAAAAGATAATAATCTTCAATAGGAGCTTGGAGGGAGATCATCTGGTAAGAAGAGACCTGGAGAGGGTGGGATGAAGTCTAACCCCAAAATATTTTGCCCTGTCTTGTAACTCACAGCACCAGAAATTGGTTACAACCCACACTGAGGTGTTGAGTGGACAGACCTATGAGATCCCCCAAACAAGAAAGACACCTTGTCTGTCAAAGCACTTGATTATCCACCTGAGGTGATATATTAGACCATATTGCTGGAGAAACCACATGCTGCTGACACAGAACATAGAGAGATCATGCTAAATCTGGAAGGAAACCAGCTCCCAGATGGTTAGCCAGTTAGTGTTGAAAAGAGCTACATGAGCTGCATGGGCAAATGGCCAATATTGTTGTGAGGGGACCCTGCTATATGAAAGCAACCAACCTAAGAAGATAAACACACCTGTGCAATAATGGCACACAGCCTAGATGGGTAACTAATGGCTCTCTGACTGGCTAAGTGATCTGCTTAGTAGAAAATAACCCATAGCTGGAACTGGGAACCAAGTCATAAACCTATGGAGACCAAGATTATGGACTCTATTGAAAAACTACCACTACTCCCTGGATGAGGCTACACCCAACAAAATCTCTCTAAATTAACAATGCTGTCCTCTTTAATTTATATGATCTCACTCTCTGTTGTAAAACCACCTTTTTCAGAAAACAGTGTGAACCAAGTACAGCCAAAATCTATCAACAAGACAACCATATACAGCTGACTGTCAGCAGATGAACCACTCCATGCACAGCAGCTAGGGTTCAGGTGAAACCACAGAGGAATAGGAAAGATGAGCAAGAATGCTGCTTTCATGGCAAGCCTGACAACCTGTCCCAAGGTAATGGAGACAAACACTGAGGATATTCAAATTTCACCAAAGCAGGAATCAAGTAGCTGCTGAGAGCTCAACATTAAAGCATACCCACCAAGGCTCATGCACTTTTGTTGAAGTGGGGCAGAAGTAATGTAAGAACCAGAGGATGGGATGGAATATCCAAAGCATTGCTCTCCTCCTGCCATGACTGACTGCTGCTCTCACAAGTCATAACTCACAACTCAATGGTGAATACCAGCAATACCACTGAGAGCCCTCAATGAAGTTGGGGCAGGGAGGAGGGAAATGAGGGTACCAACTTATGTATCCATACAAAGTTTCTACTTAATAAAAAATTGAAATCCATAGGGTCTAATGTTAGGACAGCCTCACCTGCTTGCTTCTTTGTTTTATTTGCTTCAATATATATTTTTACATTCTTTCACCCTAAGGTAGTACCTGTCTTGGACTGTGAGATTGGATATTCAAGCCTGTTAATTTACATCTTTTGAGGAACTCAGAACATCAATAGTCAGAATTCTTGTTGAAAAACATGTATTAATGCCTGCCATTTTGATGAATTTTTTGAAGTTTGGTAATTTCTTTTTTTTCATTTAATAATTAATAACTGTTCCAACATTGACAATTGTTTTTTATCTCCTGTAGTCTCTTGAATGTTTGTTCTTCTCCTCACTGCAAAGTATTCCACTTGCTATCTTTTGTAGGGATGACCTAGTGCTCATAAGTTTCTTTAGTATGTTTCTATCATGGAAATAATTCTTTGTTTTACAATTAGAAGAGCTAACTTTGCTATATATAGTAGCTTAGTTTGGAAGCTGTGGTCTTTAAGTACTTAAAATACACAATGCTAGACTCTTCCTGCAGACTTTTTTCATGGAAAAATCATTTCTATCCTAATGGATTTGCCTTTGTAGGTGATGAAATGCTTCTGTCTTGCAGCTTTCAATACTCTTCATTCTGTGTTTTAACCATAACATGGCATGGAGAATTTATATTCTTGTCCTATTTGACATTCTGTATGCCTTTGTTTGTTATGTGCATGGGCATCTTTTCTCTAATTTTATTATAATTTTATTAAAATATTTTCTATGCCACTGACCCAAGGTAATTCTTGTTTGTCCATTACTTGAGCATTTAGTCTTTTCAAGGTTTCCTACATTTCTCTCATGTTCCATTCATATGTTTTTTTTCAACTTCTCATTGGATTTGAATAATTGAACTTATTCATTTTCCTTTTAGTCAAGGTCTGATATGCTGTGGTCCACTTGATCTATTTCTGTTTATTAGGATCTCCATGGTAAGTTTTGTTTGACTTGAATTTTTTTATTTCCAGATTTATTTCAACTTGTTGTGACATCCGCACTTCGTCTAGCAGTTTATATTCTCTTGTAATTCATTTAGACATCTGTTTGTATACTCTAAATTCATTCAGGATTTCATTCATGCATTTATCTGTATCTTCTTTGCATTCTTTAAAAATATGTTATTTATTTATTCATTTGAGAGAGAGAGAGAAAGAGAGAGAGAGAGAGAGAGAGAGAGAGACAGAGAGAGAGAGAGAGAGAGAGAGGGAGAGAGAGGAGGGAGAGAGGCATGCCAGTACTCCATATGTACTCCAGAAATGAATAGTACCTTGTACATATGGCTTAACATGAGTACTGGGGAATCAAACTCAGGTCTTTAGGCTTTACAGGCATGTGCCTTAACAACTGAGCCATCTCTCCAGCCTTTTTCTGAGTTCTTTGTACATATCAATAGTCATTATTTGAACTCTTTGTATGGAGTTTTCTCTGTATGGTCCTCATGAGAGTCCTCTGCTATGGGGTTGGTATATCTTGACAGATACCTGTTTTTATTTTTCTTTTCTTTTCTATATTATTTTTTGGTACTTGTGACTTACCCATCTGGAGATAATACTTTGGTCAGATATTTCTGGCATACTTGTGTTGAGTATCTGGAAAAGTGTTTGGTGTTTCTTTGTGTTCATTCTGTGCTTTGCTGTGTGGGGCTTGGATTTCAGTTTGGAGGTGGTTGGTACAGATTCATGGATGAGGTGGTTTGAATCCTCTTGTATATATGATGAAACTTACACTTGGTTGTAGCCCAGATGGGCAATCTTTGTTGCCTCCTGTGTTTTGGAAAAGAGAATTGCTGAAGAGACTCTAAATGCTGAAACTCAGGTGTAGCCTTACCCCAGTGATGGGTAGATTGTGCCCATGCAATGATGGGAAAAGGCTTCCTAATGGCTATCCAGATTTGGAACTTGAGCACCCTGTTCCCAGTTAGGTTCCTTTCAAGATGTTTGTTCTTATAAGGCACATTGGGTGAGGGTTAAAGGATTTTGAAAGGGAAGAAGCTGCTGGAACTTACATGCATTCCTAGACCAGTCAAGATGCTATATGTTGATTTTGTATCCTGGAACATTACTTAGGCTGTTTATAAGATCCAAAAGTTTTCCGGTTAAGGTCAGGGAATCTTTTAAGCATAGAATCCTACCATCAGCAAAGAGGGAATTTATCTCATGACAGATTTTATTCATTTCATATTTCTCTGATGTATTATTGATGTAGTTATGAGGTTGGGCTCCATACTGAGGAAGAATGGAGAAAGTGGAACCATTTGTATCATTCCAGATTTTAAAGGAAATGCTCTCCATTCTTCCCCATTAGTATAGTTTTGGCTATGGGTTTGACATATGGAGCCATTAGCATTTTGAGATATGTTTGATCTGGACCTATTTTCATTGGCACTTTTCACAGAAATATATGTTGAATTTTGTCAATTGCACTTCCTGCATCTACAGAGAGGTTCATGTGATATCTGTCTTTAATTTTATGAATATGTATATTACATTTATTAATTTGTATATCTTAGAACAATCTTGCAACCTTGGGATAAAACCAACTTGGTTTGAGGGAACAGTTTGAGAAGTGTGATATGTAGAGGTCAGCTGATCTTGGGCTTTTGTTGAGAAGTGAGATATGTAGAGGTCAGCTGATCTTGGGCTTTTGTTGAGAAGTGTGATATGTAGAGGTCAGCTGATCTTGGGCTTTTGTTGAGAAGTGTGATATGTAGAGGTCAGCTGATCTTGGGCTTTTGTTGAGAAGTGTGATATGTAGAGGTCAGCTGATCTTGGGCTTTTGTTGAGAAGTGTGATATGTAGAGGTCAGCTGATCTTGGGCTTTTGTTGAGAAGTGTGATATGTAGAGGTCAGCTGATCTTGGGCTTTTGCTGAGAAGTGTGATAGATGGAGGTCAGCTGATCTTGGGCTTTTGCTGAGAAGTGTGATAGATGGAGGTCAGCTGGTGTTAAGCTTATCTTTGCAGTGGGGAGCAGAAGCAGAGGAAGGCATTGCTATTACTGCTTTTCATGGGTCTGATTAGGTTATTTATACCATTTGGATTTAATTACAGTAGGCCATATGTGATTATAAATTTATCTGTTTCCTTTAAATTTCTTAATTTTTTGAAATATAAGTTTTCAATGCATTTTCTTCTGATTTCAGAATTTTATTGAACTCTGTTGTAACAACTTCCTTTTAATCTCCAAGTTTATTAATTTGGATCTTCTTTTTCTTACTTTGGCTTGGGGTTAATCTACTAGCTAATTTTCTTATTAATTCTATGTATTGTTCTTTTAGTCTTTATGCTTGTAATTATGCCAAAATATTTAATATTTCTTGTCATAAGCTATATTTGGATCCTCATTGCTTTTCTAAAGCTTTGAGGTACATCATCTAATATTAATTTATTTTCACATGTGTGTTTGTATAATGTACTATGTGATGTATATAATGTACTATATATGGTATATATACATGTATGTGCCCTTGAAGCATACCATATGCTCTCCTCCAGAGTGTATCACTCACCTGCAGTAGCTGGAGTGAAATGTTGGATGTTCAGCTGTATTGTTTTCTGAAAGGGCTCATTTTTTACTAGAGTCTCTTTTAATTGATTATGGAGCTTACAGGGCTCTGTCAATTCTCATGTCTCTGCTCCCCTGCACAACCAGGGGTACAGGTGTGTTGCCACATACAACTGTTTTAGGTGGAATATGGAGATTTGATCTTAGGCAATATTAGGTCCCTTTATGCCCTCATGCTGGCACAGAAAGAGCACTAATTACTGAACCAACTCTCCAGGCTCTCTAGTATATATATTTTTCTTGTGTGTATTTGTGTAATGTACTGTGTGATGTGTGTAATGTACTGTGTATGCACATATATGTGCCCATATATACACATTATTAAATAAAAATATTGTATGGACACATCACGTGTTGGTATGATTTCCCTCCTCCCTATCCCCATTCCACCAAGTGCCCTCCTCAGTGGGACTGCTGGTATTCACCATGGCATTGTGGGTTATGAGTTGTGAGAGCAGCAGTCAGTCATGTGTGTGTCAGGAAGCAATGCCTCTTGATACTCCCTCCAACTCTTTCTGCCTCTTCTGAAAAATTCTCTGAGCTTTGGTGAGTGTGTTTTCAGTCTACTTCAGTGATGAGCTCTCAGCAACTTCTGGATTTCTTCTCTGGTACATTTGTGTATCCTCAGCGAGTATCACCACTACCTGGTGCTGGTTGTCAGAAATACCATGTGTGGTGGTTTGATTCAGGTGTCCCCCATAAACTTAGATGGTCTGAATGCTAGGTTCCCAGCTGATGGATATTTTGGAATTAATGCCTCCTGGAGGGAGTGTATTATTGGGGATGGGTTATGGATGTTATAGCCAGTTTCCCCATGCCAGTGTTTGGCACGCTGTCCTGTTGCTATTGTCCACCTTATGTTGGCCTGGTGGTAATGTCCACCCTCTGTTCATGTCATCGTTTCCCCCGCCATCGTGGAGCTTCCCCTCTAGCCTACAAGCCAAAATAAACCTCTTTTCCCAGAAGCTGCTCTTGTTTGGGTGATTTCTACCAGCAATGCAAACGGGACTGCAACAGTAAAGTGGCCGAGGAGTGGGATTGCTGCTAGACACCTGACTGTGTGGCTTTGACCTTTTGGAGGTGATTTTCAAGAGGAATGTGAAAGGATTTGAAACCTTGATCTAAGAGATGCTTTGCAATGCTATAAGTACAGCCTGATGGACTATTCTGGTCAGAGATGCAAGACCTGAATGTAGTAAGAACTATGGACTGCGAGGTTTGGCTTATGAAGGTGAGAAAAAGAGCTTTGCTTGGACTGGGCTATAGTTTCTTCTCAAGTCCTTCTCAATTTCTTGAGTTTTTTTTTTTTAATTTGTTCATTTTAATTTATTTATTTGAAAATGACAGAGAGAGAAGGAGGCAGAGAGACACACACACAGAGAATGGGTGCACCAGGGCATCCATCCACTGCAGAAGAACTCCAGATGCATGTGCCCCCTTGTGCATCTGGATAACGTGGGTCCTGGGGAATCGAGCCTCAAACCAGGCTCCTTAGGCTTCACAGGCAAGCACTGAACTGCTAAGCCATCTCTCTAACTCCCTTGAGTTTTTTTTTTTTTTTTTTTAATAATGGTTTCATTATACAAGTCTTTCACATCCTTGGTTAGTGTTATTCCAAGGTATTTAACTTTTTGTTGTTGTTGCTACTGAAAATGGGGCAGCCTCGCTGGTTTCTTTCTCTCTATAAAGCTACTTATTTTTGTGTGTTGATTTTGTATTCTGCCACCATACTGAAGGACTTTATCACCTTTAGAAGTTTTGAGATGGAGACTTTTGGGTCACTTATACATAGGATTATCGTCAAATAGGGCTAACTTGACTTCTTCCTTTCCAATTTGGACCCCTTTATTTCTTTCTCCTGACTTATTGCTTGGGTTAGTAGTTCTAGTACTATGTTAAAGAACAGTGGTGAGAGTGGGCACCCCAGTCTTGTTCCTGATCTCAGTGGAAACTTCTTGAGCTTTTCCCCATTACGTTTATGTGTGCTTTGGATGCTTTATATATATAGCCTTTATTGTGTTGAGATGTAAACCCTCCATGCCTATTCTTTCCAGAACTTTGGTCATAAACTGGTATTGTATTTTGTAAAAGGCCTTGTCTGCATCAACTGAGATGATCATGTAGTTCTTATAGTTAAGTTTATTTATGTGACGTATTATGTTAAACAGTTTCCATGTGTTGAACCATCCCTGCATCCCTGGGATAAAGTCTACTTGACTAAGTTAGATAATGCTTTTTATATGTTGTTGAATTCTGTTTGTGAGGATTTTGTTTAGGAACTTGTATTGAAATTAATTATGGATAGAGGCCTATAGTTCTCTTTTCTTGTTGTATCTCTTTCTGGTTGTGGTATTAAGGTGATGCAAGCTTCAAGAAAGGAGTCAGGGAGGATTCCCTTCCCTCCAATTATGCAAAACAGTTTGAAGAAAATTGGTTTTAATTCTTCAATGAAAGTTGGGCAAGAGGCCAGCTCCTACAGTGGCTTATGTACCCTCTGTCTCAGGGGAATAGGAATTTGTGTACCCAGGGGCCAATCAACCCAGAAACCAGATCCAAAGGCCTACTTCCACAGCCCACATGCAGAGTCAAGGCCACCCAAGTACAGCAGCAGGGGTACTGTACCAGGGGACTGGGAGGTGGGGAACCAACTAGAATCTCTTTCCTACTCACTCTGCACATGCACCCTCTGGAGTGGGGTTCAAGGAGTTAGGGACCTAGGGGCCAATCAATCAGGAAGATGGAGCAAGGGGCCTGCTTCAGGAAGATGGAGCAAGGGGCCTGCTTCCATAGCATACTTTCAGAATCCAGGCAGCCCTAAGCCAGCAACAGCAGAAACACCTGGGACTAGGGAATCGGTGTATAGACCCTGTGGAGCAGGGGATCTGGGAATTGGGCATCTATGGGCACTTCAGTCAGGAAGATGGAGTGAAGAGCCTACATAAGCAGCCAGAATACAGGATCCAGGCAGCCCAAAGCTAGCAGCAGGGGAACCAACCAGGACCAGGGAAGTGGGGGCTGGGGTAAGGGCGGCAAGGATATCTGGCCTACTCACTCTGCAAGTGCACCATCTGTAGCAGATCTTTCTTTGTATTCCTTCCAGGGCGATGGACCTTGGAGAAATCTTTTCCTGAGCTCCTGGGTAAGAGCAGAGTGCCTTATGGGTTTAGGTTTATTTCCTACAAGTAAATTTGGAATTTCACAATATGGGCATCTCTGATGAGTGGAGTTTTCTCCATAGCAGGTCTTTCCTATTGTCACAGTACAGCAAAGTTTCTCTTCATGGTGCTTCTCTCTTTAACAATTACATCTGCTTTCTTAGCAGCACTGTGGATTTTATCCTGTCTTAACATTTTCTATGTTAAACAAAATTGTTGTTATGTTTAAGTTTGAAGTATGTTTAACAGCATATAACATCAGCTTCTAGACCAGTTCCAGACAGAGTCCTTGTTCCCCTCTGAAACTTGATGAGGCACGTTTGTGTTTCTCTTAGCATTGTTTTTTTTTCTTTTTTATTTATTGTATTTTATTAGTTATTGTGGTGGTTTGATTCAGGTGTCTCACATAACCTTAGGTCTTTTGAATTCTAGGTTCCCAGCTGATAAAGATTTGGGAATTAATGCCTCCTGGAGGTAGTGTATTGTTGAGGGTGGGCTGATGGGTATTATACCATTTCTCCTTGCCAGTGTTTGGCACAATCTCCTGTTGCTATTGTTCACCTTATGTTGGCTGGGGGGGGGGAAGGGATATCTACCCTCTGCTCATGCCATTGTTTTACCCTGCCATCATAGAGCTTCCCCTCGAGTCTATATGCCAAAATAAACCCTCTTTTCCCAAAAGCTGCTCCTGGTCAGATGATTTCTGCAAGCAATGCTAACCTGACTGCAACAGTAATATTGGCACTGAGGAGTGGTGTCAATTTCTGCTAGACACCTGACCATGTGGCTTTGGCCTTTGGGAGTTCATTTTCAAAAGGAATGTGGAAGGATTTGAAACCTTGGCCTAAGAGATGCCTTACAGGGATGTAAGTACAGCTTGATTAACAAACTAGTACCCCACCTGGAATTATGGAGTGCTAGAAATGCAGGAAAGAGAGGGCCATTGAATTTGCAACATGGTCTTGTGTTTTGGAAATGACAACGAACAGTGCTGAGCACTCCTCTGTCACTTCTTGTAAGCACTATGATGCCTTCCGAGTCACCCCAAGGTCACTGCCATCTGAAAAGAGAAGCTTCTCTAGCCAAAAGTGAGAGTAGCATTAATATATGGCTATGAACATTAATAGAAGTGCTTACCAGGCAGTTTGGTGAGCATAGTGTGTATATACATACACACACACACACACACACACACACATACACACACACACACACAGATATATATTAATATGTTTAGCCATACACCAGCAGATGTTACACTCCAAGGGCTCATGACTTCCCCTGTCACAGATTTTCAGTATCAGGCATGTATTCCCTCCCTTGGAGTGGGTCTCCTGTCCAATTAAAGAGTGTTCAGTTTTCTCCATAGCAGACATGCCATTATTGCACCTGTTGGCTCATTTGGCCTGGCTGGCCAAATTTAAGGCTTGCAGTGTTCTTTTTTTTTTTTTTTTTTTTTTTTTTTTTTATCTCCACTGGTGATTTCTTTCTCATGCATGGAGGTGCATGCAGTGTAGCTTATTCCAGCTTTCTTTTAGTTGGTCTACAAAGAGGAGGTTTTCAGCTCAGATCCAGGAGGGTTTCTCAGTGACGTTGCAGCCCAAGTGTGTGGAGTCTTCAGCAGTAGTGTCTTACTCTCAATTCCTGGTGTGGAAACAACAGCCTTTACAATGGCCTGTGATTATTATTATTTTTTGGGGGGCAGGGGAAGATATTATCCCATCCCTGGCACTGAAAAATTCTAGTAGCAAATTATGTCTGCTAGGCATGCCATTGTCAAAATGGTAGGCTTCCATATGACTTATTCATACCCTCTTAATCTTGATTAGCCCTCCCCCCTTTCCTTTACTCAGTATTTTCCCCTTACACCATTCAGGCCTTTCTACCGGCAGTAATCTGTTCTACTTACATATATGTAATATCATCTTATTAAACCTGCTACCTCCCCCCACCCTTTCTTTTCCCTTTATATCCCCTTTCTAGTTTACTGGCCTTTGCGACTGAGTTTTATTTGAATTCACATACATTTTTAGCTAGGATCCACATATGAGAACATGTGGGGTTTGGCTTTGGGGGCCTGGGTTAGCTCACTAAGTATAATCCTTCCCAGATCTGTCCATATCCATGCAAATTTCATAATTTCAGTTTTATTTGCTACTGAATAGAACTCCATTGTATAAATATACCTCATTTTTATTATCCCTTCATCAGTTAAGGGACTTATAGGCTGGTTCTATTACCTAGATATTATGAATAGAACAGCGATAAACATGGTTGAGCAAGTGTCTCTAAGGTAGTGATACAAATCTTTAGGATACATGCCTAGGAGTGGTATAGCTGGGTCATATGGTAAATTTATATTTAGCAGTTTCAGGAACCTCAACAGTAATTTCCACAATGGCTGTACCATATTTCATTCCCACCAACAATGTATGAGGGTTTCTTGTTTTCCTCAGCCTTGCCAGCATTTATTGTCATGTCTTTTCTAGATGATGCACATCCTTACAGAAGAAAGATGGAATCTCAGAGTAGTTTTAATTTGTATATCACTGATGGTTAAGGATGTAAAACTTCTTTTTAGATGTTTATATGCCATCTGTATTTGCTCTTTTGATAACTCTTTTATTTATTCCATAGCCTATTTTTAATTCAGTTGTTTGATTTCTTATTATTTAGTTTTTGGAGTTCTTTATATACTTTAGGTATTAATCCTTTGTCAGATGTACAGCTGGCAAAGACTTTGCCCCCTTTTATAGGTTGCCTCTTTGCTCTATTCACAGAATCCTTTGCTTCACAAAAGCTTTGTAATATCATGAAGTACCAATGGTTGATTAGTGATTTTATTTCCTAACCAAATGGGATTATATTCAGAAACGTGTTGCTTATGCCAATGTGTTGAAGGGTTTTCCCTACCTTTTCCTCTAGCAGTTTCATAGATTCAGGTCGGATATTAAGGTTTGTGATCCATTTGGACTTAATTCTTGTTCACGAAGAGAGATAAGGTTCTATTTTCATCCTTCTACAGATACATATCCAGTTTTCCCAAAATTATTTGTTGAAGAGGCTGTCTTTTCTCCAATGAGTGTTTTTGACATTTTTGTCAAAGATCAAGTGGCTAAAGCTGCCCTGACTTGCAACTGGGTCCTCTATTCTGTTCCATTGATCTATATGTGCATTTTTTGTTACTATGGATCTGTAACGTAGAATAAAATCAGGTGTGGTCATACCACCAGCCTTATTTTTGTTGCTCAGAATTTTTTTAGATATTCAAGGGTTTTTTGAGCTTCCAGATGAATTTTGGGATTATTTTTTTCTATTTCTGTGAAGAATGCCTTCGGAATTTTGATGGGGATTGCATTACATGTGTAGATTGCTTTTGATAAGATTGCCATCTTCATAATATTGATTCTTCAAATCCAAGAACATGGGATGTCTTTCCATTTCCTAGTGTAGTTTTTGTCTCGAGTGTTTTGAAGTTTTCATTGCAGAGAACTTTCACTTCCTTGGTGAGGTTTATTCCAAGGTACTTTATTATTTTTGATGCAATTGCAAATGGGAATGATTCCCTGATTTCATCTTCAGCATTTTTGTTGTTAGCATGTAGGAAGGCTACTGATTTTGTGTGTTTATTTTGTATTCTGCTACATTGCTATACGTGTTTATCAGCTTGTGGTGGTTTAATTCAGGTGTCCCTCATATACTTAGGTTTTTTGAGTGCTAGGTTCCAACCTCATGGAGATTTGGGAGTCTTTTCTTCCTGAAGTCAGTGTATTCTTGGGGGTAGGCTTAGGGGCATTATAGCCAGTTTCCCCTTGCCAGTGTTTGGCACACTCTCCAGTTGCTATTATCCATTTTATGTTGCCCAAGAGATGATGGACACTCTCTACTCATGCAATTCTTTCCCCCCTACCATTATGGAGCTTCCCCTCAAATCTGTAAGTCAAAATCACCACCACCCCCACCCCCACCCCACAAGCTGCCTTTGGTCAGGTGGTTTCTGCCTGCAATCTGAACCTGACTGCAATATAGCTCTAACAGTTGCTGGTAGAGTCTTTAGGGTCCTTTATGTATAGAGTCATATCATCTGTAAATAATGATAGTTTGATCTCTTTCATTCCAATTTTTATCCTATCCCTTTTATGTGTGTCTCTTGCCTCATTGCTATGGCTAAGATTCCCAGTACTCTATTAAGCAAAAGTGTGGAGAGTGTAAACCCTGGTCTTGTTCCTGATTTTAGTGGGAAAGCTTCAAGTTTTTCTCCATTTAGTATTATGTTGGCTATATGCTTGTCATAAATAGCCTTTATTATGTTAAGACATTTTCCTTATATTCCCAGTTTCTGTAGTACTTTTTTTTTTAATTAATTAATTTATTTATTTGTGAGCGACAGACACAGAGAGAAAGACAGATAGAGGGAGAGAGAGAATGGGAGCGCCAGGGCTTCCAGCCTCTGCAAACGAACTCCAGACGTGTGCGCCCCCTTGTGCATCTGGCTAACGTGGGACCTGGGGAACCGAGCCTCGAACTGGGGTCCTTAGGCTTCACAGGCAAGTGCTTAACCGCTAAGCCATTTCTCCAGCCCTCTGTAGTACTTTTTATCATGAAAGAATGTTGAATTTTGTAAAATGCTTTTGCTGCATGTAATGAGATAATCATGTGATTTTTGTCCTTCAGTCTTTCATATAGCATATTATATTTATTGATTTGCATATTTGAACCATACCTGCATTTCTGGGGTAAAGCCTATGTGGTCAGGATGAATATCTTTCTGATATATTCTTATATTCCGTTTGCCAATATTTTGTTCAGAATTTTTGGATCTATGTTTATGAGAGATACTGGTCTATAATTTTCAGTTTTTGTTCTGTCTTTGTCTGGTTTTTGTATCAGGATGATGCTGGCTTCATAGAAGGAGTTTGGTAGAATTCATTCCTTTTCTATTTTATGGAAAAGTTTGAGAAGTAGTGGTGTTAGTTCTTCCATGAAGGTCTGGTAAAATTCACCAGTGAATCTATCTGGGCCTAGACTTTTTTTAGTTGGGAGATTTTTTTTTTTTTAATTCCTTGGGTCTCTGTATTGTTATAGGTCTATTTATGTGGTTAATATCATCATTTAATTTTGTTACATAATGTGAATAACAAACATCCACTTCTTTCAGATTTTCCAACTTAAAGTTCTTATAGTATGTCCCAATGATTTTGTGAATTTCTTTGGTATCTGTCATAATGTTGACTTTTTTATCTGTAATTTTGTTAACTTGTGTTTCTTCTCTCTTTTCTTTTCAGTTTTTCTGAGATTTTATCAATCTTGTTTATCCTTTTAAAGAATCAACTCTTTGTTTCATTGCATCCTTGGATTGTTTTTGCTTACTATTTAAGTAATTTCTCCCCTAATCTTTATTATTTCTTCCCATTTACTAATTTTTGGTTTCCCTTATTCTTCTGTTTCTGAGACCTTAAGTTTTGAGTTTAAGCATTGAGTTTTTTACCTTCAACCTTTCCAATTTATTAATATAGTACTTAAAGTTATAAATTTCCCACATAGAACCACCTTCACTGTGTCCCAAGGGTTTTGGTACATTGTGTTCTTATTTTCATTTGATTCTATGAATTTTTTGATTTCCTTCTTTATTTAATTTTTATTTTTATTACAATTTCTATGCTTACAGACAATAAACCATGGTATTTCCCTCTCCTCCCCAATTCTCTCCTTTATAATTCTGCTCTCTATCATATCCTCTCCCTTTCTCTATTAATCTCTCTTATAATTTGATGTCATCATCTTTTTTTTTCCTGTTATGAGGGTCTTGAGTACATATTGCTAGGCACTCCAAGGTCATGTATATCAAGGCCAATTTCTGTCTAGATAGTTGCATTATAAGGAGTAGTACCCTTCCTTTGGCTCTTACATTTTTTTCTGTCACCTCTTCCCCAATGGATCCTGAGCCTTGGAGGGTGTGATAGAGATGTTTCAGTGCTGGACACTCCTCCATCCCTTCTTCTCAGCATTAGGTAGCCTTTTGGGTCACCCAGTGGTCATAGCCTTCTGAAAAGAGAAACTTTTTGCTTACTGGGCAAGATGGCGACCACCTAACTGTGCCACACATCCCCGGGAAAGAAAGGCAAGACATTAAGGGCTCACTGGGTTTGTTAGGGGGAGCAATCTCCAATATATTGACAGTGGGAGGGCACAGAGGGAAAAAACAGGGAATCACTGATTCCCTCATGGGTGGGCAGGTAGCCCACACCTCCCCGCAAACAGCCTCCATACCACAGTCCCAGATTCTGGAAACTTCTGCACTTACTGTAGGAAAATGGTCCCAGGCCAACATACTTCCACTTGCCTCTCTGCACAGGGCCAATCTCCCTGCTAGCCCTGCCTGTGAGTGACCTTGGCCAGACTATGCTTGTTGGCCCATTGAAGCTCAGGCTCCATTGACCATTTTTTTTTTTTTTTTTTTTTGCCAAACCCACACCTCTGCCGATCCCTGCTTGTGCAAGCTTAGCCTGCGCAGCACATTTGCTTACTTACTACTCTGGCTGCCACCCATTCATGCATGAGTCCAGGCCCATTGCAACTTCCCACTTGAGCTCAGACTGCCTCTGTCTGTTGCTTATGTGCTAGCTCAGGTGCCAGGCCCTCAAAGTATGCCGCACTGGCCAAGCACCATGGTCCTGTTGCAGATCAGCTAGGACTGCTTCTGGGTCCTTATATGCTTGGTACCTTAGTGTCTCTCTTAGCGTGTGCGCAGGCAGCTTTGACACTGCAGCTTTGGCAAGTGAGAGCCAAAGCCCAGGCTGTTTGGCAACTGCCTCAGGTTGCTTCAGCTTCCCATTGGGCTTGAGCCTACATGCTCATACACTGTGATGGGCAGACCACAGCACAAAAGAAATAACATGAAAAATCAAATGCAAGAAAATCAGTTAGATCACCCAGTCCTACAATGAACATCTCTAATAAAAACATAGAAGAGTCATTAGGATCAGAACACCAATGAAGCTATGAGCAATGAGACACTGACCAAGCTACTGGTAGAACTTGCAGAAAAGCAACAAAGGACCAATAATTGTGTGGATGCTGCCATCACTATACTAGACCTAATAGATAAGAAAATGGGACGACTTCAAAGACAGTTAAGAGATATGAAGGAGAGTGAAAAGAAAGAGGAGCTCAATATCAGCTGATGATACAAAATGAAGACATAAAGAAATGCAAGGATGAATTCCAAGAAGCATTAAGAAAATCAAAAAATGATGTGGAAAAGGAGCTTGACAGAGGGATAGAAATTATGCATAGAAAAGTAGTAGAAAATTCAAACCTAATTGAACAACTCCAAAGCTCCCTAGAAGCTCTCAAGAACAGAGTCAGCCATGTGGAGGATAGAAACTCTGATTTAGAAGACAAGATGTAAGAAACAGTTCCCAAGTTCATAACTGTCAGTAAGTTCAAAAGTTTCTGTGAACAGAACATGAGGAGATTATGGGATACACTTAAACATCCTAATATCAGGACCATTGGAATACCAGAAGGAGAAGAAATTCAGACCAAATGCATGGAGAATTTATCTAACAAATTAATTGAACAAAACATCCCCAGTCTCTTAAAAGAAAGGCCCATCAAGATACAAGAAGCTAACAGAACTCCAAACAGGCTGGACCAAAGGAGAAATTCTCCAAGATATATTGTAATCAAGACTCTAAACCTTGACACCAAAGGGAAAAATTCTAAAAGCAACTAGGGAAAAACAGCACACCACTTTTAAATGTAACCCCATCAGAATTACTCCAGACTTCTCACTGGAAACCCTGAAAGCTCGAAGGGCCTGGATTGAAACAGTGCAAAGTCTAAAAAAGTATGGCTTCCAACCCAAATTACTCCACAGAGCAAAAGTATCCCTCATAATAGATGGTGAAAGAAAAACTTTCCATGACAAAACTCAGCTTTACAATTATATGAACACAAAACCAAACCTACAGAGAGTAATTCAGGAAATTCACCACAGAGAAGAAACAAATAATCAACCTCAAATGCCTACAAGAAGCAGATCACAATAACCAAATTCAGAGTAGGCACAATACCATCACAATATGACAGGGATTAAACCAAATCTCACAGGCATTACCCTAAATATTAGTGACCTTAAATCACCCATCAAGAGACACAAGCTAACAGGATGGATCAGAAAATTAGACCTCTTAATCTGTTGTCTTCAAGAAACACACCTCACCACTAAAGACAGACACCTCCTCAGGGTGAAGGGGTGGAAAACAATATTCCAAGCAAACAGAAAAAAGAAACAAGCAGGCATAGCTATATTAATATAAGATAAAATAGGCCTCAAACCAAAAATAATCAAAAAAGACAAAGAAGGCCACTTCCTACTTATCAAGGAAATGATACATTATAATCATAAATCTGCATGCACCAAACACAGAGGCACCACAGTTCATAAACCAAAACTTACTTGACAATACAACAGAAATAAGCGTCATAGTTGGGGACTTCAATACATCATTATCAGGAATAGACAGATCCTCCAAACAAAAACTCAACAGGGAAGTAAGAGAGCTCAACAAAACCATAGATCACTTAGACCTAATGGACATCTACAGAACTTTGCATCCCAAATCTACAGGCTACACATTCTTCTTAGCAGCCCATGGAACATTCTCTAAAATAGACCATATACTTGGTCACAAAGCCTGCCTCCACATATTTAGGAGGATTGACATAATTCCCTGCATGATATCAGATCACAATGCTATATTGCTAGTAATTAGCAACAAAAGAACCCCAATGGCACCTGGAAACAGAACAGCACACTTTTAAACAATAAAGGGATAGTGGATGAAATAAAAAATGAAATTGCAAAATTTCTAGAAATGAATGACAATGAGAATATATCATACCAAAACTTATGGGACACAACGAATGCAGTCCTCAGGGGAAAAATCAAAGCACTCAACACCTTCATTAAAAAGCCAGAGAGATCCCAAATCAATAACCTAACCATCCACCTAAAGGCACTGGAAAAGCAAGAAAAATCTATCCCAAAGAGCTCCAGAAGTAAAAAATCCAATTAAAATCGGAGCAGAAATTAATGAATTAGATACTAAGAAAACAATTAAGAAAATTGACAAAATGAAGAGCTGCTTCTTTGAAAAAATAAACAGGACTAGAACCCCCTGGCCAATTTGATCAAGCAAAAAGAAGTGATGCTTCAAATTAACAAAATTCAAAATGAAAAAAGGAGACATTACAACAGACATAAGTGAAATTGGGAGAATCATCAGGACTTATTTTAAAAACCTCTACTCCAAAAAACTGGATAATGTGGAGGAGATGGATAAATTCCTGGATGCATACAATCTTTCAAAACTAAACTCAGAGGAGATTAATCTCCTAAAAGAACCTATCACACTCATTGAGATTGAAAAATTAATAAACAACAAAAAAAACTCCCTAAAAAATGACTGCAGGGCCAGATGGCTTCTCAGCTGAATTCTATCAAACCTTCATGGAAGAACTCAAACCAATCTTCCTCAAACTGTGCCACAAAATTGGATAACAAGGAAAATCACCCAACTCCTTTTACAAAGCTAGTATCACCCTAATTCTAAAACCAGGCAGAGATGCCACAAGAAAGGAAAACTACAAGCCTATTTCCCTGATGAACTTAGATGCAAAGATCCTGAATAAAATCCTGGCCAATTGAATCCAGCAACACATCAAAAGCATTATCCACCTTGACCAAGTGGGATTCATCCCAGGAACACAGGGGTGGTTCAATATACAGAAATCTGTCAATGTAATACACAATATAAACAAGGTTAAACACAAAAACCACATGATCATTTCAATAGATGTAGAAAGGCCTTTGACAAAACACAACATCACTTCATGGTCAAAATATTGAATAGGCATGGATTGTCTATATCTCAACATAATACAGGGTATATATAATGCTCCTAAAGCCCAAATAATACTTAATGGGGAGAGACTGAAGGAAATCCCATTGAGATCAGGAACAAGACAAGCTTTCCTAAAAGAAAGACAGATTTCTTTCAGAGTACTTGATTTCCTACCAAATGTTGGTGGTAAGACCCTACTGCTGATGACACCTTATGTTGTTGACACGTAAAATGGAATGGCATGGCTGGAAGCTGGAAGAGAGTCAGTCCCAAGACAGTCAGCACGTCTTGTGCCAGAAGGTGCTACATGCACAACTGGGGGAAAATGACCAATATCTGTCCAAGAAATTCATGGTCTAACTTACTTAGGAGCAAATAACCTGTTGTGATGCTCACACAAGTGCAATAGTGGCACACAGCCATGGTGGGAAACCAACTGCTATTGATTCAGCTAACTAATCCCCTTAGTGGTACGATACCCATAGCTGGATCTAGGAAACAAGTCAGAACCATATCCAATTATAAGCCCACTCTCCATTAACAAGCTACCACCAATCGTGGGCTACAAGAGGTTCTACGTATATTAAATTCTCCATAAAAATGTAAGGGTTATACTGTTTATCTGGTGCTAACTTTCTGTTGGAGAATCTGCTTCTCTTTTTCAGATAGATGTAGATCCTAAGGAGATAGCCACCCCTTCATCCCTTAAAAGGGCACTGGCTGAAACTAACAACAATTGGTGAAACAAGCATGGGTACTGTTTTCATGGTGAACCAGGTACCAGCACAAGGGTGAAGGAGATCAACACAGAAAAATCAACTCCTACCAAATCAGAGAGCCAGAGACCTAGACGTCTCCAACACCTCATCACTGAAGCAGACCAAAAATGAGCCCAACATGGCTCAGGGAAATTTTGTGGAAGAGGGGGCAGAAAGAATGTCAGAGCCACATGTTGGGTCATGATATGGAGAGACATTAATCCTACCCATAACTGTGGGGTATGTCCAGAATTCATGACCCATATACCTCAACAAGGAGGGGTCAGGGGGAGGGGGTAGGTCATGGATGAGCCTAACAATGGTACCAACTGGACTGTATTTGCTGAGTACAAACCTAATAATTAATAAAAGACAACCTTAGAATAAATATTATTAATAAACTAAAAAAGTAAAAGAGACAAGCTTCTCTAACTAGAAGTGAGAGTAGCATTAATATATGAACATGAACATTAAATGTAGTACCTTCAGTGCTTCTTGGTGAGAATAACATATACATTTATCCAGACAAAAACAGGCTTTATACACTAAATCTCATGAGCTCCCCTGCCATAGGCTTTTGATTAGGTTTTTAGTACCAGGTATGCATTTCCTCCCATACAGCAGGCCTCCAGTCCAAATCCAGAGTAGTTGGTTTCCCCAGAGCAGACATGTCACTATTTCACTTGTCCAGTCATCTGTCCTGACTGACCAAACCTGAGGCATCCAGTGTCCACTGTTTTCACTGCTGATGATTTCTGTCTCCCAAAGCATTGCATACAGTGCAACTTTTTCCAGATTTCAATTGGATGCTCTACAGGGAGAAGGTTTTCTTCTCAGCACCAGCTTCATTTCTAAGTGATTTTGCCACTCAGGCATGTTAAATCTTCAGCAATAGGGTCTTACCATCTGTTCCTCAAGGGAAACCAAAGGCCTTAGAAATAGCCTGTAATAATTTGGAAGCAATCAGGACCTCCTTCCAACTCACTGGAAGGTATCCTATCCCTGGCATGAAAAATTGCTAGTAACAATCTATGGCTTCTGGATGTGCCATTATTCAAAAAGTAGATTTTCCTATGTCTTATTCAGAATATCTTGAATTTTATTTGACCCTGCCCCCAATCTTTCACACACTCTCTTCCCCTGGCCTTTCTTAGTACTTTCCCATCTCTGTAATCTGTTATTCTACTTACATATACAAAATACCATTCATTTAAGCCCTTCCTTCTCCTCCATGCCTTATATACTTTTTATAGTTTACAGGCCTCTGCTACTGATTTTTTGTTGCAGGTCACACATAAGTTTGTACATTTGTAGCTAGAATCCATATATGAGAGAGAACATGTGACATTTAGATTCCTGGGCCAGATTACCTCACAGGACAAGGTCTACCCATTTCCCTGCAAATTTCATTTTTCTTTCCCACTGAATAGAACTCCATTGTGTAAATATACCACTTGTTTATTATCCATTCATCTGTGGTGGGACATCTAAGCTAGTTCCATTTCCTACCTATTGTGGATAGAGCAGCAATAAACATGGTTTTGGAAGTATCACTAAGATAGTGAGAAGAGTCATTAGGATATATGCGTAGGAGTGCTGTAGCTGGTTTACATGGGAAATCTAGGTTTAACTGCCTCAAGAACCTCCACACAGTTTCCACAATGGCTGTGCCAGATTATATTCCCAACAACAGTGTCAAAAGTTTCCCCTTTTTTTGCATCTTGCCAAACTTTTTTTTAATTAAAAAATTTTTTTTAAATTTTATTTATTTATTTGAGAGTGACAGACAGAGAAAGAGGCAGAGAGAGGAGAGTGGGCATGCCAGGGCTTCTAGCCACTGCAAACGAACTCCAGACACATGCGCCCCCTTGTGTATCTGCCTTGCCAAACTTTATTGTCATTTGTTTTCTTGATGGTAGCCCTTCTGACAGGAGTGAGATGGAATCTCAAAGTACTTTAAATTTGCATTTCCCTGATGATGTAGAACATATTTTTTAGATATTTATATGCCATCTGTATTTTTTCTGATGAGAACTCTCTATTTACTTCCATAGACCATACTTTAGTTGGGTTGTTTGATTTCTTATTGTTCTGTTTTTTTGAGTTCTTTGTATATTCTGGATATTAATCCTTTGGTAGATGTGTAGCTGGCAAAGATTCTGTAGGTTGCCTCCTTGCTGTATTCCCAGTGTCCTTTGATGTACAAAAGCTTTGTGATTTCATGATATCCCTGTGGTTGATTAGTGGTTTTATTTCCTGAGCAATTGGGGTTATATTCAGAAAGTCATTGCCTATGCCAATATGTTGAAGGATTTCCCTTTTCTTTTCCGCTAATAATTTCAGAATTTCAGGTCTGACATTAAGGTCCCTGATCCTCTTGGACTTGATTCTTGTGCATGGAGAGAGACAATTATATATTTTCATCTTTCTACATCAGATATCCAGTTTTCCCAGCACCAGTTCTTCAAGAGGCTATCATTTTCCATTGAACATATTTGGCATTTTTATCAAAAATCAGATGGCTGTTGCTGCCTGGATTAATATCTGGGTCCTCTTCTGTTCCATTGATCTACATGTCTGTGTTTGTGCCAATACCATGCTGTTTTTGTTACTATGGCTTTGTATTATAGCTTAAAATCAGGGATGGTGTATCACCAGCCTTATTTTTGTTGCTCAAAATTGTTTTGGCTATTTAAGGTTTCTTTTGTGTTTCCAGGTGAGTTTTTGGATTGCTTTTCCTACTTCTGTGAAGATTGCCTTTAGAAATTAATGGGGATTGCAGTAAATGTGTAGATTGCTTTTGGTAAGATTGACATTTTCACAATATTGATTCTTCCAATCCAAGATCCTACTTGAATGTTTAAACATTCTCATTATAGGGATCCATCACGTCCTTGGTTAAGTTTATTCCAAAGTACTTTATTATTAGTGTTTTTTTGAGGCAATTATGAGTGAGAGAGATTCAGATTTCATCCTCCCCATGTTTGTTGTCAGTATATAGAAAAGCTACTGATATCTGTGTGTTTGTTTTGTATCCTGATACATTGCTAAAAGTGCTTATCAGTACTAACAATTTACTGGTAGTGTCTTTTAGCATCCTTTATGTATAAAATCATGTAATCTGCAAATAATGGTAACTTGATCTATTCCTTTCCAATTTGTATCCCTTTTATGAGTGCTTCTTTCTTTATTGCTATAGCTAAGACTTTTCATACTATATTAAGTATAAGTGGGGACAGTGGACACCTTTGTATTGTTCCTGAATTTAGTGTAAAAACTTTAAGCTTTTCCCCATTTAGCATTATGTTGGCTGTAGGTTTGTCATAAATAGCTTTTATTATGTTGAGGTATGTTCCTTCTATTCCCAGTTTCTACAATGCTTTTAAGATGAAGGGGTGTTGGATTTTGTTGAATGCCTTTCTGCATCTATTGAAACAATCATGTGATTTATCCTTCTATTAACTGATCATGTGATTTATCCTTCAGACCATTTATGTGAGGTATTACATTTATTTATTTACATATATTTAACAATCCCTGCTTCCCTAAGATAAAGCCAAATTGGTTGGGCAAAAAATCTTTCTGATACATTTTTTTTTTAAATTAATTTATTAGTTTTCTTTTCAGCAAACACAGACAGTTTGGTACCATTGTTTAGGCTCATCTATGATCTACCCCCTCCCATTGGACCCTACGTGTTGATGTAAATGGGTCGTGCATTGTGAAGTTAGCCCACAGTTATTGGTATGATAAATGTCTCTGCAAATCATGACCCAACATGTGACTCTGACATTCTTTCCACCCACTCTTCCGCAAAATTTCCCTGAGCCATGTTGGGTTCATTTTTGGTCTGCTTCAGTGCTGAGGTGTTGGGGGCCTCTGAGGCTCTGGCTCTCTGATTTGGTAGGAATTGATTTTTCTCTGTGTTGGTCTTCCTCCCCTTTGTGCTGGTATCCAATTCACAGGAAAACATCACCCTTGTTTGTTTTGCCAATTGTCCTCAGTTTCAGTTGGGCCCCTTTTGAGGTATGTTGGGGCAGTTCTCTCCTTAGAATCTGCATCTATCTGAAAAAGAGAAGCAGATTCTCCAACAGAGAGTAAGTTAGCACCCGTAAAATTGAGATAACACTTACTTTTTTGTTAGAGAGTTTGATAGGTGTAGGCTCTCTTGTACCCCATGATTAATGGTAGCTTGATATTGGAGAGTGGGCTTGTGTTTGGGTACGGTTCTGACTTGTTTCCCAGTTCCAGCTATGAGTCTAGTACCACTGAGGGGATAAGTTAGCCAATCAAGAGCAGTTGGTTCCTCACCATGACTGTGTGCCACTATTGCACTTGTGTGGGCATCACATCAGGTTATTTGTTGCTAATTAGGTTAGACAATGAGTTGCTTGGACAGATATTGGTCATTTCCCCCAGTCACCCACGTAGCACCTTCTGGCACTAGACATGCTGACTGTCTGGCGACTGACTCTCTCCTGGCTTTCAGCCATGCTGTTCCATTTTACACATCAGCTGCATATGGAGTCTTCAGCAATAGGGTCCTACCACTGGCCTTTGGTGGGTCATCAAGTACTCTGACAGAAGTCTGTCATAGTTTTGGGAAACCTTGTAGGTTTCTCTGATCAAAAGCTCATTGTGGATGGTAGGCCCAAGCTAGAAGTGGGGGTTACAGGTCAGTGTCAACTATTAAATTGAGGAAAAAGATAACTAATATACAAGAGTTAGAAAGGAGAGAGAGAGAGTGGAGAGGGGGAGAGGGAGGGAGGGAATATGTAGAAGATTTAGGTTAGTCTTGATCCTACCCACTCCAGTGTCTTGTGGTTCAGGTGTTTCCTGTAAGGGTCTAGTGAAGGTTCAGCCATTTGGTCTGTCTTTTAGGAAGTAGAATGTTATGGTACCATTGCCGTTTGGGTCCAGATTATCTGATACATTCTTATATTATGTTTACCAACATTTTTTCAGAATTTTTGCATCTATGTTCATGAGGGAGATTGGTCTGTAATTTTCCTTTCTTTTTCTGACTTTGTCTGGTTTTAGTATCAGGGTGATGCTGGCTTCATAGAAAGAGTTTGGTAGAATTCCTTCCTTTTCTAGTTCATGAAAAAGTTTGAGAAGTAGTGGTGTTAGTTATTCCATGAAGGTTGGTAAAATTCACCAGTGAATCAATCTGGGCCTGGAAATTTTTTAGTTGGGAGACTTTTTATAACTTCTTGTATCTCTTTACTTGTTATAAGTCTGTTTTAATCATTTATCTCATCTTGATTTACTTTTGGTAGGTCATATGAGTCAAGGAAATCATCCATTTCTTTCCGTTTCAAACATAGAGGCATATATATTCTTAAAATATGTCCTTATGATTTTTTGAATTTCTTGTTATCTGTTGTAATGTTGCCTTTTTCATCTCTAATTTTATTGATTTTTGTCTCTTCTCTCTTTTTTTTGGTCATATTTCCTAAAGGTTTATCAATCTTGTTTATCCTTTCAAAGAACCAACTTTTACTTTCCTTGATTCTTTGGATTTTTGTCTTGGTTTCTATTTCATTAATTTCTGCCCTAATCTTTGTTACTTCTTTATGTTTACTGATTTATGACTTGCCTTGTTCTTTTTCCAAGGCCTTAAAGTGAAGCATTAAATTGTTTACTTGTGAACTCTCTAATTTTTTTTTAATTTTTTTTAAAACTTTTTTTTTTAAATTTTATTTATTTATTTGAGAGCGACAGACACAGAGAGAAAGACAGGTAGAGGGGGAGAGAGAGAATGGGTGCGCCAGGGCTTCCAGCCTCTGCAAACGAACTCCAGACACGTGCGCCCCCTTGTGCATCTGGCTAACATGGGACCTGGGGAACCGAGCCTCGAACCAGGGTCCTTAGGCTTCACAGGCAAGTGCTTAACCGCTACGCCATCTCTCCAGCCCCTCTCTAATTTTTTTAATATGGGCACTTATAGCTATAAATTTCCTTCTTGGGACTGCCCTCATTGTGTCCCAAAGGTTTTGGTATATTGTGTTCTTATCATCATTTGATTCTATGAATTTAATAATTTCCTTTTTGATTTCTTCAATGACAAATTCATCATTCAATTGTGAACTGTTTAGTCTCCATGAATTGCTGTATGCTTTGATGCTTTTCTTCTTGCTGATTTTCAGTTTAAATCCATTGTGGTTAGATAGAGTACAAAGGATAATTACAATTTTCCTGTATTTGTTGAGATTTGCTTTGAATTCTGATATATGTTCTATTTTAAAGAATGTTCCATGTGCTGCTGAGAAAAGTGCATATTCTGCAACATTTGGATGGAATGTTCTGTAGATATCTATTAGGTCCATTTGTTCCCTGACATCATTTAATCCAGATGTCTCTTTGTTTATTTTTGCAGGGATGATTGGTCAATTGATGAGAGTGGGATATTGAAGTCACTCACTAGAATTGTGTTTTGGGTTATCTGTGACCATAAGTCTAATAGTGTTTCATGAAATTGGGGACCTCCATGTTAGGTGCATATATGTTTAGGATTGTAAAGTCTTCCTGTCAGAGTGTTCATTTAATAAGTATAAAATGACCTTCTTTATCTTTCCTCATTAATGTTGGTTTGAAGTCTATCCTGTCAGATATTAGGATAGTAATCCCTGCTTGATTCCTAGGCCTATTTGCTTGAAATACCATTTTCCATCCTTTCATTCTAAGGTGGTGTCTATCTTTTCTTTAGAGTTGAGTTTCTTGGAGGCAACAAATGGAATGATCCTGCCTTTTAATCCAGTCTGCAAGCCTGTGTCTGTTGGATGGTGCATTGAGGCCATTGATATTAAGAATTATTATTGAAAGGTATGTATTTACTCTCGCTATTCTTCTTATTTTGTAATGTTTCCTATTTCCCCTTTACTTGTTTGTTTTAGCTGTTATTTTAGTGTGGTTTGGTTTTTCCTATTTCCTCCTGTGTGTGTTTTGCTTTCTCTTGGGCATTAAGAATTCCTTCAAGTATTTTCTGTAGAGCTGGTTTAGTTGTCATAAATTCCTTTAGCCCATTTTTGTTATGGAAACTCCTTACTTCTCCATCAATTTGGATAGATAGCTTTGCAGGATAAATTAATCTTGGTTGATAGTTGTTATCTTCCAGAACTTGGAATACATCATTCCAAGCCCTTCTGGCTTTTAAAGTTTATGTTGAGTAATCTGCAGCTATTCTGATGGGCTTACCTTTGTAGGTGACTTGCTTTTACTCTCTAACTGCTTCCAATGTATTTTATTTGGTTTGTGTGTTTAGTAGTTTAATTATAACATGGCAAGGAAGGTTCTTTCCTGGCTTTGTCTGATTTGTATTCTAAAAGCTTCTTGTATCTGCATTGGCATTTCTTTCCCAGTTTCAGAAAAAAAAAAATTTCTATGGTTTTGTTGAAAATGCCTACTAAGCCTCTGGATTGAAATTCTTTTTATATTACTGTCCCCTGATTTCTTATGTTTGATCTGTCCATACTGTCTCGATGTCTTGAAATTTCCATTCATACCTTCCTATTAGCTTGTCTTTCTCTTTGTTGGAATGCATTAGGCCTGCCACTTGGTCTTCTAGTATACATATTCTGTTCTCTCCTTCATCCATTCTACTGGTGAGATTTTTCACTGAGTTTGTTATTTGACTGACTGTGTTCTACAGAACTAGAATTCAGCCTATTTGGTTGTTTTTTGTTTTTTTTTTTCCTAGTATTTCTATTTCCTTACACATGTCTTGCAATGACCTCCTCATGTCATTATGCTGGGCCTATATTCTCTTTCAGGAGTTTGTTTTCTTCTTTAAATTCTTTTTCTTTCGTTGATTTCTTGGAGTATAGATACAATCATGTTTTTAAAAATCTTTTTCAGTCATTTCAGACTTATTGGTGATAATTTATGATGGATTTATTATTTTGGGTGTGATTGTATTGTCTTGATTCTTTGTGTTTCTTGTATTATAATGTTGCAATTTTTGCATCTTGAATTGATTTTATACTTAGTTTTTCTACTTATCTCTAGTGTTCTTAGATGGAGTGATCCACATTTATATACTTTCAGGATATGAGTTTAAGGTGCCAAATGTAGCTCTTGTGCCCCAATCCAATGACAGAAGTAATCCTAGGTGTTGAGTTTGCTTGTTAAGCAAGTATTCCAGTGGATTGGGAGGAACAATTTACTGGCAAATTCTAAACTTCAACTCAGCAATATACACATTCAATAATGACCAGCACAGAGTATGCAATTATGGGGATTAAAACAAACAGTCTTATAAAGCCAAAATCCCTAAAGGTGTGTATTGCTCTACATCCTTAATTTTCTCACATGTGAGCTAGAGATTTAATTGGGTATCAGGTTGTCAGGCACTGACAAGCACAGGCTGGAGCCTTCAGGAGAGGGGCCTGAGCTGCCAGCCACTGCTATGGATCCCTGGGCTACAGGAGGCCATTCCGTCAGAAAGCCAAGCACAGCTGAACTTGGGCTTTGCCAACAGCCATGTGACCTTTGCCCAGTTGCCTAGGAAACTCATCAGACAGCACCTTTACACAGTCCACCCCTGGAGTCCCTAGATCACCTGATCCCCCACCATTGAGTATATGTTGGAATGAATGTTCCCATAGGAACCCTGTATGTCCAATTTCCCTAGGACCCTTGCCCCACCCTCAGATGCTGTAAACCCATTTCCTGACAATAGACTGAGAGAGCTGGTCACACTGAAACTCCTCCCATAAGCTTTTTACTTTCACATGCTCACTCACCCTGGTTGTCTGGCCATCTTTGGGGGGGACCATGACCAGCCCCTAGTGCTAGAACCCAGGAACCCACAGCTGGTGCCTGTACAGGGACTCTATAAGATGGGCAGGGTAGGTGAGTGAGCTCCCAGAGGGACTGGGAGACATGGGCCCATGTAGCCTTCCTCCATGTGTTTGAGGGCTGGCAGGTTTCTCTTTTTCTTCCTTTATTTTTGGTTCATGCCATTGTGTAGGACCAGATATAATGAACTGACAACTGGTGTCTCGGCCTAGGCCATTCTCCAGTATTGACAGAAGGCCAGCCAACCTCTGCCTGGACCCTGACAGCCCACTGGGTGTTGTCAAAAACTTACTATTTCTCTTTCCGCCTTCAAATGGAAGCTATTTTTTCTCTTTTTGCTTCTTTACTTTAATATTGTCTCCCACCAAAAGGAATCATATTCATAGATCATGGCCTCTCCTGAAAGTTAAGGGAATTAACCTTCCCCTGAGGGAGGCCAGCTCCTTTTGGGAAGCCCTCCAGGTCATCCCCTGGATGATTTCTGAGCATTCATGTGGCCCAGCCATGTAGACCCACATAGCTTATCTGGCTAGGAAACTAAAAGTTCAAGAAGGAAATTTCCACTCACTCCCTTTAAGCAGTAAAACTGTGAGCCAGTTTTGCAAGTACTCCAAAGCAGCTTCAGAGTCAGGCAGCGGGCTCACATGTGCCCAGACAATGGCACGTCAGCCCATGCAGGGCCCATATCTCCACTTCCTCTAGTGGGCTCCCTCCTTTTGGCATCCCTGTGGGCCACCTCCTTTCCCAGCAACTTCTTGGTGGCCTCAGGGACAACCCTCCTTTTGGGAAGCCAGGCTCAGACTCTGGTAGTCATCTCAGCCAGTCTCAGCCATTATCTCCACGTGTAGTATATAACGAACCCTAGGTGAGTGCCCAGGAGCATGGTGGGTATGAAGCTGGGCAGGGATGAACTAAGTTGTATTCAAGCCCTGCTCATTCTCTACAGTGCAGGAACAAAAAACAGCAAGAACAAGAACAAGAACAAGAAAAGAATAGAAAAGAAGGTTTAATTAAAGCCTAAGGTCAACTAATGTTTTATTTAACGATTTCCATACTTTGTTACATGATATCATAAATATACTTACTAAGTTTATATTCTAGATCAACTTCAACTTTCATAGAATTATTGAAAACAACAGAATTCTCTGTGAGGTGGTGACTTATAATTTGTCTCAGATATTTTAAAACAAAACAAAACAAAAAGATTATAATGTCCTGTAAAAGGAGAGGCAACTGACCTGATTTCTAGGCCAGCCAGCTTCAAGATAGAAATAAAATTTGCCTTACATAGTGGTACTTAGATCAATATGTTAAATTATGTGGATGAAGAAGTGAATGTGGAATCTCATAGTTGTTTTAATTTGCATTTCTCTGATGATTAAGGATGATGAACATTTTCTTAAGTGTGTGTTTGCCATTTGTATATCTTCCTCTGTGAACTGCCTGTTCAACTCTTACCCCAATAAGGATAGCCAACATCAAAAAATCAAATGAAAATAAATGCTGGCGAGGATGTGGAGAAGCAGGAACACTCACTGTTGGTGGGAATGTAGGATGGTACAACCACTTTGGAAAGCAATATGGAGACTCCTGAAAAAAGTTGACTATAGAGATACCAACAGACCCAGTTATACCCTTACTGGGCATCTACCCTAAAACCTTCAAACCACAGGCCAGAGAGATTTGCTCAAACATGTTTGTAGTGGCTCAATTCGTAATAGCTAAAAGCTGGAATCAACCCAGATGTCCATCACTAGAAGAATGGATAACTAAGATGTGGTATATCTACACAATGGAATTCTATATAGCAGTAAGAAAAAATGACACAAAGAAATTTGAGGAAAAATGGTTGAACATGGAACAGATCATTCTTAGTGAACTTACCCAATCACAGAAAAAAAATCGACACATAGTCTCACTCACATACAACAACTAACCTGAATCTACCAAAGATACCTTACATACCCAGCAAGCACCTCATGGACTAGACACTAGGATGAATGGGGAGGGAGGGGAGGGCATCGAAGGGGTGGGAAACACTAATCTGGACCCAAAGGGCAAAGGTACCATAAAATTCTACTTCCTAAAAGGCAGATCAAATGGCTGAACCTTCACTAGACCCTTAAAGGAAATACCTGAACCACAAGACACTGGAGAGGGTAGGATCAAGACTAACCTAAATCTTCTACATCTTCCCTCCCTCCCTCTCCCCCTCCCTCCCTCTCCCCCTCCCTCCCTCTCCTCTTTAACTCATGTATATTAGTTATGTTTTTCCTCATTTTCTCAGTGGACACTGACCTGTAGCCCCCACTACCAGCATGGGGCTATCATCCACAATGAGGTTTTGATCAGAGAAACCTACAAGGTTTCCCAAAACAATGACAGACTTCTGTCAGAGTACTTGATGACCCACCAAAGGCCAGTGGTAAGACCCTATTGCTGAAGACTCCATATGCAGCTGACGCGTAAAATGGAACATCATGGCTGGAAGCAAGGAGAGACTCAGTCCCAGATAGTCAGTGTGTCTAGTGCCAGAAGGTGCTATATGGGTGACTGGGAGAAATGACAAATATCTGTCCAAGCAACTCATGGTCTAACCTAATTAGCAACAAATAACCTGATGTGATGCCCACACAAATGCAATAGTGGCACACAGCCATGGTGGGGAACCAGCTGCTCTTGATTTGGCTAACTGATCCCCTCAGTGGTACAAGACCCATAGCTGGAGCTGAGAAACAAGTAAGAACCATATCCAAACAAACCCACTCTCCAAGATCAAGCTACCATTAATCATGGGGTACAAGAGGGCCTACACATATTAAACTCTCTATCAAAAGAGTAAGTGTTATCTCAGTTTTACGGGTGCTAACTTACTCTCCTTTGGAGAATCTGCTTCTCTTTTACAGATAGATGCAGATCCTAAGGAGAGAGCTGCCCCAACATACCTCAAAAGGGGCCTGACTGAACCTAAAGAAAATTGGTGAAATAAGCAAAGGTGCTGTTTTCCTGATGAACCAGATACCAGCACAAAGGAGGAGACCAACACAGAGAAAAATCAATTCCTACCAAATCAGAGAGCCAGAGCCTCAGAGGCCCCCAACACCTCAGCACTGAAGCAGACCAAAAATGAACCCAACATGGCTCAGGGAAATTTTGTGGAAGAGGGGGCAGAAAGAATGTCAGAGTCACATGTTGGGTCATGATATGCAGAGACATTTATTGTACCAATAACTGTGGACTAACTCCACAATGCACGACCCATTTACATCAACAATGACGGCCCATTGGGAGGGGGTAGATCATGGATGAACCTAAACATTGGTACTAAAATTCCTGTATTTGCTGAAAAGAAAACTAATAAATTAAATTAAATTAAAAAAAAAGATGTGAATGTGTAGGAAAGACTTTTCAGGCTAAACCTAAACACCATGCCTAAAGTTAAAGATTTTTCAACTTTTTACAAACTCTTAAAAAACAAAACAAAATAATTTTCTGGCTAAAATATGTTGGGATGGCTTGCTTAAGCTTTATCAAATTTAAGTCAAGGGTTATACTAAAATTTAGCTGGCTATTTTGGCTCAAAAAGACCAGATTCTGTTCTATTGATTGTAATCTGTCTCATTTTTGGGATCTTAAGTCCAGTGCTTATAACAAAATTAACTCTTAAGACATATTGCTTACTTTAGGGTACAGCCTCATACTCAAACAATGGTCCTCATCTGAGAAAAATAATTTCAAGCTCTGTGGTTCTGTTTCCAATGTTCTCTGGGTAATTGGTACCCACACAGGTATATGAACTAAACAAAGATGTTTTCAAATACAGGTACTAAGACTTTATACTGTCTTACTTGTCCTTTTCTGACAATCTATAGGTTAAAATAATTAGTTTGTAAATCAACTGGTATTGTTTTCAAGAGTGATAACCTGTTCTTCCTATGTTTATAAATGTTAGATATTTAACGTGTGAGATATGCCTACTTCCTATGCCTCAGATATATGGCTTATCATGTCACAGTAAAACAAAAATTTAAAAGATTAGACAAAATAATTTTAGAAGCTCTTGTGACATTCTTTAACTAAATCTACTTCAGTAATCAAACATGCTCTATAGGTACATACATCCAGGCTGGTGTAACTTCCTTTCTAATTCCTTAATCACCTATGTAGAAGCCAAAGCCAATTGGAATCATCAGAGCAAGAAGCACCAATAATTTGGCCTGTGCTTCCAGGTCATGAGGCCATTGGAGATGATGGGACACTACTACACTGGTCCCCTGGTAAACCACTTGTCTTCCTGTGCAGGGAGGATATAGAGACCAAAGCAAAATTGGTGTACAGTATGAGACACCAGTAAGGTGCACAGATCAGTGGGCCACAAGTTCCTTAGTGGGATTCTGGCCATTTTATTCCGTTCTGTTGGATCTTGGTCTCTCCTGCTTCTCTGCAGTGTCTAAGAATAACCTACACTCCTTCAATTTTCAGAACAGTGTATTTTGCTGTGGTTTTTCTTAAATCCCTCCCTAGGCTAGTTTGGCTTGTCTCCTTTGTTGCCATCTTACCCAGAAATCCTCATTAGGTTCTTTAAAAAAATATTTTACTTATTCATTTCCAGAGAGAAGTGGAGGAAGAATGGTCATGCCAGGACCTCTTGCCACTAAAAATAAGCTCCAGATGCATGCACCATTTTGTACATTTGACTTTACATAGGTACTGGAGAATGAAACCTGGGATTCAGGCTTTGAAAACATTTAACCTCTAAGCTATCTATCTGGCCCTCAAATCTCATATACTTATGAATTTACAAAGCACAGTCTGAGAGCAGAATCTCTAATAATTACATTGGCTTAAAATATATAGCTATCTATAAATTTCTTTAGTACATTCTTGTAGCTTGAGTGAAAAGTGACTCTTGATTCTTCCTGTGGAACATGACCAGTGGGTAGACTTTTTAGTCATTGGAGATATATTCATCACCACATGTCCATTTTATTGAATCTTTTCTTCCTCCTTTAGTCCAACACTCAGTAATTTTTTTCTCCTTTACTGTATTTGAAATCAGTGATATTTTTTATGCTTTCAAGCTTTAAGGTACTATCCCAGATGTCTATTAGGACCTGCTTCAGCTGTGTCTGTGTAGACATTCTATGTCAGTCATAAGACAGTGCTAGCATATTACTAAACTCTGTATTCAATGCTCTCCCCTTCTACATTTTGTTACATATTATCCAGATCTAAATCCAACTATAGTTTCCAACTAAGTTAGATCTGTTTGCTTTTCAGTTTATGCTGTATGGTAGTTTGGATGTGAATGTTTATCCCCATAGCCTCAGGTTAAGCTTCTGCTTCAGTCTACATAAACCTGCTGGAGGGGGTGTGCCACTGGAGGTAGGTCTGAATTCTAGCCCAAAGGCGTGTGTAGAACAGTTTGAACTCTGGCTCTGCTTGCTTGGGATGCTGGCTGTTGGTTTTTTTTTTTTTTTTTTTTTTTTCATATACCGTTTTGTCTCTGTTTGGATATATGTAAGTAAGTAGCTCCTTCCACCATTGGTGGAACTTACCCTGGATCTGTAAGCCTGAAATTAATGCCCTCTTCCCACAAATTGTGTCTGTTTAGAAATTTGTCCCAGTGATGTGGAGCTGATTGCAAGAGGCTGACATTTACTAGCCAGTACTTCAACAGTTTTAAACAATAATCATTCCCCCCCCCCCACAGTAGAAGAACTGTACTTCACCTTTCAACCATTATCAGATATGTGCCTAGTCATTTGTTAGAAGCAAATGCAGTAGTCACTCCCCACCCCCTCCATATTTTCCTACTTCTCATTTGTTGTGAGATGACTGCAGATAATTATTCAAAATGGGTAAAGTATCAGTCAATTTTGCTGTCACACATAGTAGAAACAATGTCAATTATCTCCAGGCTCTGTAAAGTCTGTAAAACACACTCTTTCATACTGTATTTATTATTTTGAGGCATAGCATGAGAACAAAGAGATAGTGAAATTTTATCATGCTTGAACCTTCAACATGTTTGAAAGGGAAAATATATTTTCATGATATACTTTTAAAAATTAATGATTATGTTTAGCTTATATGTTATGTGAGAGAATATACATTTATGACAATGAAGGAGGTACAAATATGCTTTTCTAACTTTAAACATAAGAAGATTTTTTCCTCTATATTTTCAGTATATAATTAACAAACCTCTCTATATTTATTCAGCAATATAATAAGGCACTTGTAAATAACGGCAGTGTTGTGTTCTGTATATTTAAATGTCAATAATGCGAACACAATTTTTTCCCCTGTTCTTCATTACACAAGTATGTTTCTGAGAGATAGGTGTCATTACCATTGCTGCAGAACCATTTTATATAGATGTAAATGTACTAATGTGAAATTGGAGGATACATGAAGAGTTCTTTAACTACTTAAACAGTAGAACATGAAAATTAGATGAATATGTGGCTTTTAAAAAGCAGAGAATTGAATCCTGAGTGCATTTAAGGTAAGGCACAAAAGAAGTACACGTCTATTAAATAAGTTTCAGGTGAAAGAAATAAGAGCATATCTTTTCAACATTTTGAAAACATTCCTCTCTTTGATTTCTCAAGATTAATAACTTAAGTTAAAAAGGAGATATAAAGGAAAGAGAAAGGAAGGGAGGAAGGTACTTAATAGGTTGATATTGTATATATGTAAGTACAATGATTGAGATCAGGAGGTAATATGATGGAGAATGGAATTTCAAAAGGGAAAGTGGGCGGGGGGAAGCGAAGGAATTACCATGGGATATTTTTTTTATAATCATGGAAAATGTTAATAAAAATTTTAAAAAATTAAAATTAAAAAAAAAGAAATCATAAAGATTATGGCAAAATTAATGAAATAGAAACCACCCCCCAAATCCAAAGAATCAATGAAACAGAGCTGATTGTTTGAAAGGATAAACAAGATTGATAAATCCTTATGAAATTTGACCATAATAAAGAGAGGAGACTAAAATTAGAGATGAAAAAGTTACCATTACAACACATACCAAAGAAATTCAAAGAATTATAAGGACATACTTTGAAAATATATCTGCTGACTTGTGACCAATATGGTGACCGACTAACTGCACCACACATCCCAGGAAAAGGAAACCAAGGCATTAAAGGTTCACTGTGTCTTTTAGGGGAGAGAAATCTCTAATAGATTGCCAGTGGGAGAGCACAAAGGGGAATTAAAAGGAATTACTGATTCCCTCCATTGTGGGTAGCCCACAAGTCACCCAATCTTCCCAAGCAGCCACTGTACCCACAGTCCCAGCTTCAGATTCTTCTGCATTTACAATAGGAAAAGGGACCCAGGCAAACATAGTTCCACTTGCCTTACTGCACAGGGGCAATCACCCTGTTACCCCTGCCCATGCATGACCTTGGTCAGGCCTCAGCCTGCTGGACCACTGGAGCTCAGGCTTCTTTGGTCCATTTGCCCACCATACTCGCACTGCTGATCCCCACTTGGGAAAGCTCAGCCTGCTGTGCCAATTTGCTTCACACTCATGTGTGAGCCCAGGCCCATTCCACCTACCCACCCAAGCTCAGGATCACTCTGCCTGTTCGCCTGCACCACCTCAGGTGCAAGTCCCTCCCTCTCTGCTGTGCAGGATGATCAGCAGTGTCCTGTTGTTGGCAAGCTCAGACTGCTTCTGAGTCCCAGTGTTCTGCCACACATGAGTTTAGGCTGCTTCAGTGCTTGGTGCTTCAGTGTCCCTCCAAGTGCAAATGCAGGCAGCTTTGGCACATTACTGCATGAGAGCTCAGGCAACTTTGGTGCAAAAGAAATAACATGAAAAATCATATGCAATAAAATCCAGTTAGATCACCCAGTGCTACCATGACCATATCTAATCAAAACATAGCAGAGTCGTTAGGATAAGAACACCAAAATGAAGCTATGTGCAATGCAACACTGACCAAGCTACTGGTAGAACTTGCAGAAAAGCAACAAAGGACTGCTATCATGTGGATACTACCATCACTAGACTAGACCTAACAGATAAGAAAGTTGAATGATTTCAAAGACAGTTAAAAGATATGAAGGACAGTGAAAAAAAAAAGAAGACCTCAAAAATCAGCTGGTGATACTAAATGAAGACATAAAGAAATGCAAGGATGAATTCCAAAAAGCATCAAGAAAATCAGAAAATGATGTAAAAAGGGAGTTTGACAGGGGGATGGAAACTATACATAGAAAAGTAGTAGAAAATGCAAACCTAATTGAACAAGTCCAAAACTCTCTATAAGCTCCCAAGAATAGAGTCAGCCATGTAGACAGAGGATAGAAACACTGTGAAGGTGGCAATCCTACCAATGACAATATACAGATTTAATGTGATTCCAATTAAAATCCCAACATTGTTCTTCACAGAGATAGAAAAAATGATCTCAAATTTCATATTAAAAGGCAGAAGTCCTCGGATATCCAAGCATATCCTCAGCAAAAGAAATACATCTGGAGGCATCACGATACCAGATCTAAAGCTATATTACAAAGCCATAGTAACAAAACAGCATGCTACTGGCATAAAAACAGGAGTATAGATCAATGGAATAGAATTGAGGACCCAAATTTTGGGACAAGCAACTATACATACTTGATATTTGACAAAGGCCCTAACAATATAGGCTAGAATAAAAGACAGCATCTTCAACAAATGGTGCTGGACAAACTGGAGAACCATATGCAGGAAACTGAAACTTGAACCACACATCTCACCACGCACTACACTCAAGTACAAATGGATCAAAGACCTCAATATAAGACGAGAAACTCAGCTACTACTAGAAGAAAATATAGGAAGAACTTTCCATGAAATAGGAATGGAAAAAGACTTCCTGAAAAAAAAAACAAAACTAGTAGCTGATGATCTAAAACAGTCATTCAACCAATGGGATCATATGAAGCTGAAGAGTTTCTTCACAGACAAGGACACAATAACCAAAGCCAATAAATTATCCACAGAATGGGAGAAAATATTTGCTGATTATTCAACTGACAAAGGCCTAATCACTAGAATCTACAAAGAACTAAAAAACCTAAACAATAAAAAAATCAAACAACCCACAGACAAAATGGGGCAAAGAGCTCAACAGGCAGCTCAGAGAGAAAGAAATACAAATGGCAAACACACACTTAAGAAAAATCCCTAATCATCAGGAAAATGCAAATTAAAATAACTATGAGATTCCACCTTACCCCAGCAAAGATAGCAAACATCAAAAAATCAAATGAAAATAAATGATGGTGAGGATGTGGACAATTAGGAACCCTCATCCACAATTGGTAGGAATGTAAGATGGTACAACCACTTTGGAAAGCAATATGGAGACTCCTGAAAAAGCTGACTATAGAGTTACTAACAGACCAAGTTATTGCCTTACTGGGCATGTACCCTAAAACCTTTAAATGTCAGTCCAGAGAGATTTGCTCAACAATGTTTATAGTAGCTCAATTTGTAATAGTTAAGAGCTAGAATCAACCCAGATGTCCATCACTAGAAGAATAGATAACTAAGATGTGGTATATCTACACAATGGAATTCTACACAGAAGTAAGAAAAAAAAATTACACAATGAAATTTGAGGAAAATTGGTTGAAACTGGAACAGATCATTCTTAGTGAACTTACCCAATCACAGAAAGATAATCGCTGCATAGTCTTGCTCATCTACAGCACCTTATGTGAATCTACCCAAGATGCCGACATACCCACCAAGCATCTCAAGAACTAGACAATAAGGTGGATGGGGAGGGAAAGGAAGGGGGTGGGAGACACAACTCTAGACACAAATGGCAGTGGTACCATAAAATTCTCCATCCTAAAATGCAGACCAAATGGATGAAATTTCACCAGGCCCTTAGAAGGAACACCTGAGCCACAAGACACTGGGGAGGATATGATGCAGACTGACCTTAATCTTCTACTCTCTCCCTTTCTCTGTAGCTCTTTTTTATTGCTTATCTTTTTCTTCCTTCTCTAGTGGGCACTGACCTTTAACTCCCAGTACCACATGTGGCTATCATCCACAATGAGCTTTTGATCAGATATACCTACAAGGTTTCCCAAGAGAAAGACAGATTTCTGTCAGAGTACTTGATGACCCACCAAAGGTTAGTGGTAAGACCCTACTGCTGAAGACACCATATGCGGTTGACACATAAAATGGAATGACATGGCTGGAAGCTGGAAGAGAGTCAGACCCCAGACAGTCAGCACATCTAGTTCCAGAAGGTGCTACATAGGTGACTGGGGGAAAATGACCAATATCTGTCCAAGCAACTCATTGTCTAACCTACTTAGCAACAAATGACATGTTGTGATGCTCACACAAGTGCAATAGTGGTGCACAGCCATGGTGGGAAACCAACTGCTCTTGATTTGGCTAACTGATCCCCTCAGTGTAACAAGACCCATAGCTGGAGCTGGGAAGAAAGTCAGAACCATATCCAAACATGAGCCCACACTCCATTATCAAGCTACCACCAATCTTGGCCTACAAGAGGGCCTATACCTATTAAATTCTCTATAAAAAAAATAAGGGTTATCCCATTTGTCTGGTGCTAACTTTACTTTCCTTTGGAGAATCTGCTTCTCTTTTCCAGATAGATTCTGATCCTACAGTGAGAACAACCCCATCATACCTCAAAGGGGCCCAGCTGAAACTGAGAAGCATTGGTGAAACAAGCAAGGGTGCTGTTTTCTTGGTGAACCGGGTCCCAGCACAAGGGTGAAGGAGATTGACACAGAGAACAAAATAAACTCCTACTAAATCAGAGCCAGAGCCTCAGGAGCCCCCACCTCATCACTGAAGCAGACCCAAAATGAACTCAACATGGCTCAGGGAAATTTTGTGGAAGCAGGAGTAGAAAGAATATTAGTGCCATACATTGAGTCGTGATACACAGAAACATTTCTCCTACCCATAGCTGTGGGCTAACTCCAGAATGCATGACCCATATACCTCAACAAAGGGGGCCAGGGGGTGGGGTAGGACATGGACGAGCTTAACAATGGCACCAACTTGGCTATATTCACTGAGTACAAAACTAATTAATAAAAATTAATTAATTAAAAAAGAATAACATTAGGAAGAAAATCTATTAAATGATTTTCTTCACTATATACAAAACTCAACTCAGAATGGATCAAAAATGTACATTTTAAACCAGGAACTACAAAATTAACACAAACAAAGCACATCATGACACTAAATGAGGCAATGACATTTTTTAAAAGTTTTTATTAGGGAGGGCATTACCATGGGATACTTTTTATAATAATGGAAAATGTTGATAAAAATTGAGAAAAGAAAAGAAAAAAAGTATTTATTTATTTATTTGAGAGTGACAGACAGAGAGAAAGAGTCAGAGAGACAGAGAATGGGTGTGCCAGGGCCTCCAGCCACTTTAAATGAACTCCAGACATGTGCACCCCCTTGTGCATCTGGCTAACGTGGATCCTGGGGAATCGAGCCTTGAACCGGGGTCCTTAGGCTTCACAGGCAAGCGCTTAACCACTAAGCCATCTCTGCAGCCTGCAATGACTTTTTTAGGCAATAACTGAACCTAGAAAGCAACAGAATTCAATGATGAACTATAGAATGGGATAGCATATTTGCAAATGGTACGTCCATAAGTAGTTTGGAATCCAGAATACAAAAGGATCTCATATGGATAAACACTGAAACAGAAAGCAACCTAATTAAATAATGACACTAAGGAATTAAACAGCCATGTCTCAGAAGACTTACAATGTTGGGCAAACACATTCACTCATGACAGGAAAAGTTAAATCAGTGAGAATTTATCCCACCACAGTTAGAATGGCCATCACTAAATAGATAATAAATAACAAATTATACTAAGAATAAAATGAAAGGGCAACATTATCCCCTGTTGATAAGAATATAAATTAGTAGAGCACTTATATGAAAACAATGTGGATATTCTTAAACAAAACTAAAAACACAACTATCACATGACCCAGCTTTTTCAGTATTTAGGACATATAAATGAAATAAAGTCCTTATATCAAAAAGATTTGTGGGCTGGAGATATGGCTTGTTTGATAAGTCTAAGGATGTGTGTTGAATTCTCCAAGTCCCATGAAAGTCAGATGTACCAGGTGGCACATGTATCTGGAGCTCATTTGCAGTGGCTAGAGGTCCTGATATGCCCATTCTCTTTCTCTCTCTTTTCCATAAAAGTTGTTTGATGTTTTTAAAACATATTAGTGGGCTCTAAAGGTGCCTTAGCATTTAAGCAGTTTGCCTGTAAAGCCAAAGAACCCAGGTTCAAATCACAGAACCCATGTAAGTCAGATGGATATGGTGACACATGCATCGGGAGTTTCTTTGCAGTGGCTGGGGGCCCTGTTGTGCCCTATTTTTGTTTCTCTCTCCCACCTCTCTTTAGTAAAAAAAGAAATAAAAATGTTTTATTTTATTTTAATTTTTAAATTTTTATTACCATTTACCATGATTATAAAAAAATGTCCCATGGTAATTCCCCTCCTCCCCACTGACAATTTCCCGTTTGAAATTCCATTCTCCATCATATTACCTCCCCATCTCAATCATTGTACTTACATATATACAATATGAACCTATTATGTACCCTCCTCCCTTCTTTTCTCTTCCCTTTATGTCTCCTTTTTAACTTACTGGCCTCTGCTACTAAGTATTTTCCTTCTCACACAGAAGCCCAATCATCAGTAGCTAGGATCCACATATAAGAGAGAACATGCAGCCCTTGGCTTTTTGGGCCTGGTTTACCTCACTTAGTATAATCCTTTCCAGGTCCATCCATTTTTCTGCAAATTTCATAACTTCATTTTTCTTTACTGCTGAGTAGAACTCCATTGTATAAATGTGCCACATCTTCATTATCCACTCATCTGTTGAGGGACATCTAGGCTGGTTCCATTTCCCAGCTATTATAAATTGAGCAGCAATAAACATGGTTGAGCACGTACTTCTAAGGAAATGAGATGAGTCCTTTGGATATATGCCTAGGAGTGCTATAGCTGGGTCATATGGTAGATCAATCTTTAGCTGTTTTAGGAACCTCCACACTGTTTTCCACATTGGCTGGACCAGATTACATTCCCAACAGCAGTGCAGAAGGGTTCCTTATTTTCCGCATCCCTGCCAACATTTATGATCATTTGTTTTCATGATGGTGGCCAATCTGACAGGAGTGAGATGGAATCTCAATGTAGTTTTAATCTGCATTTCCCTGATGACTAGTGACGTAGAACATTTTTTTAGATGCTTATATGCCATTCGTATTTCTTCCTTTGAGAACTCTCTATTTAGCTCCATAGCCCATTTTTTGATTGGCTTGTATGATTCCTTATTATTTAACTTTTTGAGTTCTTTGTATATCCTAGAAAAACAGAGAAAGAAAGAGGCAGACAGAGAGAGAGAGAGAGAGAGAGAGAGAATGGGCATGTCAGGGCCTCCAGCCACAGCAAACAAACTCCAGATGCGAGCGCCCCTTTGTGCATCTGGCTAACGTGGGTCCTGGGGAATCGATCCTCAAACTGGGGTCCTTAGGCTTCTCAGGTAAGCGCTTAACCACTTAGCCATCTCTCCAGCCCTATTTTATTTATTTTTAAGTTTAGTTCTTTAGGACCTTGTAAAAAATTTGTTTTGTAGAAAATACATTAAAATATTTATTTGCAAGCAGAAAGAGAGGGAGATAGAGTGAGTGTGAGAGAGAGAGAGGGAGGGAGAGAAGGAGAGAAGGGTGTGCCAGGGCCAGCTTCCAGAAACAAACTCCAGAGGCATGTGCCACTTTATGTATCTGGCTTTATGTGGAAACTGGGGAATCAAACCCAGGTTGTTAGGCTTTTCATGCAAGCACCTTAATCACTGAGCCATCACTCCAGCCCTATATATTTTTAAGAATAATGATTTTTATGGCAATAGGCCATATTGTCTTAGATATTACTAAATTCTATGGTATGTGTACCTAATAAATCTTGGTTAAATAATGATGGATATAAAATCTGATTTTTTATTCACTTTGTTAAAATCAAATGCTTGAATAGTGATAGGCTGAATGAATGAAAGCAAGAGTTAGCAAGACATAAAAAGAGTGAAAATAAGAGAGAATAATCATGCCAGGGCCACTTGGCTCTACAAACTCCAGATTCATGCATCACTCAGCATATTTTGCTTTACTTGGGTATTGGGGAATTGAATCCAGACCATCATGCTTCCCAATCAAGTGTCTTTAACTGCTCAGTCATCTTTCTAGACCTTTAGATATTTAAAAATTCTTCCCAGAATTAGTGCCTTGCCTGATAGAACTATTTCTATTTAGTGATATGCCATAGCTCTTGTAAGAAAACCAAGTGTTGATATGAAAGACCATAAGTAGAACCTGTATGTCCATATGTTTGTCAGTGTGCTAACATAGCAGGAGTCCACTTACAGTAGTCAAATTAGATTTGTTCAGGAATTAGTTACACACAACATCATTTTTCATAAGATTCATACTGAGAACTTATACAATTGACTAGAAATACATGTGATAGCAAATAAGTTTGAATGTTTCAGTATACTTTATCAGTGTAAGCAACAAAACCATGCTAAATCTGAGTCTGAACAAAGGTAAAGCCTGCTATGTATATGACTTATTAGTAATAAGTCATTTAAAAATAACTATAAAGTGGTTAAGATGGGGGCATAGGTACCATGCCAAAGCAGCCTGGGGGGGCGGGAAAGACCAAAAAAAAGCTCAGCAAAATACACACTTTTACTAAAAAGTGAGGTCTATAGGAAATTGAAGTGGCAGCAGAGAAGTGGAAGACATCCAGAGCATCCAGAGCCCGCACAGGCTGGCAAAAGTGGCCACAGCAGCTCTGCCAACTGCCGCAGTGGTAGTGTACCAGAAAGCTGCCAGGCTCGGCTCCAGCCGCAGGAAAAGCAAGGTGCGGGGAGCTTCCACTCACACTGGAACTCTCTGCAACTCAGGAAATGTGAAGGGACAACAGCAGTGAGCAGCGGAGGAGCAAACCATGAGGTAGAAGAACACGTGGAGCACTGAGAGATCCAGAGCAGCTGCGGCTCCCTCCCCTCCCCCACCGCCTGAGCCCAGCTCTAGCGAACAGAGCAGTGGTCCCGGGACCCGGCCACACCAACTTGAGCCAACAGTGGGACCCAAGCAGGAGCAGAGTTCGGCAGCAACATCAGTGGCTCCAGCACCAGTAACAGTGGCACCAGCAGTAGCAGATCCAGTAGCAGCAGCAGCAGCAGACCCAGCAGAAGCAGACCCAGGAGCGGCAGCAGTGGCAGATCCTGCAGCAGCAGCTTCAGTGGCAGCAGCGGCAGTGGACACAGCAGCAACAGCTTCAGCAGCAGTGGTGGCTCCAGCACTGGCAGCTACAGCAGCAGCAGCAGAGGCAGCAGCAGCAGTGGGCCCAGCAACATCAGCTTCAGCAGCAGTGGCTACAGACCCAGCAGTGGCAGCTTTAGCAGCAGCAGTTCCAGCAGCAGGGGTGCTGATCTGCAGGGCCACACTTGCCAGGCTCGGTTTGCCCCACAGGAAAAGTCAGTGCCCAACTCCAGAAATCAGAACAGCAGCCCAACAACCCAGGCAGCAACTTGACTGAGACCAAAATCATCCAAGGTAACTGGGATTGCACCAGGGAAGGGTCTCACTTGGTCAAAAGCTGACTTGGATCCCTCAACAGACCAGAAATCTTAACCTCTTTGTTGATAGAAGATCTGGTCATTATAATAACTACTCTTGCATACATACTTGGGGCTGTTTTTGATTGAATGTGTACAGTGTTTAGTTAAATTTTAGGATCTACCGGTATTTTATTCCACTCAGCCTGCTTGAATACTCCCATAGCAGGGAACCTCAACCCCTAGGAACACCTTTGTAGATACTCTGAGAGTCTTAAGAGCCACACCTAACACCTTAAGCGCCTACCCTGAAAATGTATAACATCAAATCAATTGATACAGCTAAGAATACCCAGCTAGTTAGAAAATCCAAGCTTTAACTTAACCCAAGATGCAAAAATATATAGATTATAACACAAGAAACACTCAAAAGCAAGACGATATAAATCCACCTAAAAGTATTAATGCAACAGAAATGTCCTCCAGTGAGAAGGAGTTAGAAGAAATGCCTGAGAAAGAGTTCAAAAGAATGATTGTAAATATGTTCAAAGAGGTCAAAGAACAAATCAAAAGAATCAAAAAAGAAATCAAAGAGGAAATCAAAGGAATCAAAGAAGACGCAGGACTCCAATTGAATGAAATAAAGAAGGCAATACAAGACATAAATAAGGAAATAGAAATAATAAAGAAAAACCAGTCAGAATTACTAGCAATGAAGAACACAGATAATGAAATAAAAAACTCTGTAGAAAATCTCACCAGTAGAATGGATGAAGGAGAGGACAGAATATCTAAGTTAGAAGACCAGGTGGCAGATCTAATACAGTCCAACAAAGAAAAAGACAAACTTATAGAACAAGTATGAGTGGGAATTTCAAGAAATTTGGGACACTATGAAAAGATCAAATATAAGAATTCAGGGCATAGTAGAAGGAGAAGAATTCCACTCCAAAGGCATAGTAGGCGTCTTCAACAAAATCATAGAAGAAAATTTCCCTCAAATTGGGAAAGAGGGGCCAATGAAGATACAGAAAGCCTTTAGAACCCCAGACAGACAAAACCTGGAAAGAACCTCTCCTCGCCATATATAATCAAACTTCCAAACACACACACCAAAGAAAAAATAGTGAAAGCAGTTAGAGAGAAAAATCAAGTTACCTACAAAAGCAAGCCCATCAGGATTACAGCAGATTGTTCAACACAAACTTGTAAAGCCAGAAGGGCTTGGAGTGATATATTCCATGTTCTGAAAGATAACAACTGTCAACCAAGGTTACTTTATCCTGCAAAGTTATCCATTCAAATAGATGGAGAAATAACGACATTCCATGACAAAAGCAGGTTAAAGGAGTATTTGAAGACAAAACCAGCTCTACAGAAAATACTTGATAGAATCCTCCATGCTGAAGAAAAGGAAAAGCATACATATAAGGAACCTAGAAAAAATAAGCAATACTCAAATTCTAGTTAACACAAGAGAGCACAGGTAGAAACGGAACCACACACACACACACAAGAAATGGCAAACATAGATACACACCTTTCAATAATATCTCTTAATATCAATGGCCTCAATGCCCCAATGAAAAGACATAGGTTTGCAGACTGGGTTAAAAAGCAGGATCCTACAATTTGTTGTCTCCAAGAAACTCACCTTTCTACAAAGGATAGACATTATCTTAGGGTAAAGGTTTGAATACGGTTTTTCAAGCAAATGCACCTAGAAAACAAGCAGGGGTTGCTATCCTAATATCCGACAATGTAGACTTTAGTACAACATTAGTCAAGAAAGATAAGGAAGGTCACTTTATATTGATTAAGGGCACACTCCAACAGGAGGACATTACAAACCTAAACATATATTCACCTAACATGGGGGCTCCCAAATTCATCAAACAAACACTATTAGAAATAAGGTCACAGACAATACCAAACAGAGTGGTAGTGGATGACTTTAACACCCCTCTCTCATCAATTGACAGGTCATCCCGGGAAAAAATAAACAGAGAGGCATCTGGACTAAATGAGGTCATAGAAGGAATGGACCTAAAAGATATATACAGTACAATTCATCCAAAGACTGCAGAATATACATTCTTTTCAGCAGCACATGGAACATTTTCTAAAATATACCATATATTAGGACACAAAGCAAATCTTAACAAATTCAGGAAAATTGAAACAATTCCTTGCATTCTATCTGACCACAATTGAATTAAACTACAAATCAGTAGAAAGAAAGGCAATAGAGCATACACAAAATCATGGAAACTAAACAATGCACTACTATATGATAAATTGGTCAATGAAGAAATCAAGAAGGAAATCAAAAAATTTATAGAGTCAAACAATAATGAGAACACAACATATCAAAATCTCTGGGACACAATGAAGGCAGTTCTAAGAGGTAAATTTATAGCCTTAAGTGCCTATATTAAGAAATTAGAAAGGTTGCAAGTAAACGACCTAATGCTTCACCTTAAAGCCTTGGAAAAAGAAGAACAAGGCAAACCAAAAATCAGTAGATGGGAAGAAATAATAAAGATTAGGGCAGAAATTAATGAAATAGAAACAAACAAAGAAAAAAAAACCAAAGAATTATGAAACAAAGAGTTGGTTCTTTGAAAGGATAAACAAGATTGATAAACCCTTAGCAAATCTGACCAAAAGAAAGAGAGAAGAGACACAAATTAATAAAATCAGAGATGAACAAGGTAACATCACAACAGATTCCAGAGAAATTCAAAAATCATAGGGACATACTATAAAAGCATATACTCCACAAAGTATGAAAATCTGAAAGAAATGGATGATTTCCGTGATTTATATGACCTACCTAAATTAAATCAACATGAGGTTTATCACTTAAATGGACCTATTACAGGCATGGAGATCTGAACAGTTACCAATAATCTCCCAACTATAAAAAGCCCTGGCCCAGATGGATTCACTGATGAATTTTAAGGAAGAGCTAACACCATTGCTTCTTAAGCTTTTCCAGGAATTAGAAAAAGAAGGAATTCTACCAAACTCCTTCTATGAGGCCAGCATCACCCTGATACCAAAACCAGGCAAAGAAAGAACACTAAAAGAAAATTACAGACCAGTCTGCCTCATGAACATAGATGCAAAAATTCTCAACAAAATATTGGCCAACAGAATACAAGAGTATATCAAAAAGATCATTCACCCTGACCAAGTAGGCTTTATCCCAGAGATGCAGGGATGGTTCAATATATGCAAATCTATAAATGTAATACATTTTATAAACGTGCTGAAGGACAAAAATCACATGTTCATCTCTTTGGACGCAGAGAAAGCATTTGACAAAACCAACAACCCTTCATGATAAAAGTCCTACAGAGACTGGGAATAGAAGGAACCTATCTCAATATAATAAAAGCTATTTATGGCAAGCCTACAGCCAACATATTACTAAATGGGGAAAAACTGGAAGCTTTTCCACTAAAATCAGGAACAAGGCAAGGGTGTCCACTGTCCCCACTTTTATTTAATATAGTTTTGGAAGTCTTAGCCATAGCAATAAGGCAAGAGACACACATAAAAGGGATACAAATTGGAAAGGAAGAGATCAAGTTATCATTATTTGCAGATGACATGATTCTATACATAAAGGACCTTAAAAAGTCTACTAGCAAACTGTTAGAGCTGATCAAAACCTACAGCCATGTAGCAGGATACAAAATAAATACACAGAAATCAGTAGCCTTCATATATGCTAACAACAAACACACAGAGGAGGAAATCAGAGAATCACTCCCATTCACAATTGCATCAAAAAAAAAAAAAAGTACCTTGGAATAAACCTAACCAAGGAATTAAAGAATCTCTACAATGAGAACTTTAAAACACTCAAGCAAGAAATTGCAGAAGACACTAGAAAGTGGAGAAATATCCCCTGTTCCTGGATTGGAAGAATCAATATTGTGAAAATGGCAATCTTACCAAAAGTAATCTACACATTTAATGCAATCCCTATCAAAATTCCAAAGGCATTCTTCATGGAAACAGAAAAAACCAAAAATTCATTTGGAATCACAAAAAACCTTGAATATTTAAAATAATACTGAGCAACAAAAATAAGGCTGGTGGTATCACCATACCTGATTTTAACCTATACTACAGAGCCATAGTAACAAAAACAGCATGGTACTGGCACAAAAACAGACATGTAGATCAGTGGAACAGAATAGATGTAAACCCAAGTAGCTATAGCCACCTGATATTTGATAAAATTGCCAAAAATATTCATTGGAGAAAAGACAGCCTCTTCAGCAAATGTGTTGGGAAAACTGGACATATATCTGCAGAAGGATGAAAATAGATTCTTCTCTCTCACCATGCACAAGAATTAAGTCCAAATGGATTAAAGACCTTAACATCAGACCTGAAACTCTGAAACTGCTAGAGGAAAAAGTAGGGGAAACCCTCCAACATATTGGTCTTGGCAAAGTATATCTGAATACAACCCCAGTTGCTCAGGCAATACAACCACAGATTAATCACTGGGACCTCATGAAATTACAAAGATTTTGCACTGCTAAGGACACAGTTAAAAAAGCAAAGAGACCACCTACAGAATGGGAAAAAATCTTTGCCAGTTGTATATCTGATAGGGGATTAATATCTAGGATACACAAAGAACACAAAAAGTTAAATAATAAGTTTTCAAACAAACCAATCAAAAAATGGGCTATGGAGCTAAATAGAACATTCTCAAAGGAACAAATACGAATGGCATATAAGCATCTAAAAAATTTTTCTACATCACTAGCCATCAGCGAAATGCAGATTAAAACTACATTGAGATTCCATCTCACTTCTGTCAGATTGTCCACCATCATGAAAACAAATGATCATAAATATTGGTGGGGATGTGGAAAAACAGGAACCCTTCTACACTGCTGGTAGGAATGCAATCTGGTTCAGCCATTGTGGAAAACACTGTGAAGGTTCCTAAAACAGCTAAAGATTGATCTACCATATGACCTAGCTATAGCACTCCTAGGCATATATCCAAAGAACTCATCTCATTTCCTTAAAAGTACGTACTCAACCATGTTTATTTTTGCTCAATTCATAATAGCTGGGAAATGGAACCAGCCTAGATGTCCCTCAACTGATGAGTGGATAATGAAGATGTGGCACATTTATACAATGGAGTTCTACTCAGCAGTAAAGAAAAATGAAGTTATGAAATTTGCAGAAAAATGGATGGACCTGGAAAGGATTATACTAAGTGAGGTATCCCAGGCCCAAAAAGTCAAGTGCCACATGTTCTCTCTCATATGTGGATCCTAGCTACAGATGATTGGGCTTCTGTGTGAGAAGGAAAATACTTGGTAGCAGAGGCCAGTAAGTTAAAAAGGAGACATAAAGAGAAGAGAAAGGAAGGAAGGAGGGTACTTAATAGGTTAATATTGTATATATGTATGTACAGTGATTGAGATGGGGAAGTAATATGATGTAGAATGGAATTTCAATGGGGAAAGTTTCAGTGCGGAGGGAGGGAATTACCATGGGATTTTTTTTTATAATTATGGATAATGGTAATAAAAATTTAAAACTTTAAAAAAAAACCAGTTCCAGGAATGGAGAAATGGCTTGCAGATTAAATGCACTTATAAAGACAAAAAACAAACAAACAAAAAAAGTATAAAAATAAAAAGAAGATGAAATTGAGAACTTCAATATTTGCAAGGAACATGTGTATTAACAAGTCTTATGGGGAATTGTCAAATTGGATGGTAGGCCCTGAAGACACACTAAAATTGAATGTTATACAGTTTCATTTGTAAAATTCAGGATTCTTAGAAGTGCTCTTGATTCCAGTGTTTAGTGTACACTCACTTTTCTCATAGTTCCTCAAATAGTAGTGTAGGTATTGCTAAGAAATTTTTTCAAATGCAATTTTAACTCCAAATCAATTGGTCCAAAAATAGATATACCATGCAGATAACATTTAATCAGTTAATTGTGTGTGTTTGTGTGTTTGAGGCAGGGTATCACTCTAGCCCAGTCTCATCAGGAACTCACTCTGTAACCAAGGTTTGACCTCACAGTGGTCCTCTTGTATCAGCCTTCCCAGTGCTAGCTTTAAAGGCATGTGCCACATGCATGGATCCTTAAATTATTTAAGGTAGAGAGTCTGGTTGATTACAGAAGATGATGTTACAAATGCAAAGCATGAGAAAGATTTGATCTGGTACTGTTGACTTTGAAGGAGGAGAGGGCCACATGGCAAGGAATACCTGCCCTAAATAATTTTGAAAATCAATATCCATGACTTCACATTGCCTGGCACTACCTACACAAGACCATTAAAATAGGAGGGAAATATGATGACATCAAAATAAAAGATTTAGAGGGGAAGGGGATATAATAGAGAGTGGAGTTTCAAAGGCAATGTGAGAACGGTGGGAATTATCTTGGTTTATTGTCTATAATTATAGAAGCTGTCAATAATAAAAATTGCTCTAGAAATGGCAGCTCTAAAAATAATTCTAAGGACTCTTACTATTTTCATGGATATGGCAGTCTCATTCTCATTTACTACAGCAAGTTCACCTTCACAGCGTGGGAAATATTGACTTCTTAGCTAGGGCATATGTTGCTGACTCTGACAGGCCTTACTCATAATGATTGATGTTCATCATCACAGGGTAATACCTGATTGGGAATATGTCTAGTTTCTTTCCAAATCCATAGAGCCCATGACTTTTGCCAAACACACTCTCCATTTAAATTTTGAATGATTCCTTTGATTGAATTCACAGCTCTCCAATGTCTCTGGAGAAGCATACACTACCATGAAAAAAACCTGAGTTGGCCTATAGTCTAAAGCAGCCTCAACCAAAGCAAGAGTTGAAGTTTACTTTCAGTCAAGGCAATCTAGTAATTTGTATTCATTTCCAGGACCATGAAGTTTTGGTTTCCTGGACTTTTTTTGCTTAATAGAAAATTGCCCTGGAACCTTGAACATTTTTTTACACATTTTTTTTTTCTTCTTCTAAAAGTGGCTCAATTCATAACAGCTAAGAGCTGGAATCAACCCAGACATCCATCACTAGAAGAATGGACAACTAAGATGGGGTATATCCACACAATGGAATTCTATGCAGCAGTAATAAAAAAAATGACACAATGAAATTTGAGGAAAAATGGTTCAACTTGCAACAGATCATTCTCAGTGAACTTAATCACAGAAAAAAAATTGCCACATAGTCTCACTCATCTACAGCACCTAACCTGAATCTACCCAAGATACCTTACATACCCAGCAAGCATCTCCTGGACTAGACACTAAGATGGATTGGGAGGGAGGAGAGGGCATCGAATGGGGTGGGAAACACTAATCTAGACCCAAACAGCAATGGTACTAAAAATTATACTTCTTAAAAGGCAGACCAAATGGCTGAACCTTCACCAGGCCCTTACAGGGAACACCTGAACCACAAGACACTGGAGAGGGTAGGATCAAGGCTAATCTTAATCTTCCACATCTTCCCTTCCTCCTCTCCCTCTCCCCCCACCCTTCTGTCTTAGCTCTTGTATATTAGTTATCTTTCTCCTCATTTTCTTAGTGGGCACTGACCTGTAACTCCCAGTATCTGCATGGGGATATCATCCACAATGAGCTTTAGATCAGAGAGACCTACAAGGTTTCCTAAAAGACAGACAGATTTCTGTCAGAGTACTTGATGACCCACCAAAGGTTAGTAGTAAGACCCTACTGCTGAAGACACCATATGCAGTTGACATGTAAAATGGAATGGCATGGCTGGAAGCTAGAAGAGATTCAGTCCCCAGACAGTCAGCATCACTAGTGCCAGAAGGTGCTACATGGGCGACTAGGGGAAAATGACCAATATCTAACCAAGCAATTCATGGTCTAACTAACTTAGCAGAAAATAACCTGTTGTGATGCCCACGCAAGTGCAATAGTGGCACACAGCCATGGTGGGGAACCAACTGCTCTCGATTTGGCTAACTGATCCCCTCAGTGGTATGGGACACATAGCTAGAGCTGAGAAACAAGTCAGAACCATATCCAAACATAAGCCCACTCTCCAATATCAAGCTACCATCAATCATGGGGTACAAGAGGGCCTACACCTATTAAACCCTCTATAAAAAAGTAAGGGTTATCTCATTTGTCCTGGTTCTAACTTACTCTCTGTTGGAGAATCTGCTTCTCTTTTTCAGATAGATGCAGATCCTGAGGAGAGAGCCACTCCATCCTTCCTCAAAAGGGCCCTGGCTGAAACTAAGAAAAATTGGTAAAACAAGCAAGGGTGCTGTTTTCCTGATGAACCAGATACCAGCACAAAGGGGGTAGGAGACCAACACAGAGCAAAATCAACTCCTACCAAATCAGAGAGCCAGAGCCTCAGAGGCGCCCAACACCTCATCACTGAAGCAGACCAAAAATGAACCCAACATGGCTCAGGGAAATTTTGCGGAAGAGGGGGTGGAAAGAATGTCAGAGCCACATGTTGGGTCATGATATGCAGAGACATTTATCTTACCCATGAGTTTTGGCTAATTCCACAATGCATGACCCATGTACCTCAACAAGGAGGGGGTAGGTCACTGATGAGCCTAATAATGGTACCAAACTGACTGTATTTGCTGAATACAAAACTAATAAAAAAAATAAAATAGTAACAAAATGGGAATATCTGAAGCTCTCTCCTGAGGTATTCAGCAATTACCTTTTTGTGTAAACAGCATTGACTCCTAGGAATTGAACAAAAATGTTATCATCACAAACACTAATATCTCATCAATTATTTTATATGTAGTGTAAATCCGGAGTAAAAAAATGTAGAATCTTTTTATTTTATTTTGTTTTTAATGAGAAGGGGTCAGGCAGTGTAACTTGGGCTGTCTCAAATATATGATCCTGCTGCCTCAGCTCCCAAATGTTAACACCATGGGCATTTACCACCTTTCTGAGAACAGAAGGTTCTTGATAGCACCTGATCAAGAAATTTTTCTCAGTATCTAGTATCAAAGTGCTGAAATACCAAGTAAGTACTTGGTGCTCAATGAAAATCAGCCCATTTTTAACTTAAAAATTTTTTATGGCCTGAGGAGATGGTTCAGCACTTAAAGCACTTTCTTTCAAAGCCTGAGAGTCTGGTTTAGATTCTCAGTGCCCATGTAAAGTCATATAGATGTGAAAAGTGGTTCACAGATCTGAAGTACATTTGCAGAGGCAGGAGGCCATGGCATGCCCAGACACTCTCTCTCTCTCACATACACTATTTTTTTAATTTTTTAAAATTATTTATTTATTTATTTGAGAGCGACAGACACAGAGAGACAGAGGGAGAGAGAGAGAATGGGCGTGCCAGGGCTTCCAGCCTCTGCAAATGAACTCCAGATATGTGCGCCCCCTTGTGCATCTGGCTAACGTGGGATCTGGGGAGCCAAGCCTCGAACCGGGGTCCTTAGGCTTCACAGGCAAGCGCTTAACCACTAAGCCATCTCTCCAGCCCTCTCACATACACTTTTTAAAATAACTAAAAAACATTAACAAGCTTTTATAAAATCCCCAAACATAAAATTTTCAAATACAGAAATAAAACCATGAACCACTTTAATAACTACCAACTCATTTCAAGTATTTTTTTGACTTATGTCATCACCCCATATTTTAAAATTAGTTCCTACTCCACATTATCTCATCCAAGAGTCCAAGTGTTCAGATAAAATATGATTTTAAATGTGCTTAAAGTATTTTTAAAGTAAAAAATAAACATTGGCTGAAGAAATTGCTTAGTGCATAAGGCTTTGCCTGTGAAGCCAAAGGACCCCTGTCAATTCCCTAGGATCCACGTAAGCCAGATGCAAAAGGGGCACATGAGTCTAGAGTTCGTCAGCAGTTGCTAGAGTCTCTGGCTTGCTCATTCTCTCTCTGTCTCACTTCTATCTCTTTCTCCCTGTTTGCAAATAAATACAATTTTAAAAAATTAAAAATCATCATTAGAAGCTTAAATCAATATAAAGATCTAAAAATTGTAAAACAAACAAACAAAAAACAAAAACACTACAGGGATGGAGAGATGGCTTGCTGATTAATTAAGTCACTTGCCTGAAAAGCTTACAAACGCATCTTTTACAGATGCACAGTGATACAAGTGTGCAAAGTCACACATGTGCACAAGGGAGTATACTTGTCTGGAGTTCATCTGCAGCAGCTGAAGGACCTAGCATGCTCATTCCCTCTTTCTCTCTCTCTGCCTCTTTCTCTCTCAAATTTAAAAAAGGCAGACAGTTCTAAGTAGTTCTTTTTTATATGGAAAATGTTCAAATAGTACCTAAGCTTTGTTACCATATTACAGTGTCTAGATATATAAGGAATGCTACTAAAGGGAAGAGACACTTTTTAATAGTTATTTTTAAAAACAATTTTTGGTTGGTAACTTTAATATATGAATATACTCCAAGTTGGTGATATTCTCATTGCGCGATCATCTTTTGTCCCCAGTCCCTCTCCCTCAAGAGCCCTCCTCAGTTGGAGTATGGGTAAACAGTGTGAGTCCATAAGTGCATCAATCTTTCCCTATGGGGAGTATGATGCCCCACAGGATACTTTACCACCCTATGACTCATATTATTTCTTCTCCCTCTTCCTCAGTGTTCCTTGAGCCTTGGACTGCATATTGGAAGTCTCCTTTCATGTTTGCTCTGTGATTTTATGCTATGATGAGTTTTAAGTCTCCTCAGTGTCTATGACCATTTCCCTCGTTCTCAGAACTAACAGTAAGAGCAGTACTCATCTTTAATCTGCCACTTTCTCTGTAATTTTTCTGGGTCCTTGTTGGGGTGAATAGACATGACTCACCCTGGGCTAGACACTCAGCTTTCTCTTGTCATTTTGATGGGTCTTTGATCTCATCAGTATTTGTTGCCATCAATTGAAAGCAGGTTCTGTAAGAGTGAGAGCAGTATGGATCAAAGGTGTAAACATACATTTAGAAGATGTTATTTTATTTTATTTTTTCCAGTTTGGCATAGCAGCAATGAGTTTATTTGAGTTACTAAGTTACAGAGCACAGATGAGGCCAGCCTAGAAGATTTATTGATAGGAATAATCATTCCATTTAACCAAAGAATAGTGGGAGCTTCCCTCCAAGGTCATGGCCTTCTGACTTGGTTCTCGGTACTAGATATGAATTTGCTTCCACTGAGCAGGTATCAAATCCAATCAGAGAACAAGTGATTACTCCAATAATCTGTATGCCACAATTTCCCTAGTGTGCACATTTACCTGGATGGTTGATTCTGTAGCTTGCCACATCTGATCCACTGCTTGTTCACACTGTTGGTGACCATTAATGCCCCCCTTCCTGCAGCTGGCTTATCATTTTCAGCATTATGAGAGTTTTCCAGCAGGGATCTGGCTTCCTTTTCAGTTCCAGCTTGATTTTTCAATGTCCTGCTACTGCATTCTGTGGTGTTTTCAGCAATAGGGTCTGGCCATCTAGTTCTGGTGGGTAACAAAGTACTTTGGCAATGGACTTCATTGTTTTCGGGGACTTATGAGCCTCCTTGGCCAATATATCACTGAGCGTGTCCCAATTCTGGCACTGATATTTACCAGCAACAGCCTGGTATTTTAGAGTAAAATTTTTTCCATTCCAGCATGATACTTCCACCCAAACTACTTCTCTCTCTCTCTTTCACAGAGTTGTCTTCTAATTAACTAATTAAGTAGTATGTTTCTACAGTACTAATTTATGCTATCTTTAGCTTTGTGTTCCCCCTTCACTCACAACCCTTTCCATGTCCCTGTCCCCAGACCCTTCTACCTTTTGCATTATGGCCATCCAAATGACTGTTTACTCTCCCCACTTCTAATCTCTCCCTGCCTCCTATCTCCAATCTTCATTCTAGTTGCTTCACCAGTACTAGCAATGGTTGCTACATATAATAAACAAATCAAAAGATTCCATGTTAAGATTCACATCTGAGAAAGAACATGCAACTTGTGTCTTTCTGAGGCTAGGTTCCCTCAATTTGTACAGTTTTTCAAGGTCCACTCATTTTCATGTGAATTTAATTGTTTCATTTTTTTTTTTACCCCTGAATAAACTGCATTGTATATATGTACTACATCTTCATTATCCAATTACCTGTTGATGGGCAGCTAGGCTGATTGCATTACTTAGCTATTGTGAATAAAGGAGCAACAAACATGGATAAGCAAAAGTGTAGTCTTTAGGGTATATATCCAGGAGTGGTATAGCTGGGTCAAATCATAGTTCCATTGAGAAACCTTCATATTTATTTCCACACTTGCTGTGCAAGTTTGTGCTCCCACCACCAATGAATGCAGGCTCCTCTTTACCCATCCCCTTGCTAGCATTTATTGTCATTTGATTATTTAATGATAGCCATTCTGACCCAAGTAAGATGAAATCTCAAAGTAGGTTTAATTTGCATTTCCCTGGTGGCTAAATACATTGGATATCTGTTTTAGCTGTTTATTGGTCATTTGTATTTCTTTCTTTGAGAACTCTGTTCAGTTCTCTGCCCAATATTTGTCTGGATTGATTGAATTTTTATTGCTTAGTTTTTTGAGTTCTTTGTATAATCCAGACATTAAACTTATGTCAAATATATAGCTGGTGAAGATTTTTTCCCATTATGTAGATTGTGTATTGACTCTGTCGATTGTTTGCTTATATGTGCAATAGATTTTTAGTTTCATGGAGTCCCGATGGTTGAGTGTTTGTCTCATTCCTTGTGCTATTCACATCTTATTCAGGATTTCTATTCATACTTATATATCTTAGAATGTTTTCTCTAATTTTACTTTAGTTGTTTTATATTATCAGGTGTTATATCGAGGTCCTTGATCTATCTGGAGTGGACTTTTGGGCACAGTGAGAGAATATGGTCTAGAGTCATTCTTACACATGTAGTTATTCAGCTTTTCCAGCACCACTTGTTGAACATGTGGTCTTTTCTGCAGTGTGTGTTTTGGCCTCCTTGTCAAAGTTATTTGTAATTATACATGGATAATTTATTCTAGACCATTTATCTGCGAGTCTGTTTATGTGCAAATACCATATGGTGTTCATTATTTTGGCTTTGGAGTATAGATTGAAATCAGGTATAATAATACTACTAGCAGCATTCCTTTTGCTGAAGACACAGTTGGCTAGTTAGGCCTTTTATGCTTCCATAGGAATTTTGAGATGAATGCTTTATTTCTGTGATGAATGTATTTTGGATTAAAATTGCATTAAATTGATGTATTGCTTTAGGCATAATGGCCATTTTCATGTTATTAATTCTTCTAATCTATGAGCATGGGAAGCCTTTCTGTCTTCTTGTGTCTACTTCAGTTTCTTTCGATAGTGTTTTACTTGTAGAGGTCTTTAATTTCCTTGGTTAAGAATATTTCAATGCATTTACTTTTTGTAGCTATCATGAATTGGACTATTCTTATGATTTTTTTTCCCTCAGTGTTTGTCATTGGTATATAAAAAGGGTATTGAATTTTGTATAGTAATTTTATACCTGGCAACTTTTCTGAAAGTTTTTGAGTATTTTGATAGTCCTTCTGGTCTCAAATACAGAATAATACCATCTGCAGAAAGGCTAGTTTAACTTCTTCCTTTCTAATTTCTATTCTTTTTATTTCTTGTTCTTGTCATCTTTCAAGCTATGATTTCAAGTACTGTGTTAAGGATAGCAAACACTCCTTACTTTTTCAGTCTTTGGTGGTAATGCTTCAATTTTTTTTCCTATTTAACATGATATTGACCTTAAGTTTGTTCTATGTAGCCTTTATCATTTAGAAATATGATTCTTCCTTCCCTACTGTCTCCAGTGTTTCTATCATAACGTGATACAGTATTTTGTGGAAGGCCTTTTCTGTATCTATTGAGATTATAACATGATTTCTATTAAGTGTACTTATAAGATTATTAAATTTATCAATTTCTACATGTTGAACCATCACAGCATCCTTGGATGAAATTTATTTAATTTCCAATTTTTTTCTTGTTTTGTCTCTGTCTGCTTTTGGTATTGATGTAATTCTGGATTCCTAGAAAGAGTAAGAGAGCATTCTCTTCTCTCTTTTCTTTAATTTTATGAAATAACTTGAGAAGCAATTGTTTTAGTTCTTCTAAAAAGATTTTGTGAATTCAGTAGCAAATTTGTTTGGGCCTGAAATTTTTTCTTTGGGAAGTTGTTAATTAACCATGCAATTTCATTATATCTCTGTTCAGATTATCTCTTCTGGATTTGGTTTTGGTAGATTATATGGGTCAAAATATTAATTTATTCCTTCTAATTTCCAATTAGTTGGGATATAGTTTATGAAATATTTCCTTAATATTTAATTTTATCAACATATGTTGCTATATCTCATTTTTTCCTTTTTTTAAATTAGTTTTCTATTCAGCAAATACAGGCAGTTTGGTACCATTATTAGGCTCATCAGTGACGTACCCCCTCCCAATGGCCCCTCCTTGTTGATGTATATGGGTCGTGCATTGTGGAATTAGCCCACAGTAATGGGTATGATAAATGTCTCGGCATATCATGACCCAACATGTGACTCTGACATTCATTATGCCCCCTCTTCCACAAAATTTCCCTGAGCCATGTTGGGTTCATTTTGGTCTGCTTCAGTGATGAGGTGTTGGGGGCCTCTGAGGCTCTGGCTCTCTGATTTGGTAGGAGTTGATTTTTCTCTGTGTTGGTCTCCTTCCCCCATGTGCTGGTATCCAGTTCATCAGGAAAACAGCACCCTTGCTTGTTTCGCCAGTTTTCCTTAGTTTCAGTTGGGGCCCTTTTGAGGTATGATGGGATGGCTCTCTCCTTAGGATCTGCATCTATCTGAAAAGGAGAAGCAGATTCTCCAATGGAGAGTAAGTTAGCACCAGGACAAATGAGATAACCCTTACTTCTTTAATAGAGAGTTTAACATGTGTAGGCCCTCTTGTAGCCCATGATTGATGGTAGATTGATATTGGAGAGTAGGCATATGTTTGGATATGGTTCTGACTTGTTTCCCAGTTCCAGCTATGGGTACCATAACACTGATGGGATCAGTTAGGCAAATAAAGAGCAGCTGGTTCCCCACCATGGCTGTGTGCCACTATTGCACTTGCGTGGGCATCACAAAAGGTTATTTGTTGCTAAGTTAGTTAGACCATGAGTTGCTTGGACAGATATTGGTCATTTCCCCCAGTCACCCATTGTGGTGGTTTGATTCAGGTGTCCCCCATAAACTTAGGTGTTCTGAATGCTAGGTTCCCAGCTGGTGGATATTTGGGAATTAACGCCTCCTGGAGGGAGTGTATTGTTGGGGGTGGGCTTATGGGCTTTATAGCCAGTTTCCCCATGCCAGTGTTTGGCACACCCTCCTGTTGCTGTAGTCCACCTTATGTTGACCAGGGGGTGATGTCCACCCTCTGCTCATGCCATTGTTTTTCCCTGCCATCGTGGAGCATCCCCTTGAGCCTATAAGCCAAAATAATCTCTTTTTGCCAGAAGCTGCTCTTGGTTGGGTGATTTCTACCAGCAATGCGAACCAGACTGCAACACCCATGTAGCACCTTCTGGCACTAGATACACTGACTGTCTGGGGACTGACTCTCTCCTGGCTTCCAGCCATGCCATTCCATTTTACCTGTCAGCTGCACATGGTGTCTTCAGCTGTACGGTCTTACCACTGACCTTTGGTGGGTCAACAAGTACTCTGACAGAAATCTGTCATTCTTTTAGGAAACCTTTCAGGTTTCTCTGATCAAAAGCTCATTGTGGATGATAGTCCCATGCTGGTAGTAGGAGTTACAGGTCAGTGCCCACTAATAAAATGAGGAAAAAGATAACTCATATACAAGAGTTTGAAAGGAGAAAGAGAGAAAGCAGGGGGAGAGGGAGGGAAGATATGGAATATTTAGGTTAAACTTGATCCTACCCTCTCCAGTGTCTTGTGCTTCAGATGTTTCCTATAAGGGTCTGGTGAAGGTTCAGCCATTTGGTCTGCCTTTTAGGAAGTAGATTTTTATGGTACCATTGCTGTTTGGGTCTAGATTAGTGTTTTCCACCACTTCAATGCTCTCCTAGTGTCTAGTCCATGAGATTCTTGCTGGGTATGTAAGGTATATTGGGTAGATTCAGGTAAGGTGCTGTAGATTAGTGATACTATGTGGCAATTTCTTTCTGTGATTGGGTAAGTTCACTGAGAATGATCTGTTCCAAGTTCAACCATTTTTTTTCTCAAATTCCTTTGTGTCATTTTTTTTTTTTTTTTTTTTTTTTTTTTTACTGCTGTATCCATTGTGTAGATATACCATATCTTAGTTATCCATTCTTCTAGTGATGGACATGTGGGTTGATTCCAGCTCTTAGCTATTATGAATTGAGCCACTACAAACATGGTTGAGCAAATATCTCTGGCCTGTGGTTTGAAGGTTTTAGGGCAGATGCCCAGTAAGGGAAAAACTGGGTCTGTTGGTATCTCTATAGACAGCTTTTTCAGGAGTCTCCATATTGCTTTCCAAAGTGGTTGTACCCTCCTAACTTCCCACCAACAGTGGAAGAGTATTCCTGCTTCTCCACATCCTCACCAGCATTTATTTTCATTTGATTTTTTGATGTTTGCTATTCTTATTGGGGTAAAGTGGAATCTCATAGTTTCCTGCATGTTGTATCCAGTTTGTCCAGCACCATTTGTTGAAGATGCTATCTTTTTTCCAGCCTATATTGTTCAGGCCTTTGTCGAATATCAAGTAGCTATAGTTGCTTGACCCAAAATCCAGGTCCTCAAGTCTATTCCATTGGTCTATACTCCTGTTTTTATGCCAGTACCATGCTGTTTTTATTACTATGGCTTTGTAGTATAGCTTTAGATCAGGTATGGTGATGCCACCAGACGTATTTCTTTTGCTGAGAATATGTTTGGATATGTGAGGCCTTCTGCCGTTCCATATAAAATTTGAGATCATTTTTTCTGTCTCTGTGAAGAACACTGTAGGGCTTTTAATTGGAATTGCGTTAAATCTATATATTGCCTTTGGTAGGATTGTCATCTTCACAATGTTAATTCTGCCTATCCAGTAGCATGGGAGGTATTTCCATTTTCTCAAGTCCTCCTCAATTTCCTTTTTGAGTGTTTTTATGTTTTTGTTGTATAGATCTTTCACTTTTTTGGTTAACGTTATTCCAAGGTATTTTATTTTATTTTTTTGTTGCTATTGAAAATGGGACTATGCCCCTTATTTCTTTCTCTGTATCTTCATCATTTGCATATAAAAATGCTACCAATTTTTATGCATTAATTTTGTATCCTGCTACTTTGCTATAGGAGTTAATCATAATTAGGAGTTTGGGAATGGAGTCTCTCGGACCTCTTACATAAATAATCATGTCATCAGTGAACAGAGCTAACTTAACATCTTCCTTTCCAAATTGTATCCCTTTTATTTCCTTCTCCTGTCTTATTGCTTGAGCTAGCACTTCCAGTACTATATTGAAAAGCAGAGGTGAGAGAGGACATCCCTGTCTTTTTCCTGATCTTAGTGGGAATTCCTCCAGTCTCTCTCCATTAAGTATTATTTGGGCCTTTGGAGCCTTGTATATTGCCTTTATAATGTTAAGATGTGGACCAACCATGCCAATTCTCTCCAATGTTTTGATCATGAAGTGATGTTGTATCTTGTCAAAGGCCTTTTCTGCATCTATTGAAATGATCATGTGATTTTTATGTTTCAGCTTGTTTTTGTGGTGTACTACATTGACAGATTTCCATATGTTGAACCACCCTTGTGTTCCTGGGATGAATGCCACTTGGTAGTTGGATAATTCTTTTCATGTGTTGTTGGATTTGGTTAGCGAGTATTTTGTTCAGGATCTTTGCATCTAAGTTCATTAGAGAAAGAGGCCAGTAATTTACTTTTCTTGTGGCATTTTGCCTGGTTTTGGGATTACAGTGATACTAGATTCATAAAAGGAGTTGGGTAACTTTCCCTGTTCTTTAATTGTATGGCACAGATTTAGGAAGATTGGTTTGAGTTCTTCCATGAAGGTTTGATAAAATTCAGCTAAGAAGCCATCTGGTCCTGGACTCTTCATTTTGGGGAGGTTTTTTATTCTTTTTACAATATCCTTGAGTGTGATGGGTTCATTGAGGTGATTAATCTGCTCTAAGTTTAGCTTTTATAGATTGTATGCATCCAGGAATTTATCCATTGCCTCCACATTTTCCAGTTTTGTGGATTAGAGAATTTTGAAGTAAGTCCTGATGATTCTCCCAATTTCACTTATGTCTGTTGTGATCTCTCCTTTTTCATTTTGAATTTTGTTAATTTGAAGCTTCTCCTTTTTATGCTTGATCAAATTGGCCAGGGGCTTGTGAATCTTGTTTATTTTTTCAATGAACCAGCTCTTTGTTTTGTCAATTTTCTTAATTGTTTCCTTGGTTTCCAATTCATTAATTTCTGCTCTGATTTTAAGTATTTCTTTCCTTCTGGAGCTCTTTGGGTTGGACTTTTCTTTTTTTCAGTGCTTTTAGGTGGATGGCTGGGCTATTGATTTGGGATCTCTCTGTCTTTTTTATGAAGGCATTGAGTGCTATGAATTTTCCCCTGAGGACTGCCTTCATTTTGTTCCATAAGTTTTGGTATGATGTTTTCTCATTGTCGTTCAAATCCAGGAATTTTTCAATTTCATTTTTTTAAAATTTAATTTATTAGTTTTCTTTTCAGTAAATACAGACCGTTTGGTACCATTATTTAGGCTCATCTGTGATCTACCCCCTCCCATTAGACCCTCCTTGTTAATGAAAATGGGTCGTGCATTGTGGAGTTATCCCACAGTTATTGGTATGATAAACGTCTCTGCAAATCATGACCCAACATGTAACTCTGACATTCTTTCCACCCCCTCTTCCGCAAGATTTCCCTGAGCCATGTTGGGTTCATTTTTGATCTGCTTCAGTGCTGAGGTGTTGGGGGCCTCTGAGGCTTTGGCTCTCTGATTTGGTAGGAGTTGATTTTTCTCTGCGTCGATCTCCTTCCCCTTTGTGCTGGTATCTGGTTCACAGGAAAACATCACCCTTGCTTATTTCGCCAGTTGTCCTTAGTTTCGGTTGGGCCCCTTTTGAGGTATGTTGGGGCAGCTCTCTTCTTAGGATCTGCATCTATCTGGAAAAGAGAAGCAGATTCTCCAACGGAGAGTAAGTTAGCACCCGGAAAATTGAGATAACACTTACTTTTTGATAGACAGTTTGATAGGTGTAGGCCCTCTTATACCCTGTGATTGATGGTGGCTTAATGTTGTAGAGTGGGCTTGTGTTTGGGTATGGTTCTGACTTGTTTCCCAGCTCCAGCTAAGGGTCTAGTACCACTGAGTGGATCAGTTAGCCAACTCAAGAGCAATTGATTCCTCACCATGGCTGTGTACCACTATTGCACAGATCATTCTCAGTGAACTTACCCAATCACAGAAAAAAAATCGACACATAGTCTCACTCATCTGCAACACCTAACCTGAATCTGCCCAAGATGCCTTACATACCCAACAAGCACCTCATGGACTAGACAATAAGATGGATGGGAGGGCGGGGAGGGAATCAAAGGGTGGAAAACAGTAATCTGGACCCAAGCGGCAATGGTACCATAAAATTCTACTTCCTAAAAGACAGACCAAATGGCTGAACCTTCACTAGACCCTTACAGGAAACACCTGAACCACAAGACACTGGAGAGGGTAGAATCAAGACTGACCTAAATCTCCTACATCTTCCCTCCCTCCCTCTCCCCCTCTCCCCTCTATCTCTCTCCTCTCTAACGCTTGTATATTAGTTATCTTTTTTCTCAATTTAATAGTGGACACTGACCTGTAACCCCCACTTCCAGCTTGGGCCTACCATCCACAATGAGCTTTTGATCAGAGATACCTACAAGGTTTCCCAAAACAATGACAGACTTCTGTCAGAGTACTTGATGACCCACCAAAGGCCAGTGGTAAGACCCTATTGCTGAAGACTCCATACGCAGCTGACGTGTAAAATGGAATGACATGGCTGGAAGCCAGGAGAGAGTCAGTCCCCAGACAGTCAGCGTGTCTAGTGCCAGAAGGCACTACATAGGCGACTGGGGGAAATGATGAATATCATTTTTTATTTCATCCCCTATCCATTTATTGCTTAAAAGTGTGTTGTTCAGTTTCCAGGTGCCATTCTGATTCTTAGTGGGTCTTTTGTTGTTGATTTCTAGCAATATAGCATGGTGATCTGATATCATGCAGGGAATTATGTCAATTTTCCTAAATATGTGGAGGTAGTATTTGTGATCCGCTAGATGGTCTATTTTAGAAAATGTTCCATGGGCTGCTGAGAAGTACGTGTAGTCTATGGATTTTGGATGGAAACTTCTGTAGATGTCTGTTAGGTCTAAGTGATCTATGGTTTTGTTGAGCTCTCTTACTTCCCTGTTGAGTTTCTGTTTGGATGATCTGTCTATTACTGAGGTTTATTGAAGTCTCCAGGTATTATGGTGTTGGTGGTTATTTCTGTTTTATTGTCAAGTAGGTTTTGTTTTATGAACTGTGGTGTCCCTGTGTTTGATGCATACAGATTTATGATTGTAATATCCTCTTGGTGGATCATTCCCTTGATAAGTAGGAAGTAGCCTTCTTTGTTTTCTTTGATTATTTTTGGTTTGAAGTCTACTTTATCCAATATTGATATAGATACACCTGCTTGTTTCTTATTCCCATTTGCTTGGAATATTGTTTTCCACCCTTTAACCCTGAGGAGGTGTCTGTCTTTAGTGGTAAGGTGGGTTTCTTGATGGCAGAAGTTTGAAGAGTCTAATTTTCTGATCCATCCTGTTAGCTTGTGTCTCTTGTTTGGTGAATTAAGGCCATTAATATATATGGTAATGACTGTGAGTTTTGATTTGATCCCTGCCATGTTGTGGTGGGAGATGTGTGTGGGTGTTTTCATGGGTTTTAAATTTTTTTGTGCATACTCTGGGTTTGGTTGTTGTGGTATGCTTCTTGTAGGCATCTGAGTTTGGTTATTTGTTTCTTCTCTGTGGAGACTTTCCTGAAATACTCTCTGTAGGTTTGGTTTTGTGTTCATATAATTGTAAACCTGAGTTTTGTCATGAAAAGTTTTCTTTCACCATCTTTTATGAGGGTTACTTTTGCCAGGTAGAGTAGTTTGGGTTGGAAGCCATAGGTTCTAAGACTTTGGAGAGTCCCATTCCCGGCCTTTCTAGTTTTCAGGGTTTCCATTGAGAAGTCTGAAATAATTCTAATGGGTTTTCCTTGGAAAGTGCTTTTCTGTTTTTCCCTAGCTGCTTTTAGTATTTTCTCTTTGGTGTCAATGTTTAGAGTCTTAATGATAGTATGTCTTAGAAAGTTTCTCCTTTGGTCCAGTCTTTTTTGAGTTCTGTTCACTTCTTGCATCTTAATGTGCCTTTCTCTTAAGAGACAAGGGAAGTTTTCTTCAATTATGTTGTTAAATATGTTCTCCATTTCTTTGGTCTGAAATTCTTCTCCTTCTGGTATTCCAATGATTCTGATATATGACATTTAGGTGTATCCCACAATTCCCTCATGTTCTATTCACAGGAACTTTTGAACTAACTGAAATTTTTGGCCTGTCAAACTGTTTCTTCCATCTTGTCTTCCAGATCAGAGTTTCTATCCTTCACTTTGCTGACTCTATTCTTGAGAGCCTCTAGAGAGATTTGGACTTGTTCAATTAAGTTTGCATTTTCCACTACTTTTCTATGTATCATTTCCATCACTCTGTCAAGCTCCCTTTTCACATCATTTTCTGATTTTCTTGATGATTCTTGGTGTTCATCGTTGGATTTCTTCATGTTTTCATTTAGTGTAGCCAGCTGATTTTTAAGGTTCTCTTTTTTTATTTCACTCTCCCTCAAACTCTAACTCACTTTGAACTCCTTCCAATCTCTTACCAAATTTTTAGGGATGGTAGCATCCACATGATTATCAGGCCTTTGTTGCTTTCCTGCAAGTCCTAGCAGTAGGTTGGTCAGGGTTGCATTGCTCATAGCTTCCATTTGATGTTCTGATCCTAATGACTCTTCTATGTTTTGGTTAGATGTGTTCCTTGTAGGACTGGGTGATCTAAGTGGATTTTTAGCATTTTATTTTTCATGCTATTTCTTTTGCACTGTGGTCTACCCATGACAGTGTATGGGCAGGTAGTTTGGTGGACCAGCCTAGGCTCTAGCTCAATGGTAGCCTGGGGCAGTTGCCAAGCAGCCTGGGCTTTGGCTCTCATTGCCAAAGCCGCCTATCTACTGCCTGACAGGGGTGCCAAAGTTGCCTGAATTCTCAAGCAGTAATGCACCAAAGCTGCATGCATTGCAGCTTGGAGGGGGACTGAGGTACCCTGCCCTGAATCTGCCCAAACTCTGGATGGGAACACTGGGACCCGCAAACAGTCTGCAGTCCCCCTTCACAGGGTAGTCGGGAATGGCCAGTGACAGACAGGTAGGTGATGGCACCTGAGCTGGTGCTAGTGAGAGACTCAGTCTGAGCTTGTGTGGCCATTGCTGTGGGACTTGGCCTGCTGAACATGTGATCGGAGTGCAGAGGCAACAGCAGCTGGCATGTAATCTGAACACAGCTGCAGTGGGCCCATTGGGTGTGTGATCAGAGCCCAGTATGGCAGGCCCCTTGGGCGTGTGATCAGAGCACAGAGGTGGTGGGCATGGGGCATGGCAGCTGTTTGGGGGTGAGGGGTGGTCTACCCGCCTGAGAGGGGATCAAAGATTCCCTGATTTTCCCCCCTCTGTGCCCTCCCACTGACAAGAAGACCCAGAAAACCCTTAATAACTTGCTTTTCTTTCCCCGGTATTTGTGGCACAGGTAGGTGGTTGCCATCTTGACTGGAAGTCCCTCTATATCTCACTTTTATCTCTGATCTTGTTGACTATGGCCTTACGTGTTTTAGTTATGCTAAAATTATATCAATCTTGGTCAGTTTTTCTTTAAAAAATTTTTTTAAATTAGTTTTGTATTCAGCAAATACAGTCAGTTTGGTACCATTATTAGGCTCATCCATAACCTACCACTTCCTCATTGGCCCCTCCTTGTTGAGGTATATGGGTCGTGCATGGTGGAGTTAGCCCACAGGTATTGGTACAATAAATGTCTGTGCATATCATGACCCAACATGTGGCTCTGACATTCTTTTCACCCCCTCTTCCGCAAAATTTCCCTGAGCCATGTTGGGCTCATTTTTGGTCTCCTTCAATGATGAGGTGTTGGGGGCATCTGAGGCACTAACTCTCTGATTTGGTAGGAGTTGATTTTTCTCTGTGTTGGTCTCCTTCCCCCTTGTGCTGGTATCCAGTTCATCAGGAAAGCAGCACCCTTGCTTATTTTGCCAATTTTTCTTAGTTTTGGCCAGGGCCCTTTTGAGATATAATGGGGTGGCTCTCTCCTTAGGATCTACATCTATCTGAACAAGATAAGCAGATTCTATAATGAAGAGTAAGTTAGCACAAGGACAAATGAGATAACCCTTAATTATTTTTTATAGAGAATTTAATAAGTGTAGGCCCTCTTGTATCCCAGGACTGATGGTAACTTGATATTGGAGAGTGGGCATATGTTAGGATATGGTTCTGACTTGTTTCCCAGCTCCAGCTATGGGTCCTTACCACTGAGTGGATCAGTTAGCCAAATCGAGAGCAGTTGGTTCCCCAACATGGCTGTGTGCCACTATTGCACTTGTGTGGGCATCACAACAGGTTATTTTCTGCTAAGTAGGTTAGACCATGAATTGCTTGGACAGATATTGGTCATTTTCCTCCAGTCGCCCATGTAGCACCTTCTGGCACTAGTGATGCTGACTGTCTGGGGACTGAATCTCTTCTAGCTTCCAGCCATGCCATTCCATTTTACATGTCAACTGCATATGGTGTCTTTACAGTAGTGTCTCACCACTAACCTTTAGTGGGTCATCAAGTACTCTGACAGAAATCTGTCTGTCTTTTAGGAAACCTTGTAGGTCTCTCTGATCTAAAACTCAATGTGGATGATAGCCCCATGCAGGTCCTGGGAGTTACAGGTCAGTGCCCACTAAGAAAATGCAGAGAAAGATAACTAATATACAAGAGTTGGGGGGGGGAGAGGAAGAGGAAGGGAGAGAAGATGTAGAAGATTAAGGTTAGCCGTGATTCTACCCTCTCCAGTATCTTGTGGTTCAGGTGTTCCCTGTAAGGGCCCGGTGAAGGTTAACCCATTTGGTCTGTCTTTTAGGAAGTATAATTTTTAGTACCATTGCCGTTTAGGTATAGATTAGTGTTTCCCATCCCTACGATACCCTCCCCACCCTCCCCATCCATCCTAGTTTCTAGTCCAGGAGATGCTTGCTGGGGATGTAAGGTATCCTGGGTAGATTCAGGTTAGGTGCTGTAGATGAGTGAGACTATGTGGCGATTTCTTTCTGTGATTGGGTAAGTTCACTGAGAATGATTCGCACTGGGTTTAACCATTTTTCTTCAAATTTACTTGTGTCATTTTTTCTTACTGCTGTATAGAATTCCATTGTGTAGCTATACCACATCTTAGTTATCCATTCTTCTAGTGATGGACATGTGGGTTGATTCCTGCTCTTAGCTATTATGAATTGAGCTGCTAAAAACATGGTTGAGTAAATACCTCTGGCCTGTGCTTTGAAGGTATTAGGGTAGATGCCCAATAAGGGAATAACTGCGTCTGTTTTTATCTCTATAGTCAGCTTGTTCAAGGGTCTTCATATTGCTACCAAAAGTGGTTGTACCGGGCTGGAGAGATGGCTTAGCAGTTATGCGCTTGCCTGTGAAGCCTAAGGACCCCAGTTCGAGGCTTGATTCCCCAGGACCCACGTCAGTCAGATGCACAAGGCGGTGCACGTGTCTGGAGTTCATTTGCAGTGGCTGGAAGCCCTGGTGTGCCCATTTTCTCCCTCTCTCTTTCTCTCTCTCTCTCTCTCTCTCTCTCTCTCTCTGCCTCTTTCTCTGTATGTCACTCTTAAATCATAAACAAAAAATTTTTAAAAAAGTGATTGTACCATCCTACATTCCCACTAACAGTGGATGAGTGTTCCAGGTTCTCTACATCCTTGCCAGCATTTATTTTCATTTGATTTTTTTTTTTAAGGTTTCCTCTCCTTATTGGGTAAGGTGGAATCTCATAGTTTTTTTAATTTGCATTTCCCTGATGATTAGGGATGATGAACAGTTTCTTAAGTGTGTGTTTTCCATTTGTATTTCTTCCTGGGTGAACTGCCTGTTCTTCTCTTTGCCCGATTTTGTGAATGGGGTTTGGACTTCTTATTGTTTAGACTTTGAGTTCTTTATAGGTTCTACAGATTAGGCCTCTATCAGTTCGATAACCTGCAAATATTTTCTCCCATTGTGTGGATAATCTATTGTCTTTGCTTATTGTATACTTGTCTGTAAAGAAATTCTTCAGCTTCATGTGATCTCATTGGTTGAGTGACTGTTTAAGATAGTGAGCTACTTAGATTTTGTTCAGGAACTCTTTTTACATTCCCATATCATGAAAGTACTTCCTATATTTTCTTCTAGTACTCTTCCAGTTTGTGGTCTTATATTGAGGTCTTTGATCCATGTGGATTTGAGTGTAGTGCATGCTGAAATGTGTGGATCAAGTTGCAGTTTCTTGGATATTGTTATCCAATTTTCCAGCACCATTTGTTGAAGATGCTATCCTTTTTCAGCCTATATTGTTCAGGCCTTTGTCGACCATCAAGTAGCTATAGTTGCTTGACCCAAAGTTTGGGTTCTCATATCTATTCCATTGGTCTGTACTCCTGTTTTTATGCCAGTAACATGCTTTGTAATATAGCTTTATTTCAGGTATGGTGATGCCAGCAGAGGTATTTCTTTTGCTAATGATATGTTTGGATATGTGAGGCCTGCTGCCCTTCCATATGAAATTTGAGATCATTTTTTCTATCTCTGTGAAGAATACTGTAGGGGTTTAATTGGAATTGCATTAACTCTGTATAATGCCTTTGGTAGGATTGTCTTCTTCACAATGTTAATTCTGCCTTTCCAGGAGCATGGGAGCTCTTTTCATTTTTTCAAGTCCTCCTCAATTTCTTCTTTGAGTTTTTTTATGTTTTCCTTATATCGATCTTTCTTTGGTTAATGTTATTCAAAGGTATTGTATTTGATTTGTTGCTATTGAAAATAGGACTATGTCCTTATTTCTTTGTCTGTATCTTTTTAATTTGCATATAGACGAGATCAGGCGTGTTCAGGGTGGTATGGCTGTAGACTACTTTGCATATAGAAAGTCAACTGATTTTTGTGCATTGATTTTGTTTCCTGCTACTTTGCTATAGAAGTTAATCATCTTCAGGAGTTTTGCGATGGAGTCTCTTGGGTCCCTTATATATACAATTATGTCATCAGCCAATTGAGCTAACTTAACTTCCTCCTATCCAAATTGTATCCCTTTTATTTCATTCTCCTGCCTTATTGCTTGAGCTAGGACTTCCAGTACTATATTGAAAAGCAGAGGTGAGAGAAGACAGCCCTGTCTTGTTCCTGATCTTAATGGAAATTCCTCCAGTCTCTCTCCACTAAGTATTATTTGGGCCTTTGGAGCTTTGTATATTGCCTTTATTAAGTTAAAATATGAACAAACCATGCCAATTCTCTCCAATGATTTCATCATGAAGTGATGTTGTATCATGTCAAAGCACTTTTCTGCATCTATCAAAATGATCATGTGGTTTCTATGTTTAAGCTTGTCTATGTGGTGTATTACATTGACAGATTTCTGTATGTTGAACCACCCCTGTGTTCCTGGGATGAATCTCACTTGGTCAAGGTGGATGACACTTTTGATATGTTGTTGGATTCAGTTTGCGACTATTTTGTTCAGGATCGTTGCATCTAAGTTCATCAGGGAAATTGGCTGGTAGTTTTCTTTTCTTCTGGCTTCTCTGCCTGATTTTGGAATTACCAGGATACTAGCTTCATAAAAGGAGTTGGGTAACTTTTCCTGTTCTCCAATTGTGTGGCACATTTTGAGGAAGATTGGTTTGAGTTGTTCTAAGAATGTTTGATAGAATTCAGCTGAGAAGCCATCTGGTCCTGGACTCTTCTTCTTGGGGAGGTTTTTTTTTTTTATTATTAGTTTTTCAATCTCCATGAGTGTGATAGGTTCAGTGAGGTGATTAATCTTCTCTGAGTTTAGCTTTGATAGATGGTATGTGTCCAGGAATTTTTCTATCTCCTCCATATTATCCAGTTTTGTGGAGTAGAGATTTTTGAAATAAGTCCTGATGATTCTCCCAATTTCACTTATGTCTGTTGTGATCTCTCCTTTTTCATTTTGAATTTTGTTAATTTGAAGCTTCTCCTTTTTATGCTTGATCAAATTGGCCAGGGGTTTGTGAACCTTGTTTATTTTTTCAAAGAACCAGCTCTTTGTTTTGTCAATTTTCTTAATTGTTTCCTTGGTTTCCAATTCATTAATTTCTGCTCTGATTTTAAGTATTTCTTTCCTTCTGGAGCTCTTTGGGTTGGACTTTTCTTTTTTTCAGTGCTTTTAGGTGGATGGCTGGGTTATTGATTTGGGATCTCTCTGTCTTTTTTATGAAGGCATTGAGTGCTATGAATTTTCCCCTGTGAACTGCCTTCATTGTGTCCGATAAGTTTTGGTATGATGTTTTCTCATTGTCATTCAATTCCAGGATTTTTTCAATTTCTTTTTTTATTTCATCCACTATCCATTTATTGTTTAAAAGTGTGCTGTTCAGTTTCCAGGTGCTTTTCGGATTCTTGGTGGGTCTTTTGTTGTTGATTTCTAGCAATACAGCATTGTGGTCTGATATCATTCGGGGAATTATATCAATCTTCCTACATATGTGGAGGCAGGCTTTGTGACCCAGTATAATGTTGATTTCAGAGAATGTTCCTTGTGCTGCTGAGAAGATGTGTAATCTGTGGATTTGGGATGGAAAGTTTTGTAGTTGTCTGTTAGGTCTAAGTGATCTATGGTTTTGTTGAGCTCTCTTACTTCCCTGTTGAGTTTCTGTTTGGATGATCTGTCTATTACTGATAATGGTGTATTGAACTCCCCAGCTATGATCTTGTTGGTTGTTATTTCTGTGTAATTGTCAAGTGGGTTTTGGTTTATGGTCTGTTGTGCACCCTGTTTGGTGCATACAGATTTATGATTGTAATATCCCCTGATGGATCATTCCCTTGATAAGTAGGAATTAACCTTCTTTGATTTTTTTGATTATTTTTGGTTTGAAGTCTATTTAATCTGATGTTACTATAGCTATGCCTGCTTGTTTCTTTTTCCTGTTTGCTTGGAGTATTGTTTTCTACCCTTTCACCCAAAGGTGGTGTCGGTACTTAGTGTTGAGGTGGATTTCTTGAACGCAACAGATTGAGGGGTCTAATTTTTTGATCTTCCCTGTTGGCTTGTGTCTCTTGATGGGTAAATTAAGGCCATTAATATTTAGTGTAGTGCCTGTGAGATTTGATTTGATCCCTGCCATATTGTGGTGGTAGATATGGGTTGGTGTTATCATTGACTTTGAAGTTCTTTTGTGCCTACTGTGAGTTTGGTTATTGTGATCTGATTCTTGTAGGCATTTGAGTTGATTATTTGTTTCTTCTCTGAGGAGAATTTATTGAAATATTCTCTGTAGGTTTGGTTTTATGTTCATATAATTGTAAAGCTGAATTTTTTTAAGGAAATTGTTTTCTTTCACCATCTCTTCTGTGTGATACTTTTGCTGGGTAGCGTATTTTGGGTTGGAAGCCATAGGTTCTTAGACTTTGCCCTGTTTTTTTGTTTTTTTTTTTCTCCAGGCCCTTGTAGTTTTCAGGGCTTCCATTGAGAAGTCTGAAGTAATTCTGATGGGGTTGCCTTTGAAAGTGGTGTGCTCTTTTTCCCTATCTGCTTTAAGGTTTTTTTGTTTGGTGTCAGTATTTAGAGTCTTAATGACAATATGTCTTGGAGAGTTTCTCTGTTGGTCCAGTCTGTTTGGAGTTCTGTTGGCTTCTTGTAACTTGATGGACCTTTCTTTTAAGAGACTGGGAAAGTTTTCTTCAATTATTTTGTTAAATAAGTACTCCATATCTTTGGTCTGAATTTCTTCTCCTTCTGGTATTCCAATGATCCTGATATTAGGACATTTAGGTGTATCCCACAATTCCCTCATGCTCTGTTCACAGAAACTTTTGAACTCTGTTTGAACTTTTGAAGTGTTTCTTCCACCTCGTCTTCCAGATCAGACTTTGTCCTCCACTTGGCTGACTGTATTCTTGAGAGCCTCTAGAAAGTTTTGGACTTGCTCAATTATGTTTGCATTTTCTACTACTTTTCTATGTATTATTTCCATTGCTCTGTCAAGCTCCCTTTTCATATCATTTTCTGATTTTCTTGATGATTCTTGGAATTCATCCTTGCATTTCTTTATGTCTTCATTTAGTGTGGCCAGCTGATTTTTAAGGCCCTCCCTTTTTTCACTCTCCCTCAAAACCCTTAAATCTCTTTGAAGTCCTTCCAATGTCTTATCAATTTGTTCTAGCTTAGCAATGTTAGCATCCACATGATTGCTGGTCCTTTGTTGCTTTCCTGCAAGTTCTATCAGTAGGTTTGTCAGGGTTGCATTGCTCATAGTTTCTTCCAGATCAGAGTTCCTATCCTCCACTTCGCTGACTCTGTTCTTGAGGGCCTCTATAGAGTTTTGGGCTTCAATTAAGTTCAATTAAGTTTGAATTTTCTACTACTTTTCTATGTATCATTTCCATCCCAAGCTCCCTTTTCACATCATTTTCTGATTTTCTTGATGATTCTTGGAATTCATCCTTGCATTTCTTTATGTCTTCATTTAGCGTGGCCAGCTGATTTTTAATGTCTTCATTTTTTTCACTCTCCCTCAAATCTCTTAAAGTTCTTTGAATGCCTTCCAATGTCTTATCTAATAGTTCTAGTTTAATGATGGCAGCATCACATGATTATTGGTCCTTTGTTGCTTTCTTGCTAGTTCTACCAGTAGGTTGATCAGCGTTGCATTTCTCATAGCTTCAATTTGATGTTCTGATCTGAATGAATCTTCTATGTTTTGGTTAGATGTATTCATTGTAGGAGTGGGTGAACTAACTGGATTTTTTTTTTTTTTGCATTTGATATTTCATGTCATTTCTTTTGTGCTTTGGTCTGCCCATGACATTGTATGGGCACGTAGGTGGGTGGATCAGCCTGGGCTCAAGTGCAATGGGAATCTGAGGCAGCCTGGGGCAGTTGCCAAGCATCCTGGGCTTTGGCTATCACTTGCCAAATCCACTTATCTACTGCCTGGAAGGGGCACCCTAGTTGCCTGAATTCTCAAGTGGTAATGTGCCAAAGCTGCCTGCATTTGAGCTAGGAGGGTCACTGTGTTACAAGAACTGAAGCAGCCCAAATTCTGGCTGGGAACACTGGGACCCAGAAGCAGTCTGTGCTCCTCCGCCTAGGGCAATGGCGGATGGCCAGCATAGCAGACAGGTAGGTGATAGCACCTGAGCTGGCACAAGTGAGAGACACAGTCTGAGCTTTTGTGTCAGTAGCTGTGGGACTGGGCTCACTGAACGTGCAGTAGCAGGAGCAGTAAGTGAGCAAGTGGGTGGAACTGTCTAAACTTCCACACATCCACACACAGGGTTCGATCTATGCACAGCTGCTCTGTTTGTATGGGGATGGGTGGGTTACCCACTCCTGAGGGAATCAGGGATTTCTTGTTATTGCCAGGCATCACTGAAAGCGCAGTGGCCAGAGCAGTAAGTGGGCAAGTGTGTGGAGCAGTCTAAGCTTCCACATGCAGGGTTTGATCATCACATGGTGGCATTGGTGGCTATTTGGGGGGAGGGGTGGGCTACCCGTCCTTGAGGGGATCTGTGATTCCCTGTTCCCCCACCCCCATGCCCTCCCACTGACAATCTATTGGAGATTTCTCTCCCCTAAGTGACCCAGTGAAGCCTTAATGTTTTGCCTTTCTTTCCCTTGGATTTGTAGTGCAGCTAGGCAGTCGCCATCTTGGCCAGAAGTCCCTTGTTCAGTTTTACAAAGACCTAGGTCTTTGTTTCACCATTTTTTTTGGGGGGGGGGGTTGGAGCTGAAACCTCTACTGTGATCTCTTATTTTATTAACTGAGATTAGTAGTCAGTCATTGTAGGAGGGGGCAGTGCCTCTGGCTATTTCCTGCCACCTAGCTCTTACTGTCTTTCTGCCTCTTCTTTCACAAAATTCCCTGAGCCATGTTTGTGTTTTAAGTCTATTTTACTATTGAGATCTCAGAACCTTCTGGATTTGTTCTTTGGTACATTTTGAGTATCATTGTCTGTCTTCATCATCCTGGTGCTGGTTGTCAGGCTCAGCAAGATAGGAGCACTCTTGCTCATCTAGTCAATTCTTTTGGTTTCACCTGGCTAATGTGTGATGGGTGGTTTATCTTCTTGGTTCTTGCTGTATTCTGAATAAGAAAAACTTAATTTCCAATGCAGAGCAAAGTAAGCATACATTAAATGGGATAATCATCATTAATTAAGACAGATTTTTGATGGGTTTAGTCTCTCTTTTGGCCAAAGACTAGTGAGAGCTTCTCATTGGATTCCATGACCTTGGTCTCCATAGGATTCTGACTTGGTTCCTAGTTCTAGCTATGAACTCCTGTCCACTGAGCAGATCTATTAGTTAATCAGAGAACCACTGGTTACCTCCCTAGGCTGGGTTCCACTATTGCACAGGTGTGTACATCTTGTCAATCTGATTGCTTTCATATAGTCATGTGCCCTACTAGGCGACAATGTTATTGGCAATATTTTCTCCAGCAGCTCATTTAGTACTTCCCAGCACTTATATGGGCAGACCATCTGGGAAATGGCTTCCTTACATATTCCAGCTGGATCTCTCAGTGTTCTGTGTCAGTAGCATTTGGTATCTTGAGCAATAGGGTCTTACCTTTTACCTCAGGAGAGCAATCAGTGTTTTGAAAGAAGCCTGTCTTGTTTTGGGGACCTCAAACATCTCTTCAACCAACAACTCAATGTTGTTTGTAAGTGATTCCTGATACTAGAAGTTATAAGCCTGAGACAAACGTTTTAGTGGTAGGCTTCATGCCACCCTTGACAGGGCCCTTCTTGCAAGACAAATCCACATACTCCTATTGATTATTATATCTTTTAGTCTGCTACGCAGGAGGAAAGTTTCTATGGTAACAATTCATTTTGGATTTAGTTTGTGTGTACCCCCCACTACCCTCCCAATCCTCTTTCCCCCAAATACTTCCATCCCTATTAGCTCTCCCTCCAGTTGCCTGAAAGGTATGCCTGCAGTCTAACTATTCCAAGTTAGGAACAATAGATGAGGGAAAACATGTGGAATTTGTCTTTCTGTACTTTTGTGAGTTCACTTAGTGGAATTTCTAGGAAAATGGATGGGCTTGGAAAAGATCATATTAAGATGTGACATGTGTACCACATCTTCATTATTCAGTTGTCAAATGATAGGCATTTGAGTTTATTCCAGTTCTTATCTATTGTGAATTGAGCAGTTATAAACATGGTTGAAGAAGAATCTCTGCAGTGAAGATATTTTAGGATAGAAGCCAAATAGATGAAGACCTGGATCAGTTGGTGGCTCTATTTTCTTTTCTTTTTTTCAGGAGATGTACAAATTGAATTCTATAGTGGTTGTAAACCCACCAGAAGTGAATGGGGGTTTCTCTTTCCCTGCATCCTTGCCAGCATTTATTGGCAATTGACTTTTTGATGATTGCCAACCAGAGTAGAGTATGGTGGAATCTCATAGTTGTTTTAATTTACATTTCCCTGATGGTTAAGGATATAGAACATTTCATTAAGTTATTTTTAGCCACCTGTATTTATTCTTTTGAGAATTCTCTATTCAGTTATCTGCACCATTTTTTGAGTTGTTTCTTTAATTTTTATTGCTCCTTGTAGATTCTAGATATTAGGCCTCTATCAGTGGTATAGCTGGCAAAGATTTTCTCCCATTCTGTGGGTAGTCTATTGGCTGTTTATGGTGGGTTTGTTTGTGTAAAAGCTTTTTGGCTTCATGGGATCACACTGGTTAGGTGATTAATTTCCTAGGCCACTGTGGTATTATTCATGAGGTTTTCCCCCATTCCTTTATCATGGAGAGTTACCTCTACTATCTTTTTCAGGCATTTAAGTTTCAGGTCTTATGATGATGTGATGTCTTTAATTGATATGGAGTTCATGTTTGTGCATGGTGTGAGGAGTGGGTCTAGTTTCATTTTTTCTATATATGGCTACTCAATTTGTCCAGCACCATTTGCTGAAGATGCTGCCTTTTCTCCAGGGCATGTTGTTGGATCATTTATCAAAGATAAAGTAGCTGTAGTCACTTGAACTAAGGACTGTATCTTTAATTTGGTTCCATCAGACTATATGTCTGTTTTTATGCCAGCAATGTGCTGTTTTTATTGCTATGGGTTGATAGAATAACTTTAAAACATCTTTAAAAAATTATATTTATATCTATTTATTTATTTGAGGGAGAGAGAAAGAGAGAGAGAGAGAGAGAGAGAGAGAGAGAGAGAGAGAGAGAGAGAGAGAGAGAGAGAGAAGGGGTACACCAGGGCCTCCAGCTACTGCAAATGAACTCCAGATGCTTGCACCACTTTATACATCTGGCTTACTTGGGGAATCTATCCTAGGTTCTTTGGCTTTTCAGGCAAGCACTTTAACTGATAAGCCAACCCTCCAGCCCATAGTATAATTTTAGAGTGGGCATGAAGATACCTCCAGTGGTGTTTCTTTTGCTGAGGATATTTTTGAATATCTGAGGCCTTCTACCATTCCATATGTATTATGAGATTATTTTTTTCTATCTCTGTGAAGAATGATGCTGCATTTTTAATTATGAGAGAGAGAGAGAGGGAGGGAGGGAGGGAATTGCTAGGCTAGGGCCTCTAATCACCACAATCAAACTTAAGATGCATATACCACCTTGTGTATCTGGCTGACATGGATTCTGAGGAGTTGAATGTGGGTTATTATGCTTTGCAGGCAAACACCTTAACCTCTAAGCCACTTCTCCAGACCAAAATACTGCAATATTTATTGATATTGTATTGAATCTGGTAGATTTGCCACTTTTACAATATGAATTCTATCTATCCAGGAGCACGGGAGGTCTTTCCATCTTCTCATGGCCTCGTCAATTTATTTCTTGTGTGTTTTTATGTATTTAGTGTACATTCTTTCATATCCATGGTAACTGTTATTCCAAGGTATTTGTTTTTTTTTTTTTTTTTTTTGTGTGTGTGTGTGTATAGCTACTGAAAGTGAGACAACCTCACTGGTCTTTTTTCTTCTGTATATTTACTTTTTGCATATAGGAAGGCTACTGAGTTTTGTGTGTTGATTTTGTATTCTGTCACTTTGCTGGGAGAATTTATCCTCTTTAGAAATTTTACAGTAGAGTCTTTTGGGTCATGTCATCTAGAAATAGTGCTACTATGACTTATTCATTTCCAATTTATTTCCCTTTTATATTGTTATTCTGTCTTATTCCTAGGGCTAGGAGTTCCAGTACTATGTTCAAAGGTAGTGGTGAGATTCTGTACCTTGTTTTCAAAATTTATTTCTATTAGATATGGACATATTTACTATGTAGGCAACTATGTTGGTATCATCCTTTTCCTGCACCCTACTCCTTTTTCGAAGAGGTCTTGCTCATTGGAGATGCAGGTCAACCCCATGAGGATTGTAGGTTGTGCATTGTGGGAGAAGCAGTCAGTTATGGGGGAGAAGCAGCATCTCTGTTCAAAATGTCCCAACCTGTGGCTCTAACAATGTTTCTGCATCCTCTTTTACAAAATTCTCTGAGCTATGTTGGGTGCATTTAAGTCTACTTTAGTGGTGGTCACTCAGGAGTCTCTCTGTCTCTGGTTTGGTAGGTGTTGAGTGTCCTCAGATTCTTTCTCCTTAACCCTTGTGCTAGTATCAGATTCACTCTTGCTCATGGTTTCAGCTGGGGTGGGGTGGAGTGCTGTGGGTTGTTCATGTCAGGTTTAGCTCCCATCTTAAAAAGATGGAAAGTGAAGTCAGAACCAGTTAAATGGGATAATGCTTATTAATTTAGAGATAATTTTAAGGGTGTAGACCAATCTAGCCCAAGATTAGTGGGAGCTTGACAATGGGAAGCATAATCACTATGTGGATATAATGCTCACTTGTTTCCCAGTTCCAGATATGATTTCCTTCCCACTGAGCAAATCTGTTAGCCAATCCAAGAGCAGTTGGTTACACACCATGGCTATGTGTCATTATTGCACTTGTGTGAACATCACATCAGGTTGTTTGCTTCTGAGCAGCTTAGACTTTGAGTTGCTTAGACACATGTTGGCCACTTTTCCCCAGTAGCTCATGTAGCACCTTCCAGCACAAGATGGGATAATTTCCTGGAGACTGGCTCTCCTCTGGATTCCAACCAGGTCTCTGCTTGTCTGTGTAGATAGCATATGGTGTCTTCAACAGTAGGGTCTTACCATTAACCTCTGGTGGGTAATCAAGTACTCTGACAGAAGTCTGTCTTGTGTGTTTTGGGAGAACTAGTAGGTCTGTCTGACCAATAGCTCATTGTGGATGTAGATCACATCCTGGTACAGAGAATTACAGGCCAGCATGAAGGGAAAAGAAAAAAAAAAGAAAAAGACAGAGAAGAAAGAGAAACAGGAGAAATTTAAGGTTAGGCTTCTTCTCACCCTATCCAGGGCCCTTTGTTCCAGGTGCTCCCCTTAAGTCCTCTTAAGTGTTCTATGTTTTAGTCTAAATTACAGGATATAGGATTCTATGGTACCAGTTCAATTTGTGTTCAGTTTTGTGTTCACCCTCCTCACCCATCCCCTTTCCCCAAGCTCTACCTTTCCTATTGTCCAAGCCTTGAGATGCCATTCAAGTATGTCAGCCACTGGGGCTTATCCATGTTAAGAACTGCAAATGAGTGAGGCCCTGTGAAGATGGTCTCTCTGTGATTGTGTGAGTTCACTTAGAATGATCTTCCATATTTGAACATTTTTCTAGAAATTTCATTGTGTCTTTTTTTTTTCTCACAGCTGAGTAGAATTACATCATGTAGATATACCACATCTTGGTTATTGATTCATCCAATCATGAGCACCTGGGTTGATTCCACTTCTTAACTATTGAGTTGAGCAGCCAAACATGATTGAGCAAATATCTCTGAACTCAGATGTGTATCTGTTAGGGTTAATGCCCAGTAAGGGAATAACAGGGTCTGTTGGTAACTCTAAATTCATCTTTCCAGGAGTCCCCATGTTGATTTACATAGTGGTTTTACTCTCGTACAGTCCCACCAATAGTCAATGAGTGTTCCTATTTCTCCACATCCTTGCTAACATTTTCTTTCAATTATTTTTTAATGTTTGTTAGCATAACTGGGGTAAGGTGGAATCTCATAGTTGTTTTAGTTGCATTTTCCTAATAGTTAGGGATGTTGAACATTTTCTTTTCTAGACAAAATATTTTATATTCATTTATTTATTTGAAAGAGACAGAGAGAGAGGTGAGAGAGAAAAAGAGAGAGATAGAGAATGGGATTTCCAGGGCTTCCAGTCATGGCAAACTAACTCCAGATGCATGAAGTATTTTTTGCATCTGGCTTATGGGGAATTGAACCAATGTCCTTTGGCTTTGCAAGCAAGTACCTTAATTGCTAAGCTATCTCTCTAGCATGAACATTTTCTCTCTTTTTTCCCCCTATTTTTCCTTTAATTAATTTTTTATTGACAATTTCCAATATTGTAGAAAATAACCCATGGTAATTTCCTCCCTCCCACCACTTTCCCCTTAGAAACTCCACTCTCCATTCTATCCCCACCCCTTCTCAATAAGTCTGTACTTTATTTTGATTTTATGATCTTTTCCTCCTAATATGATGGTCTTCTGTAGGTAGTGTCAGACACTGTGACTTCATGGATATCCAGGCGATTTTGTGTCTGGAGGAGCACACTGTAAGGAGTCCTACCCTTCCTTTGGCTCTTACAATCTTTCCACCACCTATTCCACAGTGGATTTATATTGTCTTGATTTTTTGTTTTTCTTGTGTTATAAACTAGAGATTTTTGCATCTTGGATTAATTTAATATTTGGGTTTTCTAATAATCTGCAGTATTATTAGATGTATCAATCAATCTGATATTATGTATCTTCAGGGTAGGAGCTTAAGTTGCTAGGTGTGGCCCTGAAGACTCAGAGTAACCACAAAAGTGACCCTAGGTGTTGGGTATGCCTGCTATGTGAATATTCCAATAGGCTGAGTGGACCAAAATACAGGCAAATTCTAAAATTTAACTAAACAATATACATATTCAATGAAAAGCAGCACAGAGTATTTATTCAAGAGTAGGTACAACAGCAAACAGATCCTTTAACAAAGTCACAGTCCCTAAGGATGTGTTTTGCTGTGTCAGACACTGCAAGGCACAGACTGGAGCCTTCAGGAGAGGAGCCTGAGCTTTCAGGCATGGCTATGGACTCTCAGGCTACAGGAGGCCACTTCCTGTCCAAGCCCAGCACACCTGAACTTAGGCTCTGCCCATAGCCCTTTAACCATTGTCCTTCACACAGTGCATCCCCCTGAGACTCTAGATCACCTGAAACACCCCCCTGCCATTGCCTACATGCTAGAATGAATGTCCCCATATGCTAATTAGGCATCAGAAATGAACTTGGTTCATCCAATCCCCTTAGGGTCCTCCCCTCCACCCACAGATGCTTATAAACCCATTTCATTGATAATAACCTGAGAGAGCTATTCATCTATCTCCCAGGAGTATTTCTCCCATCACACCCTCACCCACCCCTTGTTGCCTGGGCACATTCGGGGGAAACCATGGCCAGATCCCAGAGCAAGAACCCAGGAACCCACAGCTGGTGCCTGACAGGAACATTATGAGATGGACAGGGTAGGTCAGTGCTCTCCCAGAGGAACTGGGAGACATCTGCCCATGTGGCCTTGCCTCCACGTTTTTGAGGGATGGCAGGTTTCTCTTCTTCCTCCTTTATTTTCAGTTCGTGCCATCATGTGGGACTAGACACAACAAAATGGCAACTGAAGTCTTTTGTATGAGGCCTCCCTTCAGTATTGACTGAAGTCCAGCCATCCTCTGCCTGGACCCTGATAACCCATTGAGCATTGGCAAAACCCTGTATCTATTTCTCTTTTGTCCATCAGATGGAAGCTATTTTTCTTTTTCCTCCTTTACTTTAATATTGTCTCCCACCAAAAGGGATCACAGATTTGTTGATTATGGGCTCTTCTGAAAGTTAAGGAAATTAAGCTGTTACAGAGGGAGGCCAGCTCCTTTTGAAAAGTCCTCTAGGTTAGCCCCTGGATTTCTAGGCATCCATGTGGCCCAGACATGTGGACCCACATAGCTTATCTGGCTAGGAAATGAAAAGTTCAGGAAGGAAATTTCCCCTCACTCTCTTTAAGCAGTGAAACTACAAACCGACTTTGCAAGCACTCCAAAGCAGTTTGAGTCAGAGTCAGACAACAGGCTCACACGTGGCCAGACAATGGTGCCTTGGCTCATGCAGGTGCCATGTCTCTTCTTCCTCTTCCAGTAGCCCCCCCGTGGATTCCCTCTTTTTTTTCCAGTGGCCCTCCAGCGGGCCTCCTCCTTCAGAAGCCTCCCTGCAGTCCAGGAGACCCTCTGTTTTCCCAACAGCCCAGGGGGTCCCCTCCCTTCTTTCCCTTTCAGATAGCCAGACTTCGACTCCAGCAGTTGTCTTGGCCAGTCTCGGCCATTACCTCCACATATACCTGACTGGACCCCAGGTGAGCACCCAGGAGTAGGGTAGGGCTGAAGCCAGGCAGGGCTGATCTAAGGTGTATGCAAACCCCACACAGCCACCACCGTGCAACAAAAAGCAGCAAGAAAGAAAAGAAAAGGAAAAAAGGGTTGCATTTAACTAAAGCCTGTGGTGAACTGAAGTTTTACGTGAAGAATGTCATACTTTGTTACATGATGTCATAAATATAATTACCAAGTTTATGTTCTAGGTCAACTTCAACTTACATAGAGGATTATTGAAAATGACTGAATTCTCTCCAAGGTGGTAACTTATAATTTGTCAGGTATTTTGAAATTTAAAGAAAGATTGTAATATTGTTAAAAGGAGGAATCAACTGACCTGACTCCTAGGCCAGCCTGCCAAGTTAGCAACAAAATTTGCCTTAGTCACTCCTAATAAAATCTCTTCCAAGTGTATTATTGGTATTAATGTCATATAATTGTCTTTAGACTCCTTGCTTGTCAGTCAATAATAGGATTAATCAAGCTGGTGCAGTTTTTCTTAATAGCCTTACAAAAAGATGTTTAATAATGGGGTGAGATGAGTTAATTTAAGGAACTGGGAAGGAATTTTTCAATGTTGGGACACAGAATTCTTGATAAAATGCTTTTTGAATGGTACTTAGATCAAAATGTTAAAGTATGTGGCTAAGGATATACCTATGTAGGAAAGAATTTTCAGGCTAAACCTAAACACCATGCCTAAAGTTAGAGGTTTTTCAACTGTTTATAAACTCTTAAGGAACAAAAACTAATTTTCAGGCTAAAATATGTTGGGATATCTTGCATAAGCTTTATCAAATTTATGTCATGGGCAAAACATAAAATTGTTTTATGTTATGTCTTTTCTTTAAAACAGATTTATTGAGAGTTACAGTAATATTTAGCTAGCTGTTTTGACTCAGAAAAGATGAGATTCTGCTCTATTGTATGTAAAGTAACTGTCTCACTTCTGGCATTTTAAGTCCAGTGCTTATAACAAAATTAACCCTTAAGACTTATTCCCTACTTTAGAGTACAGCCTCATGCTCAAAAACTGGTTCTCATCTGAGGAAAATAATATCCAAGCTCTGTGGTTCTGTTTCCAGTGTTCTGTGGGTAATTTGTATTCACACAGTATCTGGACTAATCAAAGATGTTTTGAAACACAGGGGCTAAGACTTTATGCTATCTTATTTGTTCTTTTATGACTATTTCTTGATTAAATTAATTAGTTTGTAAATCAATTGGTACTGTTTTCAAGACTGATAACAGATTTTGCCTATATTTATAAATGTTAGATAATTAAGGTATGAGATATGCCTTCCTATGCCTCAGATATATGTCTTATGCTGCTACAGTACAACAAAATTTTAAAGGATTGGACAAATTTATTTTAGAAGCTCTTATGCCATTCTTTAACTAAATCTACTTCAGTAATCAAATGTGCTCTATATGTACATATATCCAGGCTGGTGTAACTTCCTTTATAAGTGTGCTAATTACCTATGTGGAAGCCAAAGCCAATTGAAATCATCAGAGCAAAAGGCCCCGATATTTTGGCCTGTGCTCCCAGGTTATAGGGCCACTGGAGATGATGGAAAACTTCTACACTGGCCCCCTGGTAAGTCACCTGTCTTCCTGAGGAGGGAGGATATGGAGACCCCCAAAATTGGTGTACATTCTGAAATAGAGTCACAATTGAGGAGCACTCAGTTCTCCTGGCTTCCCAAAGAAGGTAAAACTACTTGGCCAGTGAGGTCCTGACTTACCCTGAGATGGAAAACATCAGTAAACTATAGGGCTACTCCTGGGTCCCTAAAGTCTCTTTGTAGAGCCATTAGTGAACTCCAAAATTAATACTTAGTTAAATTTTGGCTATCAGCATGGTCTTAAGCACACAGAGGGAAATGTATAACAAAAAAGCTTAAATATATAAATGGTCTATTAAGTAATACAAGAACTTTCCAAGAGGGGAAACAAACGTTAAGACATCTTTTCGAATAGTTCTAATTCTGTAAAAACGAAACAAAACAAAACAAAACAACAACAACAACAACAAAACTATACATGTCAAAAGGGTTATTTTCAAATCTAGAATATATAAATAGGTTCTGAGACATATATATTTGTACGGCCTTTAAGGGCACCCAGTAGCTCTCTATTACCAAGGTTAAATGTGTATATGTTCCTGATAACTTTGCTAATATCTCATCTGTTTTACAAGCCATGTTGAATACTACTGTGCCATTTACAAACAGTTCTGGAAAAAATCATAGCCAACTCATCCTCAGATGGTCCTAAGATGATCCAAGCCTGTATACCTGGATTCCCTTGACCTCAAAATGGACCAGTTTGCTGTGTGCTCACTTATCATTAACTCCTCACTTTTACTCCTTCTCCCCAATATTCTCTTCCAAGACTATCATCCTACACTCTGGGGTCCATTAGAATAGTGCCCCTCTCTGGGAGAGACTCTCTAACTGCAACAAGTCCCCACTTTGCATCCCATTCTGCAGGAAATAGTAAATGATCTGATGTCTTCGACCCTTGTCCCCTAAAAGCAGTTAAGATTGTCTTCTCATGATAGGGAGAAAAAAAGAGGGATAGAACTAGGGTGACCAGATCTCTGAAGATAAAAAGGACAAGAACAATTTGCTTATCTCTTGCCCATTTCCAAAGAACTGTTTTTCCGTGTGTGCTCTGAGTTCCAGGCAAAGGACAGGCCTCATCCTCTTTGATTCCGGTCAAGTTATGTCTCTCTGCCTGTCCAGCTTTAAGCTGACCAGAGTTGAATGCTTGCTCAATATTTCCATAATCAGGACAAGCTGTGTCAAGACACTAGCTCTTCTTTGGTGCAAAAGGAGTAACCACCCCTTACATAAATATTTCCTCTCCCACTTTTTGTGCCCCAGTCTTGATTGTTTCACAGGTGTATCTCTACAAGAAAAAATATAAAAAACTCCACTTGCACCAGCTACCTGCACCAACTGAAGGAGATCTGCTGGTAACCAACAGCCTCGAATCTCTCCAGAGACAATTGAACTTTCTTGCAGGTGTGGAACTTCAAAATCATCTAGCCTTCGACTTCATTACTGCTGAACTTGGGGGGCATGTATGTCTTGGGACAAGAATATTGTTTACTTTGTTAACAACTCAAATGTTGTTGAGCTGCTTGACTGCTACAAGCCTAAGGATCCCACCACCTGGTTCTCTAACCCTTTAGTTACTTGGCTTCTTCTCAGCCCCTTCCTTACTATAGAAACCCTATTGCTTGTAGCCTCCTGTCTCATCAAAGTTCTCAGATAACAAATAACTAATATTGCTCAGGTTGCTACTAATCAGGCCCTCCTAAACCACCTAACTCTATCTGGACCTATGGTAAATTTTAAAGAACTCATTTTGGATGACACTGCTTCATTATATAAACAAAGGGGAAGTTATTGGGCACTGCCAGGCACAGACTGGAGCCTTCAGGAGAGGGCCCTGAGCTTCCAGACATGGCTATGGACCCTCAGGCTACAGGAGGTCACTCCCTCTCAAAGCCCCACACACCTGAACTTAAGCTTTGCCCATAGCCCTGTAACCTTTGGTCAGTTGCCTAGGAAACTCCTTATCAGCCTTCACATAGCCCATTCCCCTGAGACCCTAGATAACCTGAGACCCCCCCCCCCCATTGCCTATGTGCTACAATGAATATCCCTATATGCTAATTAGGCATCAGGAATGAACTTGGTACTCCAATCCCCTTAGGGTCCTCCCTCCCACCCTCAGATGTTTATAAACCCATTTCACTGACAACAAACTGAGAGAGCTGTTCAACTATCTCCCGGGAGTATTTATCCCATCATGTGCTCACCCACCCCTAGTTGCCTGGGCATCTTCAGGGGGACCGAGGCTGGCACCTGGAGCAAGAACCCAAAAACCCACATCTGGAGCCCCCAGGATAAAAACAAAGGGGAAGTTTTTGGGCACTGCCAGGCACAGGCTGGAGCCTTCAGGAGAGGGGCCTGAGCTTCATGGCTATGGAGCCCCAGGCTACAGGAGGCCACTCCTTCTCCAAGCCTAGCACACCTGAACTTAGGCTCTGTCTATAGCCCTGTAACCTTTGGGCAGTTGCCTAGGAAACTCCTTACCAGCCTTCACACAGCCCATCCCCTTAAGACCCTAGATCACCCCCACCATTGCATACCTTCTGGACTGAATGTCTCCATATGCTAATTAGGCATCAGAAATGAACTTGGTAATCCAATTCTCTTAGGGTCCTCCCCCATCCTCAGATAGAGCTGTTCCATTATCTCTCAGGAGTCTCATGCTCACTGACCCCTGGTTGCCTAGGTGGCTTCAGGGGGAAACCACAGCCAGCCCCTGTACAAGAACCCAGGAACCCACATTGATGCACATCTTGTCAACTGAGACATTGAGATTTCTGGTCTGTAGTGGGTTACAAAATCAGCTTGTGATTAGTGAAACCTTTCCCCAGTGAATGACAGAAGAGGAGACAAAGGCACTATAAATCAGGAAGGAGCAAATGACAAGCCCAAAATATAGGTCATTTAAGAAATTCAAGTCTAGCCATCCATGAGATTTAGCATACAATTTCCCATGACATGGAAAAAGAAATTAACATTTCCTATGCGAGCCTATATGCCAAGACTTTTTTGGTGGGTACTTACCTGGTGTAATCCCACTTACCTTTGGGGATGGCTTCAGTCTCAGCTGCATGCCTGCTTGCATCTCTCTTTGCTGTGCTGTGGGCTCACTTATGCTGGCTGGCTCAGTGGGTCACTGCTTTGATCGCCTCTGCTGGGTGCTGTGTAGGTGAGTTCCCTTCCCCAATGTCTGGTACATGCTGCCACTTGCACTAGCAGTGGAGGGAGGGAAGGCTGTGGATGGTAATCTATTGGCTCTATTTATGGTATGTTTGTCCCTGCAAAATCTTTTTAGTTTCATGAGATCCCATTGGTTAAGTGCTTGTTTAATTTCCTGGGCTACAGTTTTTTTTTTTTTTTTCCCCAGGAATTCATTTCCCAGTCTTGTCAAGGGGAGGGCCTCCCAGTTTTTCTTCCAATAGTTAAAGGGTTTCAGGTATTATATTGAGGTCTGTAATCTACTTGGACTTGATTTTTGTGTATGGCAAAATGAGTGGGTTTAATTTCTTTTTTTAATATATGATTGTCCAATTTGTCCAACACCATTTGTTGAAGTTTCTGTCTTTTCTCCAGTCTACATTATTGTCACTTTTGTCAAAGATCGAGCAGCTGTAGTTACTTGACCTAAGTTTTGGGACTTCCATTCAGTTCCATTGGTCTATGTTTCTGTTTTTATGCCAGTATCTTGCTGTTTTGGTCACTATAGCTTTGTAATATAGCTTTAGATTGGGTGTGATAATACTACCTTAGGAGTTTGTTTTTGGATATGTTTGGATATCTAAGGCTTCCTAGCATTACATAAGAATTTTAAGATCTTTTTTTTTTTTTTTTCAATCTTTGTGAAGAATGATGCTGGTATTGAGTTAAATCTTATATTACTTTTGGTATAATTGCTATTTTCTCAATATTAATTCTACCTATTTAGGAGCATGGGAGATCTTTATATATTCTCAAGTTCTCCTTGAATTCTTTCTTGAATTTTTTAAAAAATGTTTTCATTATATAGTTCTTTCACATTCTTGGTTAGTGTTATTCCAAGGTCTTTAATTTTTTATTGCTATTGAAAATGGGACGGCCTCACTGATTTCTTTCTCTGTATATTTGTCCTTTGAATATAGAAAATCTAATGGTCTTTGTGCATTGATTTTGTATCCTGCAACTTTGCTGAAGGAAGTTATCACCTAATTTCTCACCTTTAGAAGTTTTGAAATGAAGATTTTCAGGTCAGTTACATATGGGATCATATCATCTGCAAATAGGATTAACTTGACTTCTTCATTTCCAATTTGAATCCCTTTTAATATGTTTCTCCTGTATTATTGCTTGGGCTGATAGTTCTAGCACTATGTTGAAGAGTAGTGGTAAAAGTGGGAACTCCTTTCTTGTTCCTTATCTCAGTGGGAACTCCCTGAGATTTTACCCTTTAAGTACTAATTGGGCTTTAGGAGCATTACACATAGCCTTTATTGTGTTGAGATACAAACCATCCATGCCTATTCTTTCCAGTGTTTTGATCATGAAGTGGTATTGTATTTTGTCAAAAGCCTTCTCTGCTGCAATTGAGATGATAATGTGATTCATATGCCTAAGTTGATTTACATGGTGTATTATGTTAACCTATTCCCCTATGTTGAACCATCCCTGCATCCTGGGATGAAGCCTTCTTGATCATGGTGGATAATGCTTTTGATGTGCTGTTGAATCCATTTTGCAAGGATTTTGTTCAGAATCTTTGCACCTAAGTTCATTAGGGGTATAGGCCTATAGTTTTCTTTCCTTGTTGCATATCTGTCTGGTTTTGGTATTAGGATGCTACTAGCTTCATAAAGAGTCAAGGAGGATTCCCTGGTCTCTGATTATGTGAAATATTTCAAGAAAAATTTGTTTCAGTTCTTCAGTGAAGGTTTGACAGAATTCAGCTGAGAATCTATCTGGTCCTGGATTTTCTATTGGGGGAGGTTTTCTATTGACTTTTCAATCTCCATATATGTAATAGGGTTGTTTAGGATGTTAACTTGCATTTAGTTTTGGTAGGTGGTATGTGTCTAGGAATTCATTCATTTTTTTCCAGATTATTCTATCTGGAAGAGTAGAGGTTTTGGATCAAATTCTCCAGGGGTTTATCAGTCTTGTTAATTTTTCAAAGAACCATATGTTCATTTAATCGAATTTTTAAACTGTGGTTTTTTTTTTTTTTTTTTTGGTTTACAATTCATTAATTCTGTTCTAATCTTGATTATTTCTTTCTGACTGTAGCTCTTTGGGTTGGATTCTTCTTCTTTTTCCAGTTTCATTCGGTGGACAGTCAGGTTATTACTTTGGGATCTCTTTGTCTTTGTAATGAAGGCATTTAGGGCTATTAATTTTCTGCTTAGGACTGCCTTCATTGTGTCCCATAAGTTTTGACAGGTTGTGTTTTCATTATCATTCAATTCTATTAATTTTATAATTTCTCTCTCTCTTTTTTTTTAATTTTTTATTTATTTATTTGAGAGCGACAGACACAGAGAGAAAGACAGATAGAGAGAGAGAGAGAGAGAGAGAGAGAGAATGGGTGCGCCAGGGCTTCCAGCCTCTGCAAACGAACTCCAGACGCATGCACCCCCTTGTGCATCTGGCTAACGTGGGACCTGGGGAACCGAGCCTCGAACCGGGGTCCTTAGGCTTCACAGGCAAGCGCTTAACCACTAAGCCACCTCTCCAGCCCACTCTCTCTTTTTTTTTTCTGTGTAACTCGTCATTCCCTTCTATTTATTTATGTGAACAGAACCTCTAAATGTTTAAATTTACATTTTTAAAATTTTTTAAAATTAGTTTTCTATTCTGAAAATACAGGCAGTTTGGTACCATTATAAGGCTCATCCGTGACCGATCCCCTCCCCATTGGCCCCTCCTTATTGAGGTATAGGGGTCGTGCATTGTGGAGTTAGCCCACAGTTATTGGTATGATAAATGTCTCTGCATATCATGACCCAACATGTGGCTCTGACATTCTTTCCACCCGCTCTTCCACAAAATTTCCCTGAGCCATGTTGGGTTCATTTTTGGTCTGCTTCAGTGATGAGGTGTTGGGGGCCTCTGAGGCTCTGGCTCTCTGATTTGGTAGGAGTTGATTTTTCTCTGTGTTGGTCTCCTTCTCCCTTGTGCTGGTTCTTTGAAGTAGGGTTTCACTCTAGCTCAGGCTGACCTTGAAATCACTATGTAGTCCCAGGGTAGCCTTGAACTCACAGTGATCCTCCTACCTCTGCCTCCCAAGTGCTGGGTTTAAAAGCGTGAGCCACCATGCCCAGCTGATTTCGTCTATGACCATTCATTGTTTAAAATTGTGTTGTTTAGTCTACAGGAGTTGGTGGAGTTCTTGATGGGTCACTTGTTAATTTCTAGCTTTAAAGCATTGTGAGCTAATATGATGCAGAAAGTTAATTCATTTTTCTTGACTTTATGAAGGCACAATTTATGGCCTATTTTATGGTCAATTTTGGAGAAGTTTCCATGGGCTGCTGAGAAGAACATATATTCTATAGAATTCAGCTGCAACATTATATGGATGTCTGTTAAGTCTAATTGTTTTATGGTTTTGTTAAGATCTATTATTTCTTTGTATATTTTCTCCTTGGATGATCTGTCTATTGATGATAGTTGCATTTTGATGAAAATATGGGGTCATTGGGATTAATTTCTTGTTTGTTGTCAAGTAAGAGTTGCTTTGTAAAATATGTAGTGTTTGGTAAATATAGATTTATGATTGTGATGTTCCTTCTGGAAGTTATTTTCATGTGTAAAATGTGGCTTTCTTTGATATTTTTGGTTAAGTTCCATTTTGTCAGATATTAGTATAGCTACCCCTGCTTATTTACTATTTCCATTTGCTTAGAATGTTCTTTTCTACCCTTTCACTCTAAGGTGGTATCTGTTTTTAATGATAAGATAAATTTATTAAAGACATAAAATGGAGAGACCTTCTTCTCTGATACATACAGTTAACCTGTGCCTTTTCACTGGAGAATTGAGTCCATTGATATTCAGTGTTATAGTTGATGTTGGGAGTAAATCTGTATCTTATTGAAGATTTCATGCAGTTTGTTATTTTTATTAAATTCATTTGTTTTAACAACTGTTTTAGTTTTGATTATTGTTCCTTCTCACAAGTCATTTCTTGAATATATTTATTTTCCTATCCAGAACAAAGAATTCCTTTCAGAAGTTTTGGTAGACCTGAATTAGTTCTCATATACTCATAAATCCAGCTATTGTCACGAAAAATTTCCTTTATCCTTATATTTTTAGGGATAATTTTGCTGGGTATAGTCATTAGAGTTGACAGTCATGGTCTTTAAATATTTGAAATACTCCATTCTTTCCCCTTCTGTCTTTTTAGAGTTTCCATTGAATATCATATTTATTGGGGGTGAGCATACCTTTGTAAATTAAGAGCTGTTTCTTTCTTGTAGATTTTAGCACTCTTTCTTTTTTCCTAGTGTTTAATGCTTTAACTATAATATGGCATGGAAATTTTTTCCCCTGGTTCTTTCTATTTGTTGTTCTGTATGATTTTGTATTTGAATTGACCTATCTTTCATAGGTTTAGGAAATTTTCTCCTACAATTCATTAAAAAATTTTTATGCCTTTGATGTGTAGTTCTTCCCCTTCTTGTATGCTAATGATTTGTATGTTTGGGGTTTTCAAGGTTGCCCACATCTCACTCATGTTTTTCTTATGGTTTCTTGAACTTGTTATCGATTTCAGACTCATGATCTATTTTCTTTTTTCTTATCCTTGAGTCCTGATATTCTGTCCCCTATTGGTCAACCTTTGTGTGAAAGCTTTTTGATTTAGTTCTTTCATTTTTTTTCTTTCTTTTTTTTTATTAATTAGTTTTGAACTCAGCGAATACAGTCAATTTGGTACCATTATTAGGCTCATCCATTACCTACCCCCTTCCATTGAGCCCTCCTTGTTGAAATATATGGGTCATTCATTCTGGAGTTAGTCCACAGTTATGGGTAGGATAAAGGTTTGCATATCATGGCCCAACATGTGGGTCTGACATTCTTTCCACCCCCTCTTCCACAAAATTTCCCTGAGCCATGTTGGGATCATTTTGTTCTGCTTCAGTGATGAGGTGTTGGGGGCTTCTGGGTCTCTGGATCTCTGATTTGGTAGAAGTTGATTTTTCTCTGTGTTGATCTCCTTCACCCTTCTGCTGGTACATGGTTCACCAAGAAAACAGCATCCATGCTTGTTTCACCAATTGGTCTTAGTTTCAGCCGGGGCCCTTTTGAGGTATGATGCAGTGGCTCTCTCCTTAGGATCTACATCTATCTGAAAAAGAGAAGCACATTCTCCAACAGAGAGGAAATTAGCACCAGACAAATGAGATAACCTGCCACACCAACTCCACTGGACTCTGCATGACTTGTTCACCAAACATAGGTGAAAACTTCAAGGAAGAAAGCCTCCTGGAAGGATGTGAATTCTCCAGGCTTATAGTGCATTTTGTTGCTCTCTAATAGCTGTTTTCTTCTTTACTACTGTTCCTGACATATGACAGAAGCATGATGTTCTTTCACAATTTAGTAAAAATTAGATATGGAACAAGTTTCCATAAAGTTGAGTCACCTAGTGGTGTGATGCTTCCTCCAATGACCCCACTGTTGTTTCAAGCCATAGTCAGAATTCTGAGGACCAGAACCAATCAATGAACCATTACCTTAAATAAGGAGTGTATATGAATGGGGATACACTAGTAAAAAATGGTGATAAGCAAGTTTCTTGGTAATCTTTAACTTTTGTGGACAGACTTGCTAGGTCGAAGCCACCTTGGTGCTTGCTTAGGAAAGCACAAAGAGAAAACATTAGGAAACAACTGGGATCCAATTATGAGAAGGCAGGCTTTGATATACCTACTTTATAGCATGGTTGAAGGAAAAAAATATTAGAGTTATGAAGTCACCCATTTAGAACTTTTGTTAAAAATACTTGATGCTTGAAGCAGGCTAAAAACTAAACATCATTTGTAACCACTGAATGTCTAACACTGATTTTGGTGAGATATTAACTATTAAATTTGTGATTGTAATCTTTGCTCTATGTATTTGTGCCTCTCCTGGAACAGGCTATTCATAAAAAACTGTACTGTTTAAATAAACAAAGGCTAAGCTTATGCAGCCAGAATTGTATATAACCTGATGCTCTACTTCAGAAAAATACACTCAGATACATTCACCTTGTGTGTGTGTGTATGTCTGTTTGTCACTTTGCCGAATTCTTGCCCACCTCCCAAGGCCCTATTCTCCCTCAGACTGGTGGTTCCGGATTTGCCAGTCCGTGGCAATAACCCTTATTTTTTATAGAGAATTTAATAGGTGTAGGACCTCTTGTAGCCCACTATTGTTAATTGCTTGATAGTGGAGAGTGTGCTTATTTTTGGATATGGTCCTGACTTATTTCCCAACTCCAGATAAGGGTCCCATACCACTGAGGGGATCAGTTAGCTGAATCAAGAGCAGTTGGTTTCCCACCATGGCTGTATGACACTATTTCACTTGTGTGAGCATCACGACAGGTTATTTGCTGCTAAGTAGGTGAGAGCAAGAGTTACTTGGACAAATATTGGTCATTTACCCCCAGTTACCATTGTAGTACCTTCTAGCACTAGATGTGCTGACTGTCTGGAGACTGACTCTCTTCCAGCTTCCAGCCATGCCATTTCATTTTATGTGTCAAACACATGAGGTGTCTTCAGCTGCAGGGTGTTACCACTAACCTTTGGTGGGTCATCAAGTACTCTTATAGAAATCTGTCTTTCTTTTAGGAAACCCTGAAGGTCTCTCTGATCAAAAGCTCATTGTGGATTATAGCCACATGATGGTACTGGGAGTTACAGGTCAGTGCTCACTATGAAAAGGAAGAAAAAGATAACTAACATAAAAGAGATAGAGAGAAGAGAGAAATAGAGAGAGAGAGAGAGAGAGAGAGAGAGAGAGAGAGAGAGAGAGAGAGAGACTGTAGAAGATTAAGGTCAGTCTTCATCATACCCTCTCCAGTGTCCTGTGGCTCAGGTGTTCCCTCTAAGGGCCTGGTGAAGGTTCAGCCATTTGGTCTGTCTTTTAGGAAGTAGAATTTTATGGTACCGTTGCCGTTTGGGTCTAGATTTATCTTTCCCACCCCCTCCATTGCCCTCCCATACCTCTCCACCTATCCTATTGTCTAGTCCACAAGAAGCTTGCTGGGTATGTAAGGTATCTTAGGTAGATTTAGGTTAGTGCTGTAGATGAGTGAGACGATGTGGTGATTTTTTTTTTTTTTTTCTGTGATTGGGTAAATTCACTAAGAATGATTTGTTCCAGGCTCAACCATTTTTCTCAAATTTCATTGTGTCATATTTTCTTACTGCTGTATATAATTCCATTGTGTAGATATACCACACCTTAGTTATCCATTCTTCTAGTGATGGACATCTGGGTTGATTCCAGCTCTTAGCTATTATGAATTGAGCTGCTACAAACATGGTTGAGCAAATCTCTCTGGCCTGTGGTTTGAAAGTTTTAGTGTAGATGCCCAGTAAGGGATTAACTGGGTTGGTTGGTATGTATATAGTCAGCTTTTTCAGGAGTATCCATATTTCTTTCCAAAGTGGTTGTACCATCTTACATTACCACCAACAGAGGATGAGGGTTCCTACTTCTCCACATCCTTGCCAGCATATTTTCATTGGATTTTTTTGATGTTTGCTATCCTGACTGGGGTAAGGTGGAATCTCATTGTTGCTTTAAGGTGCATTTCCCTGATGATTAGGGATGATGAACATTTTCTTAAGTATGTATTTGCACTTTTAATTCTTCCTATGTGAACTGTCTGTACAGCTCTTTGCCCCATTTTATGAGTGGGGTGTTTGACGTTTTACTGTTTAGATTTTTGAGTTCTTTGTAGATTCTAGAGATTAGGCCTCTGTTAGTTGGATAACCAGCAAATATTTTTATCCCATTCTATGGTTAATCTATTGACTTTGCTTATTGTATGCTTGTCTGTAAAGAAATTCTTTAGCTTCTTGTGATCCCAATGTTTGAGTGACTGATTAAGTTTGTGAGCTACTTGAGTTTTGTTCAGGAAGACTTTTTCCATTCCTATATCATGAAAAGTACTTCCTTTATTTTCTTTCAGTATAGTCAAATTTCTGGTCTTATATTGACGTCTTTGATCCATTTGTACTTGAGTGTTGTATGGTGAAATGTGTGGATCAAGTTTCAATTTCCTGCATATGGTTATGCAGTTTGTCCAGCACTATTTGTTGAAGATGGTGTCTTTTTTCCAGCCTATATTGTTTGGGCCTTTGTTGAATATAAAGTAAGTCTAGTAGCTTGACCCATAGTCTGGGTCCTCAAGTCTACTTCATTGGTCTATACTCCTGTTTTTATGCCAGTAACATCCTGTTTTTATTACTATGGCATTGTAATATAGCGTTAGATCAGGTATGGTGATGCCTCCAGAGATATTTCTTTTGCTGAGTATATGTTTGGCTATATGAGGCCTTCTGCCTTTCTATATGAAATTTGAGATCATTTTTTCTAACTCAGTGAAGAACACTGTAGTGATTTTTATTGGAATTGCCTTAAATCTATATATTGCCTTTGGTAGGATTGTCATCTTCACAATGTTAATTCTGCCTATTCAGAGGCATGGGAGGTCTTTCCATTTTCTCAAGTCCTCCTCAATTATTTTTTTGAGTGCTTTTATGTTTTCATTATATAGATCTTTCAATTCCTTTTTTAACATTATTCCAAGGTATTTTACTTTTTTTGTTGCTATTGAAAATGGGACTATGTCCCTTCCTTTTTTTTTCTGTGTATCTTTGTCATTTGCATATAGAAAGGCTACTGATTTTTGTGCATTGGTTTTTATCCTGCTACTTTGCTATAGGAGTTAATCACCTTCAGAAATTTGGGGATTGACTCTTTCAGGTCTCTTACATATACATTCATGTCATCAGGAAATAGAGCTAACTTAACTTCTTCCTTTCCAAATTGTATCCCTTTTATTTCCTTCTCCTCTCTAATTGCTTGAGATAGGACATCCAGTACTACATTGAAGAGCAGAGGTGAGAGTGGACAACCTTGTCTTGTTGCTGATCTTAATGGGAATTCCTCTAGTCTCTTTCCACTAAGTATTATTTGGGCCTTCAGAGCATTGTATATTGTCATTATTATGTTAAGATATGAACCAACCATGCCAAATCTCTGCAATGTTTTGATCATGAAGTGATGTTGTATATTGTCAAAGGCCTTTTCTGCATCCATCAAAATGATCATGTGATTTTTGTGTTTAACCTTGTTTTTGTGGTGTATTGCATTTACAGATTTCCATATATTGAACCACCCCTGTGTTCCTGGGATGAATCCTGCTTGGTCAAGGTGGATAATGCTTTGGATGTGTTGTTGGATTCAGTTTGCAAGGATTTTATTCAGGATCTTTGCATCTAAGTTCATCAGGGAAATAGGCCAGGAGTTTTCTTTTCTTGCGGTATCTCTGCCTGGTTTTTGAATTAGGGTGATTCTAGCTTCATATAAAGGAGTTGAGTAGCTTTCTTCCATGAAAGTTTGTTAGAATTCAGCTGAGAAACCATCTGTTCCTGGACCTTTCTTTTAGGGAGGTTTTTTATTACCTTTTCAATCTTAATGAGTGTGATAGGTTCATTTAGGAGATTAATCTGCTCTGAGTTTAGCTTTGATACAATGTATTTGTCCAGGAATTTATCCATTTCCTCCATATTATCCAGTTTTGTGGTGTAGAGGTTTTTAAAATAAGTCCTGATGGTTCTCCCAATTTCACTTATGTCTGTTGTGATGTCTCCTTTTTCATTTTGAATTTTGTTAATTTGAAGCATCTCTTATTTATATATTTATTTATTTTTGCTTGATCAAGTTGGCTAGGTGTTTGTCAATCTTGTTTATTTTTTCAAAGTACCAGTTCTTTTATTTTGTCAATTGTCTTAATTGTTTTCTAAGTTTTCAATTCATTAATTTATGCTCTGATTTTAATTATTTCTTTCCTTCTGGAGCTCTTTGGGTTAGATTTTTCTTGCTTTTGCATTGCCTTTAGGTGGATGGTTAGGATATTGATTTGGGATATCTCTGCCTTTTTTATGAAGGCATTGAGTGCTATGAATTTTCCCATGAGGAGCCTTCATTGTGTCCCATAAGTTTTGGTATGATGTGTTCTCATCGTCCTTCAATTCTAGACATTTTGCAATTTCATTTTTTATTTCATCAACTATCCATTTGTTGTTTAAAATTGTGCTGTTCAGTTTTCAGGTGCCATTGGGATTCTGGGTTGTTGGGGTTTTTTTTGTTAATTTCTAGCAATATTGCATTGTAATCTGATATCATGCAAGGAATTATGTCAATTTTTCTAAATATGTGGAGGCAGGGTTTGTGACTCAGGATACGTTCTATTTTAGAGAATGTTCCATGGGCTACTGAGAGGTATGTGTAGTCTGTAGATTTGGGATGCCTAGTTCTGTAGATATCTGTTAGGTCTAAGTGATCTATGGTTTTGTTGAGCTGTCTTACTTCCCTGTTGAGTTTCTGTTGGGATGATCTGTCTATTACTGATAGTGGTGTATTGAAGTCTCCAACTAAGATGGTGTTGGTTGTTATTTCTCTTTTATTGTCAAGTAGGTTTTGGTTTATGAACTCTGGTGCCCCTGTGTTTTGTTCATATAGATTTATGATTGTGCTACTCTCTTGATGAATCATTCCCTTGAAAAGTAGGAAGTGGTTTTCTTTGTCTTTTTTGTTTACCTTTTGTTTGAAATCTATTTTATCTGATATTAATGTAGCTACACCTGCTTGTTTCCTCTTCCCATTTGATTGGAATATTGTTTTCCACCTGTTCACCCTGAGGAGGTGTCTGACTTTAGTGGTGAGGTGGGTTTCTTGAAGACAACAGATGGAGGGGTCTAATTGTTTGATCCATTCTGTTTGGTTGTATCTCTTGATGGGTGAATTAAGGCCATTAATATGTAGGGTAATTACTGTGAAATTTCATTTGATACCTTCCATATTGTGATGGTATATGTGGTTTGGTGGTGTCATGGGACATTGAAGGTTTTTGTGCCTACTCTGAGTTTTGTTGTTGTGATCTGCTTCTTGTAGGCATTTGTGGTTGATTATTTGTTTCTTCACTGTGGTTAAATTCCTGAAATATTCTCTGTAGTTTTGGTTTTGTGTTCATGTAATGGTAAAGCTGAGTTTTTTCATGGAAAGTTTTTCTTTCACCATCTATTATGGGGGATACTTTGCTTGGTGGAGTAGTTTGAGTTGGAAGCCATAGGTTCTTAGATTTGCAGTGTTTCATTCCAAGCCCTTCTGGATTTTAGGGTTTCCATTGAGAAATCTGGAATAATTCTGATAGGGTTACCTTTAAATGTGTTGTGCTGTTTTTCCCTAGCTGCTTTTGGGATTTTCTCTTTGGTGTCAACATATAGAGTCTTAATGACAATATGTCTTTGAGAGTTTCTCCTTTGGTCCAGTCTGTTTGGAGTTCTGTTGGCTTCTTGTATCTTGATGACCTTTCTTTTAAGAGACTGTGGAAGTTTTATTTGATTATTTTGTTAAGTAAGTTTTGCATGCCTTTGTTCTGAATTTATTCTCCTTCTGATATTCCAGTGATCCTAATATTTGGATGGTTAAGTGTATTCCACAATTCCCTCATGTTCTGTTCACAGGAACTTTTGAACTAACTCTGAAATTTTTGAACTGTCAAACTGTTTCTTCCATCTTGTCTTCCAAATCAGAGTTTTTGTCCTCCACATGGCTGACTCTATTCTTGAGAGCTTCTAGAGAGTTTTGGAGTTGTTCAATTAGGTTTCCATTTTCTACTACTTTTCTATGTATGATTTCCATCCCTCTGTCAAGCTCCCTTTTCATATCATAGTTTGATTTTCTTGATGCCTCTTGGAATTCATCCTTGCATTTCTTTTTGTCTTCATTTAGTATCTCCGGATGATTTTTGAGGTTCTCTTTTTATTCATTCTCCCTAGATGTCTTAACTGTCTTTGAACTCCTTCCATTTTCTTATCTATTAGGTCTAGTGTAATGATGGCAGCATCCACACGATTATTGGTCCTTTGTTCCTTTTCTGCAAGTTATACCAGTAGCTTGATCAGGGTTACATTGCTCATAGCTTCATTTTGGTGTTATGATCCTAATGAGTCTTCTATTATTTGTTTAGAGATGTTCATTGTAGGACTGGGTGATCTAACTGGATTTTCTTGCATTTGATTTACCATGTTATTTCTTTTTTTGCTGTGGTATGTCCATTGCAGTGTATAAGCAGGTAGGTGGGCGGAACAGCCTGGGCTCAAGCACAATGGGAATCTGAAGCAACCTGAGGCTGTTGCCAAGCAGCCTGGGCTTTGGCTCTTGCTTGCCAAAGCTGCCTGAGTTTCTGTTTGTCAAGGGTGCCAAAGTTGCCTGAGCTGTCATGGGGTAATGTGCCAAAGCTACCTGAGCTTGTGCTAGGAGGGACAGAGAGGCACCAATCACTGAAGCAGCCCAAACTTTGGTGTGGCAGAAGACTAGGACCTGGAATCAGTCTGTGCTGCCCATGACAGAACAATGGCATTCGGTTGGTGGGGAGACAGAGAGGGGATGAGCTAGTGTAAGTGACAGACACAGTCTGAGCTCACATGTGGAGTTGGAAATTGGCCTTGGTTAATACAGGTGAATATGTGGTGACCAGAACAGTAAGTAGGAAAGTGGGCAGAGCATATTAAACTTCTACAAGCGGGATTGGAGCGGTGGCGGGCACCATTTAATTTGATCAAGGGAGCTTGAGCTCCAATTGGCCAGCAGGCATAGCCTGGCCAAGGTCACTCATGGGCAAGGGTAGCAGGGAGATTGCTCCTATGCAGTGAGGCAAGTGGAAGTATGTTGTCCTGGGACCCTTTTCCTACAGTAAGTACAGAAGTTTCCTGACCATGGTATGGAGGCTGCTTTGGGGGAGGGGTGGGCTACTTGCCCACCTGTGAGGGAACCAGCGATTCCCTGTTTTTTCCCCTCTGTGCCCTCCCACTGGCAATATATTGGAGATTGCTCTCCCTAAAAGACCCAATGAACCCTTAAACGACCCAGTGAACCCTTAATGTCTTGCCTTTCTTTCCCAGGAATGTGTGGCACAGTTAGGCAGTCGCCATCCTGGCCCTTCCTCAGATCATTAGTTCTTTCATTTTTTATTGCCATTAGATTTTTCTTCAGTATCTCTCACTTTAATATATTCCTTTTTATTTTCTTAGTTTGAATTTCTCATTACATTCAGCTGGATGTCTCTGCAGTGTTAAAATTAATACTGGCATTTTTGTCCTCTTTAAATTCATTCAGTTATTTATCAAGTTATTTCAGTTGACTTTATTGTACTTCATTCAGCCATTTGACCATATATTTTTTAAAGTTTACAGTATATTTTTTATCATAATTCCCTTTTTCAAATCTTCATCTAGAGTTGCCTCTAAGTACTTCCCACTAGAAGCTTCAATTATGGGACTAGGCATTCCTAGTTGGAATATATTGCTTCTGTTTCTTGCTTTATTTGTTTTTGCATCAGGATTTGCCCACATGGAAAGAATCCTTTTGTTTTGTTGAGAATGCAGCAACAGTGGCTCTTCTGTTGTCTGTTTTGAGCAGCCTGTTCAACCTTGCTCAGGGTAAGAGTGAACAGTCTACACATAAGTCTGGTCTGGGGACAGGGGTGAGCCTATGGCTCTTTTAGCTGAAGATCTAAGCTGCCTTATGTTCCTTGCTCATGGTGGGTGTACACAGGCAGTCTACACCTGCATGTGGGCATGGATCATGGTAGAGTTGGATTAGAAATGATTGGGTCTAGTCCTTGATACTCTTGCTGTTCACTAGCCTATGAGCTGCACACCTGACTGGTTTGGATATGGGGGGTTCACTCACCTAGGACCTGAGATACCCAGTCCACCTTGCTGGGGATGGGTGTGAATGTGTGGTCTACATGTGGATATGAGCTGGAAGTAGTTGTGATCCCAGAGTGCTGTTCACAGAGAACCTGAGCGGCCTAGAGAAATATTCCATTATTTTAAATTTATATCCCTTGCATTTTGTTCTTTTCTTATTTTTCTTGCTGTGACTTCAAGCCACATGTTGAATAGCCGTAAAGGTGTAGACATCTTTGTATTATTTCAGACCTCATCAGAAATGTTTCCTGTTTTTCTCCATTCAGTGTTATTGGAAATAGGTTTGTTATGTATAGATTTTGTTATATTGATATATGTTCCTTGTATTCTTAGTCTGTCCAATGTCTTAATCATGAAGTGACTTTTTTTCATGTGCTTTTCTCTACATATGCTGAGATGATCATGTACTTTCTGTCTTTGAGTCTATTTATGTGAGGTATTATATTTATTGGTTTACTTGTGCTAAACCACCCCTGACTCTCTGGAAAAATAAAGATGATCTTCATGATATGCCTTTGAATTTGGTTTGCAAGTATTTTATTGAAGATTTTTGAATCTGTGTTCATCAGAAATATCAGTCTATAGTTTTTTTTTTCTTTTTCCTTTTTGCTTTTGTTGTGTTCCTGAATTTGTAGAGGCTTGCTTTGTGTCCTAATGTGTAATCTATTTCAGAGAAAGGTTCATGGGCCACTAGGAAGAATGTATAGAGCTTGGATAGAATGTGAAATATTCTATACATGTCCTTTGGATTTATTTATTTATTTATTTATTTATCTATTTATTTATTTATTTTTGGTTAGTGTAATGCTGACTTATTAGAAAAGAACAATTTTCTCATTTTTACAATTATTTTTATGAAAGAGAGAGAGAGAGAGAGAGAGAGAGAGAATTGGCATAACAGGGTATCCAGCCAAGGCAAATGAACTCTAGACTCATGCACCACCTTGTGTACATATACAACGTTGCATACTTTTGTCACATTGTGCATCTGGCTAATGTGGGACCTGAAGTGTTAAATATGGGTCCTTAGGATTCCCAGGCAAGTGCCTTAACTACCAATCCATCTATTCACCTCATCATTGTTTTTATTTTATGGAATAATTTTAGTAGCCATGGTTTCCATTGTTTTATAAAGATCTGACAGAATTCTGCGCTGAACCTCTCTGGGCCCAGAATTTTGGGTGGGGGATTTTTAATTAGTCCTTCAATATCTTTACTTAATATATATCTGTTTTGATTACTTAGTTCAGTTTAATTTTGGTAGGTCATGTATATTTAGAAATTCATTGATGTCTTTTAAATTTTCCTATTTGGTAGAACATAACATTTTTAAATACGACCTTACGATTCTCTCAATTTCATTTATATCTCTTGTAATATCTTATTTCTTGTCTCTGATCTTAGTGAACAGTCTTTTATTTGCATTGTTTTATTTGGCTATGGGCTTATTACTGTTGTTTACCTTTTCAAAAAATCAACTTTGTTTTATCATTTCTTTTAATTACTTAGTTGTTTTTATTTCATTGATTTTTGTCTTGGTCTTGGCTTTTTCTTACCTTCTGATACTTTTGGGATAGGTTTTTTTTTTTTTTTTCTCAGTTTTTCAAGGCCTTTATTTGCATCATTATTTATTTGAGGTCTGACTGTGTTTGCAACGTAGGCAATTAGAGCTACAACCCTCCATTTTGAACAACCTTCACTGTATCTTGGTATGTTGTATTTTCACTTTCCTTAAGTTCTAGGACTCAAAAATTTTTCTTCTTGATTCTTTCCTTGTTTAATTCATTGACCCATTCATTGTTTAATAACATGTTTTTCAATTTTCAGAATTTTATGTATTTTCTGTACCTTCTCTTGTTAAATTTTAGCATTGTTTCATTCTGGTTAGATATAAAGAGTTACTTCAATTTTCCTGAATTTGTAGATACTTGCTTTGTGTCCTAATATATACTCTGTTCTCTAGAAAGTATCATGGGCTGCTAAGAAGAATGTGTAGAGCTTGAAGAGAATGTTTTAGATGCAGTTAATTTATGGTGTCTATTAAGTTTACCTTTGCTCTGTTTCTCTATAGATAGACCAGTGTATTTATGAATTGGTGATAGTAGAGTATTGAGGTTGTCAATAATAATTATTGTGTTGGGATTTAGCTCTGACTTTATATCCACTAAATTTGGTTTTATAAAATTAGGTGCATGTGTGTTTTGATATGTATGTTTCTTGTTGAATCCCCCCCCCACACTTGTTCAGTATGAAATGATCTTTATTTTTTCTGATTATTTTTGGTTTGAAGTCTATATTGTCAGACAGTAGAATAGGCAAATAATCCTTATTGCATTCTTTCATCCGAATGCAGTTTATGTCTCTGACTCTTAAGTGACTTTCTTGTACACAGCAAAATGATGAATCCTGTTTCCTTACCTACTAATTTATGTATTTTGATTGGGAAGTTTTGTCCATTAATATTCAGAGTTATTATTGAAAAGTATGCATAATCCATGTCATGTTGATGACTTTTTAGTTTGCCGTTTTCTTTTGCATAACAAGTATTCCAGCATTAGTTAATGTTTTTTTTTCTCCTGTAGCCTCTTAAATATGTGTATTCTTCTCTTCACTGAAAAGTATTACATCCAGTACCTCTATAGGGATAGATTAATGTTTGAGGCAACTGTGGTCTTTCAATAGTTGAAATTCATCATACCAGGCTATTTAGATTTTAGTATTTCCATTGAAAAATCAGCTATTATTCTGATGGGTCTGTCTTTCTATGAAATGAGATGTTTACCTCTTGCAGATTTTAGTTCTTTTTTCTGTGCATTTAGTGTTTGTTTTGTCTATCATTCAATTTTTATTTAAAAATGAAAAGTGCTATAAGTAGTACTATGTCAAATGTTGTTTTATGTGTAATCTTTCACTTATGTTCACGGTAGTTTGCTAGAGTAGTTAGCTTTAGTTTTAGTATTTGTTTGGGGGGGGGGGTCTCATGTAGTACACACTGACCTCCAGCTCACTATGTAGCCAAGTATTTGGATGACAGGCATGTCAAATCCGATGAAGCTTAGATTTGTTAAATTTAAATCTTCTTTCTCAAAATTTGGAACTTTTTAAAAACATAAAATAAGCATTTTTAGATATTTAAAGATTATTTTCAGGGAGTTTTGTTTTTTGGCACAGTGCCCCATAATCTAGACTGGCCTAAAAATTGCATTGCAGCCAGTTTCTAGCCTGCAATTCCCAAGTGCTGAGATTACAGGTATGCTCCCCAATAGCTGATCTCAAGTAATAAATTTTAAGATTAGAAAGATTTATTTTCAATTAAGAAATTCTTACTATCAGTTTCCTGTCTATAGATTGGCAATTTTATATTTTAAATAAATTGCTATGTTTTATACAGGTTAACGATTATTTAATATTAGCAATTTTAGTAAGCAGTTGTATGTAGTATTTATGATTCATTACTTTTGTTTTCAAAGATAGAGCCTTTATATCTTACTTAAAAAGGAACAATTTGACTCATTTATGCTGGTGAAGTCCATTGGTTGAAGACTCCCTGTATTTCACTTGCAATTTAACATAAGATATATTAGCTTGTTGTACATCAGAGAAACCATGTGATATCACTAAAGGAAGGGAACTTAACAGAATTTTGTAGCTTTGAGGTAGATTTGGATTGTACTGACAAATTATAAACATCTGGACACTGGGCTGTTGATTCTAAAGTTATATGATTTAAAGAGAACAGTGTATTGCAGCATCTCTGAAAATATGTGAGCCATAAGCAGAGTATGATTGTGCGTACCTACAATTCCACTATTAGGTGAGTTTCTTGGAGACAACAAATTGTAGGATACTGCTTTTTAACCCAGTCTGCAAACCTATGTCTTTTCGTTGGAGCATTGAGGCCATTGATATTAAGAGATATTATTGAAAGGTATGTATTTATGTTTGCCATTTTTTTTTTTTTTTGTGGTTCCAATTCTACCTGTGCTCTCTTGTGTTAACTAGTATTTGAGTATTGCTTGTTTTTTCTAGGTTCCTTATATGTATGCTTTTCCTTTTCTTCAGCATGGAGGATTCTATCAAGTATTTTCTGTAGAGCTGGTTTTGTCTTCAAATACTCCTTTAATCTGCTTTTGTCATGGAATGTCCTTATTTCTCCGTCTATTTGAATGGATAACTTTGCAGGATAAAGTAACCTTGGTTGACAGTTGTTATCTTTCAGAACATGGAATATATCACTCCAAGCCCTTCTGGCTTTAAAAGTTTGTGTTGAATAATCTGTTGTAATCCTGATGGGCTTGGTTTTGTAGGTCACTTGATTTTTCTCTCTAACTGCTTTCAATGTTTTTTCTTTGGTGTGTGTTTTTGAAAGTTTGATTATAATATGGCGAGGAGAGGTTCTTTCCGGGTTTTGTCTGGCTGGGGTTCTAAAGGCTTCCTGTATCTACATTGGCACCTCTTTCCCAATTTGAGGGAAATTTTCTTCTATGATTTTGTTGAAGACACCTACTATGCCTTTGGAGTGGATTTTTTCTCCTTCTACTATGCCCTGAATTCTTAGATTTGATATTTTCATAGTGTCCCGAATATCTTGAATTTCCCACTCATACTTTTTCTATAAGTTTGTCTTTCTCTTTGTTGGACTGTATTAGATCTGCCACCTGGTCTTCTAGCTTAGATATTCTGTCCTTTCCCTCATCCATCCTCCTGGTGAGATTTTCTACAGAGTTTTTTATTTCGTTAACTGTGTTCTTCATTGCTAGTAATTCTGACTGGTTTTTCTTTATTATTTCTATTTCCTTATTTATGTCTTGTATTGCCTTCTTTATTTCATTCAATTGGTGTCCTGCGTCTTCTTTGATTCCTTTGATTTCCTCTTTGATTTCTTCTTTGATTCTTTTGATTTGTTCTTTGACCTCTTTGAACATATTTATAATCATTCTTTTGAACTCTTTCTCAGGCATTTCCTCTAACTCGTTCTTTCTGGAGGACATTTCTGATGCATTAATACTTTTAGGTGGATTTATATCATCTTGCTTTTTAGTGTTTCTTGTGTTATAATGTATATATTTTTGCATCTTGGATTAAGTTAATGCTTGGATTTTGTAGCTAGCTGGGTATTCTTAGCTGTATCAATTGATTTGATGTGATATATTTTCAGGGTAGGAGCTTAAGGTGTTAGGTATGGCTCTTAAGATTCTCAGAGTATCTACAAAGATGTTCTTAGGGGTTGAGTTTCCATGCTATAGGAGTATTCAAGCAAGCTGAGTGGAATAAAATGCAGGTAGATTCTAAAGTTTAACTAAACACTGTACACATTCAATCAAAAACAGCCTGAGTATGTATGCAAGAGTAGTTATTATAATGACCAGATCCTCTATCAACAAAGAGGTTAAGATTTCTGGTCTGTTGAGGGATCCAAGTCAGCTTGCGACCAAGTGAGACCCTTCCCTGGTGCAATCCCAGTTACCTTGGATGATTTTGGTCTCAGTCAAGTTGCTTCCTGGGTCTTTGGGCTGCTGTTCTGATTTCTGGAGCTGGGCACTGGCTTTTCCTGTGGGGAAAACTGAGCCTGGCAATGTGGCCCTGCAGATAAGCACCCCTGTTGCTGGAACTGCTGCTCAAGCTGCTGCTGCTGGACCCACCACTGCTGCTGCCTCTGCTACTGCTATAGCTCCCACTGCTAGAGCCACCACTGCTGCTGAAGCTGCTGCTGCTGTGTCCACTGCCGCTGCTGGGTCTGCCGCTGCTTCTGGGTCTGCCACTGCTGCTGTGACTGGAGCTGCTACTGCTGGGGCCGCTGTTACCAGTGCCGGAGCCACTGATGTTGCTGCCAAACTCTGCTCCTGCTTGGGTTCTGCTATCGGTTCAAGTTGGCGTGGCTGGGTCCCAGGACCGCTGCTCTGTTTGCTGGAGCTGGGCTCAGGCAATGGGGGAGGGGAGGAGGAGGGGAGGGAGCCACAGCTGCTCCGGATCTCTCGCTGCTCCACGTGTTCTTCTACCTCACGGTCTGCTCCTCCATTGCTCACTGCCACTATCCCTTCACGTTTCCGGAGTTGTGTAGCACACCAGTGTGAGTGGAAGCTCCTGCACCTGGCTTTTCCTGCGGCTGAAGCCGAGCCTGGTGGCTTTCTGGTGTGCCGCCGCCGCCACAGTCAGCCGAGCTGACAGAGCTGGTTGCTGGCCTGTGCGGGCTCTGGATGCGCTGTATCTCTTCTACTTCTCCGCTGCCGCTTCAATTTCCTATACATCTCACTTTTTAGTAAAATTGTATATTTTGCTGAGTTTTTTTGGTCTTTTTCCCCCCTAGGCTGCTTTGGCGTGGTACCTACGCCACCATCTTAACCGGAAGTCTCCAGAGCTTTTTGTTATTGTCATGATGACTTTTGGGTCATCTTACTATTCACTACCATCTATAAAATGAAGTTTATCAAATCAAAAGTGAGAACAACATTAATTAAAGGACATAAACATATACAATTAGAAGGCATTTTTTAATGGGCATAATGTACCAGTTTAGTCAAAAACAAAACAAACAGAAAAAACAATAGAAGCTTCCTTCTAGTTTCCATGTCCTTCCAAACCACTGTCTTTTGACTTGGTTTTCTTTACCAGACATGAATTCCATCCCACTGAATGGACTTCAAATCCAATCAGAGAGCAGTTGATTACCCCCATAACTTTTGTGTTACTATTGCACAAGTAGGTACATCTTGCCTGACTGGTTGACTTTGTAGCTTGAAGTATCCATTGTTTGTTCTCACTGAGGGAGACCTTTATCACCCAACAGCTTTCATCACATTTTCCAGCACCATGAGCTGTCTTATCTGAATTCTAGCTTGATTTATCAATATCCTCTTACTGAAGACTATGGTGTCTTCAGGAATAGGATTTTACCATCTCATCCTGGTTAACAACCAAGTCTTTGGCAATGGCCTGCATTATTTGGGGGCTTTGTGGGCCACACTGACCAGTAGCTCACTGGGGGATATGATCCATCTCTTGCTCTGGGATTACATGCCACAACCTATGGCTTCAGGTTAAGGATTTCTCTATTCCAGCAGGGTATTTTGGAACAAGTTTTTTTCTTATACAATTATGTCATTGAATTAGCAACAAAAAAACTACACTACATATGACTTTAGTGTCTTCAGTTTTGTTTATCCCTCATCCCTTCTTTTTTTCCTCCTTTCCCCAACCCCCACTTTGATATTCTCATCCCCTGTGTTCTGTCCTTCCACTTTCCTGTCTATTATTGCTTACATTATTCCCTCACCATTTCTCCCTTCAAGCCTCATTTTAGCTTCTTGGCCTCTTCTATTGACTCTTACTACAATTTACATACAACTCTAACTATTCCAAGCTTGGATTCATATATGACAACATGTAGTGTTTGCTTTCTGAGACCTAGGTGCCTTGCTCACTCTCACTGTTTTGAAAATTATATTTTTAAATTAACTAAAGGAGAGGTATATTTAGTGTTTTGACTACAATATTGACGTGGGAGAGAGCTCTCAGAGTGACTAGAACTTCCACTCCTCTTGCTTTTGAACCTTAAGTTCTTGTTCATGTTAGAAAATAATTGAAAAAACATACTCAAAGAATGGTAAATTATGAGACTTATTTTAGGAAAGAGGGAAAGAAAGCCCCCAAAACACCAAATGATCAAAATGAAGTTCTCTCCCTTTCCAGTCAGGAGGGAAGGGGAAGATGAAATTGGGGCAGGGAAGAAAGAATCCTATGAGTGAGGGAAGGAAGAAAAAAGAAGGAAAAGGAAAAGGAAGAAGAGGCTTACAAAAGTATTTCACATACAGTTTATGAATCAGACATACGATTAGAATGAGCCTCATAACAAGCCTCAGGTATGTAGGGAAGAATCTGACACTGGGCTGCAGGACTCAGGAGGAATATTGCCTCAGAAAGGGTCCACCTACAGTGTATAAACCCATAAAATTGGGGAAGAAACAGAAAGTTGTTGTTGCTAAGGAGGGATTAGGAGGCTATTTATAGCTATCTTGGATGGGACTGGATTAGACAATAGTTCCAGTCTTGCTAAAAGAGGTGAAATGTCAGCCATGTTTCTGTAGGCCAGTCCCTAGCTGACTACTTATCAGGAAAAAGCTACCTTGATCCTAATCCATATCAATTTGATGTGGAGAATTTCTATCCTATTCCTGTCTGTTCGGTGTCTTGTGTGCCTCTTGTGCATGGGTGGGCATCTCTTTTCCTAGATTTGGCAGCTTTTCTTATATAACTTAAAAAAAAAATCTTCTATGATATTGAGGTTAAATTCTTCTTTTTTATTCAGATTATTCATGTTCTCTTGGAATTTACTCAGGAGTTTATTTATGTCCTTTTTGAATTCTTTGTCTATATTCATAATCTTTCCTTTGAATTATTTATCTAGAATTCCAACCAAGTCTCTATATTTGGGAATTGTTACTAGGGAATTGCTAAATTTTGGAAAGATGTCTTATTTTTTTCATGTCACTTGTGTTTTAGTATTAATAATTGTGCATCTGGAGAGAAATAATTGGTTAAATCTTTTTGACACACTTGTGTTGAATGAGGATTTGGATTAGTATTTGGCAGTCCATCATCTTAGCTAGTCTTGGCTGGGTTCATTCTTGCTTGCAGTTTAATTGTGGAGACTCTCAGTGCTAATCCATGGATGATGCAGTTAGAGTGATCCTTACTTGGTTCAGGGGAATTGAGAGTGATCACTTACCTCATGCCAGAGTCAGCCAAGGTTCATGTGGTGCAGTTGGCAAGTATAATAGGTGTGTGTGTGGGGGGGTAATATACCTTCTAACATCAGGAGATAGGGTCATGAAGTGTGGTGTGGGCAGTGCACCTGGGGAAGGAATCACATAGACCTTGACTTCTGTGGTAGTTTGAATGGATGTCCCCCAAGACATTCAGGAGTTTATTAAAACTTACAACTTAGATCTCCTGCTGCCTGGCTGGAGGAGGTGTCACTGTAGGTAGATCCTAGGATCCATCCCTAAGGTATGATTGGAGAATTCCAGTTTAAAATACAAAGTGCTTGAGCTTTGCCTGGAGTTCCTGAGTGTACTTACTTGTAATGCTGGTGGTGATATTTCTCTTTGCATGTACCTGTCAAAGTAGGACAGCTTCTTCTGCCATTATAGAATTTTCCCTCTATCAGGAAGCTTCAATAAATACCTTCCTCTCATAAGCTATGTTGGGTCTGGAGTTTCATCCTAGCAAACTGAAGCCATATATTAAAGAATTGCTACTGAGATGTGCATTTTGGTCTTTGGAACTTGTGTGCTGTAAAAATAAAAAAGTGGTGCTTACAAGTAAATATGCCTTATAGAGTAGTAAGCCAAATATTATAGACTATTGTGGTAAAAGTTTGAAAATTCTAAGTTCAAGAGATGTCACATTTAGAGGCTTTGCTTATGAACTTGAAGGCTTGGCTTATGAGCTTTCTAAGGGGAAAGAATGATGGCAAAAATCTTTGTTGGAACTGGGCTACTGACATAAGGGCTGGCTGCATTCTGCTGCCCATGCCCAGAGTTTGATCAACGTTAAATATTTTACGGACTGATGTGCTTGGTGAAAGATAGGGGAATTGAAATTGCCGATAGTGTTGAAATAATAGGCTTGCTGATATTTTGGGATAATCATAGATATGAAAATATTATACAGAGATACTAGAAACAGTTACTTTACATTAGAAAATAATTGTTTACAAAGTGAATGAATATCTGTATTATGCACTTTAGTGATAGAGTGATTTGTTTTATTCCAACTCTAATAAAATAAATTTATGTGCTAAGGAGATGGCTCAGCAGTTAAAAGTGCTTGCTTGCAAAGCCTGCCACCCCTGATCCAATTCCCCAGTGCTCATGTAAGCCAGATGCTCAACATGGCACATGCATCTAGAGTTCATTTGCAGCCAGAAGAGGACCTGAAGCACCTATGCTCTCTCACGCATAAATAAATAGTAAGTTTTCATGGAAAATGACAGGGGATAATATATGAGTTGTAAAATGTGAGAATATGTGATTTTTAATGTTATAAAATTTAATTTTGCTTGTGTTTTGTTTTCTTTTTTGATGTTTTGATTTTTTTGATGTAGGGTCTCACTCTAGTCCATGCTGACCTGGAACTCACTGTGCAGTCTCAGGGTGGCCTTGAACTCACAGTGATCCACCTACCTCTGCCTCCTGAATGCTGGGATTAAAGGCGTGCACCACCATGCCAAGAGGCTAATTTTGACATATATAAGCTTTTGACACTGCAATCGTCTGTAAAATGAAGAAAAATACAGGAATTGAGAAATTTAAGATTTAAAGTTGGAAAAATTCAAACAAGCTTAAATTTTACTGACACAGAGACTAGTTTTAGCTTACTAAATCTGCTGTTGCCAAGGACATTAATGTTCTTAAGAAACATGGACCCACTGCTTTCATTAAAACAATGTAGAGGATGCCTAAGGGAAGACTGAATTACCAAAATGCAAACTCTTTTGCAAGAAGTCGAAAGAAAGGAACTTGCTCTTCAAGTCACTGATTTATTTTTGTCCTTAAATTAAAATTAAAAATATGGCTATATCATAAACAGCTGGTATTAATTTCAGAAACATAAAAATGTGTGGAGTGCATCTTGAATTACACACTGTTCCAAGAGCTGCTGCTACAATGTGACATGATGACCCCAATAGCCCACTGGAGCCATTAAAGATGGACAGTGGCTGACATGAACATGCAAAGATGTTTTGGATATACCAGGACTGTACAAGGGCTACCATGCAGTGCTGTTGGGTCAGAATGAAAGTTTTCCCTGGTTATTGAGCCAAGGTAGAGGGGAAGAACTGAAAAATACAAAGACTGTTAGTCACTGGTTATGATATCAAACTTAAACTACATAACTGTGATGTTTGCTTGATGGGTATTGAGTTTGCATTGTTCTAATCTCTCCTTGCTAAGTCTTATAACAAGTTAAAAATGTTAACTATGTGCTTTTATAGGACTCACAGATAAAAGACTATTTTAACTTATCTTGACTTGGGAATTTATAACAATCATAAGTTGGTAAACACTGTGGGGACCTTTGAAATTGAACTAAATCGAATTTAGACTATAAGATAGTTATAAATCTATTGGGGTCCTCCATAAACTTAGGTGTTCTGAATTCTAGGTTCACAGCTAATGAAGAGTTTGTGAACTACCACCTTCTAGAGGCAGTGTATTGGTGGGGCGGGTTTATAGGTATTATAGCCAGTTTCCCCTTGCCAGTGTTTGGCACAGGCTCCTGTTGCTATTTCCACCTTATGTTGGCCAGGGGATGATGTCCACCCTGTGATAATGTCATCATTTTCCCCTGCCATCATGAAGCTTCCCCTCCAGTCTGTAAGCCAAACTAAACTTTTTTTTCTTCCCCAAAGCTGCTCTTGGTCAGGTGATTTCTGTCAGCAATGTGAACCTGACTGCAACACATATGCAGAACACACCACTTCTGTGTTTGCTTTCGCTAGTAACTTATCTTTCAAAGAAGATAAAGTTATAAAGGAAGATAAGTTAAGTTAACTTATCCTTTAAAGTAAGAGAAAATGTTTGTACTTTCAAGGTAGGGTCTCATTTAGCCCAGGCTGACCTGGAACTCATTAGGTAGCTCCAGGCTGGCCTTGAACTCATGCTGATCCTCTTACCTCAGCCTCAGAGTGCTGGGATTAAAGTTGTGTGCCACCATGCCTAAGGGAGATAAAATGAATTTTACATTCTCTCCATGTCATTTCTTAAAAAAGAAATTGTGGGGCTGGAGAGATGGCATAGCGGTTAAGCGCTTGCCTGTGAAGCCTATGGACGCCGGTTCGAGGCTCAGTTCCCCAGGTCCCACGTTAGCCAGATGCACAAGGGGGCGCTTGCGTCTGGAGTTCGTTTGCAGTGGCTGGAAGCCCTGGCGTGCCCATTCTCTCTCTCACTCTCTATCTGCCTTTTTCTCTCTCTGTCACTCTCAAATAATCAAATAAATAAAAAAAATCTTTAAAAAATTAAAAAAAAAAAGAAATTGTGTGTGTGCATGTGTGTGAGTGTGTGTGCGTGTGTGAGTGTATGTGTGTCATGGTTTCTTGCCATTGCAAACATGAGATGCTCTTTTCCCTTTTTGCATTTTTAATATGGGTGGCTGAGGAATTGAGGCCACCCTATCAGGCTTTGCAAGCAACAATGTTTAACCACTGACTCATCTTCCTAGCTCAACCTTTATGTTATTTCAATGTTCATTATTTATTTAGGTATATTTATGTTTGTATTTGGTACCACATTTCTCCCTCTTGGAATATTCCCTTGTGCATATCACATTTATTGTATAGATCAGCTGGTGGTACATCTTCTGAGATTTTCTTTTTTTCCCAAAGGGGTAAGTGGGTGGAGGGAGGGTATCACCATGGGGTATTTTTTATAATCATGGAAGTTGTTAATAAAAAAATTAAAACAATTAAAAAAATCTAATTTCTCAAATAAATTTTCCTAAATATCTAATTTTTGGAATTTTTAAATCACTTTAACATTTTCCTTTTGTTGTTTTCTTATCTGCATTGATTATGGAGAGAAATTTGCTGTATAAAATCTCATGACAGAACATTCTCAGAGTCTCTTAGTACTGGTGTGATGTGTGAAATTAGTATTAGAGATGCTATTCTGGGCAGCTTTCTTCAGCCTTGAGTAGTTGTGTCCCTAAGGATTCTAGCCTTCTTTTTATTCTTGTTGGTATTTATGAGAAATACATTTACTTGACCCAAGTTGTGTTACTGAGTTCATGCAGGTATTGAGTTTTCTTCTTCTGAGCACTGGTCCTTGTAGTATTTAGTCTGTTATGGCTACTGGGTCTGCCCTGAAGGGCTGATAGAATAAAGAAGATGTGGACAACAGTGAGCAAGGATTCCTCCTACATCTTCACCAACATTTATCTTTGACTATGATGATAGTCACTCTAAAAGATATGAGGTGATATCTTACTTTGGTTTTGACTTTCATTGCATGACAAATATTTATACTAACACATTTTCATGCACCTATTGGCCATTTGTCTTTCTTTAATTTAATTTTATTTTTAAAAAGGGTATACTCTTATATGCACTTTCACTTGCCCCAATTCCACAGAGGGCCCTCCTCAGTGGGGTTATTGGTATTCACTGTGGGGTCATAAACACCTCAGTCTCTGTGGAAGAATCCAAGCTCAGGATATTCCTACCTACCCTGTTAGTCTTACAATTTTTCTGCCCTTTCTGCAAATTTCTCTTAGCATTGTTAGGCAAGTTAGAAGGCTGATTTAGTGTTGAGGTCCCTGCACCTTCTGTGTTTCAGCTTTGATCACTTTTGAGTGTCCAGTGTTTGTCACCATCTCCCTGGAACTCTGGTTGTCAGACAAGCAATGGCATTAGTATTCATGTTGGTGCTTCCTATGCATGTCTTCTGGGCCCTGGCAGATGTGGTACATGTGACATGTCTCATGTTAGGCACTTGGATGCCTTTTTTTTTTTTTTTGGTCATATTAATGGATCTTGGATCTCTCCAGTATTCTCTGCAATCTGCAAAATAAAACAGATTTTCCAACAAAGAATGAGGGCAGTAGGGACTAAAGCAGATATAAACATAGTTATTTAAGAGAATTTTGACTCTCGTTACCCAAAGAACTGTGGAGGTTCTCTGCTGTCTACAGGTTTTTTAAAATTTTTAAATTTTATTTTATTTTATGTTTTGCATCTCAGATTTTTTTTATTAGTTTTGTATTCAGCAAATACAGGAGTTTGGTACTATTATTTGGCTCATTCGTGGCCTACCCCTTCCCCATTGGCTCCTCCTTGTGGAGGTATATGGGTCACCCATTATGGGGTTAGCCCACAGTTATTGGGAGGATAAATGTCTCTGCATACCATGACCCAATATGTGGCTCTGACATTCTTTCTGTCCCCTCTTCCACAAAATTTCCCTTAGCCATGTTGGGTTCATTTTTGGTCTGCTTCAGTGATGAGGTGGGGGCTCCTAAGCTCTGGCTCTCTGATTTGGTAGGAGTGGATTTTTCTCTGTGTTGGTCTCCTTTCCCCTTGTGCTGGTATGTGGTTCATCAGGAAAACAGCACCCTTGCTTGTTTCGCCAATTTTCCTTAGTTTCAGTCAGGGCCCTTTTGAGGTTTGATGGAGTGGCTCTCTCCTTAGGATCTGCATCTATCTGAAAAAGAGAAGCAGATTCTCCAACGGAGAGTAAGTTAGCACCAGGACAAATGAGATAACCCTTACTTTTTTTTAATGGAGATTTTAATAGGTTTAGGCCCTCTTGTAGTCTAAGATTGCTGGTAGCTTGATATTGGAGAGTGGGCTTATGTTTGGATATAGTTCTGACTTGTTTCCCATCTCCAGCTATGGGTCCTGTACCACTGAGGGTATCAGTTAGCCAAATCAAGAGCAGTTGGTTCCCCACCATGGCTGTGTGCCACTATTGCACTTGTGTGGCCATCACAACAGGTTATTTGCTGATAAGTAGGTTCGACCATGAGTTGCTTGGACATATATTGGTCATTTCTCCCAATGGGCCATGTAGCAACTTCTGGCACTAGACACCCTGACTGTCTGGGACTTACTCTCTCCTGGCTTCCAGCCATGCCATTCCATTTTATGTGTCAGCTGCATATGGTGTCTTTAGCAATAGGGTCTTACCACTAACCTTTGGTGGGTCATCAGTACTCTGACAGAAATCTATCATTCTTTCAGGAAAACTTGTAAGTTTCTCTGATCAAAAGCTCATTGTGGATGATAGCCCCATGCTGGAACTGGGAGTTACAGGTCAGTGTCCACTAAGAAAATGAGGAAAAAGATAACTAATATACAAGAGTTAGAGAGAGAGATTGAGAGAGAGAGAGAGAGGGAGAGGGAGGGAGGAAAGATGTAGAAGATTTAGGTTAGACTTGATCCTACCCTCTCTAGTGTCTTGTGGTTCAGGTTTTTTTCCCATAAGGGCCTGGTGAAGGTTCAGCCGTTTGGTCTGCCTTTTAGGAAGTAGAATTATATGGTACCATTGCCCTTTGAGTCTAGATTAGTGTTTCCCACCCCTTTGATGCCCTTCCCTCCCTCCCCATCCATTTTATTGTCTAGTCCATGAGATGCTTGCTAGGTAATTTAAAACTGTGTTCTTGTAGCATTGTACTTCAGCACCACAATGTTGAATTTGAAAATTAACATGGATTTAGTAATGCCCCTCCCATCTTTAAGGAGCTATCAAGAATGTATACAGATGGTATGTTGTTACTCTCCTTTTCAGAAACAGGACAGATAATAAAAAGGGAGGCATATGTAATGTGCTTTTCACCATTGTCAAAAGTACCTCAGCTTCTAAGTTATTTTGCAAACAAGAGAAATATTGGATAAAAATGATATCACATGCCACATTTTACCACTTATACCTCAATCTTTTGTTGATTATAGGCCATATAACTTCAGATAAACAAAAGAAAAAAGAAAATTCATCCCTATCATGTTGAACGCCATTCTTGGTTGTTTATGAGTACCTCCTGCAATGTTAAATGACTCACACATCTGTCAGGTGTGCTACATTAGAGCCACAGGAAAATCTCAGAACACATTGTATGACAGGCAAAATGCTTTGTCTCAGATCTTGTCAATCTTACTGATGAATGAGTTTACTATTCTAATAAAAAAGGTTCTAAATATGTTTATACTTTGACAGATTTCTGAATCACATAGAGAGTCACAAAGATCAGGCAACTGAAAGAAATGAGATTATTTTTAAAGGCCAGCACTTCTCCTGACTTATACAAATTTGTGTGTTTTAAGTTATCCTGGTGAGATTGTCTCCTACCCTTTTGTAATCCTTTTTTATGAGCTTCATTTGACAATCTAATTTCCATTTACTCAAAACAAATTAATTCCAAACAATTTGCAAAGGCCATCATGACTTTTTGAAGAGCTTTACTTACTGTTAGCTTTACATCTTGCAGAGCACAATGTCTAGAATCAAAGAGTTTGCAGACATATTATATTTTGAAATTACAATTTAAGCTATGCTAACAATGACTAAGTCTAAGTTTTATTATGATGGTATATATGAGTTTCATTTAGATAACATATAAGTGATAAAACCAACCACTTTACTCATGACCTTTTAGTCAAAGTTAAGTTAACAACTGAATTGTTTTAGGGCTGGAGAGATGGCTTAGCGGTTAAGCGCTTGCCTGTGAAGCCTAAGGACCCCGGTTCGAGGCTCGGTTACCCAGGTCCCATGTTAGCCAGATGCACAAGGGGGCGCACATGTCTGGAGTTCGTTTGCAGAGGCTGGAAGCCCTGGCGTGCCCATTCTCCCTCTCCCTCTGTCTTTCTCTCTGTATCTGTCGGTCTCAAATAAATAAATAAAAAAAAATTTAAAAAATTAAAAAAAAAATGAATTGTTTTAGAATTGGCTTTGGAAAATATTAAGCAAATATATTTCAATAAAACATCAACTATTTGCCTTAAAATTGCATATTATTAAATTCTGCATATGGATATAAGTTTTGTCCATGGTAAGAATGTCACACCTATCATATTAATAATTTTGCAAATAAATTTCATTTTTTGTAAAATTGTCATTCAAAGTTTATTGTATGTGAACTCTGCATAAAATCAAACATAAATACTAGTATTTTCTCTGCTAAGACTAAAATGCTGACATGAACAAATGATAAAAATTATTAAACTTAGGGCTAGAGTGATGGCTTAGTGGTTAAGATGCTTGCCTGCAAAGTCTAAGAAATCCTGTTCTAATCTCCAGATCCTATATATAGCCCGACGTGACTGTGACTCAAACATGCAATGCCACACATACTCACAAGTGGGTGCACTCCTCTGGAGTTTGCTGAAAACAAACAGCAGCTGAAAGACCGTGGTGTGCCCATTCTCATTCTATATCTCTCTCTCCCTAAAAAAATTTTTTAAAAAATGAAAAAAAATGAGACTTCAAAATTACAGACTGATTTCATCCCTACTCAACATGTCCTACTCTCTATTATTACATTTAGGGATACTCCGTAACAACATTTGTGCCAACGCAAAACAATCACCTCAGTTAGTATCTTCAAAAATTATAAAAAGTTATCTTAATCATTTAGCATGAAATTCACAGCCATGAGGCTGGTAGTTTATCAGCACACCAAAAATAAAAATTTTAACAGGACCCATCAATCTTAAACATACACATCAATCACGTGCTCATGAAAGTACATTTTCTGAAGCATTTATTTATGGTTTGATTAATCTATCCGCCAAGGACCAGGGTATATCATAGAAGAGTCCAGAGAAATAAGTTAAGAGCCAGAGGATGGAGAAGAGTCCTGTAAAATGCTGTCTTATGTACATGACATGAGCTTTATTCCCATAAGTAGACCAAAAATGAACCCAACATGGCTCAGGGAAATTTTGAGGAAGAGGGGTTGGAAAGAATGTCAGATCCACATGTTGGGTCATGATATGCAGAGACATTTCTCCTACCCATAACTGTGGGCTAACTCCACAATGCATGATCCTTATACCTCAACAAGCAGGGGCCAGGGGTTGGGGTAGTACATGTATGAGCCTAGCAATGGTACCAATTTGACTGTATTCATTGAGTACAAAACTGATGCTTATGCAAGCAACCCTAAGTATACTCTGTGATTCTTGAAGAAAATGACATGAAAATGGAAGGGGGACATGTTTGGAAGAAGGAGTTTCAGTGGCAGTGGGAAGGGTAAGAGAGGGTAATGGGGCTATATATGATCAAAATACAATACACACTCACATACTCATACACACACACACAATTGAAATTGTCAAGGAACAAAAACAACCACAGAAAGTATGCTACCCAAAGCAAATATGATTTCCCTTCTCATGTTAAATGTTCTAAGCCACTAATAAAGACTTAGAATATTTTGGTTAGGTCAGTTCATGAAACCTACAAATATTACGTACCAGAAAACAATACTAACATTCTGACAGGACTTAACTTCTATTTTTAAAAACTTTTACTGATTATTAACATACATATACATACATACATACATACATATACATATATGTATGTATGTTAGTAGACACTCAGAAAAAGACAAAAGGTAAATATTGAAATTAAGTTAATTTCATATGTAATTCTTAATTTTACTGCTTATATTTGTTGCAAAGGAATCCCTCACTACAGTGAAAAATTCTCAGAAAAAAAAAATACATGAATTCTCATCTTGTGTTTGATACAAGTAACAAAATATGAGCAAAGAATTTGATAAGTCCCTCCAGAATAGGACTACTTATATGAAACATATAAAACGGAGGCCAACATCATTACTAACAAGACAGAAAAATCAAAACATTAATATTGTCTAGCAGCCTATTAAATCACAGGCTTAGAACTGGGTTGCCCCACAGTGAGCTTTTGGCCAGGGAGACCATGAAGTCCCCAAAACAATGTAGGCCATTGCAGAAACACTTGATTACCTTCTAAAGCTAACAGGTAAGACCCTATTGCTGAAGGCACCACAGGCTGTGGACACAGGACATAAGAATATCATGCTGGAACTGAAAAGGGAAGCTAGCTCCCACATGGGTAGTTCTCAAAGTGCTGGACAGCCCTATGGGAGGAGGAAAATGATCACCAACAACAGAAATAATCAGGAGACCTGCAGGCTACAAAATCAACCAGCCATTTAAGACATACACACTTGTGTAATAGTGGCACACAGCCTCTGCAGATAACCAACTATTCTCTGATTAGACATGAGGACTGCTCAGTGGGAGAGAATTTGTATTTGATACTGTAAAGCAAGTCAGAATCCTACTGTCTGGTAACTGAGACTTCAGAAGGAAGCCCCTATTGCTCTCTGAAGAAGTGTGGGTTTGCACACCACAAAAAAATTCTCTCAAATAAATTTGCACACTCCCTTTAGTCCAAGCTGCTCTTGGTCTTGTTTGTGGAATCTGCTTTATTTTTTTTTTAATTTTTATTTGTTTGAGAGAGAGAGAGAGAGAAGAGAGAGAGAGAGAGAGAGAGAGAGAGAGAGAGAGAGGCAGATTTACAGACATAATGGGTATACCAGGGCCTGCAGCTACTGCAAACAAACTACAGATGCATGCACCATCTTGTGTATCTGGCTTATGTGGATTGTGGGGAACAGAACATGGGTCTTTTGCTTTGTAGGCAAAGGCCTTAACTTCTAGGCCATCTCTCCAGCCTGAATCTGCTTTATTTCATAGATTCAGAGAAAATGGAAGATAACCAAGGTCCATTGTTAAGACAAGAAGATAGCCAACTGCTCACCATGAGATGTGCCACATGTATCACAGCTTCCAGGGCCCAGGAGAAATTATAAAGAAAGTGGCAACAGGAATACTGCTATTACTGTTAGCCTGACAACCAGTTCCAGGGTGACAGTGACAGGTAAGGTGATTAATCAAAATCTATCAAAGTAGAAATCCATATGCTACAGAGAACTCAACACTAGATCAGACTTCCAAGAGATCTGGCATGGTTCAAGGAAAATTGTGGAAATGGGTGGGGCATAAATACTGTAAGAGCCACAAAATGGATTGGAAAATCCTGAGGCACCATCCATCCCCTGATGTACCATAGGAACAAGCTGAGGCCTTCATGATCCTACTATAAATCCCATGACCCCACTGAGAAGGTCCTCCAGGGCAACAGGAGCTTGGGCAAGGGGGTAAGAGTATAACTTATTATAAGTTACATGAAATTAAATTTAAAAATATTATCTAGCATGGATAAAATAAAAGGAAAAGATAAGGCCAAGTGTTGGAAATAATTTATAGAAAATAAAACTTGCATTTAGGAGCTAAATTCTCTAGTAGGAATATATATTCATATAATTAGTCTACAGACTATTATCCAGGATCATTTAATTTGTTTATATATATGTTTTATAATATAATAATTTGCTTCATGGATATTAACATATCCAACAGAAAAAAAATATATATGTATATATATAAAACAAAATTGGTATAAAATGATATGTACATCAGTGCTATTTATAATAACCACAGAAAGAAACATCCCAAATAATAATCATAGAAAGAATAAGCAATCAGCATCATACTGGTAAATATAATCTTTATAATAATAATAATAATGAAATATATATTTCATATAATTTATATTCATATTAAACTAAAACTATACATATCATAAAATTTAATAACCAAAATTACACGAATAACCCAAATTGAAAAGGGGCAACAGACCTGAATAAACTTTTCTAAAAGAAGAAACAAATGGAAATGGTACAAGTGGAAGAATGAATTTTGGTCCTCTTATCTTAATTAACCTGCACCTGCATGAAAATCAATTCCAAATGGATCAAGAACCTCAATATAAAACCTGAAACTCTATAACAATTAGAAGAAAAATAGGGAGAACACTCCAAGACATAAGGATAGGGAAAGACTTTCTTAATAAGACTCCATTACCCCAGGGAGTTAGGCAAATTTTCAACCATTTGGACTTTATGAAACTAAACAACTATGGTATAGACAAGGAAACCATCAACAGAAGCAATTGACAACTGGCAAAATGGGAGGAAATCTTAATAAGCTATACATTTGATTAAGGTTTAATATTTTTTCAAATTTTTATTAACAACTTTCATGATTATAAAAATATCCCATGGTAATACCCTCTCTCCACCACCACCCCCCACTTTCCCCTTTGAAACTCCATTCTCCATCCTATCCCCTCCCCATCTCAATCAGTCTCTTTTATTTTGACATCATGGTCTTTTCCTCCTCTTATGATAGTCTTGTGTAGGTAGGGTCAGGCACTGTGAAGTCATGGATATCCAGGCCATTTTGTTTCTGGAGGGAGCACGTTGTAAGGAGCCCTTCCTTTGGCTCTTACATTCTTTCTGCCACCTCTTCCACAGTAGACTCTGAGCCTTGGAAGGTGTGATAGAGATATTGTAGTATTGAGCACTCCAGTCCTTTCTTTCCAGCACTATGATACCTTCTGAGTTGTTGCAAGGTAAATGCCATCTGAAAAGAGAAGATTCTCTACCAACAGTGAGAGTATCATTAATATAAAGGTATGAACATTAAGAGAAGTGCTTACTGGGCACTTTGATAAGCACAGTACATACATTTAGCCAGACAGCAGCAGACATTACACCCCTAGGACTCTTGACTACCACTGTTTAAGTTTTAAGTATCAGGGATGTATTCCTTCCCATGAAGTGGGCCTCCAGTCTAATTAGAGGGCAGTTGGTTTCCACAATAGGCATGCAACTATTGCACCCTTTAGCTCATTTAGCCTAGCTGGCCAATTATAAGGCTTGCAGTGTCCAGTGTTGAGTATCTTCACTAGTGATTTCTCTTTCTCCCATTGAATTGCATGCAGAATGTTTTCTTCCAGCTTTCTGTCAGCTGGTCTACATGGAGGAGGTTATCAGCTCAGTTCCAGCAGGATTTCTCAGTGGCTTTGCAGCCCAAGTATGTGGAGTCTTCAGCAATAGGGTCTTACCAGCTATTCCTGGTGGGAAACCAAGGGCTTCAGCAATTGCCTATAATGTTTTGGTTGCATTAGGGACCTCCCTGGCCAACAGCTCATGGGGAGGTATCCCATCCCTAGCACTGAAATTTTTCTAGCAACAATATATTGCTCCTGAGTGTTCCATTGTACAATAAAGTAGGATTCCATATGATTTATTTATATCCTCTTAGATTTTTTTTTTAATAATTTTATTTATTTATTTATTTGAGAGCGACAGACACAGAGAGAAAGACAGAGAGAGAGAGAGAGAGAATGGGCGTGCCAGGGCTTCCAGCCTCTGCAAACGAACTCCAGACGCGTGCGCCCCCTTGTGCATCTGGCTAACGTGGGACCTGGGGAACCGAGCCTCGAACCTGGGTCCTTAGGCTTCACAGGCAAGCGCTTAACCGCTAAGCCATCTCTCCAGCCCTCCTCTTAGATTTTGATTAGCCCTCCCTTCACCTTTCCTTTACTCAATCTCTTCCCCTGAACTCACTTTGGGCCTTTCCAGCCCCATTAATCTATACTTCTTCTTACATATATACAATACTATCCTATTCAGTACCAAGCCTCCCTTCCTTTCTCTTCCCTTTATATCTCTTTTAGTTTACTGGCCTCTGCTACTAAGTTTTCTTCTTCTAAATAGCCCAATCATCTGTAGCTAGGATCCACATATAAGAGAGAACATGTGATGCTTGGCTTTCTGGGCCTGGGTTACCTCACTTAGTATATTCCTTTCCAGATCCATCCATTTGCCTGCAAATTTCATAACTTCAATTTTCTGTACCAATGAGTAGAACTCCATTGTATAAATGTGCCATATCTTCATTATCCACTCATCAGTTGAAGGACATCTAGACTGGCTCCATTTCCTAGCTATTATGAATTGAGCAGCAATAAACATGGTTGAGCAAGTATTTCTAAGGTAATGAGATGAGACCTTAAGATATATGCCTAGGAGTGCTCTAGCTTGGTCATATTGTAAATCAATTTTTAGCTGTCTTAGGAACCTCCACATTGATTTCCACAATGGCTGGACCAGATTGCATTCCCACCAGCAGTGTAGAAGGGCTCCTCTTTTTCCACATCCTCACCAACACTTATGGTCATTTGTTTTCATGATGGTAGCCAATCTGATAGAAGTCAGATGGAATCTCAACATAGTTTTAATCTGCATTTCCCTGATGACTAGGGATGTAGGACATCTTTTTTAGATGCTTATACACCATCCGTATTTCTTCTTTTGAGAGTTCTCTATTTAGTTCCATAGCCCATTTTTTAATTGGCATGTTTGGTTTCTTATTATTTATTTTTTTGAGTTTTTTGCATATCCTAGATATTAATCCTCTATCAGATATACAACTGGCAAAGATATTTTCCTATTCTGTAGATTGCCTCTTTGATTTATTCACAGTGTCCTTTGCCTTACAAAATCTTTGCAATTTCATAAGGTTCTAGTGGTTAAACTGTGGTGAATGGGAATGATTCTCTGATTTCATCCTGTGTGTTTGTTGTTAGCATACAGGAAGGCTACAGATTTCTGTGCATTTATTTTGTATCCTGCTACATGTCTATACGTGTTTATCAGCTCTAACATTTTGCTGGTAGAGTGTTTAGGGTCTTTTTAATCTGCAAATAGTGATAACTTGATCTATAACTTTCCAATTTGTATTCCTTTTATATGGGTCTCTTGCATTATTGGTATGGCTAAGACTTCCAGAACTATATTAAATAAATGTGGGGACAGTGGACACCCTTGCCTTGTTCCTGATTTTAGTGGAAAAGCTTCCAGTTTTTTCCCATTTAGTAATATGTTGGCTGTAGGTTTGTCATAAATAGCCTTTATTATATTGAGATAGGTTCCTTCTATTCCCAGTCTCTGTAGGACTTTTATCATGAAGGGATGTTGGATTTTGTCAAATGTTTTTTCTGCATCTAATGAGATGATCATATGACTTTTGTCCTTCATTCCATTTATATAATGTATTACATTTATTGATTTGTATATGCTGAACCATCCCTGCATCTCTGGGATAAAGCCTACTTGGTCAGGGTGAAAGATACTTCTGATGTATTCTTGTATTCTGTTTGCCAACATTTGTTGACAATTTTTGCATCTATGTTCATGAGGGAGATTGGGGTGTAATTTTATTTTTTTTTGTACTATCTTTGCCTGGTTTTGGTATCAGGGTGATGCTGACATCATAGAAAGAGTTTGGTAGGATTCCTTCTTTTCCTATTTTATGGAAAAGCTTAAAAAGCAATGATGTTAATTCTTCACTGAAGGTCTGATAAAATTTAACAGTGAATCCATCTGGGCCTGGACTTTTTTTAGTTGGGAGATTTTTGATAACTGGTTGGATCTCCATACTTGTTATAGGTCTTTATAAGTGATTAATCTCATCTTGATTTAATTTCAGGAGGTCATATAAATCAAGGAAATTATCCATTTATTTCAGATTTTCAAACTTAGTGGAGTATAGGTTTTTACAGTATGTCTCTATGATTTTTTGAATTTCTCTGGTATCTTTTGTGATGTTGCCTTTTTCATCTCTAATTTTATTAATTTTTGTCTCTTATCTCTTTATTTTGGTCAGATTTGCTAAGGATTTATCAATTTTGTGTATCCTTTCAAAGAACCAACTCTTTGTTTCATTGATTCTTTGGATTTCTTGTTGGTTTCTATTTCATTAATTTATGCCCTAATCTTTATTATTTCTTCCTGTATACTTATTTATGGTTTGCCTTGTTCTTCTTTATCCAAGGCTAAAAGTGAAGCATTAGGTCATTTACTTGTGAGCTTTCTAATTTCTTAATATATGTGCTTGAAGCTATAATTTACCTCTTAGGACTGCCTTCATTGTGTCCCAGATATATTGGTATGTTGTGTTCTCACCATGGTTTGACTCTATGAATTTTTTTGATTATTTTTGGTTTGAAGTCTATTTTATCCAATATTAATATAGCTACACCTGCTTGTTTCTTATTCCTGTTTGCTTGTAATATTGTTTTCCACCCTGAGGAGGTGTCTGTCTTTAGTGATGAGGTGGGTTTCTTGAAGACAACAGATTAGGGGGCTAATTTTTTGATCCATTCTGTTAGCTTATGTCTCTTGATGGGTGAAGTAGGCCATTAATATTTAGGGTAATGACTGTGAGATTTGATTTGATCCCTGCCATATTGTGATGGTATATGTGGTTTGGTGTTTTCATAGACTCTGAAGTTTTTGTGCCTACTCTGAGTTTGGTTATTGTGATTAGCTTCTTATAGGCATTTGAGTTAGATTATTTGTTTCTTCTCTGTGGAGAAGTTCCTGAAATACTCTAGTTTTGGTTTTGTATTCATATAATTGCAAAGATGAGTTTTTTCATGGAAAGTTTTTCTTTCACCATCTATTATGAAGTATATTTTGCTGGGTAGAGTAATCTGGGTTGGAAGTCATAGGTTCTTATACTTTGCAGTGTTTCATTCCAGCCCCTTCTAGCTTTCAGGGTTTCCATTGAGAAGTCTGAAGTAATTGTGATGGGTTACCTTTAAAAGTGGTGTGCTGTTTTGCCCTAGCTGCTTTTGGGATTTGCTCTTTGGTTTTAATGATTAGAGTCTTAATGATAATATGTCTTGGAGAGTTTGTCCTTTGGTCCAGTCTGTTTGAAGTTCTGTTGGCTTCTTGTATCTTGATGGACCTTTCTTTTAAGAGACTTGGACAAGGTCATTCCTGGTCAGGGGTAGCAGGGTGATTGCACCTGTGCAGTAAGGCAAGTGGAACTATGTTGGCCTGTAACCTTTTTCCTACAGCAAGTGTGGGAATTTCCTGAAGCTGGGACTGTGGGTATGGTATAGAGGCTGCATGGTGAGAGGGGTGGGCTACCCACACGTGAGGGAATCAGTGATTTCCTGTTTTTTTCCCCTCTGTGCCCTGCCACTGGCAATCTACTGAAGATTGCTCTCCCCTGAAAGATTCAGTGAACACTTAAAGTCTTGCCTTTCTTTCCAGGGGATGTGCGGTGCAGTAAGGTGGTTGCCATCTTGGCCGAAAGTCTGATTCTATGAGTTTTTTGATTTCCTTCTTGATTGCTTCATTGACCCATTCATCATTTAGCAGTGTATTGTTTAGTTTCCATGATTTTTTGTATGCTCTATAGCTTTTTTTTTTTTTTTTTTGCTATTGGTTTGTAGTTTGATTCCATTGTGATCAGATAGAATGGAAGGAATTGTTGGGCTCTGAAAGGCCCAGGCATGAGGCCTAGTGGAACTTCCTGAGCCTAGCTAAAGTTTGGCGACCTGTATCTGGCAAGCTAGGACTTAGCAAGATACCTAATGGTTTCTGGCCTGCCACTTCCGAGTGTTAATTGTAATTACCATTTCAATAGTTAAAGTTTACTATTGGCCCTTACTTCTGCCCCCATCCTAAAATCCCGCTTTCGTCCCCAACATGATATAGGCAACTGCTCAGAGTAATAAAGTGAGCTGTTTCTGTGAGTTCCTGCATCAAAAAGACTCCCTACTCAGTGTGGTTTCTCTCCAGTGGCCAGGTGAGGTTTCTGAGTCGTCCGATGCTCATCATCATTCTCAACCCCTAGGGAGGAACCAGCAGGCCTGGTTCTTCACTCAGCACTACCTACCTGACTGAGAAGGAGCCCCACATCTGGTGCCTAACGTGCAGCTCTGGCACCCTGACAGACTAGTGCACCCCATGAGAGGCAGTTGTTGAGGAGGTAATCAGTGTGTGTGGGTGAGCGTACCCTCATGAGTTATGAGGCAGTCTTCATATTTAGTGCACTAAACTTTGCTGCTATAACCTGCACTTACCTGTTGACATCTCTTCGTTCTCTTTCTCTTCCCCTTCCCCTTTGGTTCCCCAGTGGCTTTTGTATTTCTAAAGGCTTGTGCTTCTCTCTCTCTGTTTGGGCCTGTGAAGGCAGGCCAGCTTTTTCTGCTATTATGGAACTTCCCCTGGATCTGTAAGCTTCAATAAATATTCCTTCCTCCATAACTGTACCTGGTCTGGAAGTTTATCTCAGCTAACCTAAAGCTGTCTGATGAGCTGAGATGAACCTGATCATGTGGATGTTAATCTTTTGGAATCTTTGTTTTAAAGAAATAGGCATAAACTTGATGCTTACAACTGAAGGTGTCTTCTGGAGTGGTAAGCCAAATTTTATGGACTATTCAGATGAAAGTTTAAAAATTCTAAGTACAGACAGCATTAAACTACGAGGCTTAGATTATAAGCTTTCTAAGAAGAAAGAAAGACTACAGGGAACTTCACTGGAACTGGCCTACTGGCATAAGGGCTGGCTACATCCTGCTGCCCAGGCCCAGAGACTTTAATCAAGGTTGAATTTGTAATAGACTGATATGCTTAGCTAGAGATATTGAATTTAAAAAATTTAAGATTTGTTTTTTCTTTGTTTTGGTCTTTCGAGGTAGGATTTCACTGTAGCCCAGGCTGACCTGAAATTCCCTATGAAGCCTCAGGGTGGCCTAAAACTCATAGTAATCCTCCCACCTCCACTTTCCAAGTGCTGGGATTAAAGACTTACACCACCATTCCTGGCTGAGACTTAAGATTTTAAGCTAAAAATCCTCAAGCAAGTTAAAATTACAGGCACTGAGACAAATTTTAGGTTATGATGGTTCAGTTTACATTGTTTTAGTCTCTCCTTGCTATGCCTTATACCAGTTAAAAATGTTTACTCTGGGGCTGGAGAGATGGCTTAGTGGTTAAGCGCTTGTTGTGAAGCCTAAGGATCCTGGTTCGAGGCTCGGTTCCTCAGGTCTCACGTTAGCCTGATGCACAAGGGGGTGCACACGTCTGGAGTTTGTTTGCAGTGGCTGGAGGCCCTGGCTCACCCCTTCTCTCTCTCTCCCTCTATCTGTCTTTCTCTCTGTGTCTGTCGCTCTCAAATAAATAAATAAAAACAATGTTTACTCTGTGCCTTTATATATTAGAAGTGTTTAATTTGTTTAATTTTACAAATCTCAATATCTTAAATTGGTCAAGAATGAGGGGACCTTTAAAATTAAACTGAGTACAATTTATAATATATAATAATTATAAATCTAATGGGAGCCAGGGACAAAATTTGGTAATTTAAATAGATGGCCCACCTCCTGGCAGCTTGTGCTTGACCCTCCCCTACTGGAAAATGGTGGGCAATCTACCTCCTGGGAGACTGCCTCATGGCCTCCTTAGACTGACCCAAGTGGGGACAGGGGAGAAGTCCACCATCTCGAGACGACTGGGCTCACTGACCTTTTCCCACACCTACTGGGCATTGGTACATGCCAGGGAACAAAAAAACCTAAACATGCCATTAGTCATATACTTCAGTGTTTCCCACTCTCAGGCTGCCTAATCAAATTAAAACAGATAATGGCCCCTACTTCCTAAGCAAGGCCTTTGTAGATTTTCTCCAGACCTGGAAAATCTCACATTCCACAGGCATTCCATACAACCCCCGGGGCCAGGCTATCCTTAAAAGATATAGTCAAACTCCCAAGTCTCAATTACAAAAACAAAAGGGGGAATCCTTACCCCCACATGACCAACTACAAAAGGCCTTATTTACCCTAAATATTTTAATTTTTTCTAACAGTTTATAATGTGTGATGGTTATAAATCTATTGGGCTCCAGGGGCAGAATGTGATAATTTAAATAAATGGCCCCCAATATATTCAATTGTTTATCTTAAGGTGTGATGGTGGGTTTCAGATTTCAATCTAAAAATATGCAAAATGTGCCTAACAGGAGTTGCTAAAGTGTGCTGAGGATTTTGGCTTTGGGCTTGTACTTTTAATGTCTAACTATCCTTCATATTCACAGCTTTAAAGTAGTTCCTGAGAAAGTTCAAACTGTACCTCCCTTTAAGATCTTGGGCTTGATCCTTACCATAGATACATACATAGATACCTGTTAGATTCTCTATATACTTGGGTTAAAAGTTAAAACTTGTTTGGAGTGTCATATAGATTTTCAATGGATTTGTGTTACTTCTGAAAAAATATAATAACAACTAACAGTGTTGGGAAAAAACATTTAAGAGATATTTGGCACAACGATAATATTTCCTTAAATCTGATTCAGTTATATTCAGAGATTTTTGTCTTTACAAAATAATCATCTTACTTTTGATGCAGCTAAAGGTGCTGATGACTTAATGTCTATTTTTAAGTCTGCTTTGCCTGGATGGAATTCTCTCACTTCTTGGATAGGAAGCTTTGCTACTATAGGTGTTTGTCTTTTACTCATTCTGTGTCTGCTGCCCATACTCATTAAAAGCCTTTTAAGATCCTTTATGGATATCCATACAGAAATACATGGGATACAGCTACGGACCTGACCCAGGCTTCCTGAGACATTATCTTAAAGCCCCTGCAGAGGCTGGTAGTCAAAGACGGGTAAAATTCTCTTGAGTTAGGTCAACCTAAGACAGGGCACAAATGATGGAATTCATGTACCAATGATGGGTAAGGCCTAAATATCGTAGAGAACAACCTAAGACAGAAAGAGTCTTTCTGCACTGAGGCCCAGAGGGGCCCGGTTCATAAAAAAAATATAATTAAAAAAGGGGGAATTGTCGGAAGCCATTTTGGCTGGACTTGTATCCATAGCTCTGGGCTTTTGGCAGCAACACTTTAGCAAAACTATAGCAAGGTTTGAGCAAAACTATAGCACCTATAGTAAGCAAGATTATGTATATTCAGCGTCAGAAGCCATTTGGCTGGCCTTAGTAGTCTTTTGTACTAAGAAGTAATTAAAATACAAAAACTTTGTAACAGAAAGGAGTTTTTTTGATAGAAACTTGTGTGAAGCTCATAAAATTTTTGTCCATGGGAAAACTTTGTAAAAAGAACAAGACCCATTTGGGTACTAGCAAGAGACCTAAAATATTTGTCCCAACAAGGGGACACTGACAATCACTTCCCTAGGGAGTGTCCCACCCCTGAGGACTTATCCTAAAATGGTCCTTCACCCTGCTAAACTAAATAACTCCCTCCCTTGCAGAGGATTGCTGGCTTTACCTCCAATCCTGGCCTCTCCGGCTAATTATGGTACAGTTGTCCATATGTCCTTAAAAAACTGCTCAGCCACCTTCCCCATCCCTGTCCAGCTTTTCCCAGTGTTTCCTCTGGGCATTTGGGCCCTACCTTCCCCTAATAATTCCAGTATAGACGTGAGATACATTCATCCTTCCTTCTGTACTTTTAACACAACTGAGCCCAGTGCTCAACGCTGCCCACCTTCTGGAATGGGTTATGTTTGTGGAGGCAAAATGACCTATGACTTTCTGCCCAGCAATTGGACAGGCCTTTGTGCCCCAGCCACCTTAATCCCAGATGTAGATATCATTCCTGGAAGCTAGATTCCCTGGCTGAGGTAGTCCTACAAAACAGGAGAGGACTAGACCTACTAACAGCCAGCCGAAAAGGGAGGCGGATGTTTGTTTTTACAGGAAAAATGCTGCTTTTACACCAATAAATCATGAATTGTCCAGGAAAATATTAAGAGACTCCAGGAAGACTTGGAGAGGAGACGGTGGGACCTCCAGGACAACCTGCTGCGGACGGGCCTACATGACTTCTTACCCTACCTTCTTCCTGTACCTGGACCCCTCCCCCTCCTTCTCCTTCCCCTCCTCCTTATCCTCACTGTCGGGCCTTGTGTAATTAACAAAATTGCACAATTTATTCACCAGCAGCTAGAGGCAATAAAACTTCATCAGGTCAAAATACATTACCACAGGCTGGCAACTCAGGAATTAAGTTCCTCAGATGACCCACTTCCACCTCCCCTGTCCTCCATGTGACCAATGACGGGTAAGATCCCCAGAGGGGGACAACCTAAGACAGGGGCCACAGTGAGTAATGCTCTTACATAAACAAAAGGGGGAGATGTTGGGCTCTGAAAGGCCCAGGTGTGAGGCCTAGTGGAACTTCCTGAGACTAGCTAAAGTTTGGCGACCTGTCTCTGGCCAGCTAGGACTCAGCAAGATGCCTACTGGTTTCTGGCTTGCCACTTCTGCAGTTAATTGTAATTACCATTTCAATAGTTTACTATTGGCCCTTACCTCTTCCCCCATCCTAAAATCCCTGCCTTTGTCCCCAACATGATATAGGCAACTTCTCAGAGTAATAAAGCGAGTTGTTTCTGTGAGTTCCTGCAGAGAAAAGACTCCTGACTCAGTGTGGTTTTTCTCCAGTGGCCAGGAGAGGTTTCTGAGTCATCTGATGCTCATCATCCTTCTCAACCCGGAGGGAGGAACCAGAAGGCCTGGTTCTTTCCTCGGCACTACCTACCTGACTGGGAAGGAGCCCCACAAGGAATTAGTTCAATTTTCCTGTGTTTGTTAAGATTTGCTTTGTGTCCTAATATATGTTCTAGTTTAGATAATGTTCCATGTGCTGTTGAAAAGAATGTATATCCTACAGCATTTGGATGAAATGTCTTGTATATATCTGTAGATCCATTCTTTCTATGACTTCATTTTGTCCAGATGCCTCTCTGTTTATTTTTTCCTGGGATGACCTGTCAATTGATGGGAATGGGGTGCTGAAGTCACCAACTACCACTGTGTTTGGTGTTATCTGTGACCTTAGTTCTAATAGCATTTGTTTGATGAAGTTGGAAGCCCCCATGTTAGGTGCATATATATGTTTAGGATTATAATGCCCTCCTGTTGGAGTGTGCCTTTAATCAATATAAAGTGGTCTTCCTTATCTTTCTTGACTAACATTGGACTGAATTCTGCCTTGTCAGATATTAGGATAGCAACCCTTACTTGTTTTCTAGGTCCATTTGCTTGAAACACTATTTTCCAACCTTTTACCCTAAGATACTGTCCATCCACTGTAGAAAGGTGGGTTTCTTGGAGGCAACAAATTGAAGGATCCTGCTTTCTAACCCAGTCTGCAAACCTATGCCTTTTGGTTGGGGCATAAAGGCTGTTAATATTAAGAGATGTTATTGAAAGGTGTGTATTTATTTTTGCAATTTTTTTGTAGTTCTTCCAGTTTTACCTTTTCTCTCTTGTGTTAACTAGTATTTGAGTATTGTTTGTTTTTTCCAGGTTCCTTATATGTGTGCTTTTCTTTCTTTTCAGCATGGATTATTTTAAGTATTTTCTGTAGAGCTGGTTTTGTCTTCAAATACTCCTTTAGCCTACTTTTGGCATGGAATGTCCTTATTTCTCTGTCTATTTGAATGGATAGCTTTGCAGGATAAAGTAACCTTGGTTGACAGTTGCTATCTTTCAGAACTTGGAATACATCACTCCAAGCCTTTCTGGCTTTTAAATTTTGTGTTAGTAATCTGCTGATGGGCTTGCCTTTGTAGGTAACTTGATTTTTCTCTCTAACTGCTTTCATTATTGTTTCTTTGGTTTGTGTGTTTGGTAGTTTGATTATAATATGGAAAGGACATGTTCTTTCCATGTTTTTTCTGCTTGGTGTTCTAAAGGATTCCTATATCTGCACTGGCACCTCTTTCCCAATTTGGAAGAAGTTTTCTTCTATGATTTTGTTGAAGACACCTACTATGCCTTTGGAGTGAAATTCTTCTCCTTCTACTATGTCCCGATTCCTATATTTGATCTTTTCGTAGTGTCCCGAACATCTTGAAATTACCACTCATACTTTTCTATTAGTTTGTCTTTCTCTTTGTTAGAGTGTATTAGATCTGCCACCTGGTCATCTAGCTTAGATATTCTGTCCTCTCCTTCATCCATTCTACTGTTGAGATTTTCTACAGATTTATTTTTCATTAACTGTGTCTTTTATTGCTAGTAACTCTAACTGGTTTTTCTATTTCTATTTCCTTATTTATGTCCAGTATTGGCCTCTTTATTTCATTAAATTGGTGTCCTGTGTCTTCTTGGATTCCTTTGATTTCCTCTTTTATTCCTTTTATTTCTTTCTTGACTTCTTTGAACAAATTTATAATTATTTTTCTGAAATCTTTCTCAGGCATTTCCTCTAACTTGTTCTCACTGGAGGTCATTTCTGATGCATTAATACTTCTTGGTGGATTTATATTGTCTTGATTTGGGTCTTTCTTGTGTTATAATGTATATATTTTTGCATCTTGGATTAATTTAATGCTTGGATTTTCTAGTTAGCTATGTATTATTAGATGTATCAGATAATCTGATGTTGTATATCTTCAGGGTAGGAACTTAAGGTGCTATGTGTGGCTTTCCAGACTCTCTTGAGTATTTACAAAAGTGACTCTAGGTGTTGGGTTTGCCTTCTAGGGGAGTATTCAAGTAGGCTGAGTGGAACAAAATACAAATAGATTCTAAAATTTAACTAAACAATGTGCACTTTAAATGAAAAATAGCACAGAGTATTTATCCAAGAGCAAGTATATGACAACCAGATCCTCCATCAACAAGGAGGTTAAGATTTCTGGTCTGTTGAGGGTTCCAAGTCAGCTTGTGACCAAGTGAGACCCTTCCCTAATTTATAACACAAGATGAAACAAAGCCACTATAAATCAAGATGCAAAAAATAACAAGCCCAAAATATAGCTTACTTAAGAATGGCAAATCTGACCATCCATCAGATTTAACATATAATTTATCCTGATATGGAAAGTGCAATTACCACTTCCCGTTCAGGGCTACTTACCAGGTTTATTAGGCAGTTACTGACCTGCTGCAATCCTAGTTGCCTTTTGGGATGCTTTTGTTCTCAGTTATGCTGCACTCCTGATTAGGTCCCTCTTTGGTGCACTGTGGGTTCAAGTAGGTTGGCTGGGATACTGAACTGCTACTCTGTTCACCAGAGCTGGGCACTGGTGGTGGGGGAGGTGAGGCTGTCAATGGGGGCTCTATGTCTCTTGCTGGTTCATGTGATCCTCTACCTCATGATCTGCTCCTCTATTGTTCATTGTCATTCTCCCTTCACATTTCTTGAGTTTGTGAAGAGCTCTGGTATGAGTAGAAAATCCCCTCACCTGGCTTTTCCTGCAGTTCAATCCCAGCCTGGCCACTGTGGCCCTGCAGACATGGTGCAGCTGCTGCTGGAGCCACTTCTGCCTGCCTGTGTGGGTTCTGGATGCTCTGGATCTTTCCTACTTCTCTGCTACCATTTTAATTTTTTATTATACACCCCACTTTTTAGTAAAAGTTTGTATTTTGCTGGGGCATTCTTGGCTTTTTCTCCCCGAGGCTGTTTTGGCGTGGTTCCTATAATGCCATCTTAACTGGAAGTCTGTCAAGGTTTAATATTTAGAATCTGTAAAGAATTTAAAATAGTAACAACAACAACAACAACAACAAAAAAAAAAAATCCCACTCAAAAATGAGGCAAGGAAATGAACAGAGTTCTCAAAGGAAGAAATACAAATGGCAAAAATAAAAGAAAGAAAACCCTAAGGTGTTCAACAATTTTAGCCACTAGGGAAATGGAAATTAAAAGAAATTTTATTTTATTCTATCTCACTACATTCAGAATGGCAATAGCCAAAAAATCAAATGACAACAAATGCTAGCTGTAGGGTGAGGAAAGTGGAACCCTCATCCACTTCTGGTGGAAGAGAAACTTGTACAACTACTATGTAAACATAGGGGAATCATCACAAAATTTTTAATAGATCTTCCATCACATCCAGCTCTATCATTCAAAGACTCTACTATTTGCTACAATGACACCTCCTCAACCATATTCACCATTGCTCTATAGCTATAGCTAGGAACTGGAATCAGTCCAGATGCCCATTAATATATGAAATGGATGAAGATGTGGCACATGTACAGAATGTAATACTTTCACAGTAAGGAAAAATAGGATAATGATATTTGTAGCAAAATGGATGGATTTGGACAAAAATAATCATATTAAGTAAGATCACACAGGCTCAGAAAGACAAAACAAGTTCTCTCTTATACACTGTTCCTAACCTGGAACAGCTTGGGTTGACTCTAAACAATAGTAAACATTAGGAATATTGACATGGAACAAGAATAAAGCTAGGGAAAAGGTAGGGGAGGACAGACTACTGGACAAGCAAGTTGAGAACCACACACAAAAGAAACTAAAATATAAAAGAAAGAATACAGTGTGGAATGGACTTGGGGGTTAGGGTGGTGGAGAGGGTAAATTACACAAAACTAATGACAACATGAACCAATACTATAGAAGCCTTCCTCCTAGATAGCACTCTACAAAATATAACCCAGAATTAAGTGTGTGTGGGGGGGAGCTGTCATGGCCTTATAGAAGATGAAGAAAGCTTAATCCTAAAACAATGGGCTCTTGCTGTCAAATCCCAGGGCCAGATTTGGGTTACCCCCCACAGTGAGCTGTTTCCCAATGAGGCCCATGAGGCCCCCAAAATAATTCAAGTTATTACTAAAGTACTTAGTTACCTTCCAGAGCTAGAAGTTAAGAAGCTATTGTTGAAGACATCACAGGCTGCAGTCACAGGACAAGAAGACACCATGCTGGAACTGAGAGGAAGACAAATTCCCTCCTGGCTAGACATCATAGTAGGAAAGTGCTATGAGAAGTACTGAGGGATGATGATACCCAGTAGTGTGAATAAGCAGGAGGTCCTGTGTGGTTCCTGGCTGCTCTGGAACCATTTTGCACTGGTCTCCCAGGGGTGTACAGGCAACTGCAGAGCAGCATCTTAAGCAGCCATGAGTATGATGGGAAGAAACACCTAGGAGACAGATGCAGAGAACAGTTCATTTATTTGTCAGAGGAATGAGTTTATAAATGTATGTGAAAGAGTGGGAAGTGGTATGGGTGGGTACAGGTCATAAGGGGATTGGTTAGTACTGAGGTCCTACTAATGCCTAATTAGCATGTAGGGTCTTTCTGGGTGGGCAGGAAAGGGTCACATGGTCTAAGCAGTGGGGAGAAAAGGTATAGAGTATGGATCATAGGGGGATTGGCTGTGCAAAGGCTGCTGGCTGATACCTCAGTAACACATAGGGACATTCCAGGCAAGCAGCAAAAGGTCACAAGGCTCTGGGAAAAAAAAAAAAAACTTAAGTCTTATCAAGATGTCCAGGTCCCTGGGCTGGTGGGAAGGAGCAGCATCACTCCTGCTGGTCTTGAGGGGAGATCTAGGCTTACTGCAACCTCCAGTTGGAGGGAGTCTACTGATCTCCAGGACAGATTACTGGGGTCTAGGATTCCTGCAACCCTCAGGGTCCAGGCCCTTAGTAATGCCTGACAGCTCAGTGGCCCAGGGCCCTCAACTGTGTCGAACAGTCCTGTGGGCTAAAGAATCAACCAGCCAGGCAAGAAGTTGACACCTGTGCAATAGAGACACACAGTCTATGTGGGTAACCAATTGCTCTGGGACTGAACAAGAGGCCTGCTTAATGGGAGAGAACTCATACCTGGTACAGGAAACCAAGTTAAAATCCTGTGAATTAAACAAAGAAAAACACTAATATAGACCCAAATGGCAATGATACCATATAATTCTACTTCCTAAAAGGCAGACCAAATGGCTGAACCTTCAGCAGGCCCTTACAGGAAACACCGGAACCACAAGACACTGGAGAGGGTAGGATCAAGCCTAACCTAAATCTTCTACATCTTCCCTGCCTCCCTCTCCCTCTTCCTCTCCCTCTCTCTCTCTCTCTTGTCACTCTAACTCTTGTATATTAGTTATCTTTTTCCTCATTTTCTTAGTGGGCACTGACCTGTAACTCCCAGTTCTAGCATGGGGCTATCATCCACAATGTGCTTTTGATCAGAGAAACCTACAAGTTTTCCTGAAAGAATGATAGATTTCTGTCAGAGTACTTGATGACCCACCAAAGGTTAGTGGTAAGACCCTATTGCTAAAGACACCATATGCAGCTGACTCATAAAGTGGAACAGCATGGCTGGAAGCCAGGAGAGAGTAAATCCCAGACAGTCAGCGTGTCTAGTGCCAGAAGGTGCTACATGGCCCACTGGAAGAAATGACCAATATATGTCCAAGCAACTCATGGTCGAACCTACTTATCAGCAAATAACCTGTTGTGATGGCCACACAAGTGCAATAGTGGCACACAGCCATGGTGGGGAACCAACTGCTCTTGATTTGGCTAATTGATACCCTCAGTGATACAGGACCCATAGCTGGAGAAGGGAAACAAGTCAGAACCATATCCAAACATAAGCCCACTCTCCAATATCAAGCTACCAGCAATCTTAGACTACAAGAGGGCCTAAACCTATTAAAATCTCTATAAAAAAAAAGTAAGGGTTATCTCATTTGTCCTGGTGCTAACTTACTCTCCGTTGGAGAACCTGCTTCTCTTTTTCAGATAGATGCAGATCCTAAGGAGAGAGCCACTCCATCATACTTCAAAAGGGCTCTGACTGAAACTAAGGAAAACTGGCGAAACAAGCAAGGGTGCTGTTTTCCTGATGAACTGCATACCAGCACAAGGGGAAAGGAGACCAATACAGAGAAAAATCCACTCCTACCAAATCAGAGAGCCAGAGCTTAGGAGCCCCCACCTCATCACTGAAGCAGACCAAAAATGAACCCAACATGGCTCAGGGAAATTTTGTGGAAGAGGGGACAGAAAGAATGTCAGAGCCACATTTTGGGTCATGATATACAGAGACATTTATCATACCAGTAACTGTGGGCTGACCCCAAAATGCATGACCCATATACCTCAACAAGGAAGGTCCAATGGGGAGGGGTAGGCCATGGATGAGCATAATAATGGTACCAAACTGCCTGTATTTGCTGAATACAAAAGTAATAAAATAAAAAGTAATAATGAAAAGTAATAAATACATGCATATATAATGTGTTTGAATCAGGGGAAAAGCTAGGAATGAATATACCATATGTAGTTTTTCAAATTAGGCTATGGGATGGAGAGATTGCTCAGTGGTTAAGGCACTTGCCTGCAAAGCCAAAGGACTCAGGTTTGATTCCTCAGGACCCACATAAGCCAGATGTATATGGTGACATGTATATATGGAGTTCGTTTGCAGTTTTTAGAGGCTCTGGTATGGCCAGTCTCTCTATCTGCCTCTTCCTCTCTCTCTGTCTTTCACATAAATAAAAACATTAAAAAAACTAACAAATTAGACTATAAGTTCTAAGTGATAAGGATAGATGCTATTAATTTAAGTGTCAAGTTTGCATAGAATGAAGACAGCACTTTGCATTTGGCTGTATTAAGGTTTCTTTGTAGCTCACATTTCTCATTTGGTAAATAGCAATTGGAGAAAATGCTCACTGACAAAGTTTACTTACTTCTTTGGGGAAGCTGTAACACGCAGGGGACACAATACTTTTGAAATATCATTTTATTACATTTATGAATTTTTCACAATCAACATCTTCTTGCAGCATAAAATTATATAGGGAGTTCAGAAATAGGAAAATTAAAAGTACTTTAAAAGAACAAATAAATACCAAAGTTGAACCACGGTGCTCCCTTGGGACATATAATACTTAGCATGGATTTGATAAGAACAGATTTCAACTTTGTTTTGCATAGGTCATAACATTTTTCTGTTTGCTTTGGAGCTCAGTGATTTTTCTGGGTAAAGCTGCAGATGAAGATACAGAATTCTTTCATCATGACCATTGTTTGGTATTCATTGGCCAAGGTAAGTCTCTGAAAGCTAATGAAAACATTCTTTCATGCTATGTCCAAACACAAAGAATAGTTCATAATTCAGAAAAAAAACACACATTGAATAGATAGAAATTAGTGAAATGATTTCTCTTTCCAGTGTGTTATATATTCCTTTTGCTAGTTCGGGTATATGACTTTTTTAAACTCAAATTCTAGCTCTTGCCTTCCCAGCCTAGCACTCTTTAACTTTTGTTCCACTGGTAGTAATAATATATTTGGCTGATTCACGATTAAATATTTTTCCATGTTGTCTACTTTGGAAAGGAATCTGTTAAGTTCAAAGTGATCTCTATATTTATATCAGTAGTTTTATGTTTATAATCAAATTTATTCATAAAAGGAGTGGACATATCTTTAAAATAATTAAAATAGATTATAATGTGGCTATGCAATATATTATACTAGTTCCTTCAACTGGAACTACTCTGCTTAGGATGAAAGTTCAGCACCCATTTTCCTAGGAAAGCCATGCCTAACCTTGCTGATTAGCTCATTATGGGACAGCCATAAACTTCTTTTTTCACTAGTGGTAGCACCATTTCACATTTATGTTTGACTCTTTGATGACTACCTGTATCTCCTAATAGAATTTAAATTTTAGAATTATAGGGACTGCATATTTATTTCATCCCATATTCTTGGTGCACAAATGGGGTCTTAATAAATGTTCATTAAGCAGTGCTACTTTATTTTGATGTAATTTTGTGATATTTAAAAATAAAATCTAAATGCTATTCAAACAGATGATTTGAGCATTATTCTGTAATTGCATTGTCTTTTGTTGGATCAATAAGAAGCCTCTTTCCTTTCCTACCTGAAGACAGTTATGAAATAAAAACATCAGACATAGAAAGGAGAGCATGGCTTAAATGTATGTCTGTAGAAGGCTACAAATTTATCACCCTCACATAATTAACCACCAGTTATAATCAGTCCCAATTTAAGAGATCCTACAGACAGGAAGAACCAGAGAATATTAAGACTCAACTGCTGTTTGCTGATTTTTACTTAAAGATTAAACAAGAACCATTGAGCCAAAAGATAAACTCTCCGGATTCCTGAACCATTTTCTTACATTCAGGAATTCAGTAAGAAGACTGAATTTTGTGTGAATTAAAACAAATGCAAATGTCATCTGAAACAATAAAGAAAAATTTCTGGCATATGATACACTTTTAAGGTTTCACAGACAACCTCTACTCTTTGTATTATATCAGGTTTGCATCCTGTTTTCGTTTTCTGTCAACTTTCATGATATTAAAGTGATAATAATACATAAGTAAAATATCCATCTGGCATAAATTTCAGTTTTATACATAAATATTATCTTCCTGGTGGGTCATCAGTGTCTAAATATTGAGTGATACATAGTGTAGAGACTAAGGTACTCACTAAACAAGGCATGGGGCATACATCTGTTGTGAAGCACCAAAGAAGCCCAGGTCCATGAGTTTAAGGTTACAAAGTTAATCCCAAGCCATTCCAGGACACAGAGAAAGGCTTTGTCCCAAAAGTCTAGAAAAATAATAATGTGATACAATAATAAAATTTTAAATAATATTTATTTACTTATTTATTTTAGAAAGTGAAGAAGATAAAGAATGGGTGTGCCTCAGCCTCTAGCCACTGCAAATGAACTACTGAAGCATGCACCACATTGTGCATCTGGCTTATGTGGGTACTGGGCAATCAAACCTGGGTCCTTTGTCTTCTCAGGCAAGCATCTTTTTTTTTGTTTAAATTAGTTTTCTATTCTGCAAGTACAGGCAGTTTGGTACCATTATTAGGCTCATCCATGACCTACCCCCTCCATTGGACCCTCCTTGTTGAGGTGTATGGGTTGTGCATTCTGGAGTTAGCCCACAGTTATGGGTAAGATAAATGTCTCTGTATATCATGACCCAACATGTGGCTCTGACATTCTTTCCATCCCTTCTTCCCCAAAATTTCCCTTAGCCATGTTGGGTTCATTTTTGGTTTGCTTCAGTGATGAGGTGTGTTGGGGGCCTCTGGGGCTCTGGCTCTCTGATTCAGTAGGAGTTGATTTTTCTCTGTGTTGGTCTCCTTCCCCCTTGTGCTGGTATCCGGTTCATCAGGAAAACAGCACCCTTGCTTGTTTCGCCAATTTTCCTTAGTTTCAGTCAGTGCCCTTTTGAGGTATGATGGAGTGGCTCTCTCCTTAGAATCTGCATCTATCTGAAAAAGAGAAGCAGATTCTCCAATGGAGAATAAGATAGCACCAGGACAAATGAAATAACCCTTACTTCTTTAATAGAGAGTTTAATAGGTGTAGGCCCTCTTGTACCCCATGATTGATGGTAACTTGATATTGGAGAGTGGACTTATGTTTGGATATGGTTCTGACTTGTTTCCCAGTTCCAGCTATGGCTCTGGTACCACTGAGGGGATCAGTTAGCGAATCAAGAGCAGTTGGTTCCCCACCATGGCTGTGTGCCACTATTGCACTTTTGTGGGCATCACAACAGGTTATTTGCTTCAGGCAAGCATCTTAACTGCTAAGCCATCTCTCCATCCCTAAAATTATAAATAAATAGGTTAAAATAAAATTAATAATTTGTACCAAAAGATCCTGATCACATAGTTTATGAATGCAATGTCTATAATATGGTTGGTGTTCTATAAAGTATTGGCCAATATTATGATTATACCATTGTACAATGTAATTTTCCATTGCCCATTAGACCCAAATACTATTTCGTGTTGGAGGTTTTCTTTCTATGACAGCCTATTTCTCAGCATGTCAAGGATCTTCAGTATTTTATTTGGAAAGTGTTAGAAAGTTTATTCTAAATTGCTTGCATGTATGTGCACATTTAGGTTGACTGCATGAAGCTCATGAAGGTCTCATGTAGGTCACCTGACAGGAAGCTCACTCTGCTTAGAAGCAAAACTTCTCTGAATGCACATTAATGTCTGCTCTTGTTGGCTCAGCTTCCAGGGACTCTCAAAGTGTTTGTGATTCTGGCTCCATTCCTCTCCACTTTGCATCTTAGATACTGTCCCTCTGCTTCCACATTTGAAGCCCACTGGAAGCTCATCTTATTCACCACTTCCCCTTCCCATCTGATCAGTGTGGGCGACCTACCTCTGATTTTCCAAAAAGGTGTGAATGGAATAATTTAGTTCTCCTTAGTTCCTTTTTTAAACCAATGAATTACTTTAGCTAAAAATGATTCTCACTAAAATAGTAAACTATGATGATTAGCTAAATTCTATTAACAAAATACAGAATTCTTAGATATTTTCTAAATCCACAGGGAAGCATTGAGAAAATTCAACTAGAAAGAGGTACAAATAGAGAGAAGAAAATAACACTTGAACATTCCAACATATTCTTTCTGATACATATTATTACCACTGAATTCAACATAATATAGTGAAATAAATACTATAGTTCTTAAAATGACAAAGATAACATAATACTTATGCTGCTGAGAGCCACAGCAAATGTTCAGTAGGGACTTGTGGCTTCACAATATACAATGTAGTGCTTCTCCAAGAGACCATGTTCTCTTTCACAACAGGACCTTGCACACTCTGCTCTTTTTGGTCCATTCCTTGGTAGTAGGCATGTGTACCATAGTGGTCTCCAAGTTGAGCTGATGTATTGTGCATCCAAGGTTTGCACAGCATCACCCCACTGAAAAGTGGAGGATAAATCACACCACTTTGTTAAGACTTTTCTGCCTATAAAATAAAAGTAAAATGTTATATATGCTGAACAATTATGGGCCCAATAGTCCAGCATTTATTTGATGTGTTTGAAATATTCTGGCTAAAAGACAATTTTCTGCAATAAGAAGAACACACAGCAAAAGTTTACTCTTGCTGCTCTACTTCATAGGGAAAGAAAAATTACTCTTGATGTTTGACTTTCTGGTGAAATGGTTTGGGGTTACAAATGCTTGGTAAAGTGTTTTCAAAGATGATATCCTTGTTTTAAGTAAAATATTTCTCACAAGATGGGTAAAGGTCATAAAAATTTCCTGAAAAGAAATTCAAGACTGAACATAACACCATTATTTCCAGAAGCAAGTGACAAGTAATGAACAAACTGACATGTCACCTATTTGAATATGAGAACTTTACTCAGTCACATGAAATGAAGACAATAGGACATGCTTTTAACCAAAAAATTAGAAATTTTAAAGATGATTAAAATAAGATTTTACATATATTCTTTTTAAGGCTACAATTTTTCTTTTACATTTGTGTTTTAAGATGTGGGGAAAATTATGTCATTTAGTGTGCAAAAATAAAATAGATGAGAATATTCACTTCAAACTAACAGAAAATGTGGGTAATTACATACATTACTATATCACTTGAACAATGATAAAATTCAAGTTTGTAATATTTTGTCACTAGATGATTTTCCAAAACAGCAAACCACACTGTCTATTGCACAATGTGCACTTTATCATTAAATGCTGAATATGATACCTGCATATCATATATATATATATATATATATATATATATATATATATATATATATATTTGTATAAATTTTCATGGACTAAATACTTGAGTGATCATGATCAATATTACTAACCTTTATCAATCACCAATAGTTCAACTTAGACCAGAACATCACCTTGATTCATTTCCGTGTTCTTCTTTATGGTACTTGGTACCTGGTAATTTTTCCATTATCATATTTGTGCAGGATACATTACACATTTCTTTGAGCACCTCTTTTGCAGCTTCTTCTCTTTCAAGAAATAGAAAACCCATGCATCATAGTTTAATTCTAAAAGTCATTGGTAAGACAATGCATCTTACAAATAGAAGGCTTTGGAGATGACAGAATATAAGAGAACAGATATTCACCAACAACTACCACAGACTGAGCTGATGTCTTAATGTAGGCATAGTTGTTTACTTACAAGTCATGCTTCAAAATCCAGAGCAGGTGCTGTTTCTAGTATATGTATTACCTTCTGCACTTCTCTTAGAACCAGCTTTTTAATAGATTAACTATACTGTCAGTCTCTTCTGCCTATGGATCCAGTTCTAGAAAAGAATATTAAGAATTTTTGCCCTGAGGGTATAGCACAGTGACAGAGTACTTAGCAAGCAGACTAGCAGGCAGAGAGACTTTGGGATCAGTCCTCAGCAAAATTCAGACACAGGCACAGATACACACACACACAGCACACACACACACTTCACTGTGTTGTAGGATCAGCAGTGGTTCTACCTTTGGGTCTTCTTTTTGTCCCATTGATTCAAATATTCTTTACTTCTATGCAGTGAAATGACAATATATGTTTATAGACAATAGTACATATGTGCATGCATGTGCACACATGCACATGCACACACATAATATATCTGTATACACTGTTGGAATCTTTGCAAAGCTTTGGTAAGATTAGATAACTTACTTGACACTTTTTTCAAGAGTTATGTATATGGTGTGTTTACAGCTATGATGGTATTATCATTAGCCTTTTCCCTGACATTCTCCCATGAGGACTGTGGGTCTTGCATGTGGGTGTGGCCATCTGTTATGGGGTAAAATCAATGTCTCTGTGCATAATGACAAACTTCTGGCTCTAACAACTTTTTCAACCCCTCTTCCATGAACTTCTCTGAGCCATGTTGGGTTCATTTTAGGTCTATTTCATTGATGAGGTCTTTAGAGTCTCTGTGTCTCTGGATATCTGATTTGATAGAATTTGAGTGTTCCATGTGTCTATCTCCTTCACCTTTGTGCTGATACCAGGTTCACTGAAAAATCATCTCTTGGGCTGGAGAGATGGCTTAGCAGTTAAGCGCTTGACTGTGAAGCCCAAGGACCCTGGATCGAGGCTTGATTCTCCAGGAGCCACAATAGCACAAGTGGGCACACACATCTGGAGTTTGTTTGCAATGGCTGGAAGCCCTGGCACACCCATTCTCTCTCTCTCTATCTGCCTCTTTCTCGCTCTGTCACTCTCAAATAAATAAATAAAAATAAACAAAAAAATGACATATAGAAAAAGCAGCTCTTGCTCACTTCCCCACTAACTCTATGGCTCCAGCTAGTGCCCTGGTGAAGTGTGATGGGCTGATTCTCTCCTCAGGTTCTGCATCCTTCTGAAAAACAGAAGAAAATTCTCCTATGGAGAGTGAGACCAGTGCAAGATACATGGATACCCATTATTATTTTAGAGAGAATTTAATAGGTGTAGGCCCTCTTGTAGCTCACTATTGGTGGGAGCTTGATATTGGAGCGTGGACTTGTTTTTGGATATGGTTAAGACTTGTTTCCCCATTCCAGGTATAGGTTCTGTTCCACTGAGTGGGTCCATTAGCCAAATCAAGAGAAATTGGTAACCCACCAAGGCTGTGTTCCACTATTGCACTTGTGTGAGCATCATGTCAGGGTGAGTAGCTTAGACCACTAGTTGCTTAGATACATGTTGGTCATTTCCCCCCAGTTGTTCAAGTAACATCTTCTGGCACTAGACAAGCTGACTGTTTGCAGATTGACTCTCTTCCAGTTTCTAGCCAGGTCACTCTGTGTTCTGTCCTAGCAGTATATGGTGTCATTGGCAGTAGGTTCTTACCATTAACCTTTGGTGGGTCATCAAGTACTCTGACAGAATTCTGTCTTCTTTTGGGCAAACTTGTAGGTCTCTCTGATGAACAGCTCATTGTGGATGTTACCCACATGCTGGTAATGGGAGTTACAAGTCAGTGCCAAGGGAAAATAAGGAAGAAAAAAAAAAGAAGAAAAAGGTAATAAAAAAGAGAAGGAAAGAAGAGAAAGAAGGAGGGGGTGAGAGAGACACAGAAACAGGAGGTTGAGAATAGTCTTTACTATACCCTCAGTGGGCCCCTGTGATTCAAGTATTCTCTCTAAGCACTTGATGAAGGTTTGACTTTTTAGTATGTCTTTTCAGGATGTAGGACTTTATGGTACCATTTCCATTTGGGTCCATATTTTGTAACCCCCCTTACCCTTCCCTCCTGCCCTATTGTCCAGTTCTCATATTTATTACATATGCCAGGATCTCAGGCAGATTCAAGTTTCTGTGACTGGATGAGTTCACTGAGAATGACCTGTTCCAAGTTTGATCATTTTTCTTAAAATGTCATTGTGTTATTTTTCCCTTACTGCTGTGTAGAATTCCATCGTGTAGATATACCATATCTTAGTTATCCATTCATCTAATGATGGATATCTGGCTTGATTATAGCAGTTGGCTATTATGAATTGAATTGAACAGCTATAAACATGGTTGAGCAAATATCTCTTAGCTAAGGTTTGGAGCTTTTAGGGTAAATGACCAGTATTAGAATAATGGGGTCTGTTGGCACCTCTGTAGTCATCCTTTTAAGCAGTCTCCAAGTAGTCTCCATATTGCTTTCCATAGTGGATGTACCAGTCTACATTCTAACCAACAGTGAATTGGGTTCCTATTTCTCCATAACCTCACCAGCATTTGTTGTCATTAGACTAATTTTAATGTTTGCTATCCTTACTGGGGTAAGGTGGAACCTCATAGTTGATTTTTTAAAAGTTTTTTTTTTTTATTAACTAGTTTTGTACTCAGTGAATACAGTCAGTTTGTTGCCCTTATTAGGCTCATCTGTGACCTACCCCCTTCCCTTGGCCCCTCCTTGTTGAGGTATATGGATCATGCATTCTGGACATAGCCCACAGTTATGGGTAGGATTAATGTTTCTGCATATCATGACCCAACATGTGGCTCTGTCATTCTTTCCATAACCTCTTCCTCAAAGTTTCCCTGAGCCATGTTGGGTTCATTTTTGGTCTGCTTCAGTGATGAGGGGTGTTGGGGGCCTCTGGGGCTCTGGCTCTCTGATTCGGTAGGAGTTGATTTTTCTCTGTGTTGATCTCCTTAACCCTTGTGCTGGTACCTGTTTCACCAAGAAAACAGCACCCTTGCTTGTTTTGCCAATTGTTCTTAGTTTCAGCCGGGGCCCTTTTGAGGTATGTTGGGGTGGCTCTCTCCTTAGGATCTACATCTATCTGAAAAGAAAAGCAGATTCTCCAATGGAGAGTAAGTTAGCACCAGACAAATGAGATAACCTTTACTTTTTTAATAGAGAATTTAATAGGTGTAGGCCCTCTTGTATCCCATGATTGATGGTTGCTTGATAATGGAGAGTGGGCTTATGTTTGGATATGGTTTTGACTTGTTTCCCAGCTTCAGCTATGAGTCCGGCACCACTGAGGGAATCAGTTAGCCAAATCAAGAGCAGTTGGTTTCTCTCCATGGCTGTGTGCCACTATTGCACTTATGTGGGCATCACAACAGGTTATTTGCTGCTAAGTAGGTTAGACCATGTGTTGCTTGGACAGATATTGGTCTTTATCCCCCGGTCACCCAGGTAGCACCTTCTGGCACTAGATATGCTGACTGTCTGGGGAATGACTCTCTTCCAACCATGATATTTCATTTTATGTGTCAACCACATAAGGTGTCTTCAACAGTAGAGTCTTACCATTAACCTTAGGTGGGTCATCAAGTACTCTGAAAGAAATCTATCTTTCTTTTAGGAAACCCTGAAGGTCTCTGATCAAAATATCATTGTGGATAATAGGCACATGCTGGTACTTGGAGTTACAGGTCAGTGCCCACTAAGAAAAGGAAAAAAAAAAAAAGATAACTACTATATAAGAGTTAGAAGGGTGGGGGGAGAAGCTGTGGAAGATTGAAGTCCATCTTCATCATACCCTCTCCAGTGTCTTGTGGCTCAGGTGTTCCCTCTAAGGGCCTGGTGAAGGTTCACACATTTGGTCTGCCTTTAGGATGTAAAATTTTATGGTACCATTGCCGTTTGGGTCTATATTTGTGTTTCCCACTCCCTGCTTTGCCCTCCCCTCCCTCCCCTCCCATCCTATTGTCTAGTCCAGAAGATGCTTGCTGGGTATGTAAGGCATCTTGGGTAGTTTCAGGTTAGGTGCTGTAGATGAGTCAGACTATGTGGCAATTTTTTTTTTTCTGTGATTGGGTAAGTTCACTGAGAATGATGTGTTCCAGGTTTGACTATTTTTCCTCAAATTTCATTGTGCCAATTTTTTCTTACTGCTGTATAGAATTCCACATTTTAGTTATCCATTCTTCTAGTGATGGACATCTGGGTTGATTTTTTTGCTTTTTTTAAGGGTCTCACTCTAGCCCAGGCTGACCTGAAATTCACTACATAATCTCAGGGTGACCTTGAACTCATGGCAATCATCCTACCTCTGCCTCCCAAATGCTAAGTTTAAAAGTGTGTGCCACCATGCTTGGCATTATAGTTGTTTTAATTTGCATTTCCCTGATGATTTGGGATGTTGAACATTTTCTTAAGTGTGTGTTTGCCATTTGTAATTTTTCCTTTAAGGATTCCCTGTGCAGTTCTCTGCCCCATTTTGTAAGTGGGTTATTTGACTTTTTGTTGTTTAGGTTTTTTTGAGTTCTTTGTAGATTCTAGAAATTAGGCCTCTGTCCTGTATGTATACAGCAATAATTTTCTCCCATTCTTTGGGCAAGGTAGTGGCTGTGCTTATTGAATGTTTATCTGTGAAAAAGCTTTTCAGCTTCCTGAGATACTAATGGTTGAGGGATTGTTTCATTTCCTGAGATACTGGCATTTTGTTCAGGAAGCCTTTTCCCACTCCTATATCATGGAAAGTTCCTCCTAACTTTTATTCTATGAGTAGTAGAGATTCTGGTCTTACGTGGAGGTCTTTGATCCATTTGGACTTGCTTTATGTGTGTGGTGAAATGTGTGGATTGAGTTTCATTTTCCTGCAGATGGTTATCCAGTTTGCCAAATACTGTATGTTGAAAATGCTGTTTTCATTTTTTTCCTAGGTAGGCTCTCACTCCGGTCCAGGCAGACCTAGAATTAATTATGTAGTTTCAGGGTGGCCTCATACTCACAGCAATACTCCTACCTCTGCCTCCCAAGTGCTAAGATTAATGGTGTGTGTCCCCATGCCTAGCTGCAGATGCTGTCTCTTTTCCAATCTACATTTTTAGGGCCTTTGCGAAATATCAAGTAGTTATAGTTACTTGACCAAACGTTTTGGGCCTCAATTCTGTTCCATTAGTCTATAATACTGTTTTTTATGCCAGTACCATGTTGTTTTTATTACTATGGCTTTGTAATATAGCTTTGGGTTAGGTATGGTGATGCCTCCAGAGTTGTTTCCTTTGCTGAGGAGACACTTGGATATCTGAGACCTTCTGCCATTCCATATGAATTTTTAGATCATTTTTTATGTCTGTGTAAAGAAAGATGTTGTAATATTTATTGGTATTGTATTAAATCTATATATTATTTTGGGCAAGATTGCCATTTTCACAATGTTAATTATGCCTATCCAGGAGCATAGGAGGTCTTTCCATTTTCTCAAGTCTTCCTCAGTTTCTCTCTTGGGTGTTTTTATTATAATGGTCTTTCATCTCCTTGGTTAATGATATTCCAAGGTGGTTTTTTTATCTGATGCTATTGAAAATAGGACAATGTCCCTTATTTCTTTCTCCATATCTTTGTCTTTTGTATATGGAAAGGCTACTGTTTTTTGTGAATTGATTTTGTATCCTGCTACTTTACGGAAAGAGTTTATCACTTTTTTTTTTTTTTTGTCAAGGCCTCAGAGTCTTTATTTATTTATTTTTTTAAATTTTTATTAACATTTTCCATGATTATAAAATATATCCCATGGTAATTCCCTCCCTCCCCACCCCCACACTTTCCCGTTTGAAATTCCATTCTCCATCATATTACCTCCCCATTACAATCATTGTAATTACATATATACAATATCAACCTATTAAGTATCCTCCTCCCTTCCTTTCTCCACCCTTTATGTCTCCTTTTCAACTTACTGGCCTCTGCTACTAAGTATTTTCATTCTCAGGCAGAAGCCCAGTCATCTGTAGCTAGGATCCACATATGAGAGAGAACATGTGGCGCTTGGCTTTCTGGGCCTGGGTTACCTGACTTAGTATAATACTTTCAAGGTCCATCCATTTTTCTGCAAATTTCATAACTTCATTTTTCTTTACCGCTGAGTAGAACTCCATTGTATAAATGTACCACATCTTCATTATCCACTCATCTGTTGAGGGACATCTAGGCTGGTTCCATTTCCCAACTATTATAAATTGAGCAGCAATAAACATGGTTGAGCATGTACTTCTAAGGAAATGAGATGAGTCCTTTGGATATATGCCTAGGAGCGCTATAGGTGGGTCATATGGTAGATCAATCTCTAGCTGCTTTAGGAACCTCCACACTGTTTTCCACAATGGCTGGACCAGATTGCATTCCCACCAGCAGTGCAGAAGGGTTCCTTTTTTGCCACATCCCCGCCAACATTTATGATCATTTGTTTTCATGATGGTGGCCAATCTGACAGGAGTGAGATGGAATCTCAATGTAGTTTTAATATGCATTTCCCTGATGACTAGTGACGTAGAACATTTTTTTAGATGCTTATATGCCATTCATATTTCTTCCTTTGAGAACTCTCTATTTAGCTCCATAGCCCATTTTTTGATTGGCTTGTTTGATTCCTTATTATTTAACTTTTTGAGTTCTTTGTATATCCTAGATATTAATCCTCTATCAGATATATAGCTGGCGAAGATTTTTTCCCATTCTGTAGGTTGCCTCTTTGCTTTTTTTTTCACTGGGTCCTTTGCGGTGCAAAATCTTTGTAATTTCATTAAGTCCCAGTGGTTAATCTGTGGTTTTATTGCCTGAGCAATTGGGGTTGTATTCAGAAAGTCTTTGCCAAGACCAATATGTTGAAGGGTTTCCCCTACTTTTTCCTCTAGCAGTTTCAAAGTTTCTGGTCTGATGTTAAGGTCTTTAATCCATTTGGACTTAATTCTTGTGCATGGCGAGAGAGAAGAATCTATTTTCATCCTTCTGCAGATATTTATCCAGTTTTCAAAACACCATTTGCTGAAGAGGCTGTCTCTTCTCCAATGAGTATTTTTGGCATTTTTATCGAATATCAGGTGGCTATAGCTACTTGGGCTTACATCTGGCTCCTCTATTCTGTTCCACTGATCTACATGTCTGTTTTTGTGCCAGTACCATGCTGTTTTTGTTACTATGGCTCTGTAGTATAGGTTAAAATCAGGTATGGTGATACCACCAGCCTCTTTTTTGTTGCTCAGTATTATTTTAGATATTCGAGGTTTTTTTTGATTCCAAATGAATTTTTGGAGTGTTTTTTCTATTTCCATGAAGAAAGCCTTTGGAATTTTGATAGGGATTGCATTAAATATGTAGATTGTATTTGGTAAGATTGCCATTTTCACGATATTGATTCTTCCAATCCAGGAACAAGGGATGTTTCTCCACTTTCTAGTGTCTTCTGCAATTTCTTGCTTGAGTGTTTTAAAGTTCTCATTGTATAGATTCTTTACTTCCTTGGTTAGGTTTATTCCAAGGTATTTTATTTTTTTTGATGCAATTGTGAATGGGAGTGATTCTCTGATTTCATCCTCTGTGTGTTTGTTGTTAGCATATATGAAGGCTACTGATTTCTGTGTATTTATTTTGTATCCTGCTACATTGCTGTAGGTTTTGATCAGCTCTAACAGCTTGCTAGTAGAGTCTTTAGGGTCCTTTATGTATAGAATCATGTCATCTGCAAATAATGATAACTTGATTTCTTCCTTTCCAATTTGTATCCCTTTAATGTGTGTCTCTTGCCTTATTGCTATGGCTAAGACTTCCAAAACTATATTAAATAGAAGTGGGGACAGTGGACACCCTTGTCTTGTTCCTGATTTTAGTGGAAAAGCTTCCAGTTTTTCCCCATTTAGTAATATGATGGCTGTAGGCTTGTCATAAATAGCCTTTATTATATTGAGATATGTTCCTTCTATTCCCAGTCTCTGTAGGACTTTTATCATGAAGGGATGTTGGATTTTGTCAAATGCTTTCTCTGCATCTAATGAGATGATCATGTGATTTTTGTCCTTCAACCCGTTTATGTAATGTATTACATTTATAGATTTGCATATGTTGAACCATCCCTGCATCTCTGGGATAAAGCCTACTTGGTCAGGGTGAATGATCTTTTTGATATACTCTTGTATTCTGTTTGCCAGTATTTTGTTGAGAATTTTTGCATCTATGTTCATGAGGGAGATTGGTCTGTAATTTTCTTTTTTTGTTCTATCTTTGCCTGGTTTTGGTATCAGGGTGTTGCTGGCCACATAGAAAGAGTTTGGTAGAATTCCTTCTTTTTCTATTTCCTGGAAAAGCTTAAGAAGCAATGGTGTTAGCTCTTCCTTAAAAGTCTGGTAAAATTCAGCAGTGAATCCATCCGGGCCTGGGCTTTTTTTAGTTGGGAGATTATTGATAACTGTTCGGATCTCCATGTTTGTTATAGGTCTATTTAAGTGATTAATCTCATTTTGATTTAATTTAGGTAGGTCATATAGATCAAGGAAATCATCCATTTCTTTCACATTTTCATACTTTGTGGAGTATATGCTTTTGTAGTATGTCCCTATGATTTTTTGAATTTCTCTGGAATCTGTTGTGATGTTACCTTGTTCATCTCTGATTTTATTAATTTGTGTCTCTTCTCTCTTTCTTTTGGTCAGATTTGCTAAGGGTTTATCAATCTTGTTTATCCTTTCAAAGAACCAACTCTTTGTTTCATTAATTCTTTGGATTGTTCTTTTTGTTTCTATTTCATTAATTTCTGCCCTAATCTTTATTATTTCTTCCCATCTACTAATTTTTGGTTTGCTTTGTTCTTCTTTTTCCAAGGCTTTAAGGCGAAGCATTAGGTCGTTTACTTGCGACCTTTCTAATTTCTTAATATAGGCACTTAAGGCTATAAATTTACCTCTTAGAACTGCCTTCATTGTGTCCCAGAGATTTTGGTATGTTGTGTTCTCATTATCATTTGACTCTATAAATTTTTTGATTTCCTTTTTGATTTCTTCATTGACCCACTCATCATTTAGTAGTGTATTGTTTAGTTTCCATGATTTTGTGTATGCTCTATAGCCTTTCTTGCTACTGATTTGTAGTTTAATTCCATTGTGGTCAGATAGAATGCAAGGAATTATTTCAATTTTCCTGAATTTGTTAAGATTTGCTTTGTGTCCTAATATATGGTCTATCTTAGAGAATGTTCCATGTGCTGCTGAAAAGAATGTATATTCTGCAGCCTTTGGATGAAATGTCCTGTATATCTGTTAGGTCCATTCCTTCTATGACCTCATTTAGTCCAGATGCCTCTCTGTTTATTCTTTCCCTGGATGACCTGTCAATTGATGAGAGTGGGGTGTTAAAGTCACCCACCACCACTGTGTTTGGTGTTATCTGTGACCTTAGTTCTAATAGTGTTTGTTTGACGAATTTGGGAGCCCCCATGTTAGGTGCATATATGTTTAGGATTGTAATGTCCTCCTGTTGGAGTGTGCCCTTAATCAATATAAAGTGACCTTCCTTATCTTTCTTGACTAACGTCGGACTAAAGTCTACCCTGTCTGATATTAGGATAGCAACCCCTGCTTGTTTTCTAGGCCCATTTGCTTGAAACACCGTCTTCCAACCTTTCACCCTAAGATAATGTCTATCCTTTGTAGAAAGGTGAGTTTCTTGGAGACAACAAATTGTAGGATCCTGCTTTTTAACCCAGTCTGCAAATCTATGTCTTTTCGTTGGGGCATTGAGACCGTTGATATTAAGAGATATTATTGAAAGGTGTGTATTTATGTTTGCCATTTGTGTGTGTGTGTGTGTGTGTTACTGGTTCTACCTGTGCTCTCTTCTGTTAACTGGTATTTGAGTATAGCTTGTTTTTTCTAGGTTCCTTATATGTGTGCTTTTCCTTTTGTTCAGCATGGAGGATTCTATCAAGTATTTTCTGTAGAGCTGGTTTTGTCTTCAAATACTCCTTTAACCTGCTTTTGTCATGGAATGTCTTTATTTCTCCATCTATTTGAATGGATAACTTTGCAGGATAAAGTAACCTTGGTTGACAGTTGTTATCTTTCAGAACTTGGAATATATCACTCCAAGCACTTCTGGCTTTAAAAGTATGTGTTGAATAATCTGCTGTAATCCTGATGGGCTTGCTTTTGTAGGTAACTTGATTTTTCTCTCTAGCTGCTTTCAATATTTTTTCTTTGGTTTGTGTGTTTGGAAGTTTCATTATAATATGGCGAGGAGAGGTTCTTTCTGGGTTTTGTCTGTCTGGGTTCTAAAGGCTTCCTATAACTCTATTGGCACCTCTTTCCCAAGTTGGGGGAAATTTTCCTCTATGATTTTGTTGAAGATGCCTACTATGCCTCTGGAGTGGAGTTCTTCTCCTTCTACTATGCCCTGAATTCTTATATTGGATCTTTTCATAGTGTCCCGAATATCTTGAAATTCCCACTCATACTTTTCTATAAGTTTGTCTTTCTGTTTGTTGGACTGCATTAGGTCTGCCACCTGGTCTTCTAGCTTAGATATTCTGTCCTCTCCCTCATCCATCCTACTGGTGAGATTTTCTACAGCGTTTTCATTTCATTAACTGTGTTCTTCATTGCTAGTAATTCTGACTGGTTTTTCTTTATTATTTCTATTTCCCTATTTGTGTCTTGTATTGCCTTCTTTATTTCATTAAATTGGTGTCCTGCCTCTTCTTTGATTCCTTTGATTTCCTCTTTGATTTCTTCTTTGATTGTTTTCATGTGTTCTTTGACCTCTTTGAACATATTTGTAATTATTCTTTTGAACTCTTTCGCAGGCATTTCCTCTAACTTTTTCTCACTGGAGGACATTTCTGATGCATTAATACTTTTAGGTGGATTTATATCGTCTTGCTTTTTAGTGTTTCTTGTGTTATAATGTATATATTTTTGCATCTTGGATTAATTTAATGCTTGGATTTTCTAGCTAGCTGTGTATTCTTAGCTGTATCAATTGATTTGATGTAATATATTTTCAGGGTAGGACCTTAAGGTATTAGGTGTGGCTCTTAAGACTCTCAGAGTATCTACAAAGATGTTCTTAGGGGTTGAGTTTCCCTGCTATAGGAGTATTCAAGCAGGCTGAGTGGAATAAAATACAGGTAGATTCTAAAATTTAACTAAACACTGTACACATTCAATCAAAAACAGCCCCGAGTATGTATGCAAGAGTAGTTATTATAATGACCAGATCCTCTATCAACAAAGAGGTTTAGATTTCTGGTCTGTTGAGCGATCCAAGTCAGCTTGTGACCAAGTGAGACCCTTCCCTGGTGCAATCCCAGTTACCTTGGGTGATTTTGGTCTCAGTCAAGTTGCTGCCTTGGTCGTCGGGCTGCTGTTCTGATTTCTGGATCTGGGCACTTGCTTTTCCTACGGGGCAAACCAAGCCGCTGCTGCTGCCTCTGCTGCTGCCGTAGCTGCCACCACCGGAGCCACCACCGCTGCTGAAGCTGCCACTGCCATGTCCACCACCGCTGCTCCCCCCGAAGCTGCTGCTGCGGGATCTGCCGCCGCTGCTGCCCCTGGGTCCGCTGCTGCTGGGGCCACTGGTACCGGTGCTGGAGCCGCTGAAGTTGCTGCCGAACTCTGCTACTGTTTGGGTCCCGCTGTCAGCCCAAGTTGGCGTGGCTGGGTCCCGGGCCGCTGCTGTGTTCACTGGAGCTGGGTTCAGGCTTTGGGGGAGGGGAGGGAGCCGCGGCTGCTCTGGATCTCTCGCTGCTCCACGTGTTCTTCTACCTCGCGGTCTTCTCCTCCGCTGCTCGCTGCCGCTCTCCCCTCATGTTTCCCGAGTTGCGGAGAGCGCGGTGTGAGGGGAAAATCCCGCACCTGGCTTTTCCTGCGGCTCGAGCTGAGAGTCTGGCGGCTTTCTGCTGCGCCGCGGCCGCGGCGGTTGGCCGAGCTGCCGGAGGCACTTTTCCCGCCTGTGCAGGCTCTGGATGCTCTATAACTCTTCTACTTCTCCGCTGCCGCCTCAATTTCCTATACACCTCACTTTTTCGTAAAAGTGTGTATTTTGCTGAGTTTTTTTTGGTCTTTTTCCCCCCTAGGCAGCTTTGGCATGGTACCTACGCCGCCATCTTAACCGGAAGTCCGAGTTTATCACTTTTAAGAGTTTTGAGATGGAGGTTGTTGAATCACTTAATATAGAGTCATGTTATCTGCAAACAGAGCTAACTTAATTTCTTCCTTTCCAATTTGTATCCATTTTATTTCTTCCTCCTTTCTTATTGCTTGAGCTTGTTCTTGCAGTATTATGTTGAAGAGCAGAGTTAAGAATGGATACCCCTGTTTTGTTCCTGATCTCAATGGGAATTCCTTCAGTCTCTCCCCATTAAGTATTATTTGGGCTTTAGGAGCATTATATATAGCCTGTATTATGTTGAGATATAGGTAATCCATGCCTATTCAATATTTTGGCCATGAAGTGATGTTGTATTTTGTCAAAGGCTTTTTTGCATCTATCAAAATGATCAAGTGGTTTTTTTTTTTTTTGTTTAAGATTATTTATGTGGTGTATTACATTGACAGATTTCCATATGTTGAAGCATCCCTACATTCCTGGGATGAAGCCTTCTTGATCCAGGTGGATAATGCTTTGTAAATTTAATTTATCAGTTTTCTTTTCAGCAAATACAGGCCGTTTGGTACCATTGTTTAGGCTCATCCATGACTTCCCCCCTCCCAATGTACCTTCCTTGTTGATGTAAATGGGTCGTGCATTGTGGAGTTAGCCCACAGTTATTGGTATGAAAAATGTCTCTGCATACCATGACTCAACATGTGACTCTGACATTCTTTCCGCACCCTCTTCCACAAAATTTTCCTGAGCCATGTTGGGTTCATTTTTGGTCTGGTTCATTGCTGAGGTGTTGGGGGCCTCTGAGGCTCTGGTTCCCTGATTTGGTAAGAGTTGATTTTGCTCTGTGTTGATCTCCTTCCCCTATGTGGTGGTATCCAGTTCAGCAGGAAAACGACACCCTTGCTTGTTTAGCCAATTTTCCTTAGTTTCAGTCGGGCCCCTTTTAAGGTATGATGGGTCAGCTCTCTCATTAGGATCTGCATCTATCTGAAAAAGAGAGGCAGATTCTCCAACATTGAGTAAGTTATCACCTGGAAAATTGAGATAACACTTACTTTTTTGATAGACACTTTAATGAGTGTAGGCCCTCTTGTACCCCATGATTGATGGTAGCTTGATATTGGAGAGTGGGCTTATGTTTGGATATGGTTCTGACTTGTTTCCCAGCTCCAGCTATGGGTCTTGTACAACTGAGGGTATCAGTTAGCCAAATCAAGAGCAGTTGGTTCCCCATCATGGCTGTGTGCCACTGTTGCACTTCTGTGGGCATCACACCAGGTTATGTGTTGCAAAGTAGGTTAGACCATGAGTTGCTTGGACAGATATAGGTCATTTCCCCCAATCGCCCATATATCCTCTTCTGGCACTAGACACGCTGACTGTCTGGGGACTGACTCTCTCCTGGAATCCATCCATGCCATTCCATTTTACATGTCAGCTGCATATGTAGTCTTCAGCAATGTGGTCTTACCACTGACCTTTGGTGGGTTATCAAGTACTCTGACAGAAGTCTGTCATTCTTTTAGGAAATGTTGTAGGTTTCTCTGATCAAAGGCTCATGTGGATGATAGCCCATGCTGGTAGTGGGGGTTACAGGTCCGTGCCCACTAAGAAAATGAGGGGAAAAAAACTAATATACAAGAGTTAGAGAGGGGGGGGGAGTGGAAGAGGGAGAGAGGAAATATAGAAGATTTAGGTTAGACTTGATACTACACTCTCCAGTGTCTTGTGGTTCAGGTGTTTCCTGTAAGAGTCTAGTGAAGGTTCAGCCATTTGGTCTGCATTTTAGGAAGTAGAATTTTATGGTACCATGGTGGTTTGGGTCCAGACTAGTGTTTCCCACCCATTCGATGCCCTCCCCTCCCTCCCCATCCATCCTAGTGTCTAATCCATGAGGTGCTTCCTGGGTATGTAAGGTATCATGGGTAGATTCAGGTTAGGTGTTGTAGATGAGTGAGACTATGTGGCATTTTTTTTTTTTTTCTGTGATTGAGTAAGTTCACTGAGAATGATCTGTTCCAGGTTCAACCATTTTTTTCCTCAAATTTCTTTGTGTCATTTTTTCTTACTGCTGTATAGAATTCCATTGCGTAGATATACCACATGTGAGTTATCCATTCTTCTAGTGATGGACATCTGGGTTGATTCCAGCTTTTAGGTATTACGAAATGAGCTGCTAAAAACATGGTTGAGCAAATCTCTCTGGCATGTGGTTTGCAAGTTTTAGGGTAGATGCCCAGTAAGGGTATAACTGGGTCTGTTGGTATCTCTATAGTCAGCTTTTTTAGGAGTCTCCATAGTGCTTTCCAAAGTGGTTGTATATTTTCGTTCTATAGATCTTTTACTTCTTTGATTAATGTTATTCCAAGGTATTTTATTTATTTATCAGCAAATAGAGCTAACTTAACTTCTTCCTTTCCAAACTGTATTCCTTTTGCTTCCTTCTCCTGTCTTATTGCTTGAGCTAGGACTTCCAGTACTATAATGAAGAGCAGAGGTGAGAGAGGACAACCTTGTCTTGTTCCTGATCTTAATGGTAATTCCTCCAGTCTCTCTCCAGTAAGTATTATTTGGGCCTTTGGAGCTTTGTACATTGCCTTTATTATTTTAAGATATGAACCAAACATGCCTATTCTCTCCAATGCTTTGATCATGAAATGATGTTGTAGCTTGTCAAAGGCCTTTTCTGCATTTATCAAAATGATCATGTGATTTTTATGTTTTAGCTTGTTTTTGTGGTGTATTACATTGACAGATTTTCATATGTTGAACCACCCTTGTGATCCTGGGATAAATCCCACTTGGTCAAGGTGGATAATGCTTTTGATGTGTTGTTGGATTTGGTTTGTGAGTATTTTGTTCAGGATCTTTGCATCTATGTTCATGAGGGAAATAGGCCAGTAGTTTTCTTTTCTTGTGGCATCTCTGCCTGGTTTTGGGATTAGGGTGATACTAGCTTCATAGTAGGAGTTGGGTAGCTTTCCCTGTTCTTCAATTGTGTGGTATAGTTTTAGGAAGATTGGTTTTAGTTCTTCCATGATGGTTTGATAGAATTCAGCTTAGAAGCCATCTGGTCCTCGACTCTTCTTTTTGGAAGGTTTTTTACTACTTTTTCAATCTCCATGAGTGTGATAGATTCATTGAGGTGATTAATCTGCTCTGAGTTTAGCTTTGGTAGATGATATGCATCCAGAAATTTATCCATCTCTTCCACATTTTCCAGTTTTGTGGAGTAGAGGTTTTTGAAATAAGTCCTGATGATTCTCCCAATTTCACTTATGTCTGTTGTGATCTCTCCTTTTTCGTTTTGAATTTTGTTAATTTGGAGCCTCTCCTTTTTTTGCTTGATCAAATTGGGCAGGGTTTTGTCAATCTTGTTTATTTTTCAAAGAACCAGCTCTTTGTTTTGTCAATTGCCTTAATAGTTTCCTTGGTTTCCAATTCATTAATTTCTGCTCTGATTTTAATTATTTCTTTCCTTGTGGAATTCTTTGGGTTGGATTTTTCTTGTTTTTCTAGTGCCTTTAGGTGGATAGTTAGGCTATTGATTTGGGATCTTTCTGTCTTTTTTATGAAGGCATTGAATGCTGTGAATTTTACCCTGAGGACTGCCTTCATTGTGTCCCATAAATTTTGGTATGATGCGTTCTCATTGTCATTCAATTCCAAGAATTTTGCAATTTCATTTTATATTTCATCCACTATGCATTTTTTGTTTAAGAGTGTACTGTTTGGTTTCCAGGTGCCATTGGGATTCTTGGGGGGGTCTTTGTTGTTGATTTCTATCATTATAGCATGGTGATCTGATATCATGCAGGGAATTATGTCAATTTTCCTAAATATGTGGAGGCAGTCTTTGTGACCCAGTATATGGTCTATTTTAGAGAATGTTCCATGGGGTGCTGAGAAGAATGTGTAGTCTGTGGAGTTGGGATGGAAAGTTCTGTAGATGTCTGTTAGGTCTATGTGTTCTATGGATTTGTTGAGCTCTGTTTCTTCCCTGCCCACTGCACTTGCAATTGTAGTATAGAGGCAGCTGCAGCGGGTATGGGATCAGGGCACAGTGGAGGCTGGCCGATGGGCACCTGGTCAGCGCACAGCAGTGGGGGGGGGGTCAGTTGGCTGCCCAATCAGATCACAGCGGTGGTGGTCCCCGCGGGTGTATGGACGGAGCACAGCATGGCGGGCTAGCATGCACGATCAGAGCACAACGTTTGAGGTCCCCATGGGTTTGGAGGTCCCCACAGGTGCGTGATCAGAGCACAGACACTTGGGGCACAGGGTGTAGCCGCTATATGGGGGGGTAGACTACCCACCTGAGAGGGAATCCGCGATTCCCTGTTTTTCCCACTCTGTGTTCTCCCAATGACAAGAAGACCCTGATAACCCTAATTTCTTGCCTTTCTTTCCCCAGTGTTTGCAGTGCAGCTAGGCAGTCACCATCTTGGCCAGAAGTCGGATAATGCTTTTGATGTGCTGTTGAATTTGGTTTTCAAGGATTTTAATTTTTATTTATTTATTTATTTGAGAGTGACAGACACAGAGAGAAAGACAGATAGAGGGAGAGAGAGAATGGGTGCACCAGGGCTTCCAGCCTCTGCAAACGAACTCCAGACGCGTGTGCCCTGTCGTGCATCTGGCTAACGTGGGACCTGGGGAACCGAGCCTCAAACCAGGGTCCTTAAGCTTCACAGGCAAGCGCTTAACCGCTAAACCATCTCTCCAGCCCAGGTTTTCAAGGATTTTGTTCAGGATCTTTGCATCTAAGTTCATCAGGGAAATAGGCCTATAGTTTTCTTTTCTTGTAGCATCTCTGCCTAGTTTTGGTATTAGGGTAATACTAACTTCATAGAAGGAGTTGGGGAGCTTTCTCTTTCCTCCAATTGTTTGGCACAATTTGAGAAAAATTGGGTCCAGTTCTTCCATGAATGTTTGATAGAATTCAGCTGAGAATCCATCTGATCCTGGACTTTTCTTTTTAGGAAGGTTTTTGATTACCCTTTCAATCTTGGTGGTTGTGATACGTTTGTTTAGGAGATGAATTTGCTTTGAGGCTATCTTTGGTAGGTTGTACGTATTAAGAAATTCATCAATTTCTCCATAATATACAGTTTTGTGGAGTAGAGGTTTTTGAAGTAAGTGCTAATTTTTCTTTGAATTTAACTTAGATTGGTTGTGACCTTTACTTTTTCATTTCTAATTTTCTTAATTAGAATTGTTGCTTTTTTCACTTGATCAAATTGCCCAGGGGTTTATTAATCTTGTTTATTTTTTCAATTGTTTATTTTATCAATTTTCTTAATTGTTTTTTTTTGTTTCTAAATCATTAATATCGGCTCTAATCTTAATTATTTCTTTCCATCTGGAGATTTTTGAGTTGGATACTTCTTGTTTTTCCAATATCTTTAGGTGGATGGTTAGATTATTGATTTGGGATCTCTTTGTCTTCATTTTGAAGGTGTTTAGTGAAACAAAGTTTCCTCTGAGGACCACCTTCATTGTGTCCCATAAGATTTGGTACATTGTGTTCTCATTGTCATTCATTTCTAGAAATTTAACAATTTCATTTTTTCTTTGGTCCTCTACCCATTTATTGTTTAAAGGTGTGTTGTTCTGTTTTCAGGAGCTGTTTGGGTTCCTGGTGCATCTTTTTTTTGGTCTCTCGAGGTATGGTCTCACTCTAGCTCAGCCTGACCTGGAATTCACTATGGAGTCTCAGGGTGGCCTTGAACTCATGGTGATCCTCCTACCTCTGCCTCCCAAGTGCTGGGATTAAAGGCATGAGCCACCACTCCTGGCTTTCCTGGTGCATCTTTTGTTGTTAGTTTCTAACAATACACCATTACAATCTGAAATCATGCATGAAATTATGTCAGTCTTCCTAAATATATGGAGGTAAGCTTTATGACACAGCATATGGTCTATTTTAGAGAAGGTTCCATGGGCTGCTGAGAAGAATATGTAATCTGTGGATTTACAGTAGAATATTCTGTAGATGTCTATGAGGTCTAATTGATCTATGGTGTAGTTGAGCTTTCTTACTTCCCTATTAATTTTCTTTTTGGATTATCTGTCTATTGCTGATAGTGGAGTATTGAAGACCCTTACTATGATGGTGTTGTTGGTTATTTCTGCTTTGTTGTCAAATAGGTTTTGTTTTATAAATTGTGGTGCACCTGTGTTTGGTGCATAAAGATTAATGTCTGTGATAGTCTGTTGTTGGATTGTTCCCTTGGTATGTAATAAGTGGCCTTTTTGTTTTTGATTACTTTTGATTTGAAGTATATTTTATCCAATATAAGTATAATTATACTTGCTTGCTTCTTATTTCCATTTGCTTTGAATTTTTTTTTCCCACACTTTCACCCTCAGGAGGTGTCTGTCTTTAGGGGTAAGGTGGGTTTCTTTAAGTCAGCAGATTGAGGGGACTGATTTTCAAATGTACCCTGTTAGCTTATATCTCTTGGTGGGTGAATTAAGGCCATAAATACTTGTGGTATTAATTGTGAGGTTTGATATAATACCTGCCATATTTTGGTGGTTTATGTGGTTTGGTGTTTTCTTGCCCTTTGTAGTTTTTGTACCTTCTCAAAGTTTGGTTATTGTGATCTGTTTCTCGTAGGCACTGGAGGTTGGTTATTTGTCTCTTCTGTTTGGAGAATTCACTAAAGTACTCTTTGTAGGCTTGGCTTTGTGTTCATCAAATTGCAAAGCTGAGTTTTATCATGGAAAGTTTTCCTTTCACCACCTATTATGAGGGATACTTTTGCTGAGTACAGTAGTTTGGGTTGGAAGCCATAGGTTCTTAGCATTTGCAGTGTTCCATTCCAGACCTTTGTGGCTTTTAGGGTTTCCATTGAGAAGTTTCATGGGGTTTCCTTTATATGTAATTTGTTGTTTATCCCTAGCTTCTTTTAGGACTTTCTCTTTGTGATTGATGTTTAGAGCCTTAATGATAATATGTCTTGGAGAATTTCTCCTTTGTTCCAGTCTGTTTGGAGTTCTGTTAGCTTCTTGTAACTTGATGAGAGTTTCTTTTGAGATAGTGAGAAAGTTTTGTTCAATAATTTTGTTGAATAAGTTTTCCATGCCTTTGCTCTATTTCTTCTCCTTCTGGTATTTCCACAATATAAATGTTGGGATGCTTAAGGGTATCCGACAGTACCCTCAAGTTCTATTCACAGACATTTTTGAATGTATTGAAACTTTTGGAAGCATGAACTGTTTCTTCTGTTTTGTCTTCTAGTTCTGAGTTTCTATCCTCCATATGGATGACTCTATTCTTGAGAGCTTCTATAGTCTTGGACTTATTCATATATTCTTGGACTTGTTCATATATTCTACTGCTTTTTATGTAAAGTTTCCAACCCTCTGTGAAGTTTCCTTTTTACGACATTTTCTAAAAGCATGTTGGAGTTCATCCTTGCACTTTTTATTATGTCTTCATGGAGCTTAGTCAGGTGGTTATTGACCTCCTTGTTTTCACTCTCCTTCAAATTATTTAACTGTCTTTGGAACCCTTCCTGGTCCTTTTCTAGTAGATCTAAATTAGCAAGCATACCATTCATACAAGTATTGGTCCTTTGTTGAGTTTCTGCAAGTTCTTCTATTTGCTTGTCCAGGGTTACATAGTTTGTATCATCATTTTGAGGTTCTATTGTCTCTTCTATGTTTTGATTAGAGAGTTACATTGTGGGACTGGGCAATCTAGGTGGATTTACTTGCACCTTATTTTTAGTGCTATTTCTTTTCCACTGTAGTCTGCCATTGCAATGTTTCAGAAAGCCTAAGGTATGGGTGCTAGCATACTGGCCAGGGGTGTGAGGGGGCTGGCAGTGAGTGGGAAGGTGATTACCCTTGCAGTTCAGAAAGGCTGGGGTGGACACACTAACCTGGGTTCCTGTTTGTGGATTGGAGGGGACAGTGAGTGGGATGGTGATCACATGCACAGAGCTCAGAAAGGATAGGGCATGTACTCAGCCTGGCCAGCCTGGTTACTTGTTCATTGGTGGGAGGGGGCAGAAGTGAGTAGGCCAGCAATCATCCTTGTGTGGCTCAGATATGTTAGGTTGGCAATAGTGACTGGGATGGCATTTATGTCCTTGGAGCTCTGTGCAAGGACAGGAAAGCTTAGGGTGGAGGACTTAGCCTGATAGCTTAGGTCCACTTGGCCTGAACTTAGTGCAGGAGGGATCTTCTGCTAGGACTGTGGCTAGCAAGGCTGCTTGAGGGGATTGGGGGACTGGTGGGCTACCCAAGAGCAAGAACATGGAAAGCAGTGGTTCTGTATTTTGCTCCTGTGCACTCTCCCACTGGAAGCCTACTAGAATCAGCAAATCCCTAAAAAAATTTGAAAATCAACAACAACAAAAAAACACTGAACCTTAAGAGTCTTTCTTTTCCTTACCCATGAGGAGAAGTGAGGTTAAGTGAATGCCATCTTGACTGGGAGTTCTTCCTTTGCGTCTACTTATTTTATTCTACTATAGTCCTTCCTTTTCATATGTGGACAAAATGGATAGATGGTGGATAAGAAAGGGAAATGAGGAATAGAAAGTCAGAGAGAAAAAAAGTGGGCAGGACAGAGTTTATTGCCTTCTGCAGCCTTACTGACCCACAGGATGGCAATAGTAATCCCTTGCAGCCATTATGGAAATCAAAGGACAATCTTGGCTGAACACTAGAGAAAGTAAGGCTAATGGCAACTCAGGCAGGGGGGTCTTACAGGAGTTCAAGTTGTTTTAAAAGTGATGTCCAGTGGAATTTCAGGGAAATATATGAGTTTGGGAAGTAGGAAGAAGGTAGAAATTCAGGATTTGTTTTCTGGAGTATCCCATGGCCCTGGTTTAGATAGTTGCATGGCTGTAGATGACATTCATCAAGGAAAGAATTGCTGTTATTCCATTGTTTGTATAACCCACATATTTTTTATGTGAAAGAAAATTATTGCATGATTGAACTCATAAGTAGAATATTAAAAAGGGAAAGCCTAGAAACCAATAGTAAACTGGTATTTACTAGGGCCTGAGGTGGTGGATAGAATTGGAATAATTTTGGGCAAAGGATAAAAAGTTCAGTTAGACACGAGGAATAAGTTAAGACATGTCTTGTCCACGATGATATTTATACTCAATAATTGCACTGTATATTTGAGAAATGACAAGTGTAAAACTGAAGTATTGTTGCCACAAAAATTAAGTGTATGAAGCAGTGTGTATTTGAATTAGTTGGATTTTTACCACATATGCATACAGCATATAAAAGTATCATTTATTGTCTGTCTATCTATCTATCTATCTATGTATCTATCTATCTATCATCTATCTATCTATCTATCTATCTATCATCTATCTATCTATAAACTTTATGTCAACTTAAAAATTAAAAATAGGGGCTGGGGCTGGAGAGATGGCTTAGTGGTGAAGTGTTTGCCTGTGAAGCCTAAGGACCCCAGTTCAAGGCTCAATTCCCCAGGACCCACGTTGGCCAGATGCCCAAAGGGGCGCATGTGTCTGGAGTTTGTTTGCAGTGACTGGAGGCCCTCGTGCACCCATTCTCTCTCTTTCTCTATCTGCCTCTTTCTCTCTCTGTCCGCCATTCTCAAATAAATAAAAATAAAAATAAATTTTAAAAATAGGGGCTGAAGAGATGGCTTACCAGTTCAGGTGCTTGCTTACAAAGCCTAATGGCCTGGGGTTATTTCTCCAGTACTTATTATGTAAATCCAGATGAGCAAAGTGGCACATGCATCTAGAGTTACATTTGCAGGGGCTTGAGGCCTTGGTTCACCCATTCTCTTACTCTTTTTCTGCTTGTAAATAAAAATGTATACTTAGAAAATAAAATATAGCGATAGAGAGATCAGTTAAGATACTTGCCTGTGAAACATGAAAGCCCATGTTCAGCTCTCTAGATCCCATGTAAGCCAAAAACACAAGGGGATGCATGTGTAAGGTTGCATATGCGCACAAGGTGGTGCATGACTATGGAGTTTGATTGCAGTGGCTGGAGGCCCTGGTGTGCCAATTCTCTTTCTCTCTTTCTTTCTATCTCAATCTTTCTCTCTCCCTCATAAAAAAGAAAGGAATATGTTTGAGCAGAGAATGCTGCTTAAAGAATTCGCTCCTCAAACTATAAAAAGAAATATTTAAAAAATAGAATAGACTCACTGAAGATGACTTTTTTTTGCCTACATGTGTGTGTACGCACATGTGTGTGGTACATACACATGTATATTCACTTGTGGACCCCATATGCTCCCCTTCTGTGGGGGTCTTTCACCTGTGGTGGCTAGAGTGGAATGTTGGGATGTTCTCCTTTATTACTTTTGTGCCTGGTTTTCTCTTGATGATGACTTTTCATTTGGTTTGTTATTTTTATGTTGAGTCATAAAGATTTTATTTTAATGTCACTTGCCCATAGCTGTTTCTTAGTAGTCACCCCTCCAAATATAGTGCACTTGCCAAAACTATGTCTTACAGTTTTACTGTCATTACACAAATAGTATTCATTAGAGTCCCAGCCTTCCTGATATCCAGACAGGGCCTATGCCTTGTAACTTTCTCTTGGTTCTTAATAATGTTCTTGTTAAAAATCTGTACTTTCTAATGAGTGTTCAATTTCACCATATATATATATATATATATATATATATAATATATACATATAATATACATTATATATATATATATATATATATATATATATATATATATACTATTATTCAATTAAACAGCAGATTTTAATGTGTATTTAAATGGAAAAATCTGAATTTTGTTAATGTACATATTCACTTTTGAAGACTTGTCACTTTGGCATCTTGCTTACCCATGTGGAATATTTGATATTATATATCTAAAATAATTTGTTAATATAAATGCCATATGAAAACTGAAGTCATATCTTTCTCTACCTGATCCCAAAATTTTGTGACATGATTTGAGTGAGAATGTCTTCAACTGTGCCCCATTCAAGTTGCCAGAGGACCAGGCAAGCAAGTGAGGACTGCCTACTCAATCTGGAATATAATTACAATTAAAGCCTAGCATGAAGCTATATAATTTTACCCCCTTCTTTTAAGTATGAATATATTTGCTGCAGAAATCCCAGCAATCTAATGTCCACTAAAGGTGCTATCTGTTATATCATAGAGTATTTAAAAAATAAATTTAAATTTTATATAAAATTTAAAATTTTTTAAATTTAAAAATGAATTTCTAAATATATTTTCCTTCAAAGATTTCAGGAAAGAAGTAATACACAGAAGTTTGGTTTTATTTCTTTGAGCATTTACCTTTCTCTGAGGAGACACAAATGCATTGCTATTCACCACAGATAGAGCATAGACAGACCAAAGTACAATTGCACTAAAACCAGACTTGGTGAAACAACGAGTTTATTGAAGATAATTTAGCCCAACTTATAGAGCAAGGTGAAGGGTTACTTACAGGAGCATGGATAACTCAAAAGCAGCTGCATCCTCACAAGCATACCCAACATGAGTTAGGACTCACAGAAGCTGCATGTCTGGGGCTCACTGCATCACTGTCAGTCAGCTCAACTGGTCAGAGTCTCTTCCTAAGCAGGTATTTTACCTTTACATAACTGGAGGAGGCTTACAAGCTTCTCCCCCACCCAAAAAAATTGTTAACATCTTAAGTCTCCTGAGATTTCCTCCTTTCCCCAGGAGGAAGTGTTTCAATTTGGAGGAAATTTCTGTACAACACCGAGTATTTCATTTTGATGTCTGATATCTCATGTCTTATCCTTGAAGCAAAATGTCTGCTTTAATGATTGCTACATAAAGGTGAATATTTTTAATCATCAGATGTACAGTTATGTTTATTTTGAAGAATCTGAACACATAGGGCAGGCTGAAAAAGAGCCAGTCTTAATAAGACATTGGGTGACTTATGTTCTCAAACACATTATGTTCTTAATGGGTCAATGTATCTCCCTTAGGCTATATTCCATTTGTCTTCTACATATTAAATAAAAATCATCAGCAAATTAATCAGTACTCTGTCTATAGGCCCATATCAGTTGGTTTGTAATACTCTTAGCAGCTCTGCTTTATAGGCTCTGAAAATTAGAAGCTTGACTGTAAAGCTTTCTCAAAGGCTCCTACTCTAGTGTATTGTCTTTCATCTGCTCTGAACAATTTGCTGTGGGTTTCCCTTCAAGAAAGAATTGGGGGCTGGAGAGATGACTCAGCAGTTAAGTCCCTTGCCTGCAAAGCCTTAGCACCCATGTTCGATTCCCCAGTACCCATGTAAAGCCAAAAGCACAAGATGGCAATGTATCTGGAGTTCATTTGCAGTGGATAGAGGCCCTTTTGCACCCATTTTCTCAATCACTCATAAAATAAATAAATAAATAAATAAATAAATAAATAAATAAATAAATAAAAAAAATAAAAAAGAAGTAATTGGCACTACTTTATGAAATACAAAGATATTTTGGATTGTTTTGTGGAAATTATTGAATATTGATTCCAACTACTACCACCAGGTAATCACAGCCAATATTTATTTAAACAACTTAAGTCCTATGCCTTATTTCATTATTTGAAGCCGTTATCAACATTTTAATTTACTTTTGTGTGTGTGTGTGTGTGTGTGTGCATGACTGTTCATGAGTATGAGCACATCCATCAGTGTGCCACAGCATGCATATGAGATCAGAGGACAATTTTCAGATTGGTTCAAATTGTTTAACACCTCATTCAAGGCAGGTTTTTTGCTCTGGATCTCACAGTTTGTTTGCTGTTCACTACTAGCCATAGAGCTTCTGGGAAATTCTCCTGTCTGCACCTTCTGTCTCACTGTTAGCATGTCAGATTACAAAACCTCATCATGGCTTCCTGCTTTTTATTTATTTATTTATTATTTAAATTTTATTTATTTATTTGAGAGCGATAGATACAGAGAGAAACACAGATAGAGGGAGAGAGAGAGAATGGGCGCACCAGGGCCTCCAGCCTCTGAAAACGAACTCCAGACGCGTGCGCCCCCTTGTGCATCTGGCTAACGTGGGACCTGGGGAACCAAGCCTCGAACCGGGGTCCTTAGGCTTCACAGGCAAGCGCTTAACTGCTAAGCTATCTCTCCAGCCCTGTTTATTTATTTTTAAAAAAGAAAAGGTTTATTTCCTTTTTTGTTAAATTAGTTTTGTATTCAGCAAATACAGTCAGTTTGGTACCATGATTAGGCTCCTCCATGACTTACCCCTTGGCCCCTCCTTGTTGAGGTATATGGGTCATGCATTTTGGAGTTAGCCCTCAGTTATGGGTAGGATAAATGTCTCTATATATCATGATCCAACATGTGGCTCTGACATACTTTCCGCCCCCTCTTCCACAAAATTTTCCTGAGCCATGTTGGGTTCATTTTTGGTCGCTTCAGTCACAGCTATGGTGTGGAACCCACTGCTCTTGATTTGGCTAACTGATCCCCTCAGTGGTAAGGGACCCATAGCTGGAGCTGAGAAACAAGTCAGAACCATATCCAAACACAAGCCCACTCTCCATTATCAAGCTACCATCAATCGTGGGCTATAAGCGGGCCTATACCTATTAAATTGTCTATAAAAAAAAAAAAGTAAAGGTTATCTCATTTGTCTGGTGCTAACTTACTCTCCATTGGAGAATCAGCTTCCTGCTTTTTTTTAAATTAATTTTTTTGTTTATTTTATTTATTTGAGAGCTACAGACAGAGAAAGAGGGGGTGGGGAGGGAGAGAATGGGCGCATCAGGGCCTCCAGCCACTGCAAACCAACTCCAGATGTGTATGCCCCCTTGTGCATCTGGCTAATATGGGTCCTGGGGAATCAAGCCTCAACCCTGGGTCCTTAGGCTTCACAGGCAAGTGCTTAACCACTAAGCCATCTCTCCAGCCCCTGGTTTTTAAATGTAACATCTGGGGATCAATTTTTTTTACTCTGGCTTGAACAGTGAGTACTTTATCTACTAAGTCATTGTCCCACCCCCTAAACATTTTAAATAAAGAATAATAGTGTAATTATGGTTAATTTCTGTTGAAATATCTCATTTTACCTTTAAAATATTTTATAGTATTACTAAAAAATCTTTTTGTAATGCTTAAAAATATTGACTGTTGGGCTGGAGAAATGGCTTAAAGGTTAAGGCACTTGCATGCAATGCCAAAGAACCTATTTTGATTTTCCAGGATCCATGTAAGCCAGATGCACCAGATGGCAGATGCATCTGGAGTTCATTTGCAGTGACTGGAGGCCCTGGCATGTCCATTCTTATTCTTTCCCTCTCTGTCTCTATCGGCCTCTCTCTCTCTATGCAATAAATAAATAAATATTTTAAAAATATTCACTGTTTGGATACAGAGAGACAAGTATATTATGTTTTTCAAGTAGAAACTAAAGGGTATGTAGGGAGGAAAAAGTGGGATTTTATCAGTAAGCTCATGTGTAGAAGTATTGCATCACACCCCATCAATATTTACAATGACGATGTGAGTAGAAAGATAAAAGTGTTGATCTTTCATTGGAAAGTTAGGTATTTGTGGCAGCTTGTCAGCTTGTCAGATGTAACCATGCTTGATACTCTTCTTTTTTTAAAAATTTTTTAAATTTATTTATTTGAGAGCGACAGACACAGAGAGAAAGACAGATAGAGGGAGAGAGAGAGAATGGGCGTGCCAGGGCTTCCAGCCTCTGCAAACGAACGCCAGACGCGTGCGCCCCCTTGTGCATCTGGCTAACGTGGGACCTGGGGAACCAAGCCTCGAACCGGGGTCCTTAGGCTTCACAGGCAAGCGCTTAACCGCTAAGCCATCTCTCCAGCCCTTGATACTCTTCTTTGTAGCAAGTATTTAATATTTATTAAAATCAATTTATACCCAGACCTGTTTTAATTCAGCTATAAAGAGAAAAGTGGCTGAATTCAATGCACATTTCCACTAGGCACACATTTAGCATCATCCTCTACTGTATATGTTTACTTTTTCAGTTATTTTTAGAATAGAAATATAGTTTTCAAATTCCTGTCACATCTATATGACATCTCACTTGACTTTCATCTGTATGACAGAGTAATGGAGAAGGAAAGCTGATGATGGCTAAATGATTTTAGTAAATGTTGCATTTACCTTCTTGTCACTGGAATAAAACACTTGACCAAAAAGCAGCTGGTGGGAAAAAAAAGGGTTTATTTTATCTTAAAGACTTTAGGGGAAGCTCCATATGGCAAGGGGAAACTGGCGTGAGCAGAGGCTGTACATCATTTCCTGGCCAACATCAGATGGACAACAGCAGGAGGAGAGTGTGCCAAACTTTGGCAAGGAAAAGTTCATAACACCCATAAGTCCAGTCCCAACAATGCACCTTCTTCAAGAGGCTCTAATTCACAAATTGCCATCAGCTGGGCATCAAGTACATAAGTTTATCAGGGACACCTCATTTAACCACAATAGTAAGATATGTGGTAGCAATTGCTTGTAACCCCAGTACATTGGAGGCTAGTCTGGAGGACTGTAAGTTCAAGGCCTCTGTGGATATGGACAGAATACTCTGCTGAAAAAAACAAACCACTTGGGCTGGAGAGATGGCTTAGCGGTTAAGCGCTTGCCTGTGAAGCCCAAGGACCCTGGTTTGAGGCTCGGTTCCCCAGGTCCCACGTTAGCCAGATGCACAAGGGGGCGCACGCGTCTGGAGTTCGTTTGCAGTGGCTGGAGGCCCTGGCGTGCCCATTCTCTCTCTCTCTATGTGTCTCTCTCTTTCTCTCTCTCTCTGTCACTCTCAAATAAATAAAAATAAAAAAAATTAAAAAAACACTTACTCATGCAATTATTTAATATGAAGGTAAAAGGAGAAATCAATAATTTCACTGCCATATGTCACATTTAAAGCCATAATTCTTATTATATATACATTTATATTTTTATGTTCCAGGTCATAAAGTTGTCAACAAGGAAGTGGTCTAGTTTTCTAGATTCATACTTTATCTACATTATTAAGTTTTTTGTGAACATTAAAAAAATTAGATGCAGTGAAATTTTTCTAAGCTTTTTGATAAAATAGTTGCAATCCATTAATTAAAGCATATGATTGATTTGTGCAAAAAGCACAATTTCCTTAGAGAAAATGTAACAAATTGTAATAATCCTTTCAAGAAATCTTGAAATGTATAGCTCTTGTTATGACACTGTTATGTTTAAATTTGCCACGAGATGGCAGCAAATTACTTTGTTTAGTATTAAACCCTGTTACTCTTTTTCCCAAGTTGGACGGTGAAACATCCTACACATGGGAGTTTTGCCACAATAGATTTAAGCTCGGTGGAGGTAGCTGGTGAAAAAATTACAGATATAGCCTGTCTTCCTCAACTTAGATTTTCTCCCTTTAGTGACAATTGTACCAATAACTTCACAGTTGCTTACAGTCATACAGAACATTATGGTTTTCTTTTCAAGATCTACCTGGGGACTGGAGAGATGTTCTCAGTGATTAAAGGTGGTTCCTTGCAAATTCTGCCACACTAGGTTCAATTTCACAGTTCTAACAAAATCTGAATGTAAACCATTGCATGCAATCTGTGATCCCAGCAGGCCAACCTCAGTAGGAGCCAGAACCAGGAGAATCCCAAGCTTGTAGATCAGTTATTCTGAGGGTCCATTACAGTGTGGCACTCTGTAGCAGCAAGAAAACCTGCATCAAAGAAAGACACCTCAAAGTTATTCTCTTACCTCTACGAGTGCACCTTTGCTTTTATGGACACACACACACACACACACACAAACACACACACACAAAATAAAGAGTAAAATAAAGAAAACACACTAAAACACAAAATTATATGCAAGCCTTACTACTAAATTCTATGTGCTGTTATTGATCACTTACTTTTATTTTCAAATAGATTTATCTGTCTTTTTGTAAAATACCGTGTGTCTTTTTTGTAAAATAACTTATTTCATTGAGATGTGATGGCCACCTGGTAATTGCAGTAATTTCCTATGTGGTTTAATACATTTGAACTCCAGCTAGAAAGTGCTGATGACTTTGTTCTCAAGAATCGGTGACTTCTGTGATCGCCTCACTACATTGATAATCCCTTTTCTAGCTCTGAAATCATGACCCTTTTTATTCCAACCAAGCATTATTCTTAAATTATCCCCTCTGCCTCCATTAAGAAAAGTTGTCTTGATATTATCTAATTAATGGCAATTCATTTATTCTCCTAGCCTTATTCACACACATGATTTTTCAAATTATATGCATTTTCTTCACCTTTAAAAAGCTTTATTTCTGTTCTAATTTATTGAAAACTTACTCTCTGGAAAATTTACTTTATCTCACAATACAGTAATGTCATCACATTTTATTATTCTAAGACTTATTAGAGATGGTATATTTGCAATATGCATACATATTTACACTTGATTTACATAACTTTTATAATGTAGTCTTTAACTTTTAAATTTTTATTTATTTATGAGAGAGAGAGGCAGAGAGAGAAAAATATAGGAATAGAAGGTTGTTTCATGCTTCCAAAGGAATTTTAGGCTTGTTTTTTCTATTTCTTTCAATAATGCCATTGCAATTTTGATGGGAATTGGCACTAAATGTGTAGATTACTTTTGGTAAGATTGACATTTTCACAGTATTGGTTCTTCCAATCTAAGAAAGTGGGATGGCTTTCCATTTCCTAGTGTCTTCTGTAATTTATGTCTTGTGTGTTTTAAAGTTTCCGTTATGTAGATCTTTCACTTTCTTGGTTAGGTTTATTCCAAGGTCCCCCTCTCCTGTTTTCTTTGAAGCAATTGTGAATGGAAGAGATTCCCTGATTTTATCCCCAGCATGCTTGTTGTTAGTATATAGGAAAGCTACTGATTTTTGTGTATTTATTTTGTATTCTGCTATGTCACTAAAAGTGTTTATCAGGTCTAATCATTTTCTGGTAGAATCTTTAGAGTCCTTTATATATAGAATCTTGTCACCTGAGAATAATGATAATTTAATCTCTTCCTTTCCAATTTGTATCACTTTTATGTGTGTCTTTTGCCTATTGTGATGGCTAAGAATTCTAGTACTATACTAAGTAAAAGTGGGGACAGTGGACATCCTTGTCTTGTTCAAGATTTTAGTAGAAAAGCTTCAGGTTTTTCCCCATTTAGTATTATGTTGGCTGTAGGTTTGTCATAAAAAGCCTTTATTATTTTGAGATATGTTCCTTTTATTCCAAGTTTCTGTAGGAAGTTTTTCATGAAGCGATGTTGGATTTTGTCAAATGCCTTTTCAGCATCTACTGAGATAATCATGTGATTTTTTTATCCTTCAATCCATTTAAATAGTGCATTACGTTTATTGATTTGCATATGTTGAGCCATCCCTGCATCGCTAAGGTAAAGCCTACTTGGATGGGGTGAATGATCTTTTTGATATACTCTTGTATAATGTTTGCCAATATATTTTTGAGAAATTTTATATCTATGTTCACGAGGGGGATTGAGCTGTAATTTTCTTTTTTTTTTCAACATGTTTTTGTCTAGTTTTGGGATCAGGGTGATGCTGGCTTCATAGAAGGAGCTTGGTAGTATTCCTTCCTTTTTTATTTTATGGCAAAGTTTGAGAAGCAGTTGTGTTAGTCCTTCCATGAAGCTCTAGTAAAATTCATCAGTGAATTCATCTGGGCCTGGGAATGTTTTTACGACAGCTTGGATCTCTGTACTTGTTATGTGTCTATTTAAATGATTAATTTCATCTTGATTTAATTTTGAGAGGTCATACAAATCTAGAAAACCATCCATTTTTTTCAGATTTTCAAACTTACTACAATGTATGTGCTTAAAGTATGTCTTTATGATTTTCTGAATTTCTTTGGTATCTGTTGTAATGGTGCCTTTTTCATCTCTAATTTTATGAATTTGTATCTCTTCTTTATTTTGGTAAGGTTTGCTAATGGTTTGTCAATCTTGTTTATATTTTCAAAGAACCAACTCTTTTATCATAGATCCTTTGTATTGATATTTTTGGGGGGTTCTATTTCATTAATTTCTGCCCTAATCTTTTTTTAAAATTTTATTTTTATTTATGTATTTGAAAGTGACAGAGAAAGAGGGAGAGACAGAGAGAGAGAGAGAGAGAGAGAGAGAGAGAGAGAGAGAGAGAGAGAGAGAGAGAGGCTGAGAATGGGCAAGCCAGGGCCTCCAACCACTGCAAATGAACTCCAGATGCGTGCACCTGCTTGTGCATCTGGCTAATGTGGGTCCTGGGGAAATGAGCCTCGAACCGGGTCCTTAGGCTTCACAGGCAAAAGCTTAACGACTAAGCAATCTCTCCAGCCCTCTGCCCTAATTTTTATTATTTCTTCCTGTCTACCTATTTTGGTTTGCCTTATTCTTCTTTTCCCAAGACCTTAAGGTGGAACATTAACTTGTTTACTTGCAACCATTATAATTTATTAGTAAAGGCACTTGACGTTCAAATTTTCCTCTTAGGAATGCATTCATTGTTGATTCTATGATTCTATGAATTTTTTGATTTCCTTTCAATTTCTTCAATGACCCATTCATCATTAAGCAGTGTACTGTTTAGTTTACATGATTTTGTGTATGCTTTGTAGTTTTTCTTGTTTCTGATTTGTAGATTAATCCCATGATAATCAGATAGAGTACAAGAATTTATTTTAATTTTCATGTGTTTGTTAAGATTTGCTTTCTGTCCTAGTATTTAGTGTGTTTTAGGGAATGTTCCATGTGCTCCTGAGAAGAATATGTATTGTCCAGCATTTGGATGGATTGTTATCTTTTCCCTGGGTGACTTGTCTTTTAATGAGTGTGGGGTATTAAAGTCATCCACTTGTGCTTAGTGTTATCTATGACCTTAAGTCTAATAGTGTTTGGTGAAATTTGGAGCACCAATATTAGGTGCATATCTGTTCAGAATTGTAATATCTTCCTATTGAAATGTTCCTTTAGATATATAAAAGTGCCCCTTTTAAAAAATCTTTCCTCACTAATGTGGGTTTGAAGTCTATCCTGTCAGATATTAGGATATCAATGTTTTCTTGTTTCCTAGACCCATTTGCTTGAAATACCATTTTCTATCCTTTTACCCTAAGATAGTGTCTATGTTTTATGTAAAGGTGAGTTTTTTAGAGGCAACAAAGAGAACGACCCTGACTTTTATTCCAGTCTGCAAGCCTGTGTCTTTTGGTTGGGGCACTGAGGCCATTAATATTAAGAAATATTACTGAAAGGTATGTATTTATTCTCAATATTCTTTTTGTTTTGTAGTTATTTCTGTTTTTCCTTTAGTTTCTTGTATTAACTGTTATTTGAGTATGTTGTAATTGTTCCTGTTTCCTCATGTGTGTGTTTTTCTTTCTCTTCAGCATGGAGGATCCCTTCAAGTATTTTCTGTAGAGCTGGCTTACTTGTTATATATTCCTTTAGCCAATTTTTTGTTGTGGAATGTCCTTATTTCTTTATCAATTTGTATGGATAGACTTTTCTGGATAAAGTATTCTTGGTTGACAGTTGTTATATTTAAGAACTGAGAATACATCACTCACAGCCCTTCTGGCTTTGAAAGTTTGTGTTGAGCAATCTGGTGTTATCCTGACAGGCTTGCCTTTATAACTGTCTTGCTTTTCCTCTCTAACTGCTTTCAGTATATTTTCATTTGCTTGTGTACTTTGTAGTTTAATTTATAATATGATGGTTCTTTCCTGATTTTTGTCTGTTTGGCATTTATAAACGTTTCCTGTATCTGTATTGGCATCTCTATCCCAATTTGGGGAAATTTTTCTTCTAATATTTTGTTGAAAACATATATTATGCCTTTGAACTAAAATTCTTCTTCTACTGTACCCTGAATTATTGTGTTAGATCTTTTCATAGTTTCCCAAATATCTTGAAATTCTCATTCATACCTTCATATTAGCTTGTCTTTTTCTCTGTTGGACTGTATTAGATCTGCCATCTGGTCTTCTAGTTTAGATATTCTTTTCTATACTTCATCCATTCTGTTGGTGAGACTTCCTACAGAGTTTTAATTTGACTTACTGTGTTTTTCATTTCTAGTATTTCTGATTGATTTTTATTCAGTATTTCTATTTCTGTACTCATATTTCATAGTAGCCTCCTTATTTCATTAAAAGTTGTTTCCTGATCCTCCTTTAGGAGTTTGTTTTCTTCTTTGATGTGTTTTATTTCTTTAAACATAGCTATAACCATTCTTTTGAAGTGTTCTCAGGCATTTTGTCAAAATCAGTCTCATGTGAGGTAATTTTTGATGGATTTATAATTTTTTAAAATATTATTTATTTATTTATTTATTTGAGAGAGAGAGAGACAGACAGAGAGAGTGAGAGAGTGAGAGAGAGAGAGAGAGAGAGAGAGAGAGAGAGAGAGAGACAGACAGACAGACAGACAGACAGAGAGAATAGGCACACCAAGGCCCCCAGCCACTGCAAATGAACTCCAGATGCATGTGCCCCCTTGTGCATCTGTCTTATGTGGTCCTGGAGAATCAAACTAGGATCCTTTGGCTTTGCAGGCAGACATCTTAACCACTAAGCCGTCTCTCCAGCCCCTGGATTTATAATTTTTGGTGAAATTATATTGTCCTGATTTTTTTTGTGCTTTTCATCATATTATAATGTAGAGATTTTTCCATCCTTATTTAATTTGATGTTTGTGTTTTTCTATTTATTTTCAGTGTTGTTATATGTGTAAATCTGATGTTATATATTTTCAGGGTAAAAGCTTAAGTTGCCAGGTGTGGCTCTTTTTGTGCTCCCAGAGTAACAGAAGAAGTGATCCTAGGAGTTGAGTTTTCCTGCTATACAGGTACTCTACTCGGGAATTCTAGTACTCTAGTAGAGAGCATCAACCCACTAGAAAGTCTAACACTGTGTATTGACATTCACTTCATTTTTTCCCTTGACTTACAGTTATGTAAAGTTGCACAGTGTTAATTACTCAGTTCTTGATTTTTTCATTAATTTTAAAATTATACTTAACACATGAAAGTGGAACATAGTAACAGGATTCTATGTATCATTTAGATACAAGATTGCATTGCTATATTTAAATTAGGTTAAATATGCTTATCCCTTCAAACATTTGTAATATCTTTGTGATGAAATTTTCAAGCTCTTTTTTCTAGCTTTTTGAAATGTATAGTACATTATTTTCACAGATAGTCACCATACTGTGAGAAGGACACAAGAACTTTTAGTCATTACCAACTACAAGTTATAACCCATTGATCAACTTTTTATCTATACAACATAATGCATTTAAGTAGTTTGTAACATACATCTTTATGATTAAGCATGCAATAATTTTATTATATGGCCTTTAATCTTTGCATGGAAGGCTTGACTTTAATATTAATGGTAACTTTTCCCATTCAGAAAACTAATTTTTTATTATCACATACTGCTATTAAGAGTTCATGTAGTAATATCATAAAAAGGCAGAGGAAATTGAAAGATCATCTATTAAATACACTAGAGAAAATCATACAAGAACTTTCCACAAAATTTATTCTACCAGCTTTTGTGCTGACATAGGTAACATTCTGTAGAAATGTTTAGTTATAATTTCTACCACCTTTGAATAATTTCTGTTTGGAATTTTTTTTTTCTATTTCATTTTACCCAGGGAAGATGTTGCAACCAATATATTACTATATAAGACCTTACACAGAACTCAATATAGTATCATTCTTTTAATAATTTGATCCAATACATTGAGAACTAGTCTATATTAATTCTAGAAATTGTTTTTTTTTTGTTTCACCACATTTGTTTTTTTATTAGTTATCAACATATACAGTATGTAAACAGAACATGTTGATACCATCATTGCTCTAATCCCCCCCCCCCCCCCCCCGCCAAAGAGACCCTATTCATTTGGGATGCTGGTTATCCTCATGGAGATTGTGAGTCATGCATTGTGAGGGCAGCTATTAGTTATGGGGAAGAGGCAATGTCTCAGTACATAATGTCCCAAATTGTGACTCTAATAATCTTTCCACCCCTGTTCCATAAAAATTTCCTGAGCTATGTTAGGTTTGTTTTAGGTATACTTCTCTGGTTTGGTAGGTGTTCAGTGTCCTCAGTGTCTATCTCCTTCACCCTTGTGCTGATATCAGGTTCACGAAGAAAGCAGCACTCTTGCTCAATACTTCTATGATTTAATTTGGAGCCCTGGTGAAGTGTGACAAGTCATTTCTCTCTTCAGGTCATGCTTCTATCTGAAAAAGAGAAGTAGACTATCTAATGCAGAGCAAAGTCAGCATAGGTTAAATGGGATAACCATTGTTAGTTTAAAGAGAACTTAATAGGTATAGGCCCTCTTGTGGCCTATGATTGGTGGGAGCTTGAATTGGAGAGCAACCTCATTATTTGGATAGGATTCTGACTTGTTTCCCTGTTCCAGCTATGGATTGCTTTCCACTGAATGAATCTGTTAGCCAATCCAAGAGCAGTTGGTTACCCACTATGGCTGTGTGCCACTATTGCACTTGTGTGAGCATCACATCAGGTTGTTTGCTACTGAGTAGCTTAGAACTTGAGTTGCTCAGACTGATATTGGTTATTTTCACCCAGTAGCTCATGTAACACCTTCTAGCATTAGTTGGTCTAACTCTCTGAGGACTGGTTCTCTTCCAGATTCCAGCCAGGCCTCTCTATGTTCCACACTGACAGCATATAGTGTGTTCAACAATATGGCCTTACCATTAACATTTGGTGGGTAATCAAGTGCTCTGACAGAAGTCTGTCTTCTTTTAGGAAACCTTGTAGGTCTCTCTGATCAACAGCTCATTGTGGGTGTTAAACAAACCTTGGTACTGGGAGTTACAGGCCAGCACCAAGGGAAAAGAAAGAAGAAAAAGAAAGCAAATACAAAAACAAACAAAGAAAAAGAAACAGGAGAAAGTTAGTTAGGCTTCATCACACTCTCTCCAGTACCCTTCCATTCAGATGTTATGTTTAACATCCTGATAAGGGTTCAACCTTTTAGTCTGTCTTCAAAGAGATAAGATTTTATTGTATCATTTCCATTTCGGTTCAGTTTTGTGTTCCCCCTCAAGCCCTACATTCCCTATTGTCTAGTCCTCCAGATGCCTGTTAGGTATGTCAGAGTCTCTGGCCACAGATGAGTGCAACAATTGTCTTTCTGTAATTGGGTGAGGTTGGTGAGCATGATCTGTTCCAAGTTCAACCATTTTTCTACAAATTTCATTGTGTCATTTTTTTTTTTTCCTAACTGCTACGTAGAATTCCATTCTGTAGATATACCACGTCTTGGTTATGCATTCATCCCATGATAGACATCTGAGTTAATTCCAGTTCTTAGCTATTATGAATTGAGCCACATAAACATAGTTGTGCAAATATCTCTGAACTGAGGTGTTGAGATTTTAGGGTAAATGCCCAGTAAGGGAATAACTGGGTCTGTTGGTAACTATGTACTTATCCTTTTTAGAAGTTTCCATATTGTTTTACATAGTGCTTGTACCATCTTATATTCCCACCAACAATGAATGAGGGTTCGTATTTCTCCATATCCTCACTAACATTTGTTTTCATTAGATTTTTTAATGCTTGCTATCTTTGCTGGGTTAAGGTGGAATCTCATGGTTGTTTTAATTTGCATTTCTCTGATGGTTAGGAATGTTGAACATTTTCTTAAGTGTGTGTTTGCCATTTATATTTTCTCCTCTGTGAACTCTCTATTCAGTTCTTTGTCACACTTTGTGTGTGTGTTGTTTGATTTTTTTCATTGTTTAGTTTTTTTTTTTTAATTTTGTTTTTATTAGTTTTCTATGCAGCATATAGAGGCAGTTCGGTACCATTATTAGGCTGATCAATGACCTACTTCCTCCCCATTGGCCCCTCCTTGTTGAGGTATATGGGTAATGCCTTGTGGAGCTAGCCCGCTGTTATTGGCAAGATAAATGTCTCTGCATATCCTGACCCAACATGTGGTTCTGACATTCTTTCTGCCCCCTCCTCCACAAAATTTCCCTGAGCCATGTTGGGTTCATTTTTGGTCTGCTTCAGTGATGAGGTATTGGGGGCCTCTGAGGCTATGGCTCTCTGATTTGGTAGGAGTTGATTTTTCTCTGTGTTGGTCTCCTTCTCCCTTGTGCTGGTATCTGGTTCATCAGGAAAAGAGTACCCTTGCTTGTTTCACTAATTTTCCTTAGTTTCAGCTGGGGCCCTTTTGAGGTATGATGGGGTGGCTTATCCTTAGGTTCTGCATCTATCTGAGAAAGAGAAACAGACTCTCCAATGGAGAGGAAGTTAGTTCCAGGACAAATCAAATAACCCTTACTTTTTATTTATAGAGAGTTTAATAGGTGTAGGCCCTCTTGTAGCCTATGATTGCGGGTAGCTTGATATTGGAGAGAGGGATTATGTTTGGATAGGATTCTGACTTGTTTCTCAGCTTCAGATATGGGTCCCATACCACTGAGGGTATCAGCCAAATCAATAGCAGTTGGTTCCCCGCCATGGCTGTGTGCCACTATTGCACTTGTGTGGGCATCACAACCAGTTTTTTGTTGCTAAGTAGGTTAGACCATGAGTTGCTTGGAGAGATATTGGTTACTTCCCACAGTTGCCCATGAGCACCTTCTGGCACTAGATACGCTGACTGTCTGGGGACTGACTCTCTCCTGGCTTCCAGCAATGCCGTTCCATTTTATGTGTCAGCTGCATATGGTGTCTTTAGCAATAGGGCCTTACCACTAACCTTTGGTGGGACATCAAGTACTCTGACAGAAATCTGTCATTGTTTTGGGAAACCTTGTAGGTTTCTCTGATCAAAAGCTGATTGTGGATGATAGCCCCATGCTGGTACTGGGAGTCACATTTCAGTGTCCACTAAGAATGAGGAAGAACATAACTAATATACAGGAGTTAAGGAGGAGAGAGAGAAAGAGAGGGAGAGGGAGAGGGAGGGAAGGAAGATGTAGAAGGTTTAGGTTAGATTGATCCTACCCTCTCCAGTGTCTTGTGGTTCAGGTGTTTCCTATAAGGGCCTGGTGAGGGTTCAACCATTTGGTCTGCCTTTTAGGAAGTAGAATTTTATGGGACCATGGCCGTTCAGGTCTAAATTAGTGTTTCACACCCCTTCTATGACCTCCCCTCCCTCCCCATCCATACTAGTGTCTAGTCCATGAGATGCTTGCAGGGTATGTAAGGTATCTGGGGTAGATTCAGATTAGGTGCTGCAGATGAGTGAGACTATGTGGCATTTTTTTTTTTTTTTCTGTGATTGGGTATGTTCACTGAGGATGATCTGTTCCAGGTTCATCCATTTTTTTCCTCAAATTTCTTTGTGTCATTGTTTTCTTACTGCTGTGTAGAATTCCATTGTGTAGATATACCACATGTTAGTTATCCATTCTTCTAGTGATGGACATGTGAGTTTATTCCAGCTTTTAGCTATTACGAATTGAGCCGCTACAAACATGGTTGAGGAAATCTTTCTGTCCTGTGGTTTGAAAGTGTTAGGGAAGATGCCCAGTAAGGGAAAAACTGGGTCTGTTGGTAACTATAGTCAACTTTTTCAGGAGTCTCCATATTGCTTTCCAAAGTGGTTGTACCATCTTACATTACCACCCACAGTGTATGAGTATTCCTACTCCTCCACATCCTCACCAGCATTTATTTTCATTTGATTTTTTGATGATTGCTATCCTTATTGGGGTAAGGTGGAATCTCATAGTTGTTTTAATTTGCATTTCTCTGATGATTAGGGATAATGAACATTTTCTTAAGTGTGTGTTTGCCATTTGTATTTCATCCTCTGTGAACTGCCTGTTCAGCTCTTTGCCCCATTTACTGAGTGGGGTGTTTGACTTTTTACTCTTTAGATTTTTGAGTTATTTGTAGATTCCAGAGATTAGGCCTCTATCAGTTGAATAACCCACAAATATTTTCTCGCATTCTGTGGGTAATTTATTGGCTTTGCTTACAGTATGCTTGTCTGTAAAGAAACTCTTCAACTTCATCTGATTCCATTGGTTGAATGACTGCTTAAGATAGTGAGATACTGGGATTTTGTTCAGGAAGTCTTTTTCCTTTCCTGTATCATGGAAAGTACTTCCTAAATTTTCTTCCAGTAGTATTCAGATTTATGGTCTTACATTGAGGTCTTTGATCCATTTGGATTTGAGTGTAGTGCATGGTGAAATGGGTGGATCAAGTTTCAGTTTCCTGAATGTGGTTATCCAGTTTGTCCAGCACCATTTGTTGATGATGCTATCTTTTTTTCCAGCCTATATTGTTCGGGCCTTTGTCAAATATCAAGTAGCTATAGTTGCTTGACCCAAAGTCAGGTCCTCAAGTCTATTCCATTGGTCTATACTCCTGTTTTTATGCCAGCACCATGCCGGTTTTTACTATGCCTTTTTAATATAGCTTTAGATCTGGTATGGTGATGCCTCCAGAGGTATTTATTTGCTGAGGATATTTTTGGTTATGTGAGGCCTTCTGCCTTTCCACATGATATTTGAGATCATTTTTTTCTGTCTCTGTAAAGAACACTGTAGAGATTTTAATTGGAATTGCATTAAATCTGTATATTGCCTTTGGTAGGATTGTCATCTTCACAATGTTAATTCTGCCTATCCAGGAGCATGGGAGGTATTTCCATTTTCTCAAGTCCTCCTCATTTTCTTTTTTGAGGGTATTTATGTTTTCTTTGTATTGATCTTTCACTTCCTTGGTCAACGTTATTCCAAGGTACTTTAATTTGTTTTTTTTCTTTTTTTGCTATTGAAAATTCATATTTCTTTCTCTGTATTGTTGTAATTTGCATATAGAAATGCTACTGGGTTTTGTGCATTGATTTTGTATCCTGCTACTGTGCTATAGGAGTTAATCATCTTCAGGAGTTTTGTGATGGAGTCTCTTGGGTCTCTTACATATACAATCATGTCATCAGCAAATAGAGCTAACTTAACTTCTTCCTTTCCAAATTGTATCCCTTTTATTTCCTTCTCCTGTCTTATTGCTTGAGCTAGGACTTCCAGTACTATATTGAAAAGCAGAGGTGAGAGAGAACAACCCTGTCTTGTTCCTGATCTTAATGGGAATTCCTCCAGTCTCTCTCCATTAAGAATTATTTGGGCCTTTGGAGCTTTGTATATTGCCTTTATTATTTTAAGATATGAACCAAACATGCCAATTCTCTCCAGTGCTTTGATCATGAAGTGATGTTGTATCTTGTCAAAGGCCTTTTCTGCATCTATTGAAATGATCATGTGGTTTTTATGTTTAACCTTGTTTATGTGGTGTATTAGGTTGACAGATTTCCATATGTTGAGCCACCCTTGTGTTCCTGGGATAAATCCCACTTGGTCAAGGTGGATAATGCTTTTGATGTGTTGTTGGATTTGGTTTGTGAGTATTTTGTTCAGGACATTTGCATCTATGTTCATTAGGGAAATAGGCCAGTAGTTTTCTATTCTTGTGGCATCTCTACCTGGTTTTGGGATTAGGGTGATCCTAGCTTCATAGAAGGAGTTGGGTAGCTTTCCCTGTTCTTCAATTGTGTGGCATAGTTTTAGGAAGATTGGTTTGAGTAGTTCCATGAAGGCTTGATAGAATTCAGCTTAGAAGCCATCTGGTCCTCGACTCTTCTTTTGGAATGTTTTTTTTTTTTTTTTTATTCCTTTTTTAATCTCCATGAGTATGATGGGTCCACTGAGGTGATTAATCTGTTCTGAGTTTAGCTTTCGTAGATGATATGCATCCAGGAATTTATCCATCTCCTCTACATTTTCCAATTTTGTGGAGTAGAAGTTTTTGAAATAAGTCCTGATGATTCCCCAATTTCACTTATGTCTGTTGTGATCGCTCCTTTTTCATTTTGAATTTTGTTAATTTGAAGTGTCTCCTTTTTTTGCTTGATAAAATTGGCCAGTGGTTTGTCAATCCTATTTATTTTTTCAAAGAACCAGCTCTTTGTTTTGTCAGTTGTGTTAATTGTTTCCTTGATTTCCAATTCATTAATTTCTGCTCAGATTTTAATTATTCCTTTCCTTCTGGAGCTCTTTGGGTTGGATTTTTCTGGTTTTTCCAGTGCCTTTATGTGGATGGTTAGGTTCTTCATTTGGGATCTTTTTGTCTTTTTTTATGAAGGCATTGAGTGCTATAAATTGCCCCCTGAGAACCGCCTTCATTGTGTCCCATAAGTTTTGGTATGATGTGTTCTATTGTCATTCGATTCCAGGAATTTTGCAATTTCCTTTTTTTTGTTCCATCCACTATCCATTTTTTGTTTAATAGTGTGCTGTTCAGTTTCCAGGTGCCGTTGGATTTCTTGGTGGGTCTTTTGTTGTTTATTTCTAGTAACATAGCATTGTGATCTGATATCATGCAGGGAATTATGTTGATTTTCCTAAATATGTGGAGGCAGTCTTTGTGACCCAGTATATGGTCTATTTTAGAGAATGTTCCATGGGCTAATGAGAAGAATGTGTAGTCTGTGGATTTTGAATGGAAAGTTCTGTAGATGTCTGTTAGGTCTAAGTTCTCTCTGGTTTTGTTGAGCTCTCTTACTTCCCTGTTGAGTTTCTGTTTGGATAATATGTCTATTACTGATAATGGTGTATTGAAGTCCCAGCTATGATGGTGTTGGTGGTTATTTCTGTTTTATTGTCAAGTAGGTTTTGATATATGAACTGTGGTGCCCCTGTGTTTGGTGCATTTGAATTTATGATTGTAATATCCTCTTGATGGATTGTTCTCTTGATAAGTAGGAAATAGACTTCTTTGTCTTTTTTGATTATATTGGCTTGAAGTCTATTTTATCTGATATAATATAGCTACACCTGCTTGTTTCTTATTCCCATTTTCTTGGAATATTGTCTTCCTCCCCTTTACCCTGAGGAGATGTCTGTCATTGGTGTTGAGTTGGGTTTCTTGAAGGCAACAGATTGAGGGGTCTAATTTTTTTTTTTTCTTTTTTAAAATTTTTTATTTATTTATTTGAGAGCGACAGACACAGAGAGAAAGACAGATAGAGGGAGAGAGAGAGAATGGGCGCGCCAGGGCTTCCAGCCTCTGCAAACGAACTCCAGACGCGTGCGCCCCCTTGTGCATCTGGCTAACGTGGGACCTGGGGAACCGAGCCTCGAACCGGGGTCCTTAGGCTTCACAGGCAAGCGCTTAACCGCTAAGCCATCTCTCCAGCCCGGGGTCTAATTTTTTGATCCATCCTGTTAGCCTGTTTCTCTTGATGGGTGAATTAAGGCCATTAATATTTAGGGTAATGACTGTGAGATTTGATTTGATCCCTGCCATATTGTGGTGGTAGATGTGTGTTGGTGTTTTCATGGGCTTTGATTTATTTCTGTGCCTATTCTGGATTTGGTTGTTGTGATCTGCTTCTTATAGCCATTTGAATTTGGTTATTTGTTTCTTCTTTGAGGAGAATTTCCTGAAATACTCTCTGTAGGTTTGGTTTTGTGTTCATATAATTGTAAAGCTGAGATTTGTCATGGAAAGTTTTTCTTTCACCATTTATTATGAGGGATACTTTTACCGGGTAGAGTAGTTTGGGTTGGAACCCATAGGTTCTTAGACTTTGGAGAGTTTCACTCCAGGCCCTTCTAGCTTTCAGGGTTTTAATTGAGAAGTCTGAAGTAATTCTGATGGGGTTACCTTTGAATGTGGTGCACTGTTTTTCCCTTGCTGCTTTTGGGATTTTCTCTTTGGTGTCAATGTTTAGAGTCTTAATGATAATATGTCTTGGAGAGTTTCTCCTTTGGTCCAGTCTGTTTGGAGTTCTTTTGGCTTTTTATATATTGATGAGCCTTTCTTTTAAGAGACTGGGAAAGTTTTCTTCAATTATTGTGTTAAATAAGTTCTCCATGCCTTTGTTCTGAAATTGTTCTCCTTCTGGTATTCCAATGATTCTGACATTAGGACATTTAAGTGTATCCCACATTTTCCTCATGTTCTGTTCACAGAAACTTTTGAACTTACTGAAGTTTTTGAGCTCTCGAAGTGTTTCTTCCATCTTGTCTTCCAGATCAGAGTTTCTATCCTCCACTTTGCTGACTCTGTTCTTGAGGGCCTCTATAGGATTTTGGACTTGTTCAATTCAGTTTGCATTTTCTACTACTTTTCTATGTATCATTTCCTTCACTCTGTCAAGATCCCTTTTCATACCATTTTCTGATTTTCTTGATGATTTTTGGAGTTCATCCCTGCATTTCTTTATGTCTTCATTTAGTATGGCCAGCTGATTTTTTTTTTTTATTGATTTCTTTTGGTATTCTTATTTATTTATTTGAGAGTGACAGACATCGAGAGAAAGAGGCAGAGAGAGAGAAAGAGAGAGAGAGAGAGAGGGAGAAAGAGAGAGAGAAAGAGAGAGAATGGATGCACCAGGGCCTCTAGCCACTGCAAACAAACTCCAGACGTGTGCGCCCCCTTGAGCATCTGGCTATCGTGGGTCCTGGGGAATCGAGCCTCAAACCTGGGTCCTTAGGCTTCACAGGCAAGCACTTAACCCCTAAGCCATCTCTCTAGTCCATGGCCCGCTGATTTTTAAGGTCCTCTTTTTTGTCACTCTCCCTAAAACTCTTAACTGTCTTTGAACTTCTTCAATTCACTTATCAAATTATTCTAACTTAGTGATGGTAGCATCCACAGGATTATCTGTCCTTTGTTGCTTTCCTGCAAGTTCTATCAGTAGGTTGATCAGGGTTGCATTGCTCACAGCTTCAATTTGATGTTCTGATCCTAATAACTTTTCTATGTTTTGGTTTGATGCATTCATTGTAGGACTAGTTGGTCTAACTGGGTTTTCTTGCATTTGATTTTTCATGTTATTTCTTTTGTGCTGTGGTCTGTCCATGACAGTGTATGGGTAGGTAGGTGGGTGGATTAGTCTGGGCTCTAGTGCAATGGGAATCTGAGGCAGCCTGGGGCAGTTGTCAGACACCCTGGGCTTTGGCTCCCACTTGCCAAAGCCACCTTTCTACAGTGGTGCCAAAGTTGCCTGAATTCTCAAGTGGTAATGTGCCAAAGTTGGCTGCATTGGAGCTTGGAGGAGGACTGAGGTACAAAGCCCTGAAGCAGCCCAAACTCTGGCTGGGAATCCTGGGACCAGGAAACAGTCTGCGCTCCCAGCCACAGGAGAAAGTAGGATGGCAGGTTCTGCAGACAGGTAGGAGAGCGCACCTGAGCTGGCACAAGCAAGAGACACTCTGGGCTTGTGTGGCAGTTGCTGTGGACTGGGCTCACTGAACAGTAGTGTGTGCAAGCGTGCAGAGTGGTTTAAGCTTCCTCACACAGGGATCAACCTGTGCGCGTGATCTGGGCACGGAAGCAGGTGTGGTGGTAGTGAGATGCAGGACCATGTTGGTGGGTCGCGGTTCCATGGTGGCAGGCGTGGGTCCCTGGCTGTGGGCGCGGAGCTGCCCCCTATGGGTGCAGAGCTGTGGAGGGTCGTCGCAGGGCTGCGGTGGCCGGTCGCAGGGCTGCAGAGGGGTGTTGCAGGTTTGCAGCAACTGGGCTTGATGGCTATTTGGTGTTAGGGGTGGTCTACCTGCCAGCGAGGGGATTCATGATTCACTGTTTTGCCCCCCTCCCTGCCCTCCCACTGATAAGAAGTCCCAGAAAACCCTTAATGTCTTGCCTTTCTTTCTCTGGATTTACAGAGCAGCTAGGCAGTTGCCATCTTGGCCAGAAGTCCAGGCATTGTTTAGGTTTTTGAGTTCTTCATAGATTCTAGAAATCAGGCCTCTGTCAATTGTATAGCTGGCAAAACTTTTCTTGCATTTTGTGGGTAGTCTTTTGGCTCTGCTTATGGCATGTTTGTCTGTGGAAAAAAAAACAAAACTTTTCAGCTTCATGATATCCCAATGACTGAGTGATTGTTTACATTCCTGACCTACTAAATTTTTGTTAAGGAAGTCTTTTCCCACTTTTATATCATGGAAAGTTCCTCCCATTTTTTCTTCCAGTACTAGAACAGTTTCAGGTCTTATATTGAAGTCTTTGATCCATTTGGACTTGATATTTGAAGTCCCTTTTATTTTTCCTTCTCTTCAGATACAAATTTTGTTCCCCTCTAGCAATTGTATAACATGATGTGGAAGTTTTTCCCCCTCTGTAGCAGTATTTAGTTTCCCACAGGAGCCACCCTATCTGCTAGCCAATATTTTGACTGAAGTGCTTCTGTTAATGTTGGCAGATAATGACATGGTATGATCATTATCAAAGTGGCAACAGTACTGTGACCAATCAGAGGAAAGTTGCATATTGAACTGATGGCTATGGAGCAGGCATGACTCAGCTTCTTTTGGAGTATGCTTTTTCTGCAAGTCATGGTGTGTGGAGGTATTTTTTCCCCTTTATTTATTTTATTATTAAAAACATATTTTGGGCCATTCTCTTTTGTCAGAGACTCATAATGACAGGGTGTCTCCTGTGGAAACCTGAGAGCGGCTCCTTCTGGTCATAGGGGAAGCCAAAGGAAAGGAGTGGTGGGAGATGATGGACAGCTACACCATCCATGGGCAGCTGGAGCACCTGCAATTAAAGTGCATTGGCAAGCCCCTCCCCCCGCCCCCTCTCCTCCCTCCCTCTTCCCCTCCCCCCTCCCCGGTCCTCCAACACCAAGTGGGAGTGGCTGGTGAACCAGTACCATGACTCCTGCTACTCCTATATAGGCCACTTCGACCTCCTCAACTACTTCACCATTATTGAGGAGAGCAAAGCGTGCAACCTGATTGAGCAGATTCTGCAGCCATGTGGGCTGCCAGCAGACAAATCCGAGGAGCACTGAGACACTGCCCGCTGGCCATGGGCCTCTTCCCACTGGACTACATCCCTCTCCTCCCTCCTTGCCACCGAGCCCGTGGCTGCTTCCTATGGACCCATTCTCCTTGGCTCCTGAGCATCTTCATGTGTACCAGTGCCTGCCCACAGACCCACACATGCAGCTTCCCAACTGGCTTCCAGAGAGCAGACTCTGAGACCCCAAAAGGTCCTAGAGCTAGCGGTAGGGAATAAGGGATGACAGGATTTGTAGGCTCTGATTTGGGCTAGTTAATTGTTGTTCTTTTCTTTACCCATAAATTTTGAAATTGAAAAAACTGATACTTTGTATGGATAAATTATGTGTTGGTACCATCGTTTCGTCCTCACTGCCTCCATTACACAGGAGATTCTCCTCAGTGGGGTTGCTGATATTCTACAGGGAGTTGTGGGTTATGCTTTGTGGGAAGAGCAGTCAGTTATGGGGGAGGGGAGGAACAGTAAGTCCCAACATGTGGCTTTTACAATCTTGCTGGCCCATCTTCCACAAAATTCCCTTAGCATGGTAGGAGTGATGAGTCTGGATCTCTGCTTTAGTATGTGGTGAGTGTCCTCAGTGTCTGTCTCCTTCACCTTGATTTTGCTTGTCAGCTCACCATGGGAGCGGCACTTTTGCTTGTCTTCCCACTTCCTCTGTGGTTTCACCTAGGCCTTGACTGAGATGCCAGGGGTGGTTCATCTCCTTGGGTCTCACTACGTTCTGAAAAGGAAATAAAAAAGACATTCTTCAAGGGAGACTAAAGTCAGCATGGGTTAAATTTGATAAGAGTTATTAATTTAGGGAGAGTTTGGTCATTGTAGCCCCTCTTTTAGCCAAAGAATAGTGGGAGCTTTCCATTGGAGATCATAATCTTTGTATCCATAGGATTCAGATCTAGTTAATCCCAGAACTCAGGAGGAAGGGGTAGGAGGATTAACATGAGGCTGAGAACATCATGAGACTACATAGCGAATTGAAGGTCAGCCTGGGATAGAGCAAACCTTACCTCAGGAAAAAAAAAAAAAAAAATTCTACCTATCCAGAAGCATGGAAAGTCTTTCCATGTGCCAAGGTTCTCCTCAAATTCTTTCTTGAGTGTTTTTATGTTTTCATCATATAGGTAAGTCTTTTCCAGCTTTGAGTAGTGCTATTCCAAGGTATTTATTTATTTATGGCTATGGAAAATGGGACAGTATTTGTAAGTTATGTTTTCTTTATCATTCAAGAAATATTACAATGTGTTTCACAACCTATTCATTGTTTAAAGGTGTGTTGTTTAGTCTCTAGAAGCTGATCCTCATGTGTCTCTTGTCAATTCTAGTATTAAATGATTGTGATCTGATATGATGCAGGAAGTTACATCAATTTTCCTGAATTTATGGAGACATACTTTATGGCCTAATATATGATCTGTTTTGAAGAAGGTTCTGTGGGCTCCTGAGAAGAAAGCATATTCTGTAGAATTGGGGTAGAATATTCTATCAATGTCCATTAGGGTCTAGTTGATTTATGGTGTTTTTGAGCTCTGTTATTTCCCTGTTAATTTTATGGTTGGATGTTCTATTGATGACAGTGGAGTACTAAAGTCCCCAACAGTAGTGATGTTGGTGTTTATTTATTTTGTTGACAAGTAGGTTTTGTTTTATAAACTGTAGTGCACATATGTTTGGTGCATATGAATTTGTGCTTGTGATGCCCTTATGCTGGATCATTCCCTTGATGAGTAAGCTGTGGCCTTCTTTGACCTTTTTGATTACTTTTGGCTTGAAATTAATTCTTATCAGATATTAACATAGCATCACTTGCTTGTTTCTTATTTCCATTTGTTTGGCATAACATTTTCCATCCTTTCACCCTGAAGAGGTGGCTATCCTTAGTAGTGAGGTGGGTTTCTTAAAGACAGCCAATTGAAGGACTCATTTTTCTGATCCATCTTCTTAGCTTATTTCTTTTGATGGGTGATTTGAGGCTGCTACTATTTAAGGTTATAGCTGTGAGATTTGATTAAATCACTGCCATGATGTTCTGCTCTATGAAGTTTGGTGCTTTCTTGGGCTTTGAACTTTTTTGAGCTTTCTCTAGTTTTGGTTATTGTGATGGTCTTCTAATAGGCTCTTGAGATTGGTTGTTTGACTCTTTTGTGTGGCATATTCCCTGAAGTATTCTCTATAGGTTTCACTTTGTGCTCTTATAATTCTAGAGCTGACTTTTTTCTATGGAAAGTTTTCTTTTCACCCTCTATTATAAGGGATGCTTTCTCTGGGTACAGTAGCATGGGATGGAAACTATAGTTTTTTAGACTTTGGAGTTTTCCATTCCAGGCCCTTTTGGATTTCATGGTTTCCATTGGGAAATCTGAGAAAATTCATATAGCATTGCTTTGTATGTACTGAGTTGTTTCTCTCTTGCTGTTTGTAGCATCTCTTTGTTTTCATTGTTAATAGTTTTAACCATGATGTACATTGGAGAGTTTCTTCTTTGTTCTTGTTTAAGTGTTGTTTTCTAAGCTTCTTGTATCTGGATGGATTTCTCTTTTGTGATATTGGGAACATTTCAATAATTTTATTGAATATGTTCTCTATTCCTCTGGATTAGGTTTCTTCTCCTTCTGGTACACCTATGATCAGAATGCTTGGTTGTTTTAGGGTAATCCACAGTTCCCTTTTAGTTTGCATTATTGCTTTTTAGTGAGCAAAGTTTATGGACTCACAATCAATTCCTTCTGTCTTGTCTTCCAGCTCAGAGGTTCTGTCTTCCATGTAAGTGACTCTGTTAGTGAGAAGTTCTAAAACAATTTTTTTGTTTAGTTATTTTATTTAAGAGTGACAGAGAGAGAAAGAGGGTGGGTGGGATGGAGAGAGAGAGAGAGAAAAGGGGGGGGGAGAAAAGAGGGAGAGAGGGAATGGGTGTTCCAGGGCCTCCAGCCACTGTAAACAAACTCCAGACACGTGTGCCCCCTTGTCCAAAGCAAGTTTTAAAAGCTGTTTGATTTTTGTTTTCAGTTGTGTTAGTCTGCATCATGTCTATCTCTTTCTTTTTAAGTACAATTTCACTTTGTTGTCTGATTTTCTTGATGTTTCCTAGGATTTATTCTTGCATTTGATCAGGTCATCATTAAACTTAATCAGCTGATAATTGAGAGCCTCAATTTGTTGATTTGGCTTCAATCCATTTGTCTCTCTTTTGAAGCTTTTCTTTTTTTTTCAATTTAGTTAAGCCTAGTGACAAAATCTGAGTGCACTAAGAGACAATTTTGCTCAATTTTATTTATGTGATTTTTTTTTTAATCATTTGCTTCAAGTTCAGCAATTCTCTTGATCAGGGTTACATAGCTTTTTGTGTTTTAATTTTGGGGTTCAATTTGTGTTGTTTTCTCTGATTTTACTGAAGGCTTCTATTGTAGGACTAAGCATCCTTTGTGCAGTTCTCTCAGTTTTCTGAGTCATTTTTTGGCTTGTAGTTTACCCTTTTAGGGGTAAAAGTCTTATTTTATTGATGAGTAAACAAGAATTTGTCCCCGTAGGATCTTCAGTGAGTATTCTGGGGTTATAAATACATATACACAGATTGTGGAGGTTGCAAGTACATAAAATGTACCCAGGGAACTGGGAGCTCATGCCTACTCATTTCACTTATGTGCCCTCATTAGAACAGGGGAGATAGGGGTCAAGAATTAGAAGCCAGGAATCTGGGGAGCCAAGTACAGGACAGGAGCTCCCACAGTGGCCGGTATGTCTTCTGGCTCAAAGAAAAAGGGATTTTATGAGTCAGGGCTGGGTCAAACAGGAAATTAGAGCAAAAGACCTACTTTCACAGTTACAAGGAGAGTCCAGGCAGCCCCAAGTCAGCAACAGGGTACTGGGACCAGGGAACTGGGGTGTGGAGTTGTTTATATGTGAATGTTGTCCTTGAGTTTGTTATTATTGTATCCAATTCTTTCTTTGTTTCAACATATTTTTATTGATGCTGTATATGTTTTCTAAATAATTTTGACTCATGAACAACTAATGAAACAAATAAAGGTTGAATAATAGTTTAACATCCATACATGCTCTGTTTTGCACTCGCAAGTAATGTCTAGGTCTCTGAGTCATACATATAATGGAGCATACATGGATAGGTTAAAAGTCAGGATTGTCCACATTCTTCTTTGAAGCAGATACAAATTCTCTCATGAAGACTTCATTGACAAATTAAATTAATATTTCCTCTAAGTTTTTATTTACTCAGCAAAAATAAAATTGATGTGGGAATCCTTTCATGTTCCTATCCATGTTCCAAACTATACAACATACAAGAACACATGTTCTCACATTTTTTCTGTGTCATAGAGTTGACTACTTTTTAAACCTCATGTCACAAAACTTTTTGAAAAGTATTGGTTGAAAGATATTAAAGGACCACATGTGTCATAAGGGAAGGCAGAGATGAAATGTGAAATAAAAATGTAAGGTTTTCATTGTACAGGACTTTCACTTCCTTGGTTACTAGTATTCCATGGTATTTAACTTTGGAAGTGGGGCTATGGTGAATAGGACCATTTCCTTACTTTACTTTTCAGTAGGTTTGTCATAGCTGTAGAAGATAGCAAGTGATCTATGTGTTTATTTTGTATCCTGCTACTTTGCTGAAAGTATTTATTTGCCGTATTTTCTGATGGAGTCTTTAGGGTCTGCTAGCTACAGAAACATATCATCTTCAACTAAGTATGGTTTGACTTCTTCCTTTTCAGTGTGTATCCCTTTCATTTCTTGCAGTTGTAGCTAAAGTGTGTAGCAATATATTAAATAGTAGTGTAGTTATTAGACACACTTGTCTTATTACTAATCCTAGTGAAAATGCTTTGAGTTTTCTCAATTTAGTGCAGTATTGGCTAGAGATTTAATGTATATAATATGTTCAGATATGTTTCCTCTATTCCTAACCACCTCAGTATTTTTTTTTCATGAAGGAATGTTGGATTTTTTGAAGGCTTTTTGTACATGTATATAGATGATCATGTGATTTCTTTCTTCGAACCTACATATGGGATGTATTATATTTATAGATTTACATAGGTTGGACCATCCCTGCATCTCTGGAAGAAAGCCAATTTAATCAATGTGCAAGTGATTTTTTATTTTAATTTTTTGCATGCATGTGTATCATGTATGTGGTGGTATTTGTGTGGTATATGCCATCATTAATGTGTGAATGAAAGGCCAGTGGATAATGTCAGATATCCTCCTTTATCACATATCTGCATATTTCTCTGAGACACAGTTTCTCTCTTAAACCTGGAGCTATAGATTTCTCAAACTTCAGTGATTCTCTGGTTTCCTTATCCCACAGGACTGAGTTACAGACATGCATGGTGACACCCAAATATTTAGATAGATTGTAGAGAATTGAGCTCAGACGGTGTCAGGAGTCCTCATGCTTGTGTGGCAAGCACTCTTAACATCTAAACTCTCTCTTCAGTTACAGAATGATCTTTTTGATATGTTCTTAAGTATTATTTGCAGGTATTTATTGAGAACTTACACATCTCTGTACATTAATGATATTGGTCTATATTGCTCCTTTTTGCCGTGTCTGCCTGGTTTTGCTATTAATGTAATGCTGGTTTTGTAAACAGAATCAGACAATGCAACCTTCTTTAATATTTTATGAAATAATTTGAGAAACAATAGGTTCAGTGATGGTTTAAATAATGGGTAGAATTCTGCCACGAATCCATTAGGACCTGGGCAATTTAAGTCAGGCAAAGTTTGTTACAATTTCAATCTCATTGTTTATTACATATCTGTTTAAATTACATCTTTCTTCTCAGTTATTAAAAAAAATTACGAACAAGTTTTGTATGGCTGCATCATGTGTTCATACCATCTTTTCCTTCCTCCCTGCCCCCACTTTGCAGGGACTCTTCTCCGTGGGGCTGCTAGTATTCCCAATTCGGATGTGGGACATGAATTTTGGGAGCAGCAGTTAGTTGTTGGGAGGAGGCAATGCCTCTAGTGATGACATCCTAACCTGTGACTCTTACAATCTTTTCTCCCCCTCTTCCACAAAATTCCCTGAGCCTTGCTGGGTGTATTTTAAGTCTACTTCAGTGATGAGCTTTTAAGAACCTCTGGATTTCTGCTTTGATGTCCTCAGTGTCTGTATCCTTCACCCTGATGCTTCTTGTCAGGCTCACCATGGAAACAGCACTCTTGCTTGTCTCTCCACTTCCTCTGGTTTCACCTGGGTCTTGACTGAGAGATGAGGGGTGGTTTATCTCTTTAGGTCATGATACTTTCTAAAAAAGTGAAACATATTCTCCAAAGGAAAGTAAGGTCAGCATCGGTTAAAATGGATAAGCATTGTTAATCTGGGAGAACTAGGCAGTTGTAGCTCTTATTTAGCCAAAGTCTAGTGGGAGCTTGATATTGAATGACATAATTGTTGTCACTGTATTATTCAGACCTGCTTCCCAGTTCCAGAAATGGCTTCCTTTCCACTGAGTGGATCCCTTAGCCAATCAGAAAGCCATTGGTTATCTACCCAGGCTATGGGTCATCATTGTACTCATATGTACTTCTTGTCAAGCTGGTTGTTTATGAGTAGCTTAGACTCCTGTATGCTCACAGCATTGTTGACTACTTTCACACACTAGCTCATGTAGTGAATGCTAGCACTAGCTGGGCAAACTGTCTGGGAACTGGCTCTCTTCAGGATACCAGCCAGGTCACTCCATGTTCTGTGGCAGCAGCATATGGTATCTTCAGCAATAGGGTCTTGTGTTTTACCTCAGTTTGGTAACCAAGCACTTTCACAGAAGCCTGTCTTGTTTTGGGGACCTCATAGTTCTCACCAACCAACAGCTCAATGTGGGTACCACTTATTTCTCATACTGTGAGTTACAGGTCAGAGCCAAAAATTTTTAAGGTTAGGCTTCATTCCACACTCTCCAGAGACCTTATTTTCAGGTATTTCCCCTATACTCCTGTTGAGGATTATATCTTTTAGTTTACCTCCAAGGAGAAAGTTTCTCTGGTGGCAGTTCATTTTGGATTTAGTTTTATGTTTATTCCCCATACACCTTCCTCTCCCATGATTCCTTCCATCTTTATTGTATGGGCCTCAAGTTGCCTATATGTTATGTCAGCAACTCAACTTGGTTCAGGTTAGGATCTGCAGATGAGTGAGAACATGCAGCATTTGTCTTTTTGTGACTTTGTGTGTTTGCTGAGTAACATCTGTTCTAAGCCATCCATTTTCCTGCAAAATTCATTGTATCTTTTTTTCTTATGGCTGAATAGAATTCCATTATGTATATGTACCACAACATCACTAACAATTCATCCAAGTATAGGCACCTGAGTCGATTCTAGTCCTTAGTTATTATGAATTGAGCAGCTATATACATGTTTGAGCAAATATCTCTGTAGTGAAGCATGGATCATTTAGGGTAAATGCCCAGTAAGGGAATAATTGGGTCTGTTGGGAGTTCTATATTCCTATTTTTCAGGAATGTCTGTATTGATTTCCATAGTGGTCATACAAGTTTCCATTCCCACCAACAGTGAATGAGGGTTCCTCTTTCCCCACATCCTTGCCAACATTTGTTCTTTGATTTTTTTTTAAATGATTGACACCCTTACTGGAATAAGATGGAATCTCATTTTTGCTTTAATTTGCATTTCCTTGATGGTTAGGGATGTTGAACATTTTCTTAAGTGTGGGTTAGCTATTTGTAATTCTTTCCCTGAGAACTCCCTATTCAGTTCTGTACCTCATTTGTTCAGTTGGTTGTTTGATTTTTTTTTCCATAAAGAGCATATTGTGCTGATTTATTATAGGATGCAGTTAAAAAAATACTTTGATGTTAGCCTCTCCAGTTGAAAAGCACTGAACTAGAAACACTTGAACAGATATGTAATGGTCTCTTCTTTACTGGCTCCCTCCTACCTAGTACTGTAAACAGGATTTTGAGAACATTTGATGAATTTCCTGTTGTGAACAATCAAAGGATTTAATGCAAGCTTACTTGCTTCCCAAAGGAGAACACCTTCCAAATTTCTGAAGCATGCATTATTACTCAACATTAGGTTATTTCAAAATGACATTATTAGGGTATTGTAAGGCCAAAATATAATAATACCTACATACCAGACACACACAGTACGACTACAGAGACATTCCATATGTTCACCTAGTGTGACAATTCCGTCAGGAATTAATGGGGAAAGTCACTGCATCCCTCCATACCAGCACACAGTTACTACCCACTCTACATGCTTTAAATTCAGTCCATATCAATAGCACTTTCTACCACATACAACTCACAGGTAGGTTAATACGTCTTACACTATTCGCCCACTGTCTCGTTTCCTGTCCCCCATGTGTACAGTGGGTAGGGATATATGCTGTCAGCTTTATTTACAGGCTTATCTTGATGTGCCAGTGGGGTGAAAAACCAACGATCTCAACCAATGATTCTCAGAAAGATTTTTGGCTATGAGACATGTATATAAACCACCACATGAAAAACACAGTGGAGATGGATGTTTGAACTCAAACACCTAAACTAACATTTGTCACCAGCTACAAGGTGGTGGCGAAACTGCTGTTCTCTGAACTGTGTCAGGTAAACTCCGCACAGGAATTTCAGATCACTTTCTTTTTTTTCTTTGCAAAAAGCATAGGTCACATGTTAACCTGGGCAGGGTGATGTGTGAACGTATCCGTGTGAGAACGGCTGCAAAGAGAGATCTGGAAAAGTGCTCCTGTTATCCCATGGCTTCCTACTTTCTCGGACAACGTAAGACAACAAAGGTGAAACGTCATATATGAACAAAGTTTAGTTCTGAAGAATCAGTAATATACATTCACAAACATTAGAACACGAGGAAGGAAATGAAACACAAGTTCCACATGGTGCCAGGGTTGTTTCCACAACTGTTCTGCACTGGACGCTGGGTGGCTATGTGGGGTGCCTCTGTCGACCAGTGGGGACTGTACCCTGCACCATGGTTACAGACAGAAATCTCTCCTGGGGCCCAGAGGTCAAGCTGGCCTTGACAAAAACAGAACCTACCAGAAAAGAACAAGTACAAAACATTATCTATATCGGTTTTCTCAAGACGTCCCCAAATGCCCTTGTGCGATGACCACAAACTCACCTTGATTCTCCTCAGAGCAACAGGAACTGGAATTTCTGCCACAATGGTCACAGCTGCCACCTCCAAAGCTGTGACTGGCCACGTGCACAGTGAAAGATTCCTCTGGCAAGTGTGATTCCCGAATGCTGCTGGGTCCGCGAGCCAGTTCAGCTGAGGTGGGTGGGTGCGTACTCAGGCCTCCTTGTCTGGATAACTTTTTGGCTTGGGTCTCTTCATTCTTTCCATCTCCTCCTATTTCTCATTCTCTCAATCGCTCTCGCACACGTGGACCACCACGCTGGGAGTGGTGTCAGTCGCTGCATGCAACTCGTATTTCTCCCCTGGCCCCAGCTTGGAGATAGCATATAAAAGATCATAGTTTATCACTGGAGTAGCATCTTACACTTGTTTCCAACCCACCGGTGGCGAGGCAGGAGGAGAGATGAGAAACTGCTTGTCTGGGTTGGGTGGAGCCAGGTGCGAGCTTCCTCTGTGTAAAGTCTGAGCAAAATATAACTTCATTTCCTCTCCTAGAAACTCGGTCTTATGTAGCTGCAGCCAGGAATCTGCTGCAGATAATGGATTGCTGAAGTTTATTCGAACACGTTTGAAGCGCTTAAAATACTGGAGGGTGATAGCCTTGTCATATTTCCTAAAGAGGGACTCAAATTTGGCCCGGCACAGGCCGTCCACGAACACGCGCGGGTCCAGGTGGCAGGCGATGGTGGCGCTGGGCAGGTCCTGCAAGTCCACCTCTTCCATCTCGCAGTAGATGAAGCCCCAGCCGCCGCCGCCTCCGCCCTCGTCCCCCGCCCCGGGGAAAGGCGCGAAGGGCCTCAGCGTCACCCCTGGTGGCGCCCGCGCTTGGGCGCTTCAGCCGCAGCAGCGAGCCGGTCCGGCCACGCTGTCCTCCGTGGCTCATAGCCGCTCGCTTGCCCAGAGCACTCTCCCTCCCGTTTAACCCCCTCACCTGTTTGATTTTTTTTATTATTATTATTGTTTAGTTTTTTGAGTTATTTGTAGATTCTAGCTATTAGGCCTTTGACAATGATAATAGCTGGTGAGAATGTTCTCCCACTCTATGGGTAATCTACTGGCTGTACTTATGTTTGTGCAAAAGAGTTTTAGCTTCATGAAGTCCCATTGGTTGAGAGATTTTTTTTTTTTTTTAATTTACTGGGCTATTGTTCAGGAAGTTCTTCCCCACTCCTACATTGTTGAGAGTTCCTCCTATTTTTCCTTCCAGCAATTGAAGTGTTTCAGGTCTTATATTGAGATTTTTAATCCATTTGGAGCTGACTTTTGTGTATGGTGAGATGAGTGGGTCTAGTTTCATTTTTCTACATTCGGTTATCCAGTTTATCCAGCACCATTTGTTGAGGATCCTGTCTTTTCTACAGTCTACATTGTTAGCATCCTTGTCATGCAAAAAGTAGCTATAGCTACTTATTCAATTCTCTTCTATTGATCTATATTTCTGTATTTTTGCCAGTATCATGCTGCTTCTATTAATATGGATTTGTAGTATAGCTTTATATCAGATGTGGTGTTTCTTTTACTGAGGATATGTTTAGATATCGAAGACCTTCTTCCATTCCATATGAATTTTGAGAACATTTTTTCTACCTTTGTGAAGAATGATGCTGAATTTTTATTGGTATTGCATTAAATCTGTATATTGCTTTTGGTACAGTTCCTATATTCACAGTATTAATTCTACCTATGCAGGAGAAGTTTTGTTTTGAGTGTTTTTATGTTCTCATCATGTAGGTCTTTCACATCCTTTGTGGAATACGGGTTGTGGAAGCGTATCCTTAGGATTTTCTATGTTTTGCTGCTATCAATTGTCATGCCTCCTTTTTCTTTCCTAATCTTGTTGAGTTGGGAAATCTCTCTTGTCCTTTAGTTAATTTGGCTAAAGGTTTGTCATGTGATTTTTTTTTTTCCAAGGAACTAACTCTTTATTGCAACAATTGTGCTTATTGATTTTTTTTATTTATTGCATTAATTTCTGTCTCATCATATAATTTCTTTGCATCTGGGTCCTTTGGGTTTGGTTTGCTCTTATTTTACAAAGGTCTCTAGGCACAGCATCATTTTATTGTTGTTGTTGTTTGAGATTTCTCTGTATTTTTTGCAGACACTTAAAGTTATAAATTTCCTTCCTTGGACAGCCACCATTGTATCCTATAGGTTTTGGGATACGTTTACATTTGCCTTCAGTTCTGGAGACTTTTCATTTTCCTTCTTGTTTTTTGTCAACAAGCATTTCACTACTCAGTATTGCATTGTTTAATCTTAAAGAGTTTCTGTATTATCTGCAGCTTTTCTTGTTAATTTATCGATTTATTGCCCTGTGGCTAGATGAAACACAAGGAATTATTTCAATTTTTCTAAATTTGTTGAGACTTCCTTGTGTCCTAATATTTGATTTATTTTAGAGGAAGTCCCATGAACTGCTGAAAATAATGTATACTCTATAGTTTTTTTAGGATTATAGTGGCTATTTGGCTGCATTTTTCCTTCAGTCAGTATGACGTATCCTTCTTAATCTCTTCTGAGTAGTATTGGCTTGAATTCTATTTTGTCAGATATTAGAATAGCAACACTTACTTTGGGAAATGTAAATTTAATGTATCTAGAAATAACACACTTCCACATAACTCAAAGAAGAAAGCATAATGGCAAGGAAACACTTTAAAGTAGATAAAGAAATTAAAAATATAAAGAATCACAATATATCAAAATTATATGCTAATTTAAAACAATGCTCAGAATGGAATTTATTGCAAAAAGTAACTAAAAATATGAAATCAGTATCCAGAATAGGAAATATCAAAGAAAACAGTACAGGAAACCCATAGTCAATATGAAAAAGGAAGATCAAGAAGGAGAGAAGACAGGATAAGCACATAAATCACCAATATGAGACATACACAGTGTTCATTAAAAAAATTCATTGGGCCGGGCATGGTGGTGCATGCCTTTGATCCCAGCACTCCTGAGGTGAGGCAGAGGTAGGAATATCACAGTGAGTTTGAAGCCACCCTGTGAGTACAGAGAGAATTGCCGGTCAGCCTGAGCTAGAGGGAGACCCTACATTGAAAAAGAAAAAGGAAAAAAAAAAATAAAGAAAAAACATTGAGAAACAATTCATTGGTAATAATTTGAAAAATTAGTGAAAAAATTTGTTAAGGAAATATTACAAAAGTATGATTCTGGAAATTAAAAATATAATTCTATTTTTAGTCAGTTAAAACTATTTACAACACATACTGCCAGTCATCCTTTTCCTCATCTTATCTCACACAAACTGTCTAGAAAAGTCATGTAAGCAGCAAGTTATCCAAGTATTCCTGTAACAGACAGCTCCATCATTACCCTATTGAGACTATTTGGGAAATGGTACAAGTGCTCATTTCTGTTAATAAAACCTTTTACTATTGTCAGAGTGATGAAGGGACAATTAATGAAAGAAAAATGACAATTCAAGCTACTGTCAATTAAAAAGAAAAAAAATAACTCCTAAATCAATTAATTAGTAACAAAATCTTTAAAAGTACAAAAGTGTGTCATGATCAAGTGAACTTTTTCTGTCAGCAATGTAAGGATAATACTGAAAAATGAATACAGTTAATCATATAACGAACTAGTAGGAAAAAAAGTCATAGAAGTATTTTAATAAAAGTAGGGAAAATAATTAAAATTCAATGTAATTTTATGATAAAACACCCAGAAAAGAAGACATAAAGGAATTTTTTTCATAATCTATCAAATATCACAGATAGTAGTGAAACATGATAAATATTCCCTTTAAGCTAGACATGAAGAAAGGATAGCCTATTTTGCATAATAGCTGTATGCCCAGAAATTGAAGTAGGTAAATATGTGTATTGAAAAAGAAGAAACATTTTCTCTGTATTTGAGGTTAGTAGATAATCCAAGAGAAGTGACAACTAAATTGCTATAAATAATAGGCTTCTGCATGTTTACTATGTATAAGATTCAGCAAAAACATTTTAAAATCTAATTTCCAAATGACAGTGTTTTACTGTGGCAACTAAAATGTAAAACTGGAGGAATAAATTTAAGAAACAATGTGCAAGGGTTTTATAGAAAAAAAATAAAACTTTAGTGAAAGTTGCTAAAGAACCAAGTAAATTAAAAGAAAGTTTTTGTGCAATAGCAATAGAAAAAAGTCAAAATGTACAAATTACACCAATTCATGTTTAAGTTTATACTAATATTTCAATAAAAATCTCCCTAGGTTTTTTTTTTTTTTTTTTTGGTTGATTCATATGGAAGAAAGAAGGGGCAGAAACCAGAGAAGCTGGAGAAAAAGAACAACCTGGGGATACAATAAAAACTATGTCAAGGCGCTTTAAAATAACAATATTTAAGGAAATGTAGGATTGGTTTGAATGCTGATTAATGGACCCATGTGGACAAAGTTAAAGTCTACTTCCAATATACAAATATTTGTATGTATACACACATTCACACATGCACAATTATATATTGACATTCTTGTAATGAGGACCTAAAAATCAGTGGGAAAAAGAGATGATTTATTAGAGATCCTTGTGGGTGCGTGGGTGGGGGAGGGGTGCTGGGCCCAAGGCCTGAGAGCCGGAGCATGGCGACGAAGGCAGCGGTTCCCCCAGGAGATTGAGAGTGAGTCTTCAGCGACTCCGGGCCCCCCCGCAGACTACTAGGGAGTGGGCAGCCCGGCTCCCCAGGTCTTCGTCTTCTTCCTCTTCCTCCTCCTCCACCGGGTCGCTGTGGAACATGGCGCTAGGCCGATGGCAATCCTAATGACATCTGTACCATGGGCACCAATGCCTGGTCATTAGAGAAATATATTGGTCCAGAACAGTTTCCAGTTAACCAGCACTATTTTGGATTAATTTTGGGAATATCTGCTACTGCAACTCAGTTCTTCAAGCACTTTACTTTTGCCCTCTGTTTCAGGTAAAAGTTCTAGTATGCAAGAGTCAGCCTAGGGAAAAGAGCACCTTATTACATGCTTAGCAGAGCTCTTCCACAGCCTTGTTTCGCAGAAGGAAAAGGTTGGAGTAATTCAACAAGACTAAGAAAAGAAAATGAGCTTTTTGACAACTGCATGCAGTAAGATGCCCATGAATTCTTAAGTTACCTTATAAATACGATAGCTAATATTTTACAAGAGAGAAAGCAAGCACAACAAAATGGTCGCCTACCCAATGATAAGCAGCAAGGATGAAGATTTTTTAAACCTTTCTGTTGACGTGGAACAAAACACATCAATTGCTCACTGCTTAAGGGGTTTCAGCAACACAGAAACTCTGCAGTGAATATAAATACTACTATGAAGAGTGTCGTAGCAAATAGGAAGCACACAAACGCATGGAAGTAAAGAAACTGCCCATGATTCTAGCTCTACACCTGAAAAGATTTAAATACACGGATCAACTTCATCCATACACAAACCTTTCTTACTGGGTAGTTTTTCCTTTAGAACTCTGTCTGCTTAACACTTCAGGAGATGCAACTAACCCTGACAGAATGTAAGACCTTGTTGCTGTTGTACTTCACTATGGAAGTGGTCCTAATCAAGGCCATTACATTGCAATAGTGGATGGATGGAAGGATGGATAGATAGATAGATAGATAGATAGATAGATAGATAGATAGAGATATATATGGCATGTCTATCTATCTATCTATCTATCTATCTATCTATCTATCTATCTATCTATCTATCGAGAGAGTCATGACTTTTGGTTGTTTGATGATGACATTGTAGGAAAAAATAGATGCAAGGGCTATTGAAGAATTAATTCTATGGCTTGACATTAGATAGCTCAAAAAATTCTGAGTCTGGTGACATCCTTTTCTATCAGTCTCAGGACTGAAGGGAACCATGATGAAGAGATACTTTCTGCTTCATTTCTTCTCTGGTTATTTCAGATAAAATCAAGCACTGTTTCTCAAGAAAAGAGAAACACCAAAAGCTCAAGGAGCAAAAGCACACTTTGCACACAGTGAAGCAAAGACTTGAGTAACAGCCTTTCTGTCTGGGTAGACCCTGGAGTAACAGCCCTTCTTGTCAGGGTAGACTGTGGAGTAACAAGCCTTTCCTGTCAGGGTAGTTGATGTGTTTGCTCAGGAATCATGCTGTCTACAGTTCCATACAAGGAGATGATGTCAGAGATCTCAGCACCTCTTGGGAAGCAGCCTCACAGCTATTGACATAGATTCATTCTTTACTAATTACACCAATAATGATTTGAGTTTCTTGGGGGAGGACAGTGGAAAGAATTGGAATCTGAGGTAGTTTGATAATTTAAGGAGATGATATGAAACCCCACACCTTTTCCATATTCATTGTGTACAGAAACATATTCAGTGGTCTTTTGAAGCATAAACCTGAAATATTTTTGGGCCCAACACTTGCAGCTGCCTTCCTGATATACAAAACTAACAGTTATAAGAATCCAGTGTCAGGAAGACAAGTAAGTTTTGCTTCTCTGGAGAAGTTGTAGTATACAGTTTATGTATATGTATGGAATAATTGGTCAGAGTTGGCTCTTTGTTTTCCCAAGGGGAAAGACTGGCTTTGTAATTATATTTTTCCTTATTTATTTTACTCAAAACTGGTAGAGTCTAAGTACTGTATAAGTGCCCAGGGATTATCAGTAAATTTTAGTATATTTTTATTAGCTTGTCAGTTAAGTAGTCTATTTGTTTGTTTTTATTTTTTAAGGAGGATTTCAAATTCTAGCTGAAACCACTAAGATAATCATGAGAAAAATTGTAATGAGAGTAGATATGTTTTGTCTGGAGGAACTGATCTTTAGCTAAATATTTGTTCTTTTGTCATAGTTCATAAGTCAGTTATTTTATTAAGCTTTAATTTCAGTAAATAAAAATTCAAAACTTCTCTATTATTGTTAGAATGATAAAAGAAATTCTAGTGCAATGGTGGTACACCAATCTTTAGAATTCCTAAATGTTCTAATATTTTGTGTTGATTTATTCTTGGAAAATTCATGTATCACAGTTGTTATTGTCAAAAATCCATTTTTTCAAGTCATAGGAAGAAATAGATTCTTCACAACCTTAGCAGCCTGGGAAATAGCTAAGTTCATTTGGAAGATCACACTTCATTGAAGTATAGTAATCCAAAGATAAAGTCCTTTTCCTTGCTGATGACTTTATGTAGGTCCAATTGGAATCATGTCCCTAAGTTAAAATTTATGTTGAAGACTTTATTCTGGTAGGGATTGTAGATGATATGGGAAATGTAAACTATTGTAGTTGATACTTTCCAAGCATCAAATATAAGTGGTCTGAGAGTGGCAGATAGTAATTGAAAATTGTATTTAAAATAATATCAATCAAGTTTTGGGTATTCTTTTGTGTTTAATTTATATTTATTTATTTGAGAGAGAGAGAGAGAGAGAGAGAGACAGAGAAAGAAAGAGAGAGAGAAAGAGAGAATGGTCATGCCAGGGCCTACAGCCACTGCAAAGGAACTCCAGACACATCTGGCTTATGTGGGTCCTAAGGAGTTGAACCTGGGTCCTTTGGCTTTGCAGGCAAATGCCTTAACCCCTAAGCAATCTCTCCAGCCCTTTGGGCATTGTTTATCAAACTTTTTTCATGCAGGGACTTTTTTTTTGGTTAATGCCCTAGTTTTATAAAGTTGACTTACTAAAACTGTTGACTATGGGAAACAGCAATCATGTTCTGTGCTGCTATTATTAACACATACCTATATCTTTTAGCTCAGGAAATGACTCCATCTGTCATCCCATCTCTACTAGGGTCATTTACCTGTTTGGCTGCTACATAGACATGCTATGAGAAGATGATGACATGTTGATGAATTCACTTTTATGATACATTTCCTGGAGCTTTACCCCAGCTGGAGTTGCTTGAACATATCAGATGTATTTGATTCTGCCTGATATGCCAACATGGCACAGAGAGTCACAGGCAAGGATTTGGGGAAAGCCAGAGCAATGCGAGCAATTGCATCTCTGACATTTAAAATTGTTTTGGAATTTAAAACTGTTCTTGTAGCTTTCTGTACATAGAAAAAGGGTGGAGGGAAACAGTACCATTTCTAGGCTACAGCATGCATAAGAAAGGTAGAGGAAGTTGTTTGCTTAAAGTATATAATTGAAATGTTATATTGTGTTTCCTTTTACATGTTTTTATATTTCAAAAAAAAGTGGCAGAAAAAACCAATTAAATTTCATGTTATGGCAAGTTTTAGCATTGGTGTTGAGTTCCATGGTGATTACGCATCCACATCATGTTTCATTGTATGATTTACAGTGGAGGGACAATGGGGTAATGGTTCTAAATTTACTTTTGACTCAGTGCAGCTGGATCTAAGTAAAACACTTAATTTTATTGAAAACTTGGTATACTTTAAAAACTGATAGGGTTAAGGTTGAGAAAAGAAAAATACAGGCATAGGAAGTAAGCGATCATCCATCTAGAGAGCACTGTAGACGGTCAGTTGGCTGGTATTAATCTGCGGCAGATTTGGGTGGTGAAATGGGGCCAATCACTATAATTATGTACATTTGTTGGATAGCTCACCCATATTTTGGATATTGGCATAAAATTTTCTATGAATTATTGTAACTAAAAGTATTCTAAATTAAGTCCCATTTCTAACTCATGTTGGCTTCTGTCTTGAGAATTTTACTTTAGATGACAGGACTCAGGAAGCTTAAGGAAGGAGGAGGAAAGAAATGTACTTCAAGGGCTTTGTGGCTTTGTCCATCAGTATAGGACTTTTTTCTTTTCTTTTTTTTTTAAATTTTTTATTTTTATTTATTTGAGAGCAACAGACACAGAGAGAAAGACAGATAGAGGAAGAGAGAGAATGGGCGCACCAGGGCTTCCAGCCTCTGCAAACGAACTCCAGACACGTGTGCCCCCTTGTGCATCTGGCTAACGTGGGACCTGGGGAACCAAGCCTTGAACCGGGGTCCTTAGGCTTCACAGGCAAGCACTTAACCGCTAAGCCATCTCTCCAGCCCACTTTTTTCTTTTCTTGATGGCAGTAGAAAGACCTCATTTTCATGCCATATTAAAGATTCTCTGAGGTATGTGGCTGGGAGCTGGGAGGGTGAGGCACTTGAATCCTGGCTCTAAAGTAAACATAATGGTGTGACTTCAGCAAGTCATATAACCTCTCTGTGCTCCAGTCTCCCTGTCTTGAATAATGGGAGTAATATGCACTTCACAGGGTTGTTGTGGGGATTAATTAGATAATATCAGTAAAGCATTTAAGGGTCTTAAAGAAAATGCTATATAAATACAAAATAATAACAATAATATCTATTAAAGTTGGTAAAAAAAAGATCCTTGTGGAAGAAATTAAGATTCTTATATTTATTTTATAAATTAAATATTTTTGATTAATTTTATATATTAATGATGTTTTTGTTAGTCCAACATGTGCAAACAGTGTGCATCGACAATTTTTATTTTTAATATAAAAATAATATCAAAACACTCTGTTAAATAGGGACTCAACTAAAAAGAAATTGTAACAGTTTGTGAAGAAAACAAAGTAAGATATATCTTTGCTTTGGCATAGTAAACAATTTCTAAGGCACAAAATCTACACTAATTTGTACATGTGTGTCAGACTATCATGAAACTAGAAACTAGACTGAGAGTTGGAGATCTTATTGGAGATCACAAAAAGAAAAAAAGAAATAGGCTAATGAAATGCATTTGACATGAAAGAAAAAAAGGAGGATATTATTGATAAAATAGGTGATGATAAAATTAATTATAATGGGGCTGGAGAGATGGCTTAGCGGTTAAGCGCTTGCCTATGAAGCCTAAGGACCCCGGTTCGAGGCTCGATTCCCCAGGTCCCATGTTAGCCAGATGCACAAGGGGGCGCACGCGTCTGGAGTTCGTTTGCAGAGGCTGGAAGCCCGGGCACGCCCATTCTCTCTCTCTCTATCTGTCTTTCTCTCTGTCTGTCACTCTCAAATAAATAAATAAATAATGAACAAAAAATATATTAAAAAAATTAATTATAATGAAGCCAGGTGTGGTGGCTCATGCCTTTAATCCCAGTACTTGGGAGGCAGAGGTAGGAGGATTTCATGAGTTCAAGGCCACTCTAAGAACACATAGTGATTTCCAGATCAGTCTGAGCTAGAGTGAGACCTAACTTGAAAAGTAATAATAATAATAATAATAATAATAATAATAAGCAAATAAAAAATACAGTTAAACACAATGGTTCATTAGAAGACTGTGAAAAACAGGGTAGGTAAGAGAATAACAAATGAAGCTTTGTATAGTCAGTTCTTAGAGATGACAATGTATTACCAATAAAGATATGTAGATTATTTCTGTAAATCAGGAACATATACCTCATTTGGAAATGGGCAAAGGATATGATAAAAAGGGGATGACATTTCATAAGCCAATAAAACAAGCAACAGGGTGTGTGGGTTCATTAACAATGATGAAAACACTCTTTAGAATGAGTGATATGTTGTTATACCATGGCTTAGCATGAAGTCAAAAGGCTAATGTGTTGAAAAGCCCATGCAGCAAAGGAAATGTTAGCACAGGACCATTGAAGTTGTAAGTTGATAAAGATCATTTTAGATTTTAAATCATCAGTAGCAGCATGAGTAAATGGAAAACTCATATGTTGAAATACATCAAAGTGATGAAAATTACTGAAATAGATTGAGTAACTCCTTTTGTGTAATTCTTTGAGCACAATCCTGAGAGAAGAAAGTTTCCTTGAAAATTATACATACGGTATTATTTCAAAACCTAAAGTTGGAGACTACCTAATAGTAATAACATAATGTTAGAGAAATGACAATTATAAATGCTGCTAACTTTATGGATTGAGGAAGGAGAATATCATTGGAAAGAGACAGGCATTATATCAGTTTGCTTTTTAATTTTTAAAACTGATATTAAGTTAGGATTTGTACTCATGATTTTCATTATGTAATTTTCATACATGTTTCATTATATTTTGTTCTAAATCATCCTCTACCAAATCCCTATCTTATGCTTCTCTCCCTAATCATTTTTGCTTCTTTCTTTCCCTCCCTGAGATAGTCCTTTTTTCTTTCACGTCATGTGCATTTTATTGCCCTCTCATTTATGTTTACTCACCAGTAAGATTTCAACTGCTTTCGCTATTAATGTCCAGATTACAGTTTCATGACACTCCTACATGCATGTACAAGTAAATTTAAATATGAGTTTTGTGTATGAAAGGACACTTGATATAATAATCTCCAGTCCTATCCATCTTCCTAAAATGTAATAGTTTCATTTTTCTTTATCATTTCTTTAGCTATTAATCAGTTGGTCTCATATACTGATTCCATTTTTTATTTATTGTAAATAATGCAGCAATAAACATGGATTTGCAAGTATCTGTTTTATTTGAATTGGAGTCCTCTGAACATATACCTATGACTGGTATAGCAAGTGGGTTTTTAGTTATTTTCCTACTGCTGTGAACAAATGCCTGACCAGAAGTAACTTAATGAAGGAAAGAGTTTATCTTGGCTTGTAGCATAAGTGTGCGCAGTATTTGATGTTAGAGAAAGCATGGCAGGCTGGCTCAACACATTTTAACTACAGGCAGTAAACAGAGAATGAACAGGAAGTAAACTGGGCTGTAACTTCTTTTAGCAAGGCTACTCCACCTACAGGCTCCCATAGGCCCATGGGAATCACGATATAAACTGCACTCTATTCAACTTCATAGGTCCCTATAGACTTAATAACTGCTACAATATTCAAAATCCAAAGTCTCTTTGAGACTCAATACAATCTCTTAATTTGTATCTGCCCCATAAAGCAAAAAAATAAATAAATAAAAATACACACTTTTGACAGATAATGATGCAGAATAAATATTCCTGTTCCAAAAGGGAGGAATGGGGCCATGACAAGGAAAGTCTGGACCAAAGCAAGACGGGACACAGCACAGCAAACCTAAATCCTAAGGCTCCATGTCCAGTGCCTGGCACTCATTAATTCATCTGGGATCCAATGGGCCTATAGCAGATATAACCTCTTTCTTGTCTCAGCATTGCTCAAAATCTATAGATTTCTTGGTGAATGTCCCATTATCCAAGAATCTCCAATATCTCATGGTTTCTACTGAAACTCAGGTTTTCTCTCCTCAACTTCATGCAGTGGCCTCTCATAGTCTGCCTGAAGGGATTGCAACTCTGCAATATATATCCTGGCCTTAGCAGCTCTCTGTTACCATGATTTAATAGTCCATGACCTCATCAATCTCATATTTTTTTCAATCCTGTAAAACCAGTATTCCAGGGATGCTGCTGCTAAGTTCTGCTGCCAGAAGGGCATTGAGGTCTAGCCTCTTAGATCAAAGTTGTAGAAAACTCTATGCCTTCCAGGTTGACCTTTCAAAGCACTTCCCTAGGTTATGGATTTTCAGGAAAAGGCAACTTCTTCAGCATTTTTACTTTCAGGTTTCCTCCTTTAAAAGCTTGCATTCTCACAAGCTAGAGCTTTTGATAGGTAGACTTGCCATCAGGGAATTTTTTCTATTGTCAAGTACAGAGAAACATATGGGTGTGTGTATATGTGTATATACACACATACATATACATACATATATATATATACACACACGTGTGTGTGTGTGTGTGTGTGTGTGTGTGTGTGTATTGTTTTAGCTGCAATTTCAGTTTGTTTGTTAATCAATGCCAAGTGTAAACTGGATTTTTTTTTTTTAAATGGAGAGCTTTCTAGATTCAATCTATGGCACATTTTCCATCTATTTGCTTCTCCTTTTCATTGTAAACTTGGATAAGTAGAGTCAAATAAGCCATGCTACAGCCCAAATTTTGTATTGTCTCCAAATTTCCACTACCAAACATTAGTTCCTTAACTTTCAATTCAACTTCACTCAAGGTCTCTAGACACAGGCAGAAAGCAGCTAATTTCTTTGCCAGAATATCACATGAAATGTCTGTAGCCCACTTCCTTATATACTATGTTCCCCTATGAAATCCTATGAGCCACACCTCCACTGTGTATTTCTCTGAGCTTTCCTGTCTTTAAAACTCTCACTAGAATAATTCAATAATCTCAGTTTACAATATTCAAGGTGCTTTCTAGCTATCAGAAATCTTCCACATTCCTCTTGCAAGCTAGTTCCAAAAGACCACATATCACATAGTCAGGTTTATTGCAGCAAAAGTTTCCCACTTCCAGTTAATTTATGGCCTAATTTGCTTGGAAGTTTCTTTTTTTTTTTTAATTTTTTTTTTAATTTATTTATTTGAGAGCGACAAACACAGAGAGAAAGACAGATAGAAGGAGAGAGAGAGAATGGGTGCGCTAGGGCTTCCAGCCTCTGTAAACGAACTCCAGATGCGTGCGCCCCCTTGTGCATCTGGCTAACGTGGGACCTGGGGAACTGAGCCTCGAACCGGGGTCCTTAGGCTTCACAGGCAAGCACTTAACCGCTAAGCCATATCTCCAGCCCTGCTTGGAAGTTTCTTTACTGATTTTTAGTTTGGAACACCTATCCAAATATGGGAGTGAGATACTAAAACCTTTCATTATTGTTCTTTTAGGACGTCTTTGAATCAGAGAACATTCTCCAAAAGTTATAGACCACAAATAAAGCTTCATAAAATTCAAAATATGAAATAACTTTTTGTATTCTATTAGATAACATTGGAATTAGGTAGAAATCAACAGCCAAACAAACCTCAGAAACTTAACACAAATACTTGGAAACTGAACAATAAATGTTTTTTCTAGACCTTTAAAGTACATAATTAGGTAATTTATTTGAGATCTCCTGATTTTAATGTAAGCGCTTATATGTTTAAGTGTACCATTGGCTTACCTTTGTTCTCAATTCATGAAATTAATTATGCTCCATAGTCTTATGTATCATTAATGTAGTCTGATTTTTTAAAAATGATTGTTTCTTATATTTCCAGTATTCCTGTTTGGTTATTTTCCAGTTTGTTTGCTCAATTTTTTTCTCCACACTTTCTTTTCCTCATGGAGGATATTCTATAACCTATAGTTACTTTCATTTTGTTCTGTCTTGTCAAAGGTTTGAAGAGATTTCCTTCATTTGTTTATCCACTAATTTGACTATTTTATATAGTAATTGATCCTTTTATAAAACTAGGACTCTCAAGTCAGCCTCAAATAGATTATCTCTGATTTTTTTGGAGTTAGGAGTGTGTCATGGTTGGGCATGGTCTAATCTTTGTGTTTCTTTGTTGTGTTTTGTACATTTTTTAGAACGACCATGTCTTCCAGTTTTATTAACTCTTCCCTTTCTTCCAGCTCTGTATGTTTTTTTTTTTTTTTTTTTTTTTTTTTGAGTTCTACTGAAGGGTTTTCTGCACTGGGAATTAAGTTTGCTGCAGCTGTTTATGGACAAGATACAGTGGAACACTCTACTAAATTATCAGCAATTTGTTTTACCTAGTTGTAGGAGTCCATTTTGCTTCATACTTTGGTGCCATTAAGGTTCAGAGGCAGCAGCATCAAGGTATTATTTGTAAAACATCTGGTTGATAAGATGTTTTTGAACAAAGCATATCAATATTTAATTTGTGAGATGAGAAAATAAAATGACAAACTAGTAAGTTGTGAATGAGAAGAAAAGTATATGATTTGGTGGTTTGGTGGTATGAGAGGAAGTAGAGAGACTATTATAAACAGAAATACAGAGGAGATTTTTGTTAGTGTAGGAAAGTAAGGATGAGTCATGAATGATCTATTCTGGCGAGACAAAGATTAAAATATAGTAACTTAACAACTAATTTAGAAAATTACCAGCAGTAATAAAGAATCCTATTAGATAAACTAAACTATTAAAATGTTTTAAAAAGGACAAATCATAAAACAAAAACAAACAAGATAAAGGGTGGTTACCTGGAGTAGAAAGTATTGACCTGAAATTTTCCTACAGTGACATGATATGATCCCTCCTTCTCTTCCTGTGATTGACATTTGCATCAGTTTCCACAATACAGGGAAGGTTGCTAAGCATAATAGTTCAGTCACATGAAGTCTGTGTGTCCTTTTAGATAAGAATGACCTTTGTAAATATAAATGTCTTTCTTGCCTGGGTCCCTCTGGCTCCTTGACCAGATACAATTCTACCACTGTGAGTGAGGTAAATCACTTTGCTTAGGTAGGGATTTCTGTGGTTCATGCTTTGAAGAGATTTGGAAGTCCTGTCCACCTGAGAATCTTTGTGTGCTGGTTGAGTACTGAGTTCTGTAGCATAGAGTTCCCTTGTAGCTTGACCACAGGATTAAAGGGGAAGATGATTTGCTTTCTCTGATTGGAAGACTCATGATCAAGTTTTCTAGCCTTATTATTCTGTAGCTGTTCTTTTGTGTTTACCCTGTTCACTCTGAAATCTGTACTATTTTTCTATAGTCAAGTATTCTTACCTCTTATATTCTCAGAGGGAATACACTTGAGGGAAGTTCATTTGTGGAGACAACTGATGCTGATTCGTGGATGCTTATTGGTGGCTGCTGTGAAGATCTCTCGTGATATAGCTCCTGAAGAAGGTTTAGTGGAAGAGGCAAATAAGGCTGGGCGACATCCCAGTTGTCATCAACACAGGTGAAACAGTGGTGGGTGCTGAGTTGGATCTTGGAGGAAGCTTGCTGGTGTGCAGAGCAAGTGCTTGTCAGGCATGTCAGGGCAGGAGCAAGTTGGCTGGGTAATACAGCAAGTCTGGTCACTATGATGCTTTCTGAACTACCATCTTGCATGGAAGTCCCTAATTAATATTTTTAAGCTATATAGTGGGTTCACAGGTGCTTATTTACTATTTGTTTACTTTGGGAAATGTCTGAGTTGTTTCATTAATAAAATCCTCTAAATTCCTCAAAATACAAAATCAATTCAAATTGGCTCTGGTTGCAATGTTCCTTCTAAATATGTATAGCCATTCTTAACATTCAAAAATTCTGTGCCAAGTTAGGTTAAAATCATGCCAAGTTCTGAAAAAAAACTATCTATCCACTGAAAGACAAATATACCTGGCTCTTGAATGTTGTCTGACATGTTAATGATAGATTTAACATTAATGAATATATTCAAAGCAAAAAGAGGCAACAAATGTTGGGCATCATATATAGGTAGATTAAAAGAGAATGAAAGGACATTGAGTTTTGGGTTTATGAATACCTAATTGTGACAGTAAGAAATTTCACTTATGAAATACTAACAAATATGCTTATATTTCTCTCTCCCCCTCCTTAGCCCTCAAATAATCATATATATGATTAATAATCATAATATAGTAATTATAATAAGCAGATATATAAATAATTTATAATAATTTTATATATATGTGTGTGTGTGTGTGTGTGTGTGTGTGTGTGTGTGTGTGTGTGTATCTATCTGTCCAAGGCTTTCTCATGTTAACAGCTGCTGTCAGATACAGACTGCAGTGCCAGGCAGCAGTGCTCTAAGTCCTGCCTTCACTAACCTTGTTAAATTAAATACTATGTAGATAAAATCATATATGAACAGGTGATGTAGGAACATACATGACTAATGTAATTTAAAATTTTATAGCTTCTATTTATTGCCAGATCTGCTATTTTTCTCAGTATTTCCTTTCATGCAGATTTAAAAATCCATTTATTGAACAAAAAACGCCATACAGCAAAAACATGAGTTTCTTTATTATTTTTTCATAAGGATAGAACTGATTATAATTCAGCTAGAAACCTTTCTGAAGATTAGCTCTATTCCTGCAGCTACAATTTTCTCAGCAAATGCATTCTTAAGACTAATTTATTCAACTTCTGTTAAAATATGATATTTCTTTTCTTATATGTGTACCAAGGGTTTAACAAAGGTTTTTATTATCAGCTGTTTTGTCTAGATTCAAAGACTTTAAAGGAATGCTTTATGCTAATTATTTCATATGAGGCTTCCATATTTTAAATTGGGTATTCTGTGCAAATATTTTTCATAGCTGTGAAGGTTTGAAAGCTGAACTTATTCTAATTACATATTGATATGCCTGTGATTTATCAGAATAAAAAGAACTAACTTCACCATGTCAGTTAAGTACACACATATTAGTTACAATAACATGGCCAAATAATGCTTTTATATTTCTTATAAATCATCTGAGGTAAACTAAACTGGAAGCTTGCTGAAGAGGGGTCTTGCCTGTGTTTCACTGTAATGACTATGTGAATTTTTTCACCACAGAATCTGCCAGTTATCCCATTAATGCTATTTTTTCATGTTCTGTGCAGGTGTCCAAATAAATCTTTTCAGTGAGTTTAGGAATTTTTCCTAAAGGTCTCAAGTCCGTGGAGTAACTTCTGTTTTCAAAGCTACATGCTGAAAGTAGGTCCTACAGTATGTTTCAAGTGATTGGCAATAAATAGTGACAGGACTTTTTTTTTGTTGTTTGTTTTTCATTTTTCAAGGTAGGGACTCACTCTCATCCAGGCTCACCTGGAATTCACTATGTAGTCTCAGGATGGCCTTGAACTCATGGTGATCTACCTACCTCTGCTCCCTAGTGCTGAGATTAAAGGCGTGCACCACCATGCATGTTTTATGACAGGACATTTTTAAAATTTTTATTATTTTTTTTAAATTTTTTATTTATTTATTTGAGAGCGACAGACACAGAGAGAAAGACAGATAGAAGGAGAGAGAGAGAATGGGCGCGCCAGGGCTTCCAGCCTCTGCAAACGAACTCCAGACTCGTGTGCCCCCTTGTGCATCTGGCTAACATGGGACCTGGGGAACCGAGCCTCGAACCGGGGTCCTTAGGCTTCACAGGCAAGCGCTTAACTGCTAAGCCATCTCTCCAGCCCATGACAGGACATTTTAATGAAACATAATCTTCATTCAAAGTCATCTTTCTGGTCACTGGGGATAGGCATGTTTCCCAATCTTTGTTTCTCAGAGAAGAGTCTATTTTCCTTCAGTTGACTTTTCCCAAAGACTAATGCCATTGACAACTGTAGTGCTACAGATATTCTCTTCTCAATAAAAGTTTGTGAGATTCATAATCACTGTTGACAACCAGGGTAGTTTTACATGCAAATACCACCATTCATTACCCAATCTCTTTCTTATTTCTAACTTCATTTAATGGTACAGGAGTTAGAATTCCTGATTTGGTCTTAGAGTGTGAAGTTCTATACAGGAAGTTCTCATAAGCTATTAAGATCTGTGTGTTTGTTTACCCCTCTTTCTAAGCTAGTTGAGGGGCTACTGGGCAATGTTACTTACTTTGTGATTCCTCCACCCCAGCTTTTTGGGAGCTTCAGTAAAAGTTGTCTGTTAACCACATCTAAAAGTGGATGTTTTCTCTTAAATCCTTTGGGGACTTATTTATTATGTACCTTCATTGTGATGTACATAGTTGTAAAAAGTCACATATATTATAGGTAGAAGCAAAATGTTCATTTTCTCTGCTGGTACCAACTGAGTGCCTGCTATCTTTCTAATAAATCATTTTCTGACTTCTGTAGTTCTGTTGAAGTAGACTTACACACTAGTTGTATTTCCATCTATGCTAATCGCATGTTTGCTTACTAAGCTGCCAGCATGTTGTTAAAATAGATGACCAACAAATTATGTACTTCACACAAAATCCCTTCTATCAAGGCATTCTGTTGGCCAAACCTAGACTTGTAAATCATTCTCACCTTCCTCTAGGTTTGACTGCAGTGTGTTGTCATAGATGTAATGCCATGTCCAAACAATGCTTTAAGGTTCTTATTCTTTGTCTTAGCTGTAAGATAAACATCATTCATTGCCTAATCTGTCTTTTGTTTCTCATTTCAGGTTCATTTAATGGGGCAGAAATTAGAATTCTTGATTTTCTCAAACAAAAGAAAATGAGAAGGAGTTGCAATGTAGTTATATGTAAAAAATAATTAAAAATGTAAAAGCAAAAACACTATAGTGTGTTTGTGTTTGTGTGTATGTACATGTATCTACAAAGAATAGAGGAATGGACAGAGGCAAAAATAGAAATATTGCAATAGAGAGCCTTCTTGATTATCTGACACAGTCATCCTTAAGTATGTGTATATCCTGGGGAAAATTTACCTAAATCACAGCCAAGTCTTAAGTTTTATCCTATGTTACATGTATTGTATATTAAAATTAAAATGAAAACAAATATCACATGGCTAATACAATATTCTTTTGTATCAGAACCAGAAAGAATGTTAGAACTCTTTAGAAAGAATAAAGCACTCTACAAATTCAAGAAAGAAGGCTCATAATATTTTCCTTTAAATCAATTTAAACCATTTTGGAGTGGACTTTTTATCTCAATCTTCCTTAAGATTCTTTCTTCCCTGAAAAACTATGTGGATTCCTTTGTTCCTTGAAATACTAAAGCCTGGCCAGTCATCCTCCAGCTGGAGCTTCCCAGTGGTCTCCTTTGGAGTTGTTCTTTGGTAGCCTGTGTGTTGGCCACTTCAGATTTCCTAGTATCAGTGACTCTTGTAGTGCCACATCCATTGCATGTGCTCTTACACGTGCATGACAGAGCTTTCAGCTCCTGAAAACTGCCACCTCCCTGAAGCACACAGCTGTTTCAAGGCCTGTACATTTATTACCATTTCCTATTTCAGGGATATTGCCATTGTTTCTTGCAATGCTGAGAACAGTCAATTTTCTTCCTTCCCTTTCTATCACAGATGGTATAATCTTATCAAGGAGTTTAGGCTTTATGAGAAGCAATGAGACATGTTTATTCTCAGTAGCTTCTGCTTTCAGCTTGGCAGAAATCCCTAAGCAGAAAAGAGCAAACTCATCAAAAGGATGGAGGAAAATATATCAGAATAGCAAATCCAGTTTAATGTTATAATAAATTAACCTGGTATAAGTATGCTTTGGATGTTTAATACTACTGAGACAAATCCCTCATCAAGTTGTCTTTGAAACACTGTTGGGCATTGATCAAAAACAATCATGGTTGTGTGCCTCGATACAAGCATTGCTGAGAACGGTTGAGTGCATTGTTTGCTAACACCCTTTGAAGCCTCACAAACTGCAGGAGTGGATTTAAGCTTCCTGTTCCTATCTGTGTTATAGTGTGAAGTCTTTCAGGGTGGTGTGTGGGTATCAGTAAAGCTACTTATTGGGGATACAAGAAGAATGCTCTGAAGCTTCTTTTTTTTCAAACTTAAAAAGGATTTATTTGTGATTTCCTATATATTTAGCTTGTAAATACAAGACTATAAATGTATTGAGACAACTTATGTTAAAATTTTTTATTATGTTTCACTTCAAGTACTGCACAAGTTAAAATCTGATAAAGGATTTACATTTGATTATCTGAAATTCCACATCTCAGACTTTTATTTTAATGTAGTGGGTGACTTCATTTCCATTGATACCACCAGCAGGAAAGTCACTCTTACGGCTCCTAGGACTTCTATTGGTTAGTGTGCATACAGTTTTCATTTTCTGAAGCTTCTTTAAGACAATGAGGTCATTTATAAATCATCAAAGACAGCCTCAACTATGAGGATTTGTCACAAATTGCATAGGCATTATGTTTACTATGAACTCCTTAATATTAATACTTCATATTTGGCAGAGTTTTATGAAGTTTTCCCAAGCTGTTCAGTTAATATTTAGTTAAAGTAAACTATGTTCTTTTAATGGGGCCTGGATTTGCATGCACAAATGTTCAAAGTTCATTTTTAGTAGGTCTGAAGATATTAAATGGCAATGGTGAAGGTACATATGCATTTACAGAAGCTCTTTCATGTTTTAAGTGTCTTTTAAAAAGCAGTGACAATGAATTGGCTTCTGCACAATCCTGAAACTGTATAGTAATGAACATCATCAGTTTTCCAAATTTTTAATTTTTTCTAAAAAATGATAACCTTCACGAGACAAAAATTTAATTATTACTTTTCTAGTCTTTTTCCCACACACTCTGCAGAATGTCTAAATCCATTCAAAACCCATGCTTCCCAAAGTCCACAGGATATTGGAGATTAGGAAATGATCTCCTTTGTGACTGTGACCATCAATTTTTATGATCATATATTCCACATGCTCCCCAGAAATGCATACTTATACTTTTAACCACGTGGTTGACTGGCTTTAGTGAGATTTCAGTAGGGTTAGTGACTGTGTTAATATTCTCCGAATATATTTAATTTTATGAACAGGACATTTATGTAAATCCTTATTTTTTAAAAAAGTGTTCTACCACATCATTCTTTATTTATCTATCTTTCTCTCCTATAAAATGGTTTAATTACTTTTATTTTAGACTTTGATTATATCTTTTGATTTCTTAGAAGGCATGGTTCACAAGTACAGATTATCTTTCTAACTTTTATTTCAAAAATGACTTAGTTTCTATGTGATACCTATGTCCCATGAAGCTGATATGTAGGTAAACATTTAGCACTGCAAGCACTATTTTCTACTAGCAAATACCAAAGCATCTGAAGCAAAAGGCAGACTTTTAAATACAGTCAGACTACTTGAACATCAGTGCATTCATATTTTCCAATCATATTTACAAGTTTGATAAATACTTAGAATCAAAATATTTAACACAGAAATCAAAACCTGGATATCCCCAAAACTCTGATTCATATCTTTCACTAATCATCTGTTAATTATTCTCTACTTTTAGAAAACACTTTTTTTTTTTTTTAAATCTTGAAAGAGCATTTGATGATGACTGCAGCTTTGGTGAGTAGATATAATTTAAAAAAGAGGGGTGAAGCCAGAAATGGTGGTGCATACCTTTAATCCCGGAATTTGGGAGGAAGGAGGAAGAGGTAGGAGGATTGCCATGAGTTTGAGGCCACCCTGAGACCACAGAGTGATTTCCAGGTCAGCCTGAGCTAGAGTGAGGCCCTACCTCAAAACAGCAAAAAATTAAAATTAAAATTAAAAAAATAGAAAAGAGGGGTGAGAGCTGGAGAGATGGCTTAGCAGTTAAGGCACTTGCCTGTGAAGCCTAAGAACCCAGGTTCTACTCTCCAGATCCCACACAAGGTGAGGCAAGTGTACATGGTACACAGGCACATAAGGTGGCACATGCATCTGGAGTTCAATTACAATAGCTGGAGGCCCTATCATGCCAATTCTCTCTCTCTCTATCTTTCATTCTCGGTCTTGCTCTGACTCTCTCTCTCTGTCTTACTCTTATTCATTTGCATTACAAACAGGCCAGTTTGTCGGGCTTGCCTCAGGAAAAAAAAAATTAAAAACAGAAAAAAAGAGGTGAAATTTCATGTTACACTTCATTTTGTATTCTTATGAAACCAAAGAGCTCATTATTTTACTACTTCTACAGGAATTCAGAAAGGTCATTAGAACACCCACAACCAGGATGAGGCTATGGCTTTGGTGAGTAGTATGGGTGTGACTGCGGTATCTATCATGCTATCCCAACTGGGAGGAGGATGTGTAAAGTACTGCCCTTCTGTGGAATCACTCAGCAGATGCAAAGGAAGTATGAAATGAAAGCACCCAACTTACACATAGCTCAGAAAAAGAAAATAATGGAAAACAGATAGCACTTTCTAGTCAATGCTGCCCAGGGTTAGTTACTGTCAGAGACAACTCAGCCTTTTAGAAGATGGAGCCTTGCTGGAGGAGCTGTGTAACTGGGATGGACTGATGAATTATTATTTTAGCTTAGAGGTAGCTATCTCTGGTACTTGCAAACTTTTCTCTGCCATATGGAAGCTTCCACTGGAAACTATAAGTTTTAAATAAATTGTTTCCTTCTATAATCTGCCTATGGTCTGAAGCTTTGTTCCAGAAACAAGAAAGTAACTGCTATAGACAATTGGTTCAGAGAATTCGAATAGTTGCTGACTATGTCATTTTTTAAAAAATTTAATTTATTAGTTTTCTTTTCAGCAAATACAGTCAGTTTGGTACCATTGTTTAGGCTCATCCATGATCTACCCCCTCCCATTGGACCCTCCTTGTTGATGTAAATGGGTCATGCATTGTGGAGTTAGCCCACAGTTATTGGTACAATAAATGTCTCTGCATATCATGACCCAACATGTGACTGGGACATTCTTTTTGCTCCCTCTTCTGCAAAATTTCCCTGAGCCATGTTGGGTTCATTTTTGGTCTGCTTCAGTGCTCAGGTGTTGGGGGCCTCTGATGCTCTGGCTCTCTGATTTTGTAGGAGTTGATTTTGCTCTGTGTTGGCCTCCTTCCCCTTTGTGCTGGTATCCGGTTCATCAGGAAAACAGCACCCTTGCTTGTTTTGCCAATTTTCTTTAGTTTTAGTCACCCTTTTGAGGTATGTTGGGCCAGCTCTCTCCTTAGGATCTGCATCTATCTGAAAAAGAGAAGCAGATTCTCCAATGGAGAGTAAGTTAGCACGCGGAAAATTGAGATAACAATTACTTTTTTGATAGAGAGTTTGATAGGTATAGGCCCTCTTGTACCCCATGATTGATGGTAGCTTGATATTGGAGAGTGGGCGTATGTTTGGGTATGCTTCTGACTTGTTTCCCAGCTCCAGCAATGGGTCTTGTACCACTGAGGGTATCAGTTAGCCAAATCAAGAGCAGTTGGTTCCCCACCATGGCTGTGTGCCACTGTTGCACTTGTGTGGGCATCACAACAGGTTATTTGTTGCTAATTAGGTTAGACAATGAGTTACTTGGACAGATATTTTCCTCCATTCACCCATGTAGCACCTTCTGGCACTAGACACGCTGACTGTCTGGGGACTGACTCTCTCCTGGCTTCCAGCCATGCTGTTCCATTTTACGTGTCAGCTGTGTATGGAGTCTTCAGCAATAGGGTCTTACCACTGGCCTTTGGTGGGTCATCAAGTACTCTGACAGAAGCCTGTCATTGTTTTGGGAAACCTTGGTATGTTTCTCTGATCAAAAGCTCATTGTGGATGGTATCCCCAAGCTGGAAGTGGGGGTTACAGGTCAGTGCCCACTAAGAAATTGAGGAAAAGCATAACTAATATACAAGAGTTAGAGAGGAGAGAGAGAGAGGGGAGAGAGGGAGAGGGAGGGAGTGAAGATGTAGAAGATTTAGGTTAGTCTTTATCCTACCCTCTCCAGTGTCTTGTGGTTCAGGTGTTTCCTTTAAGGGTCTAGTGAAGGTTCAGCCATTTAGTCAGTCTTTTAGGAAGTAAAATTTTATGGTACCATTGCCGTTTGGGTCCAGGTTACTGTTTTCCACCCTTCAATGCCCTCCCTGCCCTCCCCATTCATCCTATTGTCTAGTCCATGAGGTGCTTGCTGGGTATGTAAGGTATCTTGGGTAGATTCAGGTTAGGTGTTGTAGATGAGTGAGTCTATGTGGTGATTTATTTTTTGTGATTGGGTAAGTTCACTGAGAATGATTTGTTCCAGGTTCAACCATTTTTCCTCAAATGTAGTGTGTCATTTTTTTCTTTCTGTTGTATAGAATTCCATTGCATAGATATACCACATCTTTGTTATCCATTCTTCTAATGATGGACATCTGGGTTGATTCCAGATTTTAGCTATTACAAATTGAGCCTCTACAAACATGGTTGAGCAAATCTCTCTGGCCTGTGTTTTAAGGTTTTAGGGTAGATGCCCAGTAAGGGTATAACTGGGTCTGTTGGAATCTCTATAGTCAGCTTTTCAGGAGTCTCCATATTGCTTTCCAAAGTGATTGTACCATCCTACATTCCCACAAACAGTGAATGAGTGTTCCTGCTTCTCCACATCCTCGCCAGCATTTATTTTCATTTGAGTTTTTGATATTGGCTATACTTATTGGGGTAAAGTGGAATCTCATAGTTGTTTTAATTTGCATTACTCTGATGATTAGGGATGATGAACATTTTCTTAAGTGTGTGTTTGCCATTTGTATATTTTCCTCTGTGAATTGCCTGTTCAACACTGAGCCCCATTTTGTGAGTGGGGTATATGTCTTCTTATTGTTTAGACTTTTGATCTTTGTGGATTCTAGAGATTAGGCCTCGATCAGTTGGATAACCTGCATATATATTCTCCCATTCTGTGGGTATTCTATTGGCTTTGCTTATTATATGCTTGTCTGTAAAGAAACTCTTCAGCTTTATAGGAACCCATTGGTTGAGTGACTGTTTAAGAACTTGAGCCACTGGCTTTTGTTCAGGAAGTCTTTTTCTATCCCTATATCATGGAAAGTAATTCCTAGATTTTCTCCCAGTAGTATTGAGTTTCTGGTCTTTGGTCCATTTGGATTTGTGTGTAGTGTTGGGTGAAATGTGTGGATAAAGTTTTAGTTTCCTGCATGTGGTTATCCAGTTTGTCCAGCACCATTTGTTGAAGATGCTATCTTTTTCCCAGCCTATATTGTTCGGGCCTTTGTCAAATATCAAGTAGCTATAGTTGCTTGACCCAAAATCCGGGTCCTCAAGTCTATTCCATTGGTCTATACTCCTGTTTTTATGCCAGTACCATGCTGTATTTATTACTAAGGATTTGTAGTATAGCTTTAGATCAGGTATGGTGATGCCACCAGAGGTATTTCTTTTGCTGAGGATATGTTTGTATATGCGAGGCCTTCTGTTTTTCCATATGAAATTTGAGATCAGTTTTTCTATCTCCGTGAAGAACACTGTAGGGGTTTTAATTGGAATTGCTGCGTTAAATCTATATATTGCCTTTGGTAGGATTGTCATCTTCACAATGTTAATTCTGCCTATCCAGGAGCATGGGAGGTCTTTCCATCTTCTCAAGTCCTCCTCAATTTCTTTTTTGAGTGTTTTTATATTTTCGTTGTATAAATCTTTTACTTCCTTGTTTAACATTATTCCAAGATATTTTATTTATTTTGTTGCTATTGAAAATGGGACTTTGTCTTTTATTTCTTTTTCCGTACCTTTGTCATTTGCATACAAAAATGCTACTGATTTATGTGCATTGATTCTGTATCCTGTTACTTTGCTATAGGAGTTAATCACCTTCAGGAGTTTTGGTATGGAGTCTCTTGGGTCTCTTACATATACAAACATGTCATCAGCGAATAGAGCTAACTTAACTTCTTCCTTTCCAAATTGTATCCCTTTTATTTCCTTCTACTGTCTTATTGCTTGATCTAGGGCTTCCAGAACTATATTGAAAAGCAGAGGTGAGAGAGGACATCCCTGTCTTGTTCCTGATCTCAATGGGAATTCCTCCAGTCTCTCTCCATTAAGTATTATTTGGGTCTTTGGAACTTTGTATATTGCCTTTATTATGTTAAGATGTGAACCGGCCCTGCCGATTCTCTCCAATGTTTTTATCATGAAGTGATGTTGTATCTTGTCAAAGGCCTTTTCTGCATCTATTGAAATGATCATGTGGTTTTTATGTTTAAGCTTGTTTATGTGGTGTATTACATTGACAGATTTTCATATGTTGAACCACCCTTGTGTTCCTGGGATAAATCCCACTTGGTCAAGGTGGATAATGCTTTTGATGTGTTGTTGGATTCAGTTTGTGAGTATTTTGTTCAGGACATTTGCATCTATGTTCATTAGGGAAATAGGCTGGTAGTTTTCTTTTCTTGTGGCATCTCTGCCTGGTTTTGGGATTAGGGTGATCTTAGCTTCATAGAAGGAGTTGGGTAGCTGTCCCTGTTCTTCAATTGTGTGGCACAGTTTTAGAAAGATTGGTTTGAGTTCTTCCTTGAAGGTTTGATAAAATTCGGCTGGGAATCCATCTGGTCCTGGACTCTTCTCTTTTGGGAGGTTTTTTATTACTTTTTCCATCTCCATGAGAGTGATGGATTCATTGAGGTGATTAATCTGCTCTGAGTTTAGCTTTGGTAGATGATATGTGTCCAGGAATTTATCCATCTCCTCCACATTTTCTAGTTTTGTGGAGTACAAGTTTTTGAAATAAGTCCTGATGATTTCCCAATTTCACTTATGTCTGTTGTGATCTCTCCTTTTTCATTTTGAATTTTGTTAATTTGGAGTTTCTCTTTTTTTTTTGCTTGATCAAATTGGCCAGGGGTTTGTCAATCTTGTTTATTTTTTCAAAGAACCAGTTCTTTGTTTTGTCAATTGCCTTAATTGTTTTCTTGGTTTCCAATTCACTAATTTTTGCTCTGATTTTAATTATTTCTTTCCTTCTGGAGCTCTTTGGGTTGGATTTTCCTTTTTTTTCCAGTGCCTTTAGGTGGATGGTTAGGTTCTTCATTTGGGATCTTTGGGTCTTTTTTATGAAGCCATTGAGTGCTATGAATTTTACCCTGAGGACTCCTTCATTGTGTCCCATAAGTTTGGGTATGATGTGTTCTCATTGTCATTCAATTCCAGGAATTTGCAATTTCATTTTTTATTTCATCCACTATCCAATCATTATTTAAGAGTGTGCTATTCAGTTTCCAGTTGCCATTGGGATTCTTGGTGGTTTTTTTGTTGTTCATTTCTAGCAATATAGAATTATGATATGATATCATGCAGGGAATTATGTAGATTTCCCTAAATATGTGGAGGAAGTCTTTGTGACCATGTATATGGTCTATTTTAGAGAATGTTCCATGGGCTGCTGAGAAGAATGTGTAGTCTGTGGAGTTGGGATGGAAAGTTCTGTAGATGTTCATTAGGTCTAAGTGTTCTATGGTTTTGTTGAGCTCTCTTACTTCCCTGTTGAGTTTCTGTTTGGATGATCTGTCTAATACTGATAATGGTGTGTTGAAGTCCCCAGCTATGATAGTGTTGGTGGTTATTTCTGTTTTATTGTCAAGTAGGGTTTGTTTTATGAACTGTGGTGCCCCTGTGTTTGGTACATACAGATTTATGATTGTAATATCCTCTTGATGGATTGTTCCCTTTATAAGTAGGAAGTAGCCTTCTTTGTCTTTTTTGATTGTTTTTGGTCTGAAGTCAATTTTATCCAGTATTAATATAGCTACACCTTCTTGTTTCTTATTCCCATTTGCTTGGAATATTTTTTTTCCACCCTTTAACCCTGAGGAGCTTTCTGTCTTTAGTGGTAAGGTGGGTTTCTTGAAGGCAACAGATTGCGGGGTCTAATTTTTTGATCCACCCTGTTAGCTTGTGTCTCTTGATGGGTGAATTATGGTCATTAATATTTAGGTTGGTGACTGTGAGATTTGATTTGATCCCTGCCATGTTGTGGTGGTAGAGGTGTGTTGGTGTTTTCATGGAATTAGAAATTTTTTGTGTCTACTCTGTGTTTGGTTGTTGTTGTCTGCTTCTTATAGGCATTTGTGTTTGTTTATTTGTTTCTTCTCTGTGGAGAAGTTCCTGGAATACTTTCTGTAGGTTTGGTTTTGTGTTCATATAATTGTAAAGCTGTGTTTTGTCATGGAAAGTTTTCCTTTCATCATCTATTATAAGGGAGACTTTTCCCGGGTAGAGTATTTTGGGTTGGAAGCCATAGTTTCTTATTGTTTGGAGAGTTTCATTCCAGGCCCTGCTAGCTTTTAGGGTTTCCATTAAGAAGTCTGAATTAATTCTGATGGGGTTTCCTTTGAAAGTGGTGTGCTGTTTCTCCCTAGCTGCTTTTAGGATTTTCTCTTTGGTGTCATTGTTTAGAATTCTAAAGATAGTATGTCTTGGGTGTTTCTCCTTTGGTCTAGTCAGTTAGGAGTTCTGTTTGCTTCTTGTATCTTGATGGGCCTTTCTTTTAAGAGATGAGGGAAGTTTTCTTCAATTATTGTGTTAAATAAGTTCTCCATGCCTTTGGTCTGAAATTCTTCTCCTTCTGGTATTCCATTGATTCTGATATTAGTATGTTTAAGTGTATCCCACAGTTCCCTCATGTTCTGTTCACAGGAACTTTTGAACTTACTGAAGTTTTTGGACTCTTGAACTGTTTCTTCCATCATGTTTTCTAGATCAGAGATTCCATTCTCCACTTTGCTGACTCTATTCTTGAGAGCCTCTAGTGAGTTTTGGACTTGTTCAATTCAGTTTGCATTTTCTACTACTTTCCTATGTATCACTTCCATCGCTCTGTCCAGCTCCCTTTTCACCTCATTTTCTGATTTTCTCGATGATTCTTGGTAATCATCCTTGCCTTTCTTTATATTTTCATTTATTCTGGCCACCTGATTTTTAAGGTGCTCTTTTTTTTCACTCTCCCTCAACTCTCTTAGCTCTCTTTGAATTCCTTCCAGTGTCTTATCATATTGCTCTATATTAGTGATGGTAGCATCCACACGATTATCTGTCCTTTGTAGCTTTCCTGAAATTTCTAGCAGTAGGTTGGTCAGGGTTGCATTGCTCATAGCTTCCACTTGATGTTCTGATCCTAGACACTCTTCTATGTTTTGGTTAGATGTAATCCTTGTTGGACTGGGTGATCTGTCTGGATTTTCTTGCATTTTATTTTTCATGTTATTTCTTTTGTGCTGTGGTTACCCATGTCAGTGTATGGGCAGGTAGGTGGGTGGAGCAGCCTGCGCTGTAGCTCAATGAGAATCCATGGCAGCCTGTGGCAGTTGCAAACAGCCTGGGTTTTTGCTCTCTCTTGCCAAATCCGCCTATCTGCTGCCTCACAGGGGCGCCAATGTTGCCTGAATTCTCACCCAGTAATGCACCAAAGCTGCCTGCCTTCGAGCTAAAAAGGGGACTGTGGTAGCAAGCCCTGAAGCTGCCCAAACTCTAGCTGGGAACACTGGGACCCGCAAACAGTCTGTGCTCTCCTGTCTCAGGGGAGTGAGGGATGTGTGGCGACAGACAGGTAGGGGATGGCACCTGAGCTGGCGCTAGTGACTCAGTGTGGGCTTGTGTGGCCCTTGCTGTGGGACTGGGCCTGCTGCACGTGCAATTGTAGTGCAGAGGCAGCTGATGCGTCCACAGGATCGGGACACTGCAGAGGCTGGACAGCGTGCAAGAGATCGGAGCACAGCAGCGGGGGGTCTGGCAGCAGCCTAATCACAGCAGAGGTGGCCCCCGTGGGTGTGTAAACCGAGCACAGAGTGGCAGACCAGTGTGCACTATCAGAGCATAATGGTGGAGGTCCCTGCATGGTCAGTGCAGCGGGCTGGCTGGTGTGCGATGGGCTGGCGGGCACACGATTGGGGCATGCTTGGGGCATGGGGTGTGGCAGTTGTATGGGGGGGTATACTACCCACCCGAGAGGGGATCTGTGCTTCCCTGTTTTCCCCACTCTGTGCCCTCCCACTGGCAAGAAGACCCTGATAACCCTTAATTTTTTGCCTTTCCTTCCCTGGTATCTGCAGCACATCTAGGCAGTCGCCATCTTGGCCCGAAGTCTGACTGTGTCATTGTTGATCTTTTGGCATGTGTTTGCAGGAGGACTGTGGAAAGATTTTGTACTTTTAAATACAGAAGCTTTGTAGCACTGCAATCACAGTTGATGAACCATTCTGAGAGAATCATCGACTTTGTAGGCTTGGCTTATGAGGTTTCAGAGGCAACAAAGGCTCTTAAAGAGACTGGCTTAGTGGCTGGTTATGTTCTGGCCATGTCCTGAAAATTTTAGCAAGATTGAATCTAGAAGTAATGGATTCGTATGTTTGTTTGGGATGTAGAACAGAAAGATGGAAGATATAAGGTTGACACAAAAATATGTGTCAACAAGTTTAAAGTTGCAGTCACAGAGACTGGTTTTAGGCCATGTAAGCTGTAATTGTTACTGAGGTTACAACCATTACAGATGGTCCAGCTCTTCTGCATTGAGACAACAGAAAGGATGGCATTAGGGCAAAATATAATCCATTCAAGTCTAAAGCTAGTAAGAATGCAAATTCTTTGAAAAGGGAAGGGGGACTGAAGAATGCTGAAACAGTATCCTACTCCACAAGGTAAAACATTATACTCCTCCTGGATTTACAAATTTAGTAATATAACCCTCCTATTAACTGGTTTTAGAAGCATGAAGATGTCAGCAGAGAGTCAAAAAGTGAACACATGTTCTAAAAATGTGAAACAGGGTGAAATCCCAAAGGCAAGACCTTATATGGCCTTTGTATGGAGCTGTGAAGAAGAACCATGGCCTGGTTGCTGTGGAGACTCTAGGATTTGGGGGATTTCAAGACTGTGAGACAATCAAGGAAATGTACTCATTCTGGCTTTGGTGGTTCGGCATGAAATGAAAGCAGCAGCATGGAGGGGTGGAATTGTGTCTTTTAGAGTCAGAACACTCCATCACAGGTCCCAGATGCCAGGTATAGACTGGATGGATTTGATGATTGCCTATTGGTCATTGATCTTGAGTTGGTTTAGTCTCTCCTTATCATGCCTTATTTATTCAATGGTAATGTTTACTCTATGCCATTATGTATTGCCAGTCTATAACTTGTCATGTGATTTTTAAGGGCTCACAGTTAAGAGACTTTCTTAAAATTCAGATAAGACTGGGAATTTGAATGGTGTTGGATTTGTAAAGATTATGGGGTATTTTGGAATTTCCTTTTTGTTTGTTTGCTTTCTTTCAAAATAGGGTCTTACTCTATCCAAGACTGACCTAGAACTTACTATGTTGTCTTAGGGTGGCCTCAAACTCACAGATATCCTCATACCTCTGCCTCTCAAGTGCATGTGCCACCACACCTGACAACTATGGTGATTTTTAAAGTTGGACTAATGCATTTTACATCATGAGATGGGCATGACTTTATGGGAGTTGGGGATAGAATGTGGTCCGTTGAATGTAAGATGTCTCCCATAACCTCAAGTGTTTATGATTAAGCTTATTACTTATTCCCCAACTTAAGGAACCTTTGAGAAATGGAGCTTTGCTGAAGAAGGTATACCACTGGGATTAGATTAGTATGAGGGCTAAGAGAAAGATAATTACTCAGAAGAAAAGAAAGACACCACAAGAATGACTTGAAGATGAGGATCCACATGGAATTACCATGTCTATCTCTTCATATGAGAAAATAGGTAACATTTTTTTTGTTCCATTGTTTGAAGATATGTAGGGAAACTACCAGTATTGCTGTTGATATTTGAGTTTAGTAGAAATAAAATGGATAATAAAATTATGTTAATTAGTTTGGTATAGGATAGTATACCTATCCTCTTAGGATATATATGCATATTGTATATATGTATGTGTGAATTCTACCTCCTGATCTATGTCTATTTATCTCAATCTACATGTGATATATACACATAACAATATAAGTAAATTGTGATGATTAATATTGTCACAATCTGGCATTTTGGTTGGGTGAGACAGTATGGCTCTGTGAAAAAAAGGTTGAAAAGAAATAGAAGCAGACACTTGATGTCCTTCTCTGGCATCCACAAGCATGTTCCTGGGGTGTGTGCCTCTGTACATACATACACACACACACACACATCACAAACACCACAAATAAATAAAAAAGAGAAAGTAAACATTTTAGTATTTCTCTCTGCTTCCTGACTGTGGTGACTTGAAATGTAAAATATGCCACATAGACTCATATGTTTGAATGCCTGATCTACACTTAGTTGCAGTGTTTGTGAAAGGTTGCAAAATAGTTAGGAGTTTAAAGCATCCTGGAGGAAGTGTGTCCAGGGTGAAGGCCTTGTAATTTTATAACCTGGGTTGGCACTTCTAGCTCGTCTCTCTCTCTCTTTCTTTCTCTCTTCTTCCTCCATGTTGATGTGATGATGTGAAGCAGTCTTCTTGCTCACACCATGATTTCCTGACATGATGGAGTCATTCCTACTCTGAGCTGCTTCTTATCAAGTTTTTGTTCCAGCAGTGGGAAATCATTCATACATTGATTGTGGATGTATTATGATGTATTATCTTACACTTCTGCCACCATGATTTCTCTATAATGATGGGCTGTACTTTTGCACTATGAATCACAACAAACTCTTAAGTTTATTTGTCAAGTACTTTACTGCAGCAGTTATACAAATAACTAGTATACAACATCAGTTCCAGTAATGGGGCCAATGTTGTGATAAACTGTTCTTAGGCCTTTTGAACCTAGTTTCAGGAGAATTGGGGGAAGTTTGGAACTTTAGGCTATAAGACTTAAAATTATTTAATCATAGTTTAATGAACTATTCTGGTCGGAATTTTGAAGACAAGAAAGCCATTTTGGGGGACTTCCAGTCAAGATGACATCTGCCTAACCATGCTTCCCCTCATGGGGAGGTAAATACAAGATTGGTGGGTTTCTTAGGGTTGGCAGATCCTAGCAGACCTCTAGTGGGAGGGTAAGGAGGAGCAAAGTAGGGAATCCTCTGATTCCTATGCTCTCTGGTTTCCCACCAGATCCAAAAACCCATCAAGCAGCTGTCCCAGCCCCAGCCACACCATCAGGTTCCTCCTGCACTACCCCACAGGCTACATGGACCAAGACCAGAAAACTACAATTTCCCCTTCCTTCCCTTGGTTTTCCCACCACTGGGACCTCTGACCTAGCTGCAAACAACATCCCAGCTACAGCCCCATCTTGCTTGGAGCAGGTTCCTCCTGCACTTCCTGCAGATTACTTGGACCCAGGCCAGGAAGCTAGCATTCCTCCTTCCCTTTCTCAGATTTACAACCCCTTCCTGCTACTAGGACTTCTATCCATGCCCCCTTCATCACATGACCCTGCCACAACACAGAACCACACAATTCTGTACTCCCACTTTCTCATCCCACCTCAACACCAGTCTGCTTTGTTCCATTTCCACCTATGCCCTGTCCCTTTATTCCACCTGATCACACAGTCCTGTACCCCAAATCACCAACCAACAAGCCCCTACACCAGGTCCTCAGAACCCCACCAGAGCCTCATGGACTCCTCTCATCTGAATGATCAAGACAAACATAGAAGGGAATAATCAATGAGGACATTTCAATGGTAAACCATAGCTTCCTCCTAAATTAATAAAATTACTACATCATGATGGACAGACCACAGCACAAAAGTAATAATATGAAAAATTAAATGGAAGTAAATCAAACAAGGTTGCCCAGTCCCACAATGAAAGTCTCTAACCAAAAATAGATGAGACAACAGGATCAGAACCCCAAAATGAAGATACGAGCTATGCAACCTCAGCCAAGCAATTAGCAGAACTTGCAGAAAATTAACAAAGCTGCAATAATTGTATGAATGCTGTCCTCAGTAGATGAGACCTAATGGAAAAGAACCAGGAAGTGTTCCAAAGACAGTTAAATAATCTGAAGGATAGCAAAAAAAAAAAAAAAAAAAAAAAACCCTCAATTATCAGCTGGCTAAGCTCAATGAAAGCATAAATAATTACAAGGATGATTTCCAAGAAGCATTAAGAAAATAATAAAAGGGCATGAAAAGGAAACTTGACAGAGAGACATACTATATATCAAAACGAAATAGAAACTACAAACCAAAATGAATAAGTCCAAACCTCTATAGAAGCTCTCAGGAATAGAGTCAGCCATGTGGAGGATAGAAACTCAGAACTGGAAGACAAACCAGAACAAACAGCCCATGAATCCAAAAGTTTCAATAAGTTCAAAGCATCAATCAGAACCCCAGGACCTGAACTGAAATTGTATCTCAAATAATAGATGCATACAATGCAAAATAACACAACAGAAACAAACAAACAAAAAAAACCAAATAGAGCTTATAAACACCTGTCTAGAATCCTTCACTAACAGAGTTAATCATTTGCAAGACAGAACCTCTGATTCTGGAATACAAGACAGAAGAAATTGATTGGGGTGCCAAAAACTTTGCTAAATTAAAAAAAAAATCAAGTGAACAGAATACGGGGACATGTGGAATACTCTAAGGGGACCAAATATACAGATCATGGGTATTCCAGAGGAGAGGAAATCTAGGCCAGACATAGAGAACATATTCAACAAAATTATTGAAGAAAATTTTCCCAATCTCTCCAAAGGGAGACCCATCCAGATACAAGAAGCTCACAGGACACCATTCAGGACCAAATAAGAAAGTCTCCAAAGCGCATCCTAGTTAAAACTCTTAACAACAAAAACAAAGAGTGAGTGCTAAAAGCAGCAAGAGAGATACAACTCTCTACATACAATGACAATCACATCAGAATCACCTCAGATTTCTCAGTGGAAACACTGAAAACAAGAAGGGCCAGGAATGGAACACTTTAAAGTCTAAAAAGCTATGGCAACAAATAACCGGATGTGATGCCCACACAAGTGCAATAGTGGTACACAGCCATGGTGAGGAATCAATTGCTCTTGATTTGGCTAACTGATCTACTCAGTGGTACTAGACCCTTAGCTGGAGCTGGGAAACAAGTCAGAACCATACCCAAACACAAGCCCACTCTACAATATCAAGCTACCATCAATCACGGGGTATAAGAGGGCCTACACCTATCAAACTGTCTATCAAAAAAGTAAGTGTTATTTCAATTTTCCGGGTGCTAACTTACTCTCCTTTGGAGAATCTGCTTCTCTTTTCCAGATAGATGCAGATCCTAAGAAGAGAGCTGCCCCAACATACCTCAAAAGGGGCCCAACTGAAACTAAGGACAACTGGCAAAATAAGCAAGGGTGATGTTTTCCTGTGAACCGGATACCAGCACAAAGGGGAAGGAGATCAATGCAGAGAAAAATCAACTCCTACCAAATCAGAGAGCCAAAGCCTCAGAGGCCCCCAACACCTCAGCACTGAAGCAGACCAAAAATGAACCCAACATGGCTCAGGGAAATCTTGCGGAAGAGGGGGCGGAAAGAATGTCAGAGTTACATGTTGGGTCATGATTTGCAGAGACATTTATCATACTAATAACTGGGGGCTAACTCCACAATGCACGACCCATTTTCATTAACAAGGAGGGTCTAATGGGAGGGGGTAGATCACAGATGAGCCTAAATAATGGTACCAAACTGCCTGTATTCACTGAAATGAAAACTAATAAATTAAATTAAAAAAAAATCAAAAGTTATGGCTTCTAACCCAAGTTACTCTACCCAGCAACAGTATCTCTCACAGTAGATGGCAAAAGGAAAACTTTCCATGAATAGTCAACTATATGATTACATGAACATAACGCCAAACCTACAGAGAATACTTCAGGGAATACTCCACACAGAAGAATCAAACAACCAATCTCAAGAGCCAAGAAGATCACAACAACTGAAAGTAGATCAGGCTCAAAAAAGTACAAAACACAAGAAAGCACCAAACTCCATAAAACACCTCATCATGACAGGAATTAATTCAAACCTCACAGTAATAACCTTAAGTATTAATCATCTTAATTCTCCCATCAAAAGACACAAGTTAACAGGGTGTATCAAAAAAAATGGACCCTTCTATCTGCTGTCTTCATCAAACCCACCTTACCATTAAAGACAGATGCCTCCTCAAGATTAAAGGCTGGAAAATGATATTCCAACAAATGGAATTTAAAAAATGGATGTTGCTGTATTAAAATGTGATAAAATAGACTTCAAAACAAAAGTGATAAAAAGGACAAAGAAAGCCACTTCTTACTCATAAATGGAATGATACAACATGAGAACATCACAATCATAAAGCTGTATGTGCCAAACATAGGTGCACAATATTTTTTAAATAAAACCTACTTGACAACAAAACAGAAATTAACACCAAAACCATCATAGTCAGAGACTTCAATATTCCACTATCATCAATAGACAGATCATCTAAGCAGTAAATCAACAAGGAAATAAATGAGCTCAATAACACCATAGATCAACTGTACCTAGTGTCTACAGACAGCATCTTCAACAAATGATGTTGGAGTCATTGGATGACCATATGTAGAAACTTGAAACTAGACACACTCATCTCTCTATAAACGAAAATAAATTCCAAACTGAGTAAAAACCTCAATATAAGATGGAAATGAATTTGGAGATTCCTGAAAATGATGAACATAGAGCTACAAACAGACCCAGTCATTCCCTTACTGGGACTACCCTAAATGCTCCATGCATTAATACAGAGACATTTGCAAAACCATGTTTATAGTTGTTTAATTAGTTATAGCTAAGAACTTGAATCAATCCAGATGCCCATTATTGGATGAATGAATGAATGAACTTGTGTTCATTTACACAATGGAATTCTACTCATCAGTAAGAAAAAGAAATGATACAATGAAATTTGTAGATAAATGGACAGACTTGGTACAGATCGGACTTAGTGAACTCACACAATCACAGAAAGACAGACACCGCAAGGTGTCACTTATGTGCTATTCCTAACCTGACCTGCTTGATTTGCTGTCATGCCTGGTAGGCAATTCAAGGCCCAGACAATAGGGATGGAAATGTTTGGGAGGAAAGAAGAGGAAAGGGAGGAAAGCAAACACAAAAACAAAACCAAAATGAGCTCATATCATATAAACCTCTATGCTTGGAGATAGCCTAAAAGATATAACCTGCAAAAAGAATAATGAAGAACATCTGAAAAGCAGGGCTCTGAAGAGGGTGGGATGAAGCCTAAGCTTAATTTTTTTTTTTTTTTTTTTTTTTTTTTTTTTTTTGGTCTCTGATCTGTAACTCTCAGTACCAGAGATTGGTTGCTACCCACATTGAGCTGTTGATCAGAGAGACATAGGAGATCCCCAAATCAAGACAGATTTTTGTCAAAGCACTTGATTGCCTGCTTGAGGCAAAAACTAGGACCCTATTGCTGAAGACACCATATGCTGCAGAGAGACCTGGCTAGAATTCAGAAGAAAGCCAATCCTCAGACAGTTAGCCTGTCTAGTGCTAGAAAGTGTTACATGAACTGCAAGAGGAAAATGACCAGTAGCAGTCAGCGCAACCAGAGGTCTAAGCTACTCAGAAGTAAACATCCTGACAGGATGTATATGCCAGTGCAATTGTGGCACACAACCTCAGTGAGTAACCCATAGCTATCTGATTGGCTAAGAAATCTGCACAGTGTAAAGGAACCCATAACTGGAATTGGGAACCAGATTAGAATCTTATGGAGATAAAGATTATGTTCTCCAGTGTCAAGCTCTCATTATTCTTTGGCTAAAAGTGGGGTTACATACAAAAAATTCCCCTAAATTAATAATGTTTATTCCATTTAAGCTATGCTGACTTCAATCTCTGTTGGAGAATCTGTTTTTCTTTATCAGAAGGTAGCAAGACCCAAGGAGATAAACTAAACCTCACACTTCAGCCAAACCACAGAGGAATTGGGGAGATGAGAAAAATTGCTTTGTCAGTGCTGTAACTCATAATCAATGCCAGGATGTAGGATACTGACCCTGAGGATATGCAACACCTACAAAAGTGTAAAATGAGAAGCTCCCAAGAGCACATCACAGAAGTAGACATAAAACTCACTCACCATGGCTCAGGGAAGTTTTTGGAAGAGAGGATGGAAAGATTGTAAGAGCCACAGGTTGAGGCATCATGCCCAGAGGCATTCCCTCCCCACAAAAATAACTGACTACTGCTTCCACAATGCATAAACCACAACCCAATGGGGAATACCTGGAACCCCACTGGGTAGTGTCTCCAATGGAATGGAGGCAGGGACAAGGGAAAACAGTGTACCAACATATGATGTATCCATATGAAATGTCTGTTAATAAAAGTAACAATAATAAACATTTAAAAAATGCAGGTTTGAACAGTTTTTGGAATTGCTAAAGTCTACGGAGATGTTTGAAGTTGGCTTGAGTACATTTTGCATAGGAGGTGACCATGAGTCTAAGAAGACAAAGTTATGGGTGCCAAGCTGACAAAGGGCAGTCCTTTATTGCTAAATATTTATCATCAACTTGACATTATCCAGAATCACCTAGGAAAGAAATTTTTAGCATATTTATAATGAAGTTTCTAGATTTGATTAATTAAGGTGGGAATGCTTACCTTAAATGTGAGTGGTACCCATTACATGGAATAGTTACCTGGACTGAATAAAAATGAGAAGGTGACCTTAGCTCCAGAATTCATTGCTGTTTGCTTCCTGCTGTGGTTGCAATATGACTAGTGACCTCAGGCTGTTGACCTCATAGCTTTTCCATCATCATGGAATGTACTTTTGAATCAGGTGCCAAAATAAACCCTTCTTCATGTTGCCTTTGTCAGATATTTCATCCTAGCAATGAGAAAAAAAGAATACATTCATATAAGAAATGGAAAAATAGTTAAAATGTGTTATTTTAGTGTGTGTGCGTGTGCGTGTGTGTGTGTGTGTGTGGTTGTGCATTCACATGTGTGAGTGTGTATGTGGAGGCAGAAGTCAATGTTAGGTGTTTTTTTAATCACTCTCCATGTGAGATTTTTGTATGTATGTATGTATTTATTTATTTATTTTATACTAGGTCTCTCACTAAACCTAAAGCTCCCTGTTTTGGATAGTCTTGCTAACAAGAAAGATTTAGTATCTATCTGTATCTGCTGATCTAGTCCAGAAAATATAGGCATTTGCATTGTGCCTGGTTTCTTCCATGATGGTAGGGATTGAATTCAGATCTTCATGATTGCATGACAAACACTTTACCCACTGATCTGCCTGTCTCCTTAGCAGCCAAGCTTGGGTCTTTGGTAGTGATAAGGTGCAGTGTGGGAGACAATGCTTCTGCCTATTTGGAGTCTCTGTCATAAGCAATTTAATACAGGATACATAAAAAGTAAGCAGCATAACAATGTATAAAGTAATTTGATAAATTTAATCATAAGAAAGACATATAGAAGTCAACTAAGAAGATAAAAGCACTCTGTTTTAATCTAAATAAGAACCATAAAAAGTTTTTCTTTAAAAGGGGGCTGGAGAGATAGCTTAGTGGTTAATGTGCTTGCTTAAGAAGTGTAAGGACACAGGTTTGATTTCCTCGTACTGACATAAGCCAGATGCACAAGGTGCACTTGCATCTTGAATTTGTTTGCAGTGGTTGGGGGCTTCTCTCTCTCACTCTCTCTTTAAATATCAAAATGGTGAAGTGCAGAAGTGTATTATCTGCATGTTGAATGTGTCTTGAGGGAAGTTCTTACTTTTCCTTTGGGCCAACTAACCTTTGGTGGGTCATCAAGTGCTCTGACAGAAATCTGTCTTTTTTTTTTTGGGGGGGGGGAACCTTGTAGGTCTCTCTGATCAAGAGCTCATTTGGATGTTAACCACATGCTGGTACTAGGAGTTATAGGCTATCACCAAGGAAAAGAAGGAAAAATAATATAGGTTATATAAAACAGAGAGAAAAGGGAGGAAGGAAGATAGGGAGGGAGGGAGGGAGGGAGGGAGGAAGAGAGAGAGAAACAGGAGATTGAGGTTAGTCTTCATCATAGCCTCTCCAGGGCCCTGTGATTCAGTTGTTTCCTCTAAAGACCTGATGAAGGTTCAACCATTTAGTCTCTCTTTTAGGATGGAGAATTTTATGGTACCATTGCCATTTGGGTCCAGTTTTCTGTCCTCCACTCCCACCATTATCCTCCCTTCCTATATCACCCTCCCTATTGTCTAGTCCTTGAGATGCTTATTAGGTATATCAGCATTTCAGGCATATTCAGGTTAGGAGCTACAGATGAGTGAGACCATGTGATCATTTTCTTTCTGTGATTGTGTGAGTTTGCTGAGAATGATCTGTTCCAGGTTCAAACATATTTCTTCAAATTTCATTGTGTCATTTTTCCTTACTGCTGTACAGAATTCCATCATGTAGATTTAACACATCTTGGTTATCCACTCATCTAATTATGGACATCTGGGTTGATTCCAGCTCTTATTATGAATTGAGCAGCTATGAACATGATTGAGCAAATCTCTCTGAACTGAGGCGTGGAGATTTTGGGGTAAATACCTAGTGAGGAAACACCTGGGTCTGTTGGTAACTCTATTGACAACTTTTTAGGAGTCTCCATATTGGTCTCCATAGTGGTTGTATCATCTTATATTCCCACCAACAGTGCATGAGGGTTCTTGTTTCTCCACATCCTCACCAGCATTTGTTTTCATTTGATTTTTCAATGTTTGTTATTCTTACTAGGGTAAGGTAAAATCTCATACTTGTTTCAAATTGCATTTCCCTGATGATTAGAGATGATGAACATTTTCTTCAGTGTTTTTGCCATTTGTATTTCTTCTATTTTAGAGAACATTCCATGGGTTTCTTAGAACAATGTGTAGTCTGTAGATTTGGTGTAGAAAGTTCTGTAGATGTCTGTTATATCTAATTGATTTATGGTTTTATTGAGCTCTCTCATTTCCTTGTTAATTTTCTGTTTTGATGATCTATCTATTACTGATAGTGGAGTATTGAGGTCCCCAAGTATGATGGTGTTGGTGTTTATTTCTGTTTTGTTGTCATGTAGGTTTTGTTTTATGAATAGTGGTGCACTTGTGTTTGGTGCATGAAGATTTATGACTGTGATATCCTCTTGTTAGATTGTTCCCTTGATAAGTAGGAAGTAGTCTTCTTTGTCTGTTTTGATTACTTTTTGTTAGAAGTCCATTTTATCTAATATTAGTATAGTCATGCTTGATGCTTGCTTGTTTCTTATTTCCATTAGCTTGGAATACCATTTTCCACTCTTTCACCCCGAGGAGGTGTCTGTCTTTAGTAGTGATGTGGGCCTACTGAAGATAGCAGATTGAGGGGTCTAATTTTCTGGTCTACTCTATTAGATTATGTGTCTTGATGGCTAAATTAAGGTCATTAGTATTTTGGGTAATGACTTGAGGTTTGATTTAATCCCTGCCATATTGTGGTATTTTATGTGGTTTCTTATTTTCTTTGACTTTGTAGTTTTTTGTGTCTTCTGTGAGTTTGGTTATTGCAATCTTTTTCTTTTCAGCACTTAAGGTTGGTTATTTGATTCTTTTGTGTGGAAAATTTCTGTAGTACTCTACAGGTTTGGCTTTGTGTTCATATAGTTGTAAAGCTGAGTTTTATTATGGAAAGTTTTTGTTTCACCAACTATTATGAGGGACAATTTTTAGTGGGTAGAGTAGTTTGGGGTGGAAGCCATATGTTTTTATATTTTGCAGTGTTGTATTCCAGGCCCTTCTGGCTTTCAGTGTTTCCACTGAGACTGAAGTAATTCTGATGGGGTTGCCTTTATATGCAATGTGTTGTTTCTCCCTAATAGCTTCTAGGAATTTCTCTTGTGATCGATGTTTAGAGTCTTAATGATAATAAGTCGTGAAGAATTTTTCCTTTTGGTCTAGTCTGTTTGGAGTTCTGTTAGAATCTTGTAACTTGATGGGACCTCTTTTTGAGAGAATGGGAAAGTTTTCTTTAATGATTTTGTTGAATAAGTTCTCCATGCCTTTGGTCTGAATTTCTTCCCCTTCCGGTATTCCCATGATCTGGATGTTGGGATGGTTAAGGGTATCCCACAGTTCCATCATGTTCTGTTCACAAATATTTTTGAACTTATTGAAACTCTTGTACTCATGAACTGTTTCTTCTGTTTTTTTCTTCCAGTTTTGAGTTTCTTTCCTCCACATGTCTGATTCCATTCTTGAGAGTTTCTGTAGAATTTTGGGCTCATTCAATTTGGTTTGTATTTTCTACTGCTCTTTTATATATAGTTTCCAGCCCTCTATTGAGACCCTTTTTCATATCAATTTATGTTTTATAAATGCTTCCTGGAATTCATCCTTGCATTTATTTATGTCTTCATTGTGCTTAGCCAGCTGGTTATTGATACCCTCTTTTTTTGTTTGTTTGTTTTTACTCTCTTTTAGATCATTTAACTGTTTTTGGAGTCCTTCCTGGTTTTTATCTACTAGGTCTAATATAGGGAGGACAACATTCATATGATTATCAGCCCTTTGTTGCTTTCATGCAAGTTCTGCTATTTGCTTGGTCAGGGTTGCAAAGCTTGTATGTTCATTTTGGGGTTCTGATCAAAATGTCTCCTCTGTGTTTTGATTAGAGACATCAGTTGTGGGACAGGGCAATATTATTAGACTTACTTGCATTTGCTTTTTTCATGTTATTCCTTTTGCTCTGTGGTCTGCCCATCACAGTGTAGGAGTCTTATTTAATTTAGAAGGAAGCTGTAGTCTACCTTTGAAGTGTCTTCAGTGATTATTCCCTTTTATGTTTGTGTCCACTAGGCTTCTGATGACAATTGGGCCTGCTTGCTCAGAGGGAAGGGAGCCTGTGAGGCTCCGGTGAGGGCCCTGGGGACCTGATGAAAGGGTTTGTTGTTCTGGAATTTGGGGTGTGGGACTACATAGTCAGGTGGCCTGAGAGGACAGCGGGTAGGGGATAATGGGACAAAGCAGACTGGTGTTGTGGTTGGGCTGCAGGAGGGGGGAGATGGGAATGTGCGGTGGTTCCAAGATGCTGAAGGCTGAAGGGATGGGACAGCAGGTCCCTTGGGACCCTATAATATGTGGTGGATGGGGCTTTCTGGGTCCTGTGACAGGGCAGGGTGGAGATATGGGTCTGCTTTGGGTCAGGTGACATTCGAGGGGAGGGGCATGGATGTCCTTTGTGGGGAGAGAGCCTAGGGAAAGGGGAACCCTAGCTTGTTGGCCTTGATCTGCACAGGGAGGGAAAGTGGCATGTGGAGGTCCCTGGTGGAGGCAGGGGGAATGCTAGCCTCTGACCTGGGTCCATGTAAGGAGGTGCGGGGGTGTCCGAGAGAGGAAAGGCATTTGCTTGTGGAGGTCCCCTGGGGGAATGGTAGCCTGCTGGCCTATGTCAGTATACTGGGGTTGGGGGCAGCAGCAAGTGAGAATGTGTACCTGCATGGAGATTCCCTCAGGGAATACTAGCCTGCTAACCCCAGTCCAGTTTTGGGAGTGGGAGGTGGCGGCAAGTCAGATGGTGTTTGTGCTTGAAGGTTCCCTGTGGGAATGCTAGCCTGCTGACCTGGGTCCTCACACTGGGGTAGGGGGTGGTGATGAATGGGAAGGTGTTAGCATGTGGAGGTCCCGTGGGTGATGCTAGCCTGCTGGCCTGGGTCCATGCACTTGGGTGGGAGGGCAGCAGCAAGTGGGATGGGAGCTTGTTGGTGTACATGGAGCTATGTTAGCCTGCTGGCCTGGTCCCCTTGCCTGTGGCTAGTGGAGGAGGAATTTGAGGCTGGGAATATGGCTAGGACTGCTGCTTTAGAGGATTGGGGGCCTGGTGGTCTACCTGAGAGCGTGGAAATCAGCAGAATCCTTACTTTGCTCCTCCACTTCCTGCAACTGGAGGTCTGTTAGAGTCGTCTTACCCCTAGAAGACCCAGTGAGCCCTAAAACCTTGTCTTTCCTTTCCAGGAGTTGCAGCACAGTTAGGTGGATGCCACCTTAACCAGAAGAACTCAGTTCTCACATCTTGTTTGCACAAATAACAATATCCTATTTCCAATGTAGTAAAATATAAAGGGGATTAATTAATTCTAATGAAGTAATTTCTGTCTGAATAAATATTGAAGAAGATCAGGTTTTTTATTTACCTTCTAGAATAAGGTGTGGCCTATTCAGTTGGACAGACAATATATAGGAAAGAAAAATTTGGCTAAATATTTATCACTTGAATTTGAAGGTATTGTTTTCAAGGTAAATAAGGGGCATATATCCAGCATATTTTTTTTGAAACTGCATTATTATTTAGAAAATAATATTGTAAATAAGAAGAACCAACACTATAGTGATGACAAATATGCTAATATGCTAATTGATCCCCTCAGTGGTACTAGACCCATAGCTGGAGCTGGGAAACAAGTAAGAACCATACCCAAACACAAGCCCACTCTCCAATATCAAGCTACCATCAATCATGGGGTACAAGAGGGCCTACACCTATCAAACTCTCTTTCAAAAAAGTAAGTGTTATCTCAATATTCCGGGCGCTAACTTTCTCTCCGTTGGAGAATCTGCTTCTCTTTTTCAGATAGATGGAGATCCTAAGGAGAGAGCTGCCCCAACATACCTCAAAAGGGGCCCAACTGAAACTAAGGACAATTGGCAAAACACGCAAGGGTGATGTTTTCCTGTGAACTGGATACCAGCACAAAAGGGAAGGAGACCAACACAGAGAAAAATCAACTCCTACCAAATCAGAGAGCCAAAGCCTCAGAGGCTCCCAACACCTCAGCACTGAAGCAGACCAAAAATGAACCCAACATGGCTCAGGGAAATTTTGCGGAAGAGGGGGCAGAAAGAATGTCAGAGTCACATGTTGGGTCATGATTTGCAGAGACATTTACCATACCAATAACTGGGGGCTAACTCCACAATGCACGACCCATTTACATCAACAAGGTGGGTCCAATGGGAGGGGGTAGATCATGGATGAGCCTAAACAATGGTACCAAACTGCCTGTATTTGCTGAAAAGAAAACTAATAAATTTAATTTACAAAAAAAAAAAAAAAAAAAAAAAGAATCAGAAGGTAGACCTACTGGGAGAACTGAGTAGGTACTTTTGAGATAAAGTAAGAGAACAAGTAAAATGCCATACCAGAAGATTTATCTAAAATATTTTCAGTCATTATGCAAAGTTGCATCATGGTATCTTTAGATAAGTGTCATTATTTTTTTAAATAATCCTATTTGTTACACTATCCTTGGCCTTCTTTAGGTTGCTTCCTTTCTTGTCCCAGTTAGTTTTCTTCCTTATCATGTACATTCTATTATCATCTCCATTTCCCACCTCCATTATGATCTCTTCCTACCTACTCATCATACCTTTTCTAGTTTTGTGGTCTGCACATGCAAGCACTCACATGGGGAGAGGGAGAGAGAGAGGGAGAAGGACTGAGATTCAACAATAGTTATTATACAGTCTACAAAACTTATGGAAGATTCATTCAATAAATCATCATCGATTTTTGCCTGAGCAGTTTCATTAACTGATTATACATGGAATTTCATTGCACTGAACTAAGAAGTGATGGGTAGTCAAGGTGTTGATAAATACTACAAACGTGGGATGCTTTAGCGAAGAATGGACCTGTACAAATAGGAAAAGAAAGCACCCATACCTGGTTGGAAGAAGTTTGAGAGGAGAAATTATTTTAAAATAACAAAGACTAGACATGTTAAATGCTTTTAATCTCTGGAAAAGAAAAAGAAGTATATAAAAATGTGTGTGTGTGTGTGTGTGTGTGTGTTTGTGTGTGTGTGAGAGAGAGAGAGAGAGAGAGAAAGGGGGGGGGGAGAGGGTGGTGGTGGTGAGAGAGATACAGGCAGAGAAAGTATGAGGGAGAGGTAGAAAGAGAGAAATATGGTGAGAGAAAGGGAGATTATAATTTTTAGGACAAACATATCTAGGAAAAAATCAATCACTTCCTTTGCAACAGGGAAGATAGTTAAAATGGAAATCTGTTCTGAGAATGTGAGAGAATTATATTATGATAGGATCAATTTTTTGCAGGTAAAAGCATAAATATAAATTGACAGGAGAGGCAGTATTAAAGAATGATCTTATTTTTATCATTGACTCATTAATATAGAAGACAGACATAAATATATCAATAAATAAATGCTACAAACAACATAAAATGCTCCTTTACCTACAATAACAGTAATTAGTTGCTACCCATATTGAGCTGTTGACTGAAGAGATCTAGGGTCCCCAAAACAAGACAAGCTTCTGTAAAAACATTTGATTACCCACCTGAAGCAAAAAGGTAAGACCTTATTTATGACAAAAACATGATTCCAGCACAGAACACCAAGAGACCCAGCTGGACTCTTGAAGAAAGCCAGTCCCCAGACAGCCTATCTAGTGTTGGAAACACTAGATAGATACAGATTATCTACTGGGGGAAACTGGCCGACAATAGTGTGAGCAAGCAGGAATGTATGCTAGTCAGAGGCAACCAGCCTGACAAGAAGTACACAACAGGGCAGTGGTGGCACACAGCCTTGATGTGTAACTAATGGCTTTCTGGTTGGCTAATAGACCAACTCAGTGGAAATGAACCCATATCTGGACCTGGGAACCAGGTCAGAATCCTATGGAGACAAAGATTGTGGTATCCAGTGGTAAGCCCCCAATAATCTTTGGCTAAAAGAGCAGCTACTTCCATCAAAATATTCCTAAATTAACATTACCCATCCCATTTAACCTATGCTAACTTCATTCTCCATTGGAGAATCTGTTATTTTTCAGAAAGTAGCAAGACCTTGGAAGATAAATCACCCCTGGCACTTAAGCCAAGGATCAGGTAAAACCTCAAAAGATTTGAGGAGATGAACAAGAGAGCTGATTCCATGGTAAGCCTTACAGTCAGTGCCAGGGTGAAGGAGACAGACACTGAAATACTCAACATATATCAAAGCAGAAATCCCGAAGTTCTTAAAGAGATCAACACTGAAGTAGACTTAAAACACACCCACCATGGCTCAGTAAATTTTTTAGAAGAGGGTGCAGAAAGATTGTAAGAGCCACAGGTTGGTAGTCATATCCATTGCCCCTCTCTCAATAACTGTTGCTCTCACAATCCTGTGGGAAACACCAGCAAATCCACTGAGGAGGGCCCTCAGTGATATGGGGTCAGGAAGAAGGGAGAATATGCTACCAACACATGATGTATCCATATGAAATATGTTCTTAATTTTAAAAAGAAGCAGTTTGCAAAGGAATAATGAATCACATGACTCAGATTGAGAAAGAAGTCTTCTAATTCCACCTGTATGAAACTAATAAGTAAGAATGGGGTGAAACAATGAGGAGAAATTTTGTCACTTTATCATTAATAATTATTCAACTGGACTTTACTTTCTTTTATATTGGTGGAAACTTGGAGGTTTGGGATGATGTCTTACTTGTGTCAAATCTTTCACAATATAGACCTGAGATGGTTGTTGAGAGAAATATATCAGTTGCCCTGCAGATACAACTAAGTCCATGTTGCTGTAAACTGAAAGCTCAATGACATCCTTTGCCCAATTCTCTGGGTTAGACTGTGTTGGAAATCAATGCCCAGATCTTTTTACTGCCAATCTATTCTTCTTTATGCCCGTGATTTAATGATGACATTTAGATCTCTAAGTATCATTTCACCTTTAACTTTCAGTTATGTTTCAGCAGTACTTTTATTGTTTTTAGGGAAAAAAAATCCAAAGAAATGGCATGATGCCATCTCAAATTCTATATGTCCCATCATTAAGTATGTCCAGATGATGAGATCAGGCGCGTTCAGGGTGGTACCACCAAAGTCAGTGGTAAGACCCTATTGCTGAAGACTCCATACGCAGTTGACACATAAAATGGAACAGCATGGCTGGAAGCCAGGAGAGAGTCAGTCCCCAGACAGTCAGCGTATCTAGTGCCAGAAGGTGCTACATGGGCGACTGGGGGAATGACCAATATCTGCCCAAGCAACTCATGGTCTAACCTAATTAGCAACAAATAACCTGATGTGATGCCCACACAAGTGTAATAGTGGCACACAGCCATGGTGGGGAACCAACTGCTCTTGATTTGGCTAACTGACCCCCTCAGTGGTGTGAGACCCATAGCTGGAGCTGGGAAACAAGTCAGAAGCATACCCAAACATAAGCCCACTCTCCAATATCAAGCTACCATCAATCATGGGCTACAAGAGGGCCTACACCTATTAAACCCTCTATCAAAAAAGTGTTATCTCAATTTTCCGGGTGCTAACTTACTCTCCGTTGGAGAATCTGCTTCTCTTTTCCAGATAGATGCAGATCCTAAGGAGAGAGCTGCCCCAACATACCTAAAAAGGGCCTGACTAAAACTAAAGAAAATTGGCAAAACAAGCAAGGGTGCTGTTTTCCTGATGAACCGGATACCAGCACAAAGGGGAAGGAGGCCAACACAGAGCAAAATCAACTCCTACCAAATCAGAGAGCCAGAGCCTCAGAGGCCCCCAACACCTCAGCACTGAAGCAGACCAAAAATGAGCCCAACATGGCTCAGGGACATTTTGCGAAACAGGGGGTGGAAAGAATGTCAGAGCCACATGTTGGGTCATGATATGCACAGACATTTATCGTACCAATAACTGTGGGCTAACTCCACAATGCACAACCCATTTACATGAACAAGGAGGGTCCATTGGGAGGGGGTAGATCATGGATGAGCCTAAACAATGGTACCAAACTGACTGTATTTGCTGAAAAGAAAACTAATAAATTTAATTTTTTAAAAAAAGTATGTCCAGATGATTTTCCTAGTTTTCCATCACCCTATGTATCTTGAATCCATTTTTGCTTCTTTCCTCTTGTTTAAATATGTCATGAACTTTCCCTGTGAAATGAAAATTATGTTTCTCCCTCTCTCACCCTTCTGTGTACACTAGTTCAGGCTGAAGGAAGTTCTCTTGGCTCTGTGCTCCTTCCTTTTGTTATTATCAAGTACCAAAGTCTTCCTGGTGCTCACAACAATTAATCATGTTATTTTTATTTTTTACACAAAATAAAATTCTTAGTAAAATCTTGAAGAACTTACATAAAGTTGATATGAATAAACTTTCTATGAAGCATATGGTAGAGTGTATTGATTGTCTGCAGCTATACTGTGCCCATGCAGACACTCCTGTTTGTGGGGCATGCCTTATTATCCAGTGACTTTAATGTCGGTTATGTGACTTACATTTTTGAGTGAAATGTGTGCAGATATGCAGTGTGCAAGTGTTGAGTGAAAATTTCATAGGTTTTGAATGTTTCTTCTTTGTTCCTGTCCTATACCATGGAAAGGACATGTTCTAGGTGGATATTCTTGTGACCATTACCTGACCTAGTCTTATAGAAGGAGAGATATCCTACAGTATCTTCAGATAAACAAGAGATATGTGGGTATTTGTTGTCTCAGTGTAATAATATGGAATTGTGTGTGTGTGTGCGTGTGCATGCATGCACGTGCATAACTGACAAGTATACAAGTATTCTCTACACAAATTCATCTACAACCTAGAGGTTCAATATATTTCTAGCTATTAAGCCTTTGTAAAATGTTTGAAGAAGTGTTTAATGATAGTTGCAAAGCATTTGATTTATGTATTAGAAAACTGGGAATATTTAGTTAAATATAAAAAAATAATTAAAAATTTTATTTAGGTAACATATGTGCCAGTTACAATTTATATTATGAGAAATTAACTATCAGAATTTAAATCTCTTAATGTAAGACATTAGCTAGAAATTATTTTAAAAAAGTGATGTTCATTAAGTTTGTTTTTTTCTGAAAAGCCATTCTGATTAGTAATTTTCTGAATTGGCTGTTTGGATATCTATCTTTTCCTAACTTATTCTTAGAATGGGCTCATTAGTTTTGACCTCCGGCATATAAGCTGTAGATTGCTTTAAGGCAACCATCAAAAGTCTATGAAAGCCATGGTATGCTTTCACATTGCTGGTAGAAATCACCAAACCAATAGTGGATTCTGGGAAAAAGAGATTTATTTTGGCTTACAGGCTCGAGGGAAGCTCCACAATGGCAAGGGAAAACAATGGCATGAGCTGAGGTGGACATTACCGACTGGCCAACATAAGATGGACAATAGCAACACTAGTGTGTGCCAAACACTGGCAAGGGGAAACTGGCTATAACACCCATAAGACTGCCCCCAACAATACACTCCCTCCAGGAGGCATTAATTCCCAAATATCCATCAGCTGGGAACCTAGCATTCCCAACACCTAAGTTTATGGGGGACACCTGAATCAAACCACCTCAAGCCCTTTACTCTTCATGGATATTTCTTGAATGTTTTTGTTAAATAGCTGTTTTCTAAAGGGATTCTAGTCTGTAGTCTTTCTTGGACACTTTCTGATTCAGCTACCAACTCTCTGATACAGCACTGGCATTCATTCCTGAAACCTTTCAAAGGGGCACTCAACTATCAGAATTTCACTGAAGATGAGAAGAAATAAGAGTCAGTTTTGCATACTTGTGGGTTTGCTGTGATTACCTTGAGCATTCTCCAATCACTTACTCTGTGGCAGAGAATGCATAGACCAACTTGATGGTTCTGAGAGGTGTGCAGTGAGGGCTTGTGTGGTCTAATTCCATTAGTTATGAAATACTGGTGGAAATCAGGTCAAGATGCATATTAGACTTGCAAAATGCCCTATGAAATAGATTAGACAAAGTAAATACAAATCCAGAAATCCAAAGGCTTTCCATGGGTGAAAGTGGGAATTATAAGAAACCTGTCAAAAATATAAAACTGGAAATGGGAATTAACAACTTATGATACTATTCAATTTTCATATTTTTTGTTTGTTTAAATATGAATCCTTTTATGAATAGCATAGAATTTTTTGGTGTTAAGCTAGTACCTATTTTTTTTTTTCTCTTATTGACATTCTGAGTACTATCAATTTTCTATACTGTGAGAACAATCTACTGGCTGCCTATTTTAGATAAAAAATGTTCTTTATTGGAACATAGCTGCATCTTTTTGGTTATATATCTATGGTTGTTTTAAAATATTTTATTTTATTTATTTGAGTGAATGAGAGAGAGAGAGAGAGAGAGAGAGAGAGAGAGAGAGAGAGAGAGAGAATGAATGAGGGGACTAAGGGAGAGGAGAAGAGAGAATGGGCATGCCAGGGCTTTCATCCACTGCAAATGAACTCCAGATGCATGTGCCACTGTGTCCATTCTGGCTTACATAGGCCTTGGGTACTCAAACCTAGTTCCTTTGGCTTTGTAGGCAAGCCCCTTTATCACTAAGCCATCTCACTACCCCTGTGATTGTTTTTGCACTACAGAAACTAAAGTTGAGTTGTCACAACAGAGATTTGCATGACTCATAAAACCTCAAAAATTTACAATCTGGTTTTCTAGATGAAAGCTTTGCCTACCTTTGCTCAAATTCAATGGTTCTTTTGCTGTTTGTAATCACATCCTATGGGATTACATATAATTTCACTTGCATACATGACCACAATCCAGGAAGACTACACTATGGAAAAAGTATTATGCAATCATTTTACCCAATACATTCTGTTCCTTAAATTTTGTCTTCTTCTCTTTCAGCTTTTAAAATACTATTAGCTTTTAACTGTCTAACACAATTGTAGCCTCATACTCAGGATTATGAAAGCAACTTTTCCAGGCTCCTTCCCGGGCAGGTAGGCAGTGCTGTGGAAGGACCAGGCCTGCTGGTTCCTCCCAAGGGGTTGAAGGAGGAAGACGAGCTTACTATGACTCAGAAACCTCTCCTGGCCACCAGAGAAAAACTACACTGAGTTGGGAGTCTTTTCCAAGCAGGAACTCACAGAAAAAAACTCACTTTCTTGCTATGAGCAGTTGCCCATATCATGTTGGGAATGAAGGCGGGGATTTTAGGATGGGGGAAGAGGTAAGGGCCAAGAATAAACTGTAACTATTGAAATGGTAATTACAATTGCCAAGCAGAAGTGGCACGCCAGAAGCCATTAGGTGTCTTGCTGAGTCCTAGCCGGCCACAGACAGGTAGCCAAACTTTAGCTAGACTCAGGAAGTTCCACTAGGTCTCATGCCTGGGCCTTTCAGAGCCCAACACAACATGAACTAGCTACATAGTTGAGAATGACCTTGAACTCCCAATCTTCTTGTCTCCACCTCCCAGGTGGAGCTATAAATAAGTGCCACCATGCCTGACAAAAATAACATTTTCTGCAAAAACTTGTGCCAATAACCTGTTTATAGTACTGAGTTTATTTTAAAAATGCATTTTACATATAATAAAATTATATTACCTTTGCTAACATAAGCATGTAAGTGACAACTCATCTTCTGGCACTAGATGTGCTGACTGTCTGGGGACTGACTCTCTTCCAGCTTCCATCCATATCATTCCATGTTACATGTCAACCACATATAGTGCCTTCAGCAGTAGGGTCTTACCACTAATATTTGGTGGGTCATCAAGTACTCTGACAGAAATCTGTCATTCTTTTAGGAAACCTTGTAGGTTTCTCTGATCAAAAGCTCATTGTGAATGTTAGCCACCTGCTGGTACTGGGAGTTACAGGTCAGTGCCCACTAAAAGAAGGAAGAAAAAGGTAACTAAATAAAAGATTTAGAGAGAAGAGAGAGAGAGAGAGAGAGAGAGAGGGAGGGAGAGAGAAGCTGTAGAAGATTAAGGTCAGTCTTCATCATACCCTCTCCAGTGCCTTGTGACTTTGGTGTTCCCTCTAAGGGCCTGGGTAAGATTCAACCATTTGGTCTGCCGTTTAGGATGTAGAATTTTATGGTTCCATTGCCATTTGGGTCTAGTTTTGTGGCCGCCACCCCCTCCATTGCCTTCCCCTCCCTCCTCACCCACTTTATTGTCCAGTTCTTGAAATGCTTGCTGGGTATGTAAGGTATCTTGTGTAGATTCAGGTTAGGTGCTGTAGATGAGTGAGACTATGTGGCGAATACTTTCTGTGATTGGGTAAGTTCATTGAGAATAATCTGTTCCAAGTTCAACCATTTTTCTTCAAATTTCATTGTGTCATTTTTTTCTTACTGCTGTGTAGAATTCCATCTTAGATATCCATTCTTCTAGTGATGGACTTCTGGGTTGAATCCAGCTCTTAGCTATTATGAATTGAGCCACTGTACACATGGTTGAGCAAATCTCTCTGGACTGAGGCTTGAAGGTTTTAGGGTAGATGACCAGTAAGGGAATAACTTGGTCTGTTGGTATTTCTATAGTCAGCTTTTTCAGGAGTTTCCATATTGCTTTCCAAAGTGGTTGTACTACCTTACATTCCCACCAACAGTGGATGAGGGTTACTATTTCTCCACATCCTTGCCAGTATTTATTTTCATTTGATTTTTTGATGTTTGCTATCCTTACTGAGGTAAGGTAGAGTCTCATAGTTGTTTTAACTTGCATTTCCCTGATGATTAGGGATGATGAACATTTTCTTAAGTGTGTGTTTGCTATTTGTATTTTTTTCTCTGTGAACTGCCTGTCCAGCTCTTTGCCCCATTTTGTGAGTGAGTTGTTTGACTTTTTATTGTTTAGGTTATTGAGTTCTTTATAGATTCTAGAGATTATTCTTCTGTCAGTTGGATATTTGGCAAATATTTTCTCCCATTCTGTGGGTAATCTATAGGCTTTGCTTATTGTATGCTTGTCTGTACAGAAACTCTTCAGCTTCATGTTCCCCTATTGGTTGAGTGACTGTTTAAGATCATGTGCTACTGGGCTTTTGTTCAGGAAGTCTTTTTCCATTTCTATATCATGGAAAGTTCCTCCTGTATTTTTTTTCCAGTAGTAGCCAAGTTTCTGGTCTTATATTGAGGTCTTTGATCCATTTGGCCTTGAATGTTGTGCATGGTAAGATGTATGGATCAAGTTTCAATTTCCTGCATATAGTTATCAAGTTTCTCCAGCACCATTTGTTGAAGATACTTTTTTTCTAGCCTATCTTGTTAGGGCCTTTGTCAAATATCAAGAAGCTGTAGACACTTACACATGGAGAATGATTAAAATGGATAGGAGATGCTCTCTAAGAATATTAGGATTTTACAAACATTGACTAAAGATTATTTACAAGTTTTCTGGGAGAATCCATTTTCAAATGATTTTTTATGTTCCTGAGAATGTAGCTCAATTCCATTTGTTGTAAGCTTTTCCTTTATAAATTGAGCAAGAGTTTCGTATATAATACAAAAGATACAAGCCTATAAGAAAGACACAAACTAAGTCATGGACAAATTCTTCACTTTTCCTATTCATTCTTTCATTCACCTAACATCTACCTATTGGCCATGTGCCAGTTGAAACCATTCATCATGCTAATCACTCTGGGTGCAAATTATGTGTTAAATTTTCATGATAACACTGTATCTTATGGAACCCGCTACTCAATATGATACAGAAATTAATCAAATAATCACATAAAGCTGAAATATTGCAAAAGCTATGAAGTTCAGATTCATGTCTCAGGAAGCATATGAAAAAGCAATTTTAATGAGTCCAAGAGTCAGTTGAAGCCTTGAAGAGGAAATTATCCTGTTGAATTCAGAAGAAATATAATAGCTGAACTGGGAAAGGGTGAGTGATCCCTCTGTTGCAGTTACCTTTGTGTTACTGGTTCAAAACACCTGACCAAAAGCAGCTGATGGGAAGAGAGGGTTTATTTTGGCTTACAGTCTTGAGTGGAATCTTCATGATGCCAGTGGAAAGATGTTAGAGCAGAAACTAGACATCACTTCTGGCCATAGCAAGTGAATGAGCAGGACTTACACTGGAAATTAGGGCTCATAAACCTCAAGGTCAGCCCCTGTGAGACACATTCCCTATTAGGGTTCCACCTCCCAAGTGCCCCTAACTGCAGGATCAAGCAGTCAAACACATGAGTTTATGGGGTCCATCTGGTTCAAACTACCATACACTCATGTCAGTGTTGCCATAGGAACGTCTTCTCTTGCCTTTCCCCTTGTGGTGGTCTTGCTCCATTTCTTCAGTTTCCATTTGATGAGGTACTTCAAATTACTTGCATCCTTTTTCTTGCTGCATTTGTCCTCAAAATGGAGAGAACTATAGCTCTGTGATGCTACTCTCTATTCATTTAAATATTTCAGTGAAGGATACATCCACATTTGTAGAAATTGTTCCTTTTTATTTGGATTGAGTCCTGGGAAGTTCCCTTAAATAGTTCTATAAATCATCATGATTGCAAGTCTTTCATTTACAATCCACCTATATTTATCATTTGGAAATACTTCTGTTTGAGGCCAATAGGATAAGCATCACTGACCCTGGGTTTATGGGCACAGTTATGGTGACAGGCTTAGTTAGACTGAGCCATGACAGCCAGGTAAGTCTATAGCAACATTGGTTTTGCTTGTTGAGTTCTAAAACTTTATATGCTTATTGTACACCCAAAGAACTTTTCTTTGGGGAAGCAACTAAAAACAAAAAAAAAGTATTTAAAATTTTAATTTTTGATACCTTAATTTTATCCACAGTCTACTTCCTCGTTCTTAGCATATCAGTTAGAATGTTTATTTTTTGCTAACATAACGAGTAAACTCACAAACAATTTTAAATTTACAGTATTTTATGAATATAATTCTAGGTGAGGAGTGTGGGAGTATGCAAGGCTGCTTTGTCGCTGTGTTGCTACAGACAAAGAGCATGATTTTATGGTAGGAAAAATATTGTACATGTAATTTAATGCCCCAAAGCAAACCAGTATTCTACATCTACAACTGACTAAATTATTAGCCATTAGGACAAAATGTATCAGTATCAGTAGGTGGTGTGGGTAGACTATATTTTGAGTTTTCATTTTCATGTAGAATTATACAATCATGGTATCTGATTTCACAAAAAGTTAACTACACTAAATAATTTAGGAAGATGGCTTTAGAGGAAGAATACATCTATTATGTACAGAGGAGGCTCAAACATTTATTATTTTTTTAGCATTTGTTTATTTGACAATACTAAGACTTGAACTCAGAGCATTACATATGCTAGGCAAGCACTCTACCACCAAGTTAAATGTCCAGCTCCAGTTACTGCTTTCTTTCCATTCCTTTATACTCTAGTAACTTACTCTCCAATAGAAATATAAATACAATTTCTAAATGGCTGAACAGGCTTCCAGTAATTTCACTGACCCAGAAATGTGACTTTTCAAGGATCACTGAAATAATGTGTTGCCTCGCTCAAGTATGATGTGAGTGTTCAGAAAGTTTTCTTCACATAGGTCACGACTGGTGTGTTTGCTGCTATGAACAACATTAGAAGCATTTCAGCCCTTTCTAAATAAGATGTTAGGCTGTCATGGAGAACGAGGCCCAGCAGATGGCGCTCGCATGCTGTATCAAAAGTGAACTGTTCCTCAGCCTCTGTTTATCACCATTCATTTCAAGAGGTGAAAAGCAGTTTTCTGAGGAAAATCTTCGTTAGCACAAAGCTTCTGAGTGCAAGAAAGACAAAACGGTATTTCTAGTTCATTCAAAGACTAGTTGTTAATCTCTGACTTTTTCAAGTTAACACACAGGATCATGAAAAAAAAAAACAACTCAACATTTATTAACTGGTACTTTCGTTTGCATTGGTGTTTTATGCGGAAGCACGGAAAAGGCAGATGATATTTTCACGCATTTTGAAGGAAAAATAAAATGGCTGGTTCTTGGTTCTGCTTGTTCGCACATTTTGAAATCCAAGGAAATGGATACTATGGTTGTTTGTAAAGCAAGATCCAAACAAAAGAAGAGAGAAAGGAGGCTTTCCTGTAACCCTGACACTCTAGAAAAGGACGAGGCTACAGAAGAAGACCGTAGCTTAGCATTTCAATTCTAACATGGACGGCTCTATTTAATTTTTCACACACAATCTATTTTCTTGCTGAAGATTAATATTGCTAAGTTCCCTTATGTTGCAGTCTTTAAAGGCTAAAGCAACAAGGATATTTCTAAGGCAGACTGTAGTCATTTCTGTTTCCGTAAAAAAAATTCTCTACCTGCACTGAAAGTAATTGTGTTGGTAATCTCAACCTATTGCTTTTGTAGGAGTTGATATCATTCCTTGCTCCATGTGAGCTATAGACAGGCATAATGAATGCAGTGATGAGAGAGTGCAGTGATGAATTAATAACCCAGAGCTCTCAAAACTAGCAACAATGGGGGAAGCTTTTCTGTGGCCACTGGCTTCCTCCAGGCATGTTATAAAACATGAATTTGCACTGGCTGCAGTTTGGTGGGCCTGTAGGTTAGGGGGAAAGAGACCCTGGAATTGTGTGAGAAGATTTGTTTATAATAATGCTATGAAGCCGGGCGTGGTGGTGCACGCCTTTAATCCCAGCACTCAGGAGGCACAGGTAGGAGGATCATCGTGAGTTCAAGGCTACCCTGAGACTACAGAGTTAATTCCAGGTCAGCCTGGACCAGAGTGAGACCCTACCTCAAAAAAAAAAACCAAAAAAAAATAAATAAATAAAATAAATAATGCTATGAAATAATGAACCTGACATAAACTAAATTTCTGTATACACTGATTCAAGACTTTCCTTTTTTCCAGCAATGCACCATAGAAAATAAATATGCAGCAGTCATCTTTACTACTGTTTGACTAGTGTCATTAATGTGTGTATGCGTCATATATTAAGCTGTTTCTTCCAATATGTATAGATTAAGTATATGGGAAAGTGGGGAAAATGATTTTCCATTATTTGTGATCTTTGTCAGTAGCTGTATGAGAAGGAACACCAAAGCAGACAGGATGAGCAAATGTGAATTCTGATGATAACTTACTCTTCTTGTTTTTGTGTCCATTTTCAAACTCATCTCTGAGTACTCCCTCACTGAAGTCACAAAGCAGGATGGATGTAAACAATAGGGCATTAGTGGCTGTTACTTCTCACAGATCAACTTTTCTTGCAGTAGTGTAATGCAGTGGGAACGATAATAGCACTGGGATAGTGGTTCTTAGCTCGGTTATTAGACTACCAGATTTGAATTCAAGATAAACAATAGCATAAATATGTAAAAGGTGTTTCTCGGCAGGGAATGAACATATAATTCAGAGAAAGTACAAGCACAGAAAGAGGGGGAGTGTCTTTATTTGTAGTCAGTAATGATGACCAGGCAAGCACAGGGATCTGGAGGAACTGCAGGGAGGCAGTACAGAGAAGCAGACTACTCTGCCATTCTCCATCCTATCTGTACAGTGTGTTCAAAAGTTCAGTTTGTCTTATTGTATCCTTTCAGGATGCAAATTGGTTCACAGACAATTTACATTTATAGTATCACTCATCATCATGTTCTTAAAGGAAATAGTACTAAAAATGTGAGTTTGTAAAGTCTTGTGCCTCCTTTTCTCCATCCCTACAGGTATTTCTGTATATTCCCCAATTGACTTTCATGCCATATTTCACAAAATATTATACATCTTGTTAAGATGGAAAAATGAGCCATGGGTATATGTAAGCTATAATTTTACTGCACTTATAAAAAGCACCTTTACTTTTTTAAATGGAGTATAGGTACCATAGTGTGTGCATTAAAAAACATGCATACATTCTACACACTTTGTGAATTGGTTTGCAGTTTATTTTATGACTCTGTTAAGTACTTACATTTGTACTTGTGTGAGGTACTTTCATTTCTTTTTTTAAATCAAAAAAGCACTTGTAGATCACTGTGTGAAACATTCATTTGATGGTCAGTGCAGGCTACAGAGAGAAGTGAGAGCCACCATGAGATTTATCCTCACGGCTGTGACTACAGAGATCATTTGTAATAAAGAGAAGGTGCTTTCATCTTGTCAGTGCTTTAAGGTGGATATTTACTGAGAAAATTTCCCAGATAGCACACATTTAAAGACATAAATTCTGGGATGATATTGAGTTTATTAAGTATGGGAAGGAAGGTTGTTTCATCATCTCTTAGTCAGGCAGAAGGGAAATCTTAAAGGATGAAGCCTCAAGTAAACTCAACTTTCTTCAATATCAACTTGACTTTTCCAATCAAAGGTTCTCTGGGCAGGTGGAGAGAAGAGACTGAAAGCACCAGAAGCTGCAGAAAGAATGCATCACAAGTGGCTAACAAGCTGTGAATGAAAATTGGGAGTCTAGCAGGTGAGATTTAGAAACTGCCTCTGGTGCAAGATTTGCCCTCTTTTAATTGAGGAGTTAGGAAAGGACTGGAGGTGATGCAGGGTCATTCACTGAGATGTCAATGGGCTTTGGGTGGGTGGGCTGCTAACATTGTGTAGGAGGATGGGGCAGAAGGAACATCAGTCAGCAAGCAGAAGTCAGCTCCTGGCCAGCCTTTTCCTGCAGCAGTTTAGAAAATGCACAAAGCACAGGAAATATGACCATTTATTTATTTTGTGTTACTGTTTTAATAAAATAACAAGTTCCTATATTTGCTTAGTGCATTAGGTATTTAAAGCTTATATACCACATTAGTTCATCTAGACTATCAAAAAGAAAAATGATCTTCATACTTATGCCCATGTCTGATGTGATAAAACATTCACAGACAAGTCCTGTGTGGGGGGGAGGGGGCAATAACACAAACATATTTTGCCAATTCAGTGTTCTCTTACATACAAGAAAATTTGGAGAGAACAAAAAATATTAAGGCTGTTTATGAAAGATACATTAGAGTCACATTTATGTCATTGATTATACTGTTTCTCTGTGTTAGTTTGGGAAAAACCACAAACAATTAATTGTAGTAGATTATACACATTTTGTATTTGGCTAGGGGTAGTAAGCAGTCATTGAGAAGCATGAATTCCTATTGTTTCTTGAAATAACACTTTGTAATATCTTTTGCTTATGTGATTTTCATACTGTGCTTTAGTAAGTTTGATTGTGTAAACCTAGAAAAGATTTTAAAATAGCTTTCATTCCTTTTAAATAATTATCATTTCAACTAGACATGGAAATTTAGTCTTAATACTACCACAGCTGGTCTTGATATTTGTCTTGTATAATATGAATATGCATAATCACTAACCACACCAATTATAAGTACTACTTACATTATTAACTGGGTGAAATGTTAGTAGTAAAAATAAGATTAAAATATGCAGATGAGATGATTACCCTTAGTTTATTTTAAACAAAAACAAAAACTGGAAGCTATTAGGATTTTTATTATAAAAAGATATTAGAAATAGGTAATACAATGCAGTATTAGGAATGGGCAGTTTTTTGTCACAATATAATTCCTCGGAATTTTCTGCATCCATATGAAATATTAAAAATAAGGAGATATTGTAAAGACACTAAACATTTCTATGATTTTATAAGTATTGAAGTTGACTGACGGGAAAAAATACTATATTTTGTAAGAATTTTATATATTACCACCTTGCTATCCACTGTTGCAATTCAATAGAAAATAAACTAAGAGAAATTTACAACATTTTAGATTGATAGGATTTGAAACAAAGAGATGTTTCTTCTGAGCTACAAACCATTAGTAATATGGCTTTAGACAAAGGCATACATAATAGAATGTTTCTATCCATGTTTCTCACATTGTAGGGAAACAAGTTTATTATACATTTTGATACTGAGAAGGAACTGCTTTAAACTCTAATCCCTCCAAGGTTTCTTGATTTGTCTAGACTTCTTTGTCAGTTGCTTGAGGGCTTTACTGAAGTTGATTGAGTTTAAGGTTTCTAAGTCATGAGAACATTCCCCATTTACCTCATTAAATGTATCTCTTGTATAGTTAATTGATTAATGAATGTAATTAAGTGTGACAAATGACTTTTGCAGCTTATATTTGAGGTAATATCCTCCAAGTCCCACACTTCCAGATTTCACATTTGTAAAATGTTGTTTTACAAACATTATCTGCCTGGTAATGAAATAGAATGCAGGAAACAAAACATACTGCAGTAGACTGAACTCACTGCAATTTAATATTTTGTAGCTAGATAAAATACCCCTTACACTAGTACATACTGAATACAGTTCACTGAGTTATTGTATTAAAGATTATAAAACAAGTTTAGTCAAATGTGAATATTCAAAAGAATATATCAATGTGATAACAGATGTCAAAAACCACTCATCTCAAAAAATGACACTCGAATTGACACAAGAATGAGTAGCAGGTAAACCAGAAGACAGACATAAAAAAAAAAAGAAAAGATAAATGAAGAAAGACAGAAAACTGGCTGGTTGGGCTGAGGGGGTCATGTCTTTCCAGAACAGGTGAAAATTCTGTGTGCTCAGGTGGTGCAGGTGACCTGAGAAAATCACTAAGCATGTGAGGTTTTCAGCATAAGTTCAAGGCATATTTAGTGGGTGCTCATGGGAGCAGATCCAGCTTTAATTAAGGAAGAAATTCATTATTTTTTTGTTTACTATAAGTTGTTATGAGCAACCTACTGCATGTAAAGTCTTAGGTTATTTCCACATTTCATGTCTATATGATGAATTTTCATTTATTTGCAAATAGAGACAGCATGAAGATGCATGCACACACACATGCACACAGAATAACTGCTTCAGGGCCTCTAGCTGCTACAAATGAACTCCAGATGTATGCACCACCTTGCACATCTGACTTTATAGGGACAGTGGGGAATGGAACATGGATTGTTAGGTTTTGCAGGCAAGTGCCTTAACTGCTAAGCTATCTCTCCAGCCCCAAATTCATTTTAATTTCTTTTTTTTATTTTTTAATTTAATTTAATTTTTTAAAATTTTTATTAACATTTTCCATGATTATAAAAAAATATCCCATGGTAATTCCCTCCCTCCCCCCAACACTTTCCCCTTTGAAATTCCATTCTCCATCATATTACCTCCCCATCTCAATCATTGTACCTACATACATACAATAGTCATTTTAATTTCTATCCCTACCACTATCAGGTACTAGTGTGTATGCATCAAATACTTCTTCCACTTTCTGTCTCTGAGTTACCTTTCTGGTTTCCAAATATATTTTACACTTCTCTAGACAGAGCATCTCCCCTAATGAGCACATCTTGCTCCTATGTGTCCACCTTTATATGTATAATTCTCCTGTATAAGTCCATTCCCTTCTATGTTTCTACCAGCACTATTCATGTTCTAAAGTTATCTTTATTTTTATTTCTGTGTTCAATATAAAGTTAAATCTGGAATTATGAATCTTCTGTATCTTGATACTTTTGATGTTACACGGATTGGTCTACATACTGTCCTCTGGCTATCATTGTGCCATCAGGTATCCATAAATTTCTGTAAGCTTTCTATATATTATTTTCTTTATATATCCTCCAATCTACAAAAAATTTAAGGTCAAAAACGAGATCTTTTCTATAATGGCTCTAATGCCTTTCTGTCCAGTGACTGTTTTACTTTATCACATCTAAAGTTTGGGATTTTGGACAAAGTGATCTGTTGAAACAGTTAACTTAAAGTCATGACTGAAATGTTTTCATTAGATTGTGTGAAGAACACAGACTGATGAACTTTATCCTGTGATGACTTCAATAATGAACACTTCCAGAATGCTCTAGGCTATATTGCTTTTATCCTTTTCAAACTTGGAAATCAGGACACCTTCAGCATTCTTCCTCAACAGTCCCCCATTTCAAAAGAATTATTACTTTTCCTGTTGTGCAATACAGAATGGCTGGGCCATCCTCAGTGGAGGTCATTTACTAACTTCATCAGCTGAAGGATACATTCTGTGACCAAAATCTTAACCTGCTCACATTTCTTCCACCGAACACCAGTCCATTCCTTGTCAATTCTACTTAGCACAAATTCTCAGGAAACTGGGAGACCTCAGACTCTAGCCCTGTTTCCACCAAAGTCCTCTTTTCTCTCTTCAACTTCATCAGTCAAGCCCCCATTGTCTATAGTTCTGTGCATGTAGATCTTTCAAACTCTCATCAGCAAAGCCTCACAGTCCACTGCTCTCTGCACTTAGGTATTTCAAACTCTCACCAGAATGTTTCTTTTAACTCTGTTCACAGCCATACAAGTCTTCTCTTGTGCAAAGTTCCAAATCCTTCCATATTCTTCCTGAAAATTAGTCCCAAAAGACAAAAATACAGAGGGGTAGGTTTGGTGTAGCAACAGTGATACTTCTTGGTACCAATTTTATGTAGCAGTTACTTTCTCATTTCTGTGACAAACCTGACCAGATGCAGCTTATTGGAGGCAAGGATTTATGTCACCTTACAGTCTTGTAGGGAAGTTTCATTATGGTGATCAAATCATGGTCTAGTAAAGACTAGTTCTTACTTCTTGTCATATCAGGTGGGAGGTAGCAGCAGGAGTAAGCTTGCTAGTGTATACTTAGTAGGGCTTGATTATAAGATCACCAAGTCTACCCACAGGAGCACAACTCCTCTAGCAAGGTTTCATCTCTCAAAGGCTCCAGCAGCTGGATATGGAGTTTGATGCTTAAGCATAAACACATGACATTTCATGTGTCTGTGCAGATATTTCACCTTCAAACACCACACAAGTAATTCTGAATCTTTATTGGCATTTTGTTGCACTGCTGACTGGCTAGGTACTATTATGAATTGAATAGTTCTGTTAAATTGTTCCGCTAGATTGTTCATGGTTTTCCTAAAATCATTGTGAAGTAGTTCAAGAAGAAAATCAAACTCCAAATTCATCTCCTGTATCCTTGCCAAGTACTTAAAAAACAAAGCATTTAAACTCCAGTCTGTGCTACTCTGTTTGTGAGTTGACCCTATCTTCACCTTAGTGCTCACTCTGCTTGGCATCACTCCCAGACCTATTTTATTTTTGCCAGTTTGGCTTGCTATAGATCTGAACTTCCATAATCCAATACAAGAACTTTTCCATCAATCTTCAAAAGTTGCTTAGCCTGCACATTTCCTCATGCTTCTCCAATTGCACACTCAAAATAGTCTGTGCTTTCAGTCCATATAACAGATAAAAAGTGCACTGAATTAAATAGGAAATGTCACTTGAAGGGGTCAATCCTCTCTGAGGGGTATGTAGGTTCCCTCTTCAGGACTGCCTTCAGGTAGTACTATGAATGAACAATTAGTGAAAGTCCAGTGATGTGTAAAAATCCAGTAGAAATCTATCTTTTATATCAAAAGTTCCTTTAACAATAAATTTTTAAGATCCTTTACTCCTTTCTTTGGCACACACTAAGAAAGCTAGATAGACTACTACTCACACACAGTGAGAAAACTAGATAGACTACTACTGAAACACCAAGTTGGGTATTTAGAGACTGTGGTGTTCACAAGAAAACTGGGATTGTAATGTTCACAAGAAGAAGACAAATGAGAAAAGTGTTTAGAGGGCTCAAGAGGTCATAGGAAACCACAGAGAGTTAAGAATGTAGATTTGAGGCCCTGGCTTGCCAATTCTCTCTCTCTGTCAAAAGAAAGAAAGAAAGAGAGAGAGAGAGAGAGAGAGAGAGAGAGAGAGAGAGAGAGAGAGAGAGAGAGAAGAAGAAGAAGAAGAAGAAGAAGAAGAAGAAGAAGAAGAAGAAGAAGAAGAAGAAGTAGAAGAAGAAAAGAAGAAGGAGGGAGGGAGGAAGGAAGGGAGGAAGGAAGGAAGGAAGGGAGGAAGGAAGGAAGGAAGGAAGGAAGGAAGGAAGGAAGGAAGGAAGGAAGGAAGGAAGAGACAGAGAGAGAGAGAGAGAGAGAGAGAGAGAGAAAGGTCATGAGGATAAACTGTGGGTCACAGTGGAGACCCAGTGGAGATGCTGGGACCACAAGATGGCTGCCAAGGAGAGCTTCCACCCTAGATGATGTTTTTCAGGACTGTGAGTAGCCTAGCTGGAGGGGCAGAATTGGAACTCCAGAGAATTGTTGCTAGTTAGAATTATCAGAGTTGGAGATTTGTCACTGACTAGAGTTGTTGCACTTGAAGCTAAAGAGTTTGATGATTGCCCTGGTTGTTTTAAACCTTGTATTGGTTGCATATTCCTTTGCTATGCTCAATGCAACTTTTTATAATGTGAATGTTTATTCTGTGCCATTATGGATTTTGGGGGGACTTTTTGGTATTATGGCACAGTTAAAAGACCTTCAACTATGGGGAGGTTGGAACATCATTGGGATTGCGAAAAACTATGGGGACTTTTAAAGTTGGACTGAATGCATTGTATTTTATAACATGTATGGATATTGGTTTATTGGGGACAGGTGTGGAATGTGGTGGTTTGATTCAAGGGTCCCCCATAAACTTAGGTGTTCTGAATGCTAGGTTTCTAGCTGATGAAGATTTGGAAATTAATGCCTCCTGGAAGGAGTGTATTGTTGGAGGCAGGCTTATGGGTGGTATAGCCAGTTTTCCCATGCCAGCGTTTGGCACACTCTCCTGTTGCTACAGTTCACCTTATATTGGCCAGGGGGTGATGTCCACCCTCTGCTCATGTCATCATTTTTCCTGCCATTGTGGAGCTTTCCCTAAAGCCTGTAAGCCAAACAAACCTCTTTTCTCCCACAAGCTGCTCATGTTTGGGTGATTTCTACCAGCAACGCAAACCTGACTGTAACAATCCCTAACCATTAGGGAAATGCAAATTAAAGCAACTATGAGATTCCATCTTACCTCAGTGAGGACAGCAAACATTAAAAAAAAAAATCAAGTGAAAACAAATTTTGGTGAAGATATGGAAAAATAAGAACACTTATTCACTGTTGGTGGGAATGTAAGCTGGTACAACCACTATGGAAATCAATATGGAAACTCCTGATAAGGATGAATATAGAGTTACCAACAGACCCTATTATTCCACTACTGAGCATTTACCCTAAAAACTCCACATCTTAGTTCAGAGATATTTGCTTTACTATGTTTATAGCTGCTCAATTCATGATAGGTAAAATACTGGAATCAGCCCAGGTGCCCATCATTGGATGAATGGATAACCAAGATGTGGCACATCTACACGATGGAATTCTACTCAGCAGTAAAAACAAATGACACACTGGAATTTGTATAAAAATGGTCAAACTTGGAATAGATCATTTTAAGTGAACTCCACGATCACAGAAAGACAACCATCACATGATCTCACTCATCCACAGTTCCTAACCTGGATCAACCCAAGTTGCTGACATAACTGAATAACATCTTGAGGCTTGGAAAAAAGGGAGGATAGGGCTTGGGGTAAGGGAAAGCACAGCAGGGTGCACAAAACTGAACTCAAATTGAACTGGTACGATAGGACCCTATATCCTGAAAGTCAGAGTACAAGGTAGAATCCTCAAGAGGACCTTAGGGGGCCCTGGAGAGAGTAAGACTAAACCTAACCTGAAATTTCTCCTGTTTCTCTCTCTTTGTCTTTTTTTTTTTTTTTAATTTCCCCTTACCACTGGCATGTAATTACCTGTACCAGAATGTGGTCTACATCCACAATGAGCTGTTGATCAGAGAAACCTACTAGATCTCCCCAAACAAATAAGACAGACTTCTGTCAGAGCACTTAATTACCCACCAGAGGTTAATGGTTAGACCCTACTCCTGAAAACACCATGTGCTGTCCGCATGGACCATGAAGAGACCTGGTTGGTATCCAGAAGTGAGCTAATCCCCAATCAGTTCATATAGTGTTGGAAGGCACTACATGAGCCATCAGGGGAAAGTGGTCAACATCTCTCCAAGCAATTCAAAGTCTAAGTGACTCAGAAGCAAACAACTTGAAGTGATGTTCACAAAAGTACAATAGTGGCACAAGGTCATGGTGGTTAACTAGCTGCTCTTGTATTTGCTAAAATGTATGCTCAGTGGAAAGGAAACCATATCTGTAACTGGGAAGCAAGTCAGAATCTTATCCAGATAATGATTTGGTTTTCCATTGCCAAGCTTCCACTGATTGTAAGAGGGTCTACACCCTCTTAATTCTCTCAAAATTAACATGGTTATCCAATTTAACTGGTGCTGACTTCATTCTCCATTGGAGAATCTTCTTCTCTTTTTTAGATGGGAGCTGGACCTGAGGACTTAAATGACCCAGTGCACTCCACTCTTGCCCCAGCTGAAACCACAGAGAAACAGGGGGAAATGAGCAAGAGTGCTGCTTTCTAGTGAATCTGATATCAGCACAAGGGTAAAGGAGATAGACACTGAGGACACTCAACACCTACCAAACCAGAGATTCAGAGGCTCCTATTTCCCATAATTGAAGTAGACTTAAAATGCTCCCAGCATGGCTCAGGTAATTTTGTGGAAGAGGGCCCAGAAAGATTGTTAAAGCCACAAGTTGGGACATTTTACACAGAGATGTTTTCTCTCCCCCATAACTGACTGCTGATCCCATAATGCATGATCCACAATCCCCATGGGGTTGATCTGCATCACCAATGAGGAAGCCCTCTTCAGAAAATGAACAGGGAGGAGGGAAAGGATGTTACCAACATGTGTTGTTTACATACTAAATATGTCCATATTTAATAAATTAAAAATAGTGATCTATACCTTCACAAACCTGTGCAATATTGAGGTCCATAAGGAGGACAAAAGATGGCATCAAAATAGAAGAGGTACTAGTGGTAAAGAAAAAGGGGTTCACCCAAGTTGGTGGCAGGACAAAAGAAAGTAATAAGAGATTAGAAACAAATTAATTTGTTTCCATGTATGAACTTGTCAAGTTTAAAAAACAATCTATTATTTGAAATTAAAGTTTGATAAAAATTTTAAGAATTTACTACTTACCAAAATTGCTTTAAATTTATTTTTAGTCATATGTGTGTGTATGGTTGTGTGCATACGTGTGTGTGTGTGTGTGTGTGTGTGCATGTGTGTGTAGATACATTTATTACATGGAGTGCATGTGGAGATGAAGGCACAGCCCTCAGTGTGCTGGTCTGCTCCTTCTGTCCTGATGGAGACAGTGTCTCTCTTGTTGCTGTTTGCCTCTGGAAAGGCCAGACTATAGGTTTCAGGATTGTCCCTGCCTCCAGCACACATGGCCATAGGTGTGTTGGGCTAGAAATGTCTATGTAACACTCTACTCCCAATTCTGCATGGATGCTAGGGATCTGAAGTTCAGTCTGTGGACTTGAGGAGCAAATGCCTTTAATCACTGAGATATACTTCCAGTCCTTTATTTTTATTAATTCCAATTCAATGGTTCAAAAATACATATTAATTAAGCATTCATTTTAGATGCCTGAAATACCTGAATGGAAAAATAACAACTACTGGCCCTATAGTGCTTAAAATTGCAATGAGTGAGACATGATAAACAAATAATAATGCAAATAAATGAAGGCTACTATGTGTGAACAGGTGATGGTTATATCAAAAAGTATACACAGGGGCCAGGCATGGTGGTGCATGCCTTTAATCCCAGTACTCACGAGGCAGAGGGAGGAGGGTGACCTGAGTTCAAGGACACCTTGAGACTACAATAGTGAATTCCAGGCCAGGCTGGGCTACAGTGATACTCTACTTCAAAAAACAAACATCTTTGTTATCCATTCTTCTAATGATGGACATCTGGGTTGATTCCAGCTTTTAGCTATTACGAATTGAGCTGCTACAAACATGGTTGAGCAAATCTCTCTGGCTTTTGGTTTGAAGGTTTTAGGGTACATGCCCAGTAATGGTATAACTGGGTCTGTTGGTATTTCTATAGTCAGCTTTTTCAGGAGTCTCCATATTGCTTTCCAAAGTGGTTGTACCATCCTGCATTCCCACCAACAGTGAATGAGTGTCCCTGCTTCTCCACATCCTCGCCAGCATTTATTTTCATTTGACCTTTTGATGTTGGCTATCCTTATTGGGGTAAGGTGGAATCTCATAGTTGTTTTAATTTGCATTTCCCTGATGATTAGGGATGATGAACATTTCCTTAGGTGTGTGTTTGCCATTTGTATCTCTTCCTCTGTGAATTGCCTGTTTAACTCTGTGCCCCATTTTGTGAGTGGGGTATTTGTCTTCTTATTGTTTAGACTTTTGAGTTCTTTGTAAATTCTAGAGATAAGGCCTCTATCAGTTGGATAACCTGCAAATATTTTCTCCCACTCTGTGGGTATTCTATTGGCTTTGTTTATTATATGCTTATCTGTAAAGAAACTCTTCAGCTTCATATGATCCCAATGGTTGAGTGACTGTTTAAGAACTTGAGCCACTGGGGTTTTATTCAGGAAGTCTTTTTCCATTCCTATATTATGGAAAGTACTTCCTAAATTTTCTTCCAGTAGTTTTCGAGTTTCTGGTCTTATGTTGAGGTCTTTGATCCATTTGGATTTGAGTGTTGTGCATGGTGAAATGTGTGGATCAAGTTTTAGTTTCCTGCATGTGGTTATCCAGTTTGTCCAGCACCATTTGTTGAAGATGCTATCTTTTTTCCAGTCAGGGAAAGGGGGCTCTGTAGTACATAAAATGAAAGTGGTTTTATAATGGTCATTCTCACTGAACATTAATCCTTTAAGGATGTAATGTAAGGCAATTATCAGTAGATAGAACAGGCAGTATTCCTCACAGTGGACACACAATAAGGAAATGTGTGAGAGTGACATGGTCTGAGTGCCTGCAGCTAGTGAGGGAAGAAGAGCATTGTACATAATGAATGGGTGGGGTTGGGGCATCTTGTAGAACAATTTGTTTTGGTTAGAAATTAGGCATTTACTCTGAGGGAGAGGAGGAACCATTCCCACATTTTTAGCAGAGGTGGACTCTTTCTATTCTGAAAATAATTAATTGTACTTAGTAGATGATAGGGTAGCCAGGGTAAATGGAAGACATGCATACTAATTTTTAAATTTTTCTTACAAATTCCTTTTTTCAGGTTTTTTTCTGTGACTCTCCAAATAAGTTAAAACAGTATGCATATATAATTTATTTAATATTTGTTTAGTGTGTGTGAGTGTGGTGGTTGTACCATGGCATACATGTGATGTTAGAGAATAATCTCATTTTGAGATAGGGTCTCTGGTTACTTTTGAGCTTCCAGCAAGTTCTCTCTCTACCTCACTCTTGCCTATGTTGCACTGAGCTTACAGAAGCTAGCTATAGCTTCCAGTTTTCACATGGAGTCTGGGATCTGAACTCAGAAATCCAGAGTTGTGTATCAAGCACTTTATCCACTGAGCAGCCTCCCCAGCCCATTAATTTCTCTATTGTATATTGTCACTTTCCCTTAGTGATCTGAAAGATATTAAATAGATTTTTTTAGTAAAAGAAACTGTCATAGAAAATCATATTTACAAAAATTACAAGACAAGGTAAGGTACAAAATTGCATGATATAAAATTAATTTAAAATTTTTGATTTTATCCATGTAAAGTTCTTTAAAACTTTTAATATGAGAAGAGGGGATGAGGAGCACAGAGAAAGAAAGAGAGATAATTTGTGCATGTGTACAATTTTCATATACCAATATATAAATAAAATATAACATAGCTTATTTGAGTAATGCCATAATAGTTGCTTAAGTTTGCCTTTGGAATAGACCATAAAATGACTTCTTTTCTTAGTGGCATTTTAAAATCCATCCTGGTACATAATATTATGAAATATAAAATTTGACATTGACTTTATACTTTCAGATATTACCAAAAAAATAAACAAATCATTTCTTATTTCTTTTAGGAAATGTATGGCAAGAGAAAAACAAGTCCTTATATTTTACTTTAATAATATAATTTTGCTTTATATATTCCAGCAAACACAGTTTGTATAAAAACACGAGTTTTATGCTATTGCTCTGTCATTTTCTTTACATTTAGGAAAAACTGTGAAGCTCATTGCCTATCATGTGTCCAATCTATAGCCCAGGGGTTCATGAATCCCAGAATAGCTATGAATATGTCCCAACACATTTGTAGGCAATGCCACAGTGTCAAAGGTGGGACCCCTGATATATATTAAGGAAAAATTAGCATATTAATGAGAAGTTATCTCCCAAATGATACTATTGTATATGAAGCAGGCTGGTACAATTGTAACTGTAATTTCAAAATATGTGTTGTCATGGTGATAATCAAGGAAGAGATATGAGTTAACTGAAAGTTGTTTTTATTTTTTCAATGTACAATGTTATAGAAATATTTATGCATATTATTAACTCTTTTTAATAGGATATCTTTTTGAAAAAATATATGTGGATTTTTACTCAATTGATTGTGAATTACTACTAGTTTTGGGTACAGGGTGTGTCAGCAAAGCAAATACTTCCTTGTTTACGTTGAAATATAATATATCAAAATAAAGGATGTTATGACAGAAAAGCAACCTTGTTCAACTCCTGTCAGCATTAGTTCATTCTTTCATCTGTTGGAAAGTGTGCAGATATTTCATAAAATGCTGACAAGAAGAGTTCAGTGAAATCTAATTAGTAGTTTTTTTCATTCCTAGGTCAGTGAGACAGGAAGATAATTATAAAACTGCAAAATGTAGTCCTCAAATTAAAACCCAACTTAAATATAGGTTAAAGTCTTCATCCCTCGAAGCTCACCTTTCTTACTGCTCTGATTTTATAGTGGTTCATCCATATTAATGTACCTAATGACAGACACCCTGAAAAGGTGAGACTGAATCCTTTTCTTTTGACATATCAGCAGAGACTGGCAGTACAAAGCATGTTTTTCAGTGTGTATCTGCATGGACTCCAGGTCTATGAGAATGATATACTTCTGCTTTATGCCTCCAAGATTCAAAAGGCCTTTTCAAATATTCATGTTTTTTTTTCCTTTTTATTCTCTACAAGTATGTGTTATGTGATGTGAAGAATGTCAGAATCTCTGGAGTTTTATTTTAAGTTTTATTCTTGCCCGAGGGGGGAAATATATTGAAAATTTGCTGGCCAAAGCTGTTCACATTTTTTCATAACATGTATAATAATTGCAAAGCAGTTCATTTGAATAATTTAGTCAGACTTTGCACCGTCACTATGTTACACTCTGAGGTAACTGAGCTTTCACTAGAAATCAGTCAGAAAACCTAGAGAAAGAAGTCTCTTTGTGGTTCATGTTACAACCACAGTTACAGGACATACCAACATGAGGCTTTTTTTTTTTTTTTGAGAGAATTTTGATCATTCTTCTTTGATCTGATGTCAACTTGGGTCATAATATTCTTACACATGACATGTAAGGTTAATAGGACTCAGATTGCCTTAGACTCCATTTCCATCCCCTATGCTATAGAAGTCACATGGTTATACAGTCTCTTCTCTTCTTATAGTTGAACTGCATGGTGAAAGGGAACTGCACTCATAGTTTTATTATACTTGTGTTTTTGAAAACTTAAAACACACATTCGTAGGTATACCACTGAATATCATTTCATATGCATGATTTTTGCACTCAATTTTTTAATAATTCATTTTGCTTATTTATTTGAGAAAGGGAGGGAAAGAGAGAGACAGAAAGACAGAGAGAGAGAGAGAGAGAAAGAGAGAGAATGGGAATGCCAGGACTTTCAACCACTGCAAACAAACTCCAGATGCATGCGCCACCTTGTGCATCTGGCTTATGTGGGTACTGGGAAATTGAACTGAGGTCCTTTGGCTTTTTAGGCATGTTCCTTAATCGCTAAGCCACCTTTCCAGCCCTGCACTCAATTTTTAACAATATTTTTATTTATTATTGTAAGCAGAGAAGGTAGGAGAGGGAGAGAGGGATAGACGGGACAGAGGGGAGAAAGAGAATGGGCTTACCCATGCCTTTTGCCACTGTAAATGACCTCCAGCTGCATGCACCACTTTGCAAATCTGGCTTTACATTGACACTGGGGAACTGAACCCAGACCATCAGGCTTTGAAAGCAAGTGACTTTAACTGCTAAGCCATCTCTCCAGCCCTGTGGTCATTTTTTTTTAAGTCATAAAATATTTTACTTTTAGTTTTCAACAGCATTTGAGCCTCACCTCTTCTCCTTATCATCCAGGAGGGAAACAGTGGAAGAAAATCACCAGCTGGTGAGAAAGTCATTTAGAGGATGTTAGCCAATTAACCTTTACATAATAATTATGAATTAATAACTTTTTCTCCTCAATAAAATCCATGTATTTAGTTTGCTTCGGGGATAATGAAAGAAGGAGGAGAAATAAAATTGCAGTATAGCAATTTATTATGTTATAATAAAACAGAGTTGTGTCTTCAAGGACTTACATTCTTTAAAATTACTGGACATAAAAGAGAAGAAGGAATGAGAACTATAATTTCCAAAGTCTTAAAAATATAAGCTTAATTTTAAGTGAAGTAAATAACTTGTCAAACCTTCTTTTTAATAGTAAGCAACAGTCACACTGGGATAAAGGATGTGCTACAAAAAGTGATTAAAATTGGTCCAAACCAGTGCACTAAAAATGTAGCAACTGTTCTCCACTGACACAGAAAGAGTATTCATTGGGAATAGCAATGATATCCACTTTTGCAAAAATGTCTTTTGACATATGATGGAAATGCAATCTCTGGATACACATACTGTCTCTTAGGGTTTTAGTGTATTGTGAATTTTCAGGGAATTGTGTCTAAGTGATTAGGGCAGGATTTGGTCCAATAAGTAAACTGAAATTTTATAACAAGTGATAGAGTAATACATATTAATTCTAAACAGATTGACACTGTAATTCAGGATAAAAACCATAATGATTACAGAACACAATCAATGTAAGTCAGGTCTGATGGACTGGAACAGATGTGTCCACCTATTTAGAGCTCTGCTCTGCATCACTTGGTATGCATAATGTGACTGAGATTCAGAACATTCTAAATTTTGAAAGGTATACATGCTAGGAAAAAGGAGAAATGTTGAATCCTGGATTGGCTTTTGTTGTGCTCTGTAAGGATCAGGGTCTGAGAGATACAATTTAACACATTGAAGTAATATGTAAACATTATTTCATGTCTATCATTGGAGATGATTTGGAAAGCTTTCTAAAGGGCATTTCAAGGGCAGGAATAAGGAACAGATCCAAACAATTTTCATTTTGCTAAAATCAATACATTTTGTATAAATTAACTCAACTGAGGTTTGTTTAATGTTGAAGTGAAATAAGGAGAAACTTTAATATTATAATGCTTATGGTTAAGATGAATGCTGTATATCCAATTCCAAATAAAATTAGGATTTGTTACTATATACTTTTTGAATCCCAATGATAAAAGGATTTTGACAGGATTTTCTTGAAGCACAAACATCATACTATATGTCATTAATGGTTATTTCATCTTTTTCTTAAGGTAAAATGAAATGTCTCTACTATGGTAATTAATCTCATTATTAGCTACATGAAAAACTTAATGTATAGTCATAAATGTTGGTTCTTTAAAGGGTGCTGTTATGGAGATTACAATTAAAATAAACATTCTTTCTGTGCCGTCCAAGCCTCTTTAAATTTATTAAAAAATATATATATACCACATCTTTGTTATCCATTCTTCTAATGATGGACATCTGGGTTGATTCCAGCTTTTAGCTATTACGAATTGAGCCACTACAAACATGGTTGAGCAAATCTCTCTGGCTTTTGGTTTGAAGGTTTTAGGGTATATGCCCAGTAAGGGTATAACTGGGTCTGTTGGTATTTCTATAGTCAGCTTTTTTAGGAGTCTCCATATTGCTTTCCAGAGTGGTTGTACCATCCTGCATTCCCACCAACAGTGAATGAGTTTCCCTGCTTCTCCACATCCTCGCCAGCATTTATTTTCATTTGACTTTTTGATGTTGGCTATCCTTATTGGGGTAAGGTGGAATCTCATAGTTGTTTTAATTTGCATTTCTCTGATGATTAGGGATGATGAACATTTTCTTAAGTGTGTGTTTTCCATTTGTATATCTTCCTCTGTGAATTGCCTGTTCAACTCTGCACCCCATTTTGTGAGTTGGGTATTTGTCTTCTTATTGTTTAGACTTTTGATCTTTGTAGATTCTAGAGATTAGGCCTCTATCAGTTGGATAACCTGCAAATATTTTCTCCCACTCTGTGGGTATTCTATTGGCTTTGCTTATTCTATGCTTGTCTGTAAAGAAACTCTTCAGTTTCATATGATCCTATTGGTTGAGTGACTGTTTAAGAACTTGAGCCACTGGGTTTTTGGTTAGGAGGTCTTTTTCCATTCCTATATCATGGAAAGTATTTCCTAAATTTTCTTCCAGTAGTATTCAAGTTTCTGATCTTATGTTGAGGTCTTTGATCCATTTGGATTTGAGTGTAGTGCATGGTGAAATGTGTGGATCAAGTTTTAGTTTCCTGCATGTGGTTATCCAGTTTGTCCAGCACCATTTGTTGAAGATGTTATCTTTTTTCCAGCCTATATTGTTTGGGCCTTTGTCGAATATCAAGTAGCTATAGTTGCTGGACCCAAAATCCGGGTCCTCAAGTCTATTCCATTGGTCTATACTCCTGTTTTTATGCCAGTACCATGCTGATTTTATTACTATGGCTTTGTAGTATAGCTTTAGATCAGGTATGTTGATGCCACCAGAGGTATTTCTTTTGCTGAGGACATGTTTTGATATGCGAGGCCTTCTGCCTTTCCATATGAAATTTGAGATCATTTTTTCTATCTCTGTGAAGAACACTGTAGGGATTTTAATTGGAATTGCGTTAAATCTATATATTGCCTTTGGTAGGATTGTCATCTTCACAATGTTAATTCTGCCTATCCAGGAGTATGGGAGGTCTTTCCACGTTGGAGAATCTGCTTCTCTTTTTCAGATAGATGCAGATCTTATGGAGAGAGCTGCCCCAACATACCTCAAAAGGGGCCCAACTGAAACTAAGGAAAATTGGTGAAACAAGCAAGGGTGATGTTTTCCTGTGAACCGGATACCAGCACAAAGGGAAAGGAGAACAACGCAGAGAAAAATCAACTCCTACCAAATCAGAGAGCCAGAGCCTCAGAGGCCTCCAACACCTCAGCACTGACGCAGACCAAAAATGAACCCAACATGGCCTAGGGAAATTTTGTGGAAGAGGGGGAGGAAAGAATGACAGAGTCACATGTTGGGTCATGATTTGCAGAGACATTTAGCATACCAATAACTGGGGACTAACTCCACAATGCACAACCCATTTACATCAACAAGGAGGGTCTAATGGGAGCGGGTAAATCATAGATGAGTCTAAACAATGGTACCAAACTGCCTGTATTTGATGAAAAGAAAACTAATAAATCAAATTAAAAAAAAAAGAATACCGCACATGTTCAGTAATATATAATCTTAAAAAATGGTTTCTGGGTTCGAGAGGTGGCTTAGTGGTTAAGGCACTTGCCACCAAAGCCAAAGGACCCAGGTCTGATTCCCCAGGACCCACATAAGTGCAGATGCACAAGGTGGTGCATGTGTCTGGAGTTTGTTTGCAGTGGCTGGAGGTCCTGGTGCACCCATTTTCTTTATCTGTTTCTGCCTCTTTCTCTCTCTCAAATAAATAAAATATGTTTAAATATATATATATATATATATATATATATATATATATATATGTCATAGAGTATAGTATTTTGGCTAATTTTAGTCTTCAAATCCTCAAATATGTTTGGGGAGATTTAAAAAATATTTTTAAAATATTTATTTACTCATTTATTTGAGTGTGAGAGAAAGGTAGATGGAGTGCAAATAGGTATGCCAGGGCCTCTGACCACTGCAAATGACTTATAGATGCATGAGCCACATTGTGCATGGATTTACATGGGTACAGGGGAATCAAACTTTGGTTCTTGCTTCACAGGCAAGTGCCTTAATGGCTAAGCCATCTCTCCAGCCAAGACATTTGATGTATTGATGGCTAAAGATTTAATAACCTAACTCAGCTGTTTCCAATTCTTTCTCTATATCATCTGGGAATTTAATTTAAATTTTATTGCTTTTATTTATTTATTTATTTATTTTGGGTTTTACAGGTAGGGCCTCACTCTGGCCCAGGATAACTATGAAATCTCAAGGTGGCTTTGAACTCACAGCAATCCATCTACTTCTGCCAGGGCTGGGATTAAAGTTGTGCACAATCACACCCGGCATTAGCTTGTGTAGCAGACAGCTTTAGGTTCACTGAGATGAACTTTCAGACCAGGCACAGTTATTGAGGAAGTTATATTTATTGAAGCTTACAGATCAGGGGAAGTTCCATAATGGCAAAGGCTGGCCTGCCTTCACAAGCCCAAGCAAAGAGAAAGAGAAGCACAAGCCAAAAGCAAAAAAGCCACACAGCACAGCACACTTCAGGAACTCCAGCTAGGTAAACTTTGCATATCTTTAGATTGAAATCTGAAACACACCACCACACCATAAGATTCACCCAGTGACATTGCCTCCAGCCAGGTGGCTAAAGATGCCAACTACAACAAATAAACAACTGAATATATTGGGGCCATCTATTCTATTCAAACCACCACAACTGGGAATGAAAAAAAAAAAAAATTGGCATGTGGTCAGTGTGTGTGCAGGCATGGCGGTCTGGAGTGAGTAAGACAGACCCATTTCTGGGCTCCTCCTACCTCCACCCTGGTTTGAGTTCCTTTCACAGTCAGTGCATAGGCAGACATAGTGGTCTGAAGTGAGTAGGCCAGACCCATATCTGGACACCTCCCACCTCCCAGGTCTGAGTTCCTTGCACAGTCAGTGTGTGGGCCACATGGCTATCTGGAGTGAGTAGGCCAGACCCCTATATCTGGGCTCCTCCCACATTCCCAGTCTAGGTTGCCTGCATTGGTCTATGTCCTGGTGAGCATAGCACAAAGTAGACCAGATCCCTGTTCCTTTACTCCTGCTAGTCCTCTGGTCTTGGTAGGTCACATTGTCCATGCTTGGGGAAGCCTGGATCTTAAGTGAGCTATGGAATTATGCCTTTTGATCTGGTATCTTGACTGGGCACTAAGTACCAACATCCCTGTTCACCTCAGTCAGAGGAGGATGAATGGGCCAAAGGACACAAACTTGCTTCAACAGAAACTCATTCCCAAAATAAAACCACAACAACCAACAAGACCCTGATCAAAAATCACTGAAGTTGAAGCAAACTATCAAAGAACCAATAATTCTACCAATGAAATTGAACAGAATCATCTCCTGGAACATTCAGCATATGAAATAGGCTTAACTTGATTGAAAAAAAAATGTTAGAACCCTCCAAAGAGATATGAATAAATTGAAGGTAAGTCAAGAAATGGAAGACCTCAACAACCAGTTGATTAAGCTTAATGAAGACTTTATCAAATGCAAGAATGAACTACAGGAAGTATTAAGAAAATCAAAATTCAAATTGAACTTATACCTCAAGAAAAGCGATGGACATGATATAAAATAAAACAACAGAAAACAAAAGTCAAATAGAATTTATAAAACATCTCTGTAGAACCATTCACCAACAGAGTTGCTCATGAGGAAGACAGAATCTCTGACCTGGAAGATAAGACAGAAGAAACTGATTGGGAGGCCAAAAACTTTGCAAAGTTCACAAAATCAAGTAAACAGAATAAAAGGGAACTGTGGGACACTATAAAGTGACTAGATATCCAGATCATGGGTAAAACAGAAGGAGAGGAAATCCAGACCAGAGGCATAGAGAATATACTCAACAAAATTATTGAAGATAAAATTCTGAATCTTGAAAAAGAGAGGCCCATTCAGATACAAGAAGCCCACAGAACACCAAGCAGGCAGGACCAAAGAAGAAACTCTCCAATGCACATCATAGTTAAAACTCTAAACAATGAAAATAAAGAGAGAGAGTTAAAAGCAATTAGAGAGAAGCAATTCACAACACACAAAGGCAATCCCACTAGAATAATATCAGATTTCTCAATGGAAACCCTGAAAGCCAGAGGGCCTGGAATGCAACACTTCAAAGTCTGAAAAGAATCTGTCTTCTGACCTAAGCTATTTTACTCAGCAAATGTATCCCTCATAATAGATGGCAAAAGAAAAACTTTCCATGATAAAAGTCAACTCTATGATTATATGAACACAAAGCCAAACCTACAGAGAAGTAATTGTGGGAATACTCTACACAGAACAAACAACCAATCTCAAGCACTAACAAGAAGGTCACAGTAGCCCCCACCCCCAAAGGCTCAAAACAGAACATACAACAAATAAGCACCCAATCCCATAAAATACCTCTCATCATGGCAGGAATTAATTCAAACCTCATGGTATCAACCTTAAATATTCTTGGTCTTAACTCACCCATCCACGACATATTATCATTAAGACTGTAAACATCAATACCAAAGAGAAAGTCCTAAAAGCAGCAAGGGAACATAATACATTACCTGTAAAGGTAACCCCATCAAAATTACTTCAGACTTCTCAGTGGAAGCTCTGAAAGCCAGAAGGGACTGGAGTGGAACACTGCAAAATATAAGAACCTATGGCTTCCAAGCCAAACTATTCTACCCAGGAAAAGTATCCCTCATAACAGATGGTGAAAGAAAAACTTTCCATGACAAAACTCAGCTTTACAACTTGATGAGCACAAAGCCAAATCTGCAGAGAGTATTTCATGGAATTCTCCACACTGAAGAATCAAATAATCAACCTCAAGTTCCTACAAGAAGCAGATCACAATAAACAAACACAGAAAAGGCACAAAAAACTACAAAGTCCAAGAAAACACTAAACCACATAAACCACCATGATATGGAAAGGATAAAATCAAACTTTACAGTTGTTACCCTAAATATCAATGGCCTTAATTCAGCCATATAGAGGCATAAGCTAACAGGATGGATCAGAAAATTAGAACCCTCAATCTGGTGTCTTTAAGAGACCCATTGTACTGCTAAAGACAGACATCTCCTCAGGGTGAAATGGTGGAAAATGATATTCCAAGCATATGAAAATAAGAAACAAGCAGGCATATCTGTACTAATATCAGACAAAATAGACTTCAAACTAATCAAAAAAGACAAAGAAGGCCAGTTCCTATTTATCAAGGGAATGAACCAACAAGAAGATATTACAATCATCAATCTTAATTCACCAAACACAAGTGCACCACAATTCATAAAACAAAACCTAATTGACAACGAAACAGAAATAACCATGAACACCAACATAGTAGGGGACTACAGTACTCTACTATCAGCAATAGATAGATCATCTGATCAGAAAATTTACAGGAAAATGAAAGAGTTCATCAAAACAACAGATCAATTAGACCTAATGGACATCTATAGAACATTCTACCCATAATCCACAGTTTACACATTCTTCTCAGCAGCCCATGGAACAATCTCTAAAATAGATCATACACTGGGTCATAAAGCCTGCCTTCATATATTTAGGAAGATCAACATAATTTCCTGTATGAGATCAGATCACAATGCTGTATTGCTAGAAATTAGCAAAAAGAGATGTGCCAGGAATACTATCGGCTCCTGAAAACTGAGCAACACACTTTTAAACAATAAATGGGTAGTGGAATAAATAAAAAAATGAAATTGTGAAATTTCTATAAATGAATTACAATGAGAACACATTGTATCAACATTTATGGAACACGATGGAGGCGGTCCTCAGGGGAAAATTCATGGCACTAAATGCTTCATAACAAAGACAAAGAGATTCCAAATAAATAACCTAGCCATCCACCTAAAGGAACTACAAAAGCAAGAAGAATCCAACCCATAAAGCTCCAGATGGAAAGAAATAATTAAGATCAGAGCAGAAACCAATCATTTGGAAACTAAGAAAACTGATGAAATAAAGGGGTGGTTCTTTGAAAAAGTAAACAAGTATCAAGCTAAAGAGAGAGAGGGAGAGAGAGAGATTTCAAATTAACCAAATTTGAAATGAAAAAGGAGAGATCACAAGAGACATAAGTGACATTGGGAAAATCATCACAAGTTATTTCAAAAACCTCTGTTCCACAAGACATGTGTGTCCACTCTTACTTCTACTCTTCAGCATAGTACTGGAAGTCCTAGATCAAGCATTATGATATGAAAAATAAATAAAAGGGGTAAAAATTGGAAAGGAAGATGCTATGTTAGCCTTATTCACCGACAACATGATTCTATACACAAGAGAAGTGAGAACTTCCATCTCTAAAATATTAAAGGAGTCTTAAAGGTGATTGACTCCTTCAGAAAAGTAGCAGGATACAAAACCAATGCATAAAAATCAAGTCCAAATGGATTAAATACCTTAATATAATACTTGAAACTCTGGAAGAAAAATAAAATTAGGAAGAACTCTCCACAATATAGGACTGGAAAAGACTTCCTGAACAAAACCCTGGCAGCCAAGGAAATTTAGCAAGCACTCAACCAATGGGATATCATGAAGCTAAAAAGCTTTTGCACAGACAAACGTATCATAAGCAGAGACAATAGATTACCCACGGAATAGGAGAAAATCTTTTCCAGCTTTAAAACTGACAGAAGCCTAATATCTAGAATCTACAAAGAACTCAAAAAACTAAACAATGAAAAACTCAAACAACCCACTCTAAATAACAACTAAATAGGGAGTTCTCAGAGGAGGAATTACAAATGGTTAACACACACTTAAGAAAGTGTTCAACATCCCTGTGGTGGTTGGATTCAGGTGACCCCATAAATTTAGGTGTTCTGAATGGTAGGTTCCCAGCTGATGGAGATTTGGGAATTAATGCCCCCTGAATGGTGTGTATTGTTGGGAGTGGGCTAATGGGTGTTATAGCCAGTTTCCCCATGCCCTGTTTCTATGGGCCACCTTATGTTGGCCAGGGAGTGATGTCCACCCTCTGTGCATGTCATCATTTTCCATTCCACCATGGAGCTTCTGCCTTGAGCCTGTCAGTCAAAATAAACCTCTTTTTTCTCACAACCTGATCTTGGTTGGGTGATTCCCACAAGCAATATGAAGCAGCCTGCAACAGTAAAATGGTACTGAGGAGTGGGATTGCTGCTAGACACATAACTGTGTGGTTTTTGCCTTTTGGAACTGATTTTCAAGAGGAATGTGGAAGGATTTGTAACCTTGGCCTAAAAGATGCATTACCTATTAAATGGGTGAAAATCTATGCCAGCTATACCACTGACAAAAGCCTAGTATCTAAAAATCTACATAGAACTCCAAAAACTAAACAATAAAATATCAAACAACCCACTCCAAAAGTGGGGCAGATAACTAAATAGGAAGTTCTCAGAGGAGAAACACAAATGGCTAACACACATTTAAGAAAATGCTCAACATCCCTATCCATTAAGGAAATGCAAGTTACAACAGCTATGAGATTCCACACTTCCCCAGTAAGGATAGGAAACATTAAAAAAAAAAAAAAATCAAATGAAAACAAATGCTGGCTAGGCTGTGGAGAAATAGGAGCCCACATTCACTATTGGTGGGAATATAAGCTGGTACAATGACTGTGGAAATTAATTTGGAGACTCCTGAAAAGGATGAATGCAGTTACCAGAAGATCCTGTTATTGCCTTACTGGACATTTACCTTAAAAGCTCCACATCTCAGTTCAGAAATATTTGCTTAACCATGGTTATAGCTGCTTAAATCATAATAGCTAAAAACTGGAGTCAATCCACACGTGCACTATTTCATGAATGGATAACCAAGATGTGGTATATCTACAAGACAGAATTATACTTCGCAGTATGCAAAATGACACATTGAAGTTTGTAGAAAAATGGTTGACCTTGGAACAGATAGTTCTAAGTGAACTCAACAATTATAGAAAGACAACTGAAACATGATCTCACTTATATGCAGTTCCTAATCAGTCATCCCAAGTTGCTGACAAAACTGAATAGCATTTTGAGGCTTGGACAATAGGTAGGTTAGGACTTAGCGGAAGTGAAAGGTTGAGGAGGCACAAAAGCTAAACCCCATTTTTTCCCTCTTTTTAATATATATTTTTTTCATTGACAATTTCTATACTTACAGACAATAAACCAAGGTATTTCCCTCGACTCCCCCACTTTATCCTTAAAACTCTGATCTCTGTCATATCCCCTCCTTCTCTCCATTAGTCTCTCTTTTAATTTGATGTTGTCTTCTTTTTCTCCTATTATGCGGCTCTTGTGTGGGTATTCTAGGCACTGCAAGGTCATGGATATTGAAGCCAATTTCTGTCCGAAAAGTTATATGTAAGTAGTGATACCTTTCCTTTGGCTCTTACATTCTTTCCACCATCTCTCCCAGAATGGACCCTGAGCCTTGGAGGGTGTGAAATGTTTCAGTGCTGGACATTCCTTCATCCCTTCTTCTCAGCATTCTGTGGTCTTTTGGGTCATCCCAGTGGTCACTGCCATCTGAAAATAGAAGCTTCTCTAACCAGAAGTGATAGTAGCATTAATATATGAATATGAACATTAAGTGCAGTGCCTTCAGGGTAATTTGGTGAGAAATATATATGCATTTATACAGACAAGAGCAGGCTTTATACCCTAAGGCTCATGGCCTCCCCTGCCATAGGCTTTAGATTAGGTTTTCCGTACCAGGCATGTATTCCCTCCCATAGAGTGGGCCTTCACTCCAATTAGAGAGCAGTTGGTTTCCCCCAGAGCAGACATTCCACTATTGCACTTGTTCAGTCATTTGGCCTGTGTGGCCAAACTTGAATCTTCTAGTGTCCACTGTTTTCATCACTGATAACTTCTGTCTCCCATAAGGCTGCATGCAGTGCAGCTTTATCCAGCTTTCAGTTAACTGGGCTACAGCTTGATTTCTCAGAAACTTTGCCACTCAGGCATATGCAATCTTTGGCAATAGAGCCTTACTATCTCTTTCTCATGGGGACCTAAGATACTTGAAGATAGCCTATAATGTTTTGGAGGCAACAGGAACTCACTGGCCAACAACTAAGTGGAAGATATCCCATACCTGGCACTGAAAATTTTATAGTAAAAATCTATGTCTTCTGGATATGCCATTATTAAAGAAAGTGTATTTTCATATGTCTTGTTCAGAATATCTTGAATTTATATTTGCCCTCCCCCACACTTCTTTTATACAATCTCTTCCCCTGACCTAACTTAGACCTTTCCCCTCCCTGTAATCTGTTCTTCTACTTACAAATATACAATACCATCCCCTTAAGACCTTCCCTCTCCTTCCTCTGTTTTTTTGTTTGTTTGTTTGTTTATTTATTTATTTGAGAGCGACAGAGAGGAGGAGGAGAGAGAGATTGAGAGAGAGAATGGGCGCGCCAGGGCTTCCAGCCACTGCAAACGAACTCCAGACGTGTGTGCCCCCTTGTGCATCTGGCTAACGTGGGTCCTGGAGAATTGAGCCTCGAACCGGGGTCCTTAGGCTTCACAGGCAAGCGCTTAACCGCTAAACCATTTCTCCAGCCCCTTCCTCTGTTTTTTAACTTATGAGCCTCTGTTACTGATTTTTGGTTCCAGCTCACACACAATCCTGTACATTTGTAGCTATGATCAACATATGAGAGAGAACATGAGATGTTTGCCTTCCTGTGCCTGGGTTAGCTCACTTATTATAATCCTTTCCAGATCCATCCATTTCCTTGCAAATTTCATAATTTCATTTTCCTTTACTGCTGAATAGAACTTCATTGTGTAAATGTACCACATCTTTATTATCCATTCATCTGTGTATAAACATCTAGGCTGATTCTATTTCCTAGCTATTGTGAATAGAGCAGCAATAAACATTGTTGTGCCAATATCTCTAAGGTAGTGAGAAGAGTCATTAGGATATATGCCTAGGAGTGCTATAGCTGGATCATATAGTAAATCTATTTTTACCTATCCCTGGAACCTGCTCAGATTCCTACAATGGGTGTACCAGATTCCATTCCCACCAACAGTGTATGTGTTCTCTTTTTACCACATCATTACCAACATTTATTGTCATTTTTTTTCTTTATGGTAGCCATTCTAATGGGAGAGAGAAGGAACCTTGAGGTAGTTTTCATGTGCATTTTCCTGATGGATAAGGATGCAGAACACTTTTTATGATGTTTATAGGCCATATGCATTTCTTCCAGCAAGAACTCTCTATTTACATTAACCCATTTTTTAATTGGGTTGTTTGATTTCTTATTGTTCTGTTTTTTGAGTTCTTTGTATATTCAGGATATTAATCCACTGCCAGATGTGTAAATGGCAAAGTTTTTCTCCCATTCTCTAGGTTGTCTCATTGCTCTATTCACAGTGTCCTATGCTGTACTAAAGCTTTGTAATTTCATGAGATCCCAGTGGTTGATTAGTAGTTTTATACTCTGAGCAATTGGGGTTATATTCAGAAAGTCATTACCTCTGCCAATATGTTGAAGGGTTTCCCCTAACTTTTCTTCTAGCAATTTCAGAGTTTCAGGTCTGATGTTAATGTCCCTGATCCACTTGGATTTTATTCTTGTGACTGGAGAAAGACAACGATCTATTTCCATCTTTAAACATATAAATATCCAGTTTTCCCAGTACCATTTGGTGAAGAGGCTGTCTTTTCTCCAATAAATTTTTTTTTGGCATTTTTGTCAAAAATCAGATGCTGTGACTGCCTGGATTAAGATCTGGGCCCTCTGTTCTTTTGTGTCAATACCATTCTGTTTTTGTTAGAATGTCTTTGTAACATAGCTAAAAATTGGATATGGTGATACCACCAGCCTTGTTTTTGTTGCTCAAAATTGTTTTGGCTATTCAAGAGCTTTTGTACTTCCAAATGAATTTTAGGGTGGTCTTTTTTTCTATTTCTGTGAAGAATGCCATTGGAATTTTAATGGGGATAGCATTATATGTGCAGATTGCTTTTCGTAAGATTGACATTTTCACAATATGGCTCAATTACCCAGAACTCACGTTAGCCAGATGCACAAGGGGTGCACACATCTGGAGGTTAGTTGCAGTGGCTGGAGGCCCTGGCACTCCCATTCTCTCTTTGTTTCTATCTGCTGCTTTATCTCTCTGTCTGTTACTCTCAAATAAATAAATAAAAATGAAAAAAAAAATTAAAAAATGGTTTTTCATCTCTAACAGTTTACTGATAGAGTATTTAGGGTTTTTATGTATAGAATCATATCATCTGCAAATAATGATAAATTGTATCCCTTTTATGAGTGTCTCTTGCCTTATTGCTATAGTTAAGAACTCCAGTACTATATTAAATAAAAGTGGGGACAGTGGAAACTCTTGTTTGTTCCTGAATTCAGTGGAAAAGCTTCAAGTTTTTCTCCATTCAGTATTATGTTGGCTCTAGGTTTGTCATAAATAGCTCTTATTATGTTGAGATATGTTCCTTTGGATCCCAGTTTCTGTAATACTTTTACCAGGAAAGGATGTTGGATTTTGTCAAATGCCTTTTCTGCATCTATTGAAATGATCATGTGATTTTTGTCCTTCAGACCACTTATATGGTGTATTAGATTTATCAATTTGTGTATGTTGAACCATCCTTGCCTCCCTGGTATAATGCTGACTTGGTTGGGGTGAATAATCTTTCTGATAGATTATTGTATTGTGTTTGCCAATATTTTGTTCAGAATTTTTACATCTATGTCCATGAGGGAGATTGGTCTGTAATTTTCTTTTCTTTTATTTTTCTTTCTTTCTTTTTTTTTTTTTTGTTCTGTCTTTGGTTTTGGCATGAGGGTGAAGCTTGCCTCATAGAAGTTGTTTATAAAATTCCTTCCTTTTATATTTCATGGAAGAGTTTCAGAAGCAGTGGTGTTCTTTCATGAATGTCTGGTAAAATTCACCAGTGAAGCCATCTGGACTTGGACTGTTTTTTAGTTGGGAGAATTTTATAACTTTGCTGATCACTGTACTTTTTATAAGTCTATTTAAATGGTTTAACTCTTCTTGATTTAATTTTGGTAGGTCATATGAATCAAGGAAATCATCCATTTCTTTCAGATTTTTAAATTTAGAGGCATATATATGTTCTTCAAATATATCCTTATAATTGTCTGAATTTCTTTGGTATCTGTTTAAATGTATAAAATGACCTTCTTTATCTTTCCTCACTAAAGTTGGTTTGAAGTTTATTTTGTCTGATATTAGGATAGCAACCCCTGATTGTTTCCTAGGCCCTTTTGCTTGAAATGCCATTGTCCATCCTTTCATTCTAAGGCAGTGTCTATATTTTATTAAGAGATGAGTTTCCTTGAGGCAACAAATGGCAGGTCCCAGACTTTTCATTCAGTCTGCAAGCCTGTGTCTTTTGATTGGTGCATTGAGACCATTGATAGTAAGAGTTATTATTGAAAGGTATTCTTTTATTCTCATCATTCTTATTTTGTTGTGTTTCCTGTTTTCCCTTTACTCCTTTGTTTTAACTGTTATTTGAGTGATTTTTATTTTTTCCTGTTTCCTCCTGCATGTGCTTTGCTTTCTCGTCAGCATGTAGAATTCCTTCAAGTATTTTCTGTAGAACTGCTTTAGTTGTCATAAATTCCTTTAGTCTGTTTTTGTTGTGGAATGTCCTTATTTATTCTTCAATTTATATAGGTAGCTTTGCAAGATAAAGTAATATTGGTTGACAGTTGTTATCTTTCAGAACTTGGAATACATAATTTCAAACCCTTCTGGCTTTTAAAGTTTGTGTTGAGCAATCTGCAGTTATTCTGATGGGCTTACCTTTGTAGGTGATTTTCTTTTTCTTCCTAACTGCTTTCAATATATTTTCTTTGGTTTGATTATTTAGCAGTTTAATTATAAATGGTGAGGAGAGATCCTTTCCAGGTTTTGTTTTTTTTGGTGTTCTAAAAGCTTTTTGTATCTACATTGTCATTTCTTTCCCAATTTGGGAAAGATTTTCTTTTATGATTTTGTTGAAACCACCTACAAAGCCTCTGGATTGAAATCCTCCTCTTATTAAATCCTGATTTCTTATGCCTGATCTTTTCATAGTGTTCTAGATATCTTGAAATTCCCACATATTCCTTCATATTTTTCTCTTTGTTGGAGTGTAATAGGTCTACAGTGTGGTCTTCTAGTTTAGATCTTATATTATCCTCTTCATCCATTCTACTTTTGAGACTTTCCACAGAGGGTTTTTTTTTTTTTTTTTTTTTTTTTAATTTCACTGTCAGTATTCTTCAAAGCTAGTATTTCAGCCTTGTTTTTCTTTGGTATTTCTCTTCCCTTACTCATGTCTTGTAATGGCCTACTTATTTCATTAAGCTTGTCTGCTGTGTTCAGTTTCAGGAGTTTGTTTTCTTCTTTAATTCCTTTTTTTCCCCTTCTTTGATTTCTTTCATTTCTTCTTTGATCTCTTTGAATATAGATACCACAATATTTATTTTTTTTTGAAATCTTTGTAAGGCATTTCATCTAAAATAGTTTCATTGGTGGCTATTTGTGATGGATTTATAATTTTTGGTGGGACTGTATTGTCTTGATTCTTGGAGTTTCTTGTATTGTAATGTAGGGACTTTTGCATCCTGAATTGATTTGATGCTTGGGTTTTCTACTTATCTGCAGTCTTCTTAGATATGGCAATCCACCTTTTATACTTTAAGGATATGAGTTTAAGGTGTCATGTGTAGCTTTTGTACCCCTATCCACCCGCAGAAGTAATCCTAGGTGTTCAGTTTGCTTGCTAAACAAGTATTCTAGTGGACTGGGTGAAACAATTTACTGTCAAATACTAAACTTCAACTGAGCAATGTACACATTTATGGAAACCAGCACCAAGTATGTAATTGTGGAGATTAAACAAACAGATAGTCTTATAAAGCCAAAATCCCTAAGGGTGTGTGTTGTTCTACATCCTTAATCTTTTCAGCTGGAAAGTAGAGATTTCTGTTCTGAATTGGGTTCCAGGTGAGCCTTGATCTGGGTCAGACCCTGTCCCCAATAATGACAAAAGCAAAAGACAAAGGACCTATAAATATGAAATCATCAAAGGCAACAATATTTAACTCCCAAACACAGGTTATTTGAAAATGGTAAAGCCAATCAAGAATACATAACCCATAACCTTCCCTGACCAGGAAAGAGATTAGCTCTTCCAATGAAGACCTATGTTACCTTTTGGGGTGGCTTCCAATCTCACCAATGCTGAGTGCCCACCTTAATTCCTCTATGTTATTCTGTGGAGCTGGAGTTCTGATCGGCTATGCTGGCTGTGCTGCCAGCAGGGTGCTGAATGCTGGAGATTCATGGTTCTAGTGGTGGTGGGGGATGGGAGAGTTCAGACTTCTAGAGTTGCTCACATAGTTCCATCTGTATCCTTTTTAGTAGCTCCTTAGTTAATCTTCAGATTTCATAACTTTGCAAGAAGGCTGATGAAGTTGAAAAATCCTCTTGTTTGGTCTCTACTGCTGCCACCACTTGGTGCACTTGGCTGTGTGGTGCCAATTGGTGTGTGGATTGGTGGGCAGCAAGTACCTCAGTGGGACTCTGGCTGTTTTCCTCCTTTCTGGTGGATCTTGGTCTCTCTAGCTTCTGCACTGTGTCCAAGAATAACCTATACTCCTTCAGTTTTCAGAAGAAGAGTGTATTTTTGCTGGAGTTTTGCTTAAATCCCTCCCTAGGCTAGCTTGGCAAGGTTCCTATGCCGCTCTCTTACCTGGAATTCCCTGAACCAAAATTTAAATGGTACCATACAATCCAATATCTTGGAAATCAGAATAAAAGTTGGAACCCTCAAGTGGTCCTTAGAGGGAGCACTGAATTGAAGGGCTCTGGTGAGTGTGAGATGAAATCTAACCTCAAATTTATCCTGCCATTTTCTTTTATCTTTTCTCTTGGTGCTGGCCTCAAATTTCCTGTATCAGGTTGTGGTCTACATTCAGAATGAGCTGGTGATCAGAGAGACCTACTAGATCTTCGAAATCAAACAAGACAGACAAATCACAGCACTTGATTACCCCCCAGAGGTTTATGGTAAGACCCTACTGCTAAAGACACCAAATGCTATTTTCATGGACCATGGAGAGACCAGGTTGGAATCTGGAGGAGAGTCAGTCCCCAGACCATTAGCCCATCTAGTGCTGGATGCTACCAGGGGAAAGTGGCCAACAGGGGAAAGTGGCCAACATCTGTCCAAGCAACTCAAATTCTAAGTGATTCAGAAGCAAAAAACCTGAAATGATGCTCACACAACTGCAATAGTGGCACACAGCCATGGTGGATAACCAACTGCCCTTGGATTGGCTAACAGATCAGCTCAGTGGAAAGGAAACCATATCTGGAACTGGGAAACAAGTCGGAATCATATCCAGATAATGATTCTGCTTTACATTGTCAATCTCTCACTAACATTATACTTTAAGAGTATCTAAACCCTTTCAATTCTCTCTAAATTAATAATAGTTATTCTATTTAACTGGTGCCAACTTCACTCTCCATTGGAGAATCTGCTTCTCTTTTTCAGATGGGCACTGGACCTGAGGAGATATATGTCCCAGCAAACTCCACCCTAGCCCCAGCTGAAACCACAAAGGAATTGGGGAAACGAGCAAGAATGTTTCTCTTTTAGATAAGCTGATATTAGCACAAGTGTGATGGAGAAAGATACTAGGGACACTCATCACCTACCAAACAAGAGATCAAGATGCTCCTAAGTGCCAATCACTGAAGTAGATTTAAAATGCTCATAGAATGGCTCAGGAAATGTTTCAGAAGAGGAGACAAAAAGATTGTTAGAGCCACAAGTTGGGACATTTTTTACAGAGATATTGCCTCTCCCCCATAACTGACTGCTGCCCCCATGATGCATGATCCACAATCCCCGTGGTTTTGACCTGCATCCCCAATGAGGAAGGCCTCTTTAGAAAAGGGGCAGGGAGGGGGGAAAGTATGGTACCAACATGTGTTTACATACAAAATATGTCCATATCTAATAATAAAAAGACAAAAAAATTATAATCTTGGGCCTCAAATTTGACTTTCCTTTATGATTATGATTTAAATGACCAGAGTTCAGACCAAGCTTGAATTTTTAAGATGTCTCCATGTCATGATATTATGAAATCATGGTTTAGACTCATGAACCTTGAGATGTTTTCAAAGTGGGGTAGTTGGAGCTATCTCCTCTTGTGTAAATGAGTTTATGTTAGGAAAAGTATTAAGTATAGTAGCCTTTACAAATATGTTAGGGATATAGAAGACTTTGTGATCTATTAGAAGTACATGGACTTATTAAAGTTTAAACTTATTCTTTAAATTAAATTAAATTTAGATTAAATTAAATATTAATAAGATTTTTTGGGGTGCTTACTTAATCAAATGTAGAGCATGTCAAGTAATCTTTAAAAAATAAAATTAAAATTTTGTGTTAAGCATGAATACTTCAAAGTTGATCTATGTAGTAGAATATATCAACATTGCATTTTGTCTCAACTAGCAAAAATATTCCATAGTATGGAAAAAATAAGAAGAATCTTGTTATATAGCAGCATAAATTAAATGGGCAAATTGATATGAAATTTTAAAGATATGCACATCCTTAGAGGAAAGAAGATGAATTAGAGATTTGGTCTGGGTTGGCAGGTGAGAGCTGAAGTCATATATATATATATATATATATGACTTGTGTTGAGTTCAGCCTACCTTTGAACATGTTTAATCATATAGTTTAAAAGGTTTAATTCTATGGAGTATGGAATCCAACTTCAATCTTGTTTTTGAAAGCAAATAGGACTGAAAAGTCAGTGGTTAAAAGTACCTTATCTAGGGCTGGAGAGATGGCTTAGTGGTTAAGCGCTTGCCTGTGAAGCCTAAGGACCCCAGTTCAAGGCTCGGTTCCCCAGGTCCCACGTTAGCCAGATGCACAAGGGGGCGCACGTGTCTGGAGTTCGATTGCAGAGGCTGGAAGCCCTGGCACGCCCATTCTCTCTCTCTCCCTCTATCTGTCTTTCTCTCTATGTCTGTCGCTCTCAAATAAATAAATAAATAAAATGAACCAAAAAAAAATTTTTTTTTTAAAAAAAGTAAAAGTACTTTATCTAGAGAGAGATATACTCCATTGAAATGGCAAATAGGTTTGCAAGACCAGGGATTAACAGCACATTATCTAGAGTGAGTATATTCTGTGGAAATAAAAAGAGCTGATGGTAGCTCACACAAGAGGTTCAGGAAAGGGTACCAGAATGGTTAGAAATAGAGTTAAAGAAATAAATATATCAGGCCATTACTTTTAATTGTAGTAAAATACACATAGCACAAATTAATCATAATAACCCTTTAAAATGTATTTGTTTTTTATACAAAGGTTATAGTCATATTGCTTCTCCCTTGGACCCACTTTCCCTGAAGGTTCTTCTCGTTGGGTTTATTGGTACGTGCTATGGTGTAAATAAGGCCTTAGTCAAGCTCTGTGGGGAGAATGGGAAGGGATTCAGGAAAATTTTCCTCTCTCCCACAGTTCTTACAATCTTCCCATCCACTCTTCTGCAATGTTCCCTGAGTTTTGGTGGGTCTCTTGGCAGTCTGATTTAGTACTGAATTCTCTGTAGTCTGTGGGTTTCAGCTTCAATGTGTTTTGATTAACCACTGTGTCTGTCACTGTTTTCCTGGAACTGGCTGCTAAGCTATCAGTGAAAGCAATATTCATGTTGCTGTTTCCTCTGCAACTTTCTTTTTTTGCAGGTACTGTGGTATAGGTGGCATGTCTCCTGGTAGGCAGTTATTTATATTTATTTGTCATACTGATGGATTTTAGATCTCCTCATTAGCATTTGCTGTCTGTGAAATGAAACAGATTCTCCAATCAAGAGTGAGAGCAGGGCTGGAGAGATGGCTTAGCAGTTAAGCGCTTGCCTGTGAACCCTAAGGACCCAGGTTCAAGGCTCGATTCTCCAGGAACCATGTTAGCCAGATGCACAAGGGGGTGCATGCGTCTGGAGTTCGTTTGCAGTGGCTGGAAGCCCTGGCGTGCCCATTCTCTCTCTCTGCCTCTTTCTTTCTCTGTCACTCTCAAATAAATAAATAAAAATGAACAAAAAAAAATAAATAAAAAGTGAGAGCAACTTTTATTTAGGGGGATATACATAGTGATTTGAAAGCTTTCTTGATGTGTATGTGTCCACTCTACTTATACAGGGAGCTCTTAGAGATTTTCTCTGGTCCCGGGGTTCTGGCTTAGTTCCCAATACCAGATGTGAGTTATCTTCCACTGAGTGGATATCATAACAACCAGAGGGCAGGTTACTTAACACCATGGGCTGTGTACCACTATTGCACTATTGCCCAGCTGCTTGGTTGTGTAGCTCTCAGTGTCCCCTGCTTATTCATGCTGTTGGTGTCTGTTGTCCTTCAGTGGCTCCCACAGTACTTTCCAGCGTTATGAGGGCTAGGCAGGAGGGAGCTTAGTTTCCCTTTTGGTTCCATCACAGTGTTCCCTTGTCCTGTGACTACAGACAGAAATAGGACCTTACCTTCTAGCTCTGACAGGTAATAAAGTGTTTTGGCAATAGTCTACCTTATTTTGGAGACCCCAAGGGTCTCCCTGACCCATAGATCACTGTTAGGTGTTAACCCAATTCTGGTGCAGAGGTTCATCACCTACAGCCAATGGCTTTAGTTTTAAGCTTTCTCCATCTTCTACTGGCACTTCTCTCTCCACCATCCAATCCCCTCCCCATTTATTTGGAGTTATATCTTGTATGATGGTCTCCAGAAGGAAGGATTCTATTGTACTGAATCATTTTTCTTTAGTTTTGTGTAATTTCTCTGCCCACTCTCCCATCTGGCTGCCCCCTACTTCCCCAACCTCCATAACCTTATCTTTTATTTTACTAGACTGTAAGGAGTCTCCACCTCTTCTCGCTTCATATTTCTACTTTCTCCTATTCTCATTTTAGTTCTATGCCCTTATTGCTAATGGTAATTCTCTATAACTCTAGCTGATCTAGGTTAGGAACCCCATATGTGAAAGAACATGTGGCATTTGTCTTTCTTAGCCTGTGTGACCTTGCTTAGAAGGATATTTTCCAAGTCTATCCATTTTCCTGTGAATTTCATTATTTTGCTTTTCCTTACTTCTGAGTAGAATTCCATTCTCTATAATACTAATGTTCATTTTCCAATCTTGAGTTTATGGTCATCTGGGGTGATCCCAATTCCTAGCTATTACAAATAAAGCAACAAACATAGCTGAACAAGTATCACTGTAGAAAAGTATGGAGTCTTTAGAATTTATGCCTAAGAATAAAATAGCTGAATCAAATGATAGATTTATTTTAATATTTTTCAGGAATCTGCATACTGACTTCCATAGTGGTTGTACATGTGTGCATTCCCACTAGTAGTGGGTAGGAATTCATCTTTCCCTACAGCCTCACCAACATTTGTTGGTTGTTATTTTATTTTATGATGATCATCATCTTGACTGGTGTGAAATGGAATCTCAAGGTCATTTTAATTTTCATTTTCCTGTTGACTAAAATTGTTGAGGGTCTCTTTAAGTATTGTCCATTTGCATTTCTCCCTTTGAGAATTCTCTATTCAGATCTCTGCTCTATCTTTTGATTGGATTGTTGGATGTTTTAATTGATCACTTTTAAAAATTTCTTTGTAGATTCAAGAAATTTGACTTCTGTTGGAGTTAGAGCTGGGAAAGATTTTTCTCCCATTCTGTAGGTTTACTATGGGCTCAAAGGATTGTTTGCTTGATGTCCAGTAGCTTTTAGTTTCACAATATCCCACTGTTTGAGTGTTTGATTTCCTGGGCTACTGGGGTCCAATTTTTCCAACACCATTTAACAACCATTTATTTGTGAAGGTGTATGTGTGTGTCTATGCAGGTATGGACACATGTGAAAATTAAAGGTTAATGTTAGCTGTTTTCCCTAATCACTCATCCACCTTCATTTTTTGTAGATTTGGCTAGACTAGCTAGCCAGAAAGTCTCCTAAACTCTCTTTTTTCTGCCTCCCCAGCTCTGGCATTACAGGTGTGTGTCCCACACTAGATTTTATGTAGGATTGGGGATAAAAAACTTTTCATGTTTGTATAGAAAGCACTTTACCCATTGAACTGACTCACCAGCACAATGGATTTTAAATGCGCAGATTATATTGTTGAGGGAATCACTCTCCATAACATCTTTTAACTCACAAAACAGAAACTATTTCTGTTGAACAGCAATTTTCATTTTTTCCTCCTGCAGAAACATCAAAATACAGATAAACAATATCAACAGGAGGCAGAGATTGGTACAAGTAAATAAAATGTTGGAAATTCAAAAGAATGCTATCACTAACAAAATCACTTAGATGGCTTTAGGAGCATTAGGAGTGGTGGCACATGCCTTTCACGCCATCACTTTGGAGACAGAGGCATCAGAATTGCATTTCAGGATGGAGAGATGGCTTACTGCTTAAGGTGCTTGCCTGAAAAGCTAAAGGACCTAAGTTCATTTTCCCAGGACCCACATAAGCCAGATGCACAAGGTGACATCAACCTATTTTTTCCAGTAAATATTTCTGTATATACATTGCTTGATTCCACAATTTTCAGTTGTTCACTAGGTAGTTATGATAACTGAGCAATATCAAACAACATAGTTATACTTGCACTACTCAACCTTTCAATACTTGGGATTGAGCTGATCATAAGGCTGGAGGACTCATGACTCAAAGACTTCTTAAAATGTTCCCCTCTCCAACATTGTTGCACTTGTTATCGTGGTTTTTTAATATTTTATGTTTATTTATATATTTATTTTTATTAATTAGTTTTGTACTTAGCGAATACAGTCAATTTGGTACCATTGTTAGGCTCATCCATGACCCACTCCCTCCCCTTGACCCCTCACTGTTGAAGTATATGGGTCATGCATTCCGGAGTTAGCCCACAGTTATGGGTAGGATAGATGTCTCTGCATATCATGACCCAACATGTGGCTCTGACATTCTTTCCATCCCCTTTTCGGCAATATTTCCCTGAGCCATGTTGGGTTCATTTTTGGTGTACTTCAGTGATGAAGTGTTGGGGGCCTCTGGGTCTCTGGCTCTCTGATTTGGTAGGAGTTGATTTTTCTCTGTGTTCATTTCCTTCCCCCTTGTGCTGGTATCTGGTTCACCAAGAAAACATCACCCTTGCTTGTTTTGCCAATTATTCTTAGTTTCAGCCAGGGCCCTTTTGAGGTATGATGGGGTGGCTCTCTCCTTATGATCTGTGTCTATCTGAAAAAGAGAAGCAGATTCTCCAATGGAGAGTAAAGTTAGCACCTGAAAGATGAGATATCCCTTACTTTTTTATAGAGAACTTAAGAGGTATAGGCCCGCTTATAGCCCAAGATTGGTGGTAGCTTGATAATGGAGAGTGGGCTTATGTTTCGATATGGTTCTGACTTGTTTCCCAGCTCCAGCTATGGGTCTGTACCACTGAGGGGATCAGTTAGCGAAATCAAGAGCAGTTGGTTTCCCACTACTGCTGTGTGCCACTATTGCATTTGTGTGAGCAACATAACAGGTTATTTACTGCTAAGTAGGTTCGACCATGAGTTGCTTGGGCAGATATTGGCCATTTTACCCAGTCACCCATGTAGCACATTCTGGCATTGGCTGCAATGACTGGGGATTGACTCTCTTCCAGGTTCCAGCCATGTCCTTCAATTTTACATGTCAACCTCATAAGGTATCTTCAGCAGTAACCTTTGTTGGTTCATCAAGTACTCTGACAGATCTCTGTCTTTTAGGAAACCTTGTAGGTCTCTCTGATCAAAAGCTCATTGTGTATGATAGGCACATGCTGGTACTGGGAGTTTCAGGTCAGTGCCCACTAAGAAAAGGAAGAAAAAGATAACTAATATGAAAGAGTTAGAGAGGAGAGAGGGAAAAGAGAGAGAGAGAAAGAGAAAGAGATGATGGGTGCACCAGGGCCTCCAGCCACTGCAAACAAACTCCAAATGCATGGGCCCCCTTGTGCATCTGGCTAATGTGGGTCCTGGAGAATGGGACATAGGTCCTTTGGCTTTGTAGGCAAATGCCTTAACTGATAAGCTATCCCTCCAACCTGAGCATGTTTTTAATACATACTTTTTATGGGACACAGTCAAAGCATGGCAGCACTCTCAGAAGACTTGCTGTTCTTGACTATACTTTGCACAATGAGTACCTTGATCTCTGTAGTTCAAGGAACAATTTTATTCTACTACATAGTCCTATAGTCCATTAGCATCCTTTATTCCCAGTTCTATAGTCACTTCACTAAAAGGTCAAGTTTAATACTTTTCTATTTTAATTTTATATTTAAATAGGTAATTATTAGCACAGGATAAAATTAAAAAGTATAAAAATATATTCCATGAAATTTAGACATCACCTTCACCCATATTTCCAACTCCTTGGTAATTCTTCCTATATATAGCCAGCATTGATAATTTCTTTCAAACTCTTCCATGAAAAATGCTCTCTCTGTGCTTGATTTGTTTAACAAATATTGCATAATTATCTTGAGACTCTTTCTATCACACTGTACAATGAATGCTCATCTAGTTTTTGCAATTATCTTAATTTCTTTAGTGAAATATATATAAAAAGAGAACAGATCTTCATTACTTTAGCACTAAATATTTTCTCTTAGTGTAACAAATTTGTACATTTTGACTTAACAGGCATATTAAATATGTGCATATGTAGGTAACATGAATTAATATAAAACTTTATATTAATTAAATATACTGTCTACAGAATATAATTTAGTATTCAAATTTGGAAAATGCTCTTACAAACATTAAGATAAATATACCTTGCAGCTGGAGAGATGGCTAAGTGGTTAAAGATACTTGCTTGAGAATCATGATAACTCTGGTTTGATTCCCCAGTGCCCACATAAAGCCAGATGCACAAAGTAGCATCTACATCAAGAGTTTGTTTACATGAGCAAGAGGCCTTGGCACACTCAATTTCTCTCTCACTATCACTCTCCCTCTCTCAAATAAATAAGTATTTTAAAAATAAATGAATCCTTTTTAATCTCATTTTTCAAGTAGACAATTTTTTGGTTTAATAGAATTTATTTGTGAGTTTGCATACATAATTTTTTAGCAATGCTAAATTTTATGAAGAGTTCTATATTTAATAATATGGAATTTGAGTCATAATAACTCAAGTTTCTTATCAACTAGAACTTCTGAAAAATCTGGTAAAATGCTTAGTTGAAAGCTCAGTTTTATCTGGTGGTTTTGTCTTTTAAATTTTCTGCATTCATGCCACAACAATGTGAACTCCCCCATTATATTTGTTATATAAATTGCATTGAATTGGTAGTGGGAGCTGTTATCTTGCAATATTATCTTCAATTTCTTAGAGATAGCATTTATATTATTTTGGAAAAGTTGTAAGCTACCAAAGTATAGTTTTTTTTTTTTTTTTTTTTTTATTTCTTGGTGTATCCAAATCTCATGCATTCATTTCTTTACAAGGAATAACCTGGGAAATATGGCTTTATATTACTGGCACTAGAAAGTAGGATATATAATTAGCTTGAGATGTAGTAAATGACATTGTTTATTCCATAAAGCCAACATTGTGCCAAATAACAATAACTCTTTATTTTTAGTTTTGTAATATTTGCTTGTAAATTAAATTTTGCTTCTTAAATTAAATAGTTTTCTAAATGAGGAGAAAACTACCTCCTTTGGTTGTTTCTAATTTCATTTTCTGCTAACATAACTGTTGGCATAGAAAAGCAGAATGATTCTCAGAGAACACTATCAACCATGTAATTTCTTGGCAAATATGTGGCAATTACTTTCCATATAATTATAGTGTCATTACATGGAATCCTACTGCTTAGAAAAAGAACAGAGTTAGTAGGTCATCTTGTCCATTATTCTACAGTGGTTAGTTAGTTCTTTGTGTCAATAACCTAGTCACATTACAATTGTGAAACCAATTAATATTGGAGTTAGCTCAACACTGCAGTATCCACTTAAAGACAAAATTTTCTTATGGTATCTGATGATTCTTTGGATTAAGACTGAGGCACAACTTGGGCTTGCTATTTCACTCCCAGGGACTGTAGTAGCTTGGCATCTTCCAAAGAATAATATGAAAGTACTTAACCAAAGAACTGAGAAAACAAATAAGTAGTAAAAGAAAAAAAATAGAAAAGTGGTAAGAATTTTAACAGTAGAAAATATGTTTTACTAAGTATTCTTGCAAACTATAGTGGTTTTCTTACATACTTTCCATTTAAAACACTGTTCAAAGATCATCTAACTTTTACAACTGAAAGACAAGGAAACACACAATTCCTTATGATCATAGTCAAGAATGGATTTTATAAAGGAGATCTGAAACATCTCATACCTTCCAAGGCTCAGGGTCTATTGTGGAAGAGGTGGCAGAAAGAATGTAAGAGCCAAAGGAAGGGTACCACTCCTTACATACAACTGTCCAGACAGAATTTGGCCTCAATATCCAAGACCTTGCAGCACCTAGCAATACCTACACAAGACTCTCATAATAGGAGATAAAGAATATGACATCAAATTATAAACTAAATTAAAAAAAAGAATATGATATCAAATTTAAAAAAAAGAGACTAATGGAGAGAGGGAAGGGATATGATACATAGCTGAGTTATGAAAGGGAAAGTGGGGGAGGGAAGGGAAAGGGAGGAAAATACCATGGTTTGTCGTCTGTAAGTATATAAGCTGCCATATATATATATATGCATATATATATATATATATATATATATATGCATGAGAAGGACTTCACTCGACCACAGAGCTCCAGTCCCAGAACCTTTTTGAAAAAATAATTATGGACATAGTAAGTATGGATACATCGTATGTTGGTACCATCCTTTCCCTTGTTCCTGCCCCCATTTTGCTGGGTGGGGTAGCCGATTTTCTCCATGGGGTTGTGGGCTATGCATTGTGGGAGCAGCAGTCAATTATTGGGGAAAGATTGTGCCTCTAGGCATAATGTTCCAATTTGTGACTCTGAGAATCTTTCAGCCCCCTCTTCTGCAAAATTCCCTGAACTGTGTTGGGTGTGTTTTAATTCTACTTCAGGGATGGGTTCCTAGGAGCCTCTGGCTCTCTGAATGGGGAGGTGTTGAATGTCCTCAATGTCTATCTCCTTCGACCTGGTGCTGATTGTTGGGCTCACTATGGTAGCTACATTCTTGCTCATCTCCCAGCACCCCCCCCCAACACCAGCTTTTGAGGCAAGCCCAACAGACTGGATTTTTCTATGAGAGCGAGAGAGAGAGAGAGAGAGAGAGAGAGAGAGAGAGAGAGAGAGAGAGAATGAATTGGTGTGTCAGGGCCTCCAGACACTGCGTTCTAACTTCAGACATGCGAACCTCCTTGTGCACAGATGTGTGACCTTGTATTCTTGCATCACAGTGCATCAGGCTTACATGGGATCTGGAGAGTTGAACAAGAGTCCTCAGGCTTCATAGGCAAATGCCTTAACTGCCAGCCATCTCTCCTGCCCTCCAGTCACTGAAACTAATCTTGGTTGTTGTGTTAAGTAGTGAACTGTAATCATGTTTTGGTCCTTCTGTCTCCAAAATCTTTGCTCCACAGAGACACTATCTCTATCGTCTTTGTAGGATACCAGAAGAATAGGGCATCTAATTCATGATATGCATACTCCGATATGCAGCAAAATGTGGGAGCTGTCTATGTTTTCTCTTTTTCTCTCTTATTTTGACTGGCTCACTATGTGCTATATGGATCATTGCACATAGCTACTTTCTGTCTCTTTATACCAATTTTATCTCACAAAACTTAGTTGAAGGGGTTGAAACCTATAACTCCACTTTGTGCTTTTGGAAGCCATCTTCAATCCTATTACGGCCTTTTTAAATTAGTCTGTATTGCTACAGGAAATGAAACTTATGTAGACACAAGTATGCATTCTAATTCAAGTTCTGTAATCAGAATTATCTTTGGGGCCATATATTCCTTGAATTCATAATGTACACGCAAGGAGACTTTCACTGATGTGAACAAATTAAACAGTAAGGGAATTAGATTTACAGCCAAAGAAAAATCACTTTATTTTCACATTGTGAAAACTTTTCAAAGTAAAATCAAGGATATTCTACAAGAGCTAGGACAATAAAAGTAATTTGTCAATATAAAAACAAATAGAAAGTTACAAAGAAAGCAATTCTGCTTCTGACCCTTAGGACCTGTCATCACTATGAGAGGCTGTAAAAATTGTAGAGAAGGAAGATATTAAAGAAGTAGAACTTGATAAGGTAGAAATCTCCACACTGTTATAAAAATAAATCATCCTAAACCAAAGCCAGCTATACAAGGGAGAGATTTACTACTGGCTTGCTTTGTTCCTGCTGCAGTAATGGGCACCGATAGCTTGATGCTGTGAAAGCTGCCACTCTGTAAAATGAAAGAAATTAGTTTTAGGATTGATTCTGGAAGTCTCAGGGTTGTTCTGTGTTATTCAGAAATGTTTCATGGAAAAAGAAGAGTGCATGGATTTAGCTTTTTTGGATGACATCATTGAGACTGAATAATGAGGTGGGCTTTTTTTCACACACATACTATATATACATGTATGTGTATATATATGTGAAATCAGTCTCAATGATATATATATATATATATATATATATGTATATATATATGTATATATGTGCATATATATATGATATATATATATCATTGAGACTGAATAACATATATGTCAAGACTGAATAATGATGTATATATACACACAAACATGAAATTAATTATTGTATATTCTTGAGGAAGCAGCCTTACAGTAAAAGAGTTAAACTTCATTGTATTAGTCAGGGTTCTCTAGAGGAACAGAACTGCTAGAATGAATTATACTAAAAAGGAAATGTATTGGATTAGCTTATGGCAGTCCAATAGCAGTTGCAGGCCTGAGAATCACAGAACCTGGTCGCTGCTTAGTCCACATGGCTAGATGCCTCAGCAGTCCCAGTCCAGCACTGAAGGCTTGTAGGCTTGCGAGGAGCCATTGGTTTTTCAGTCCACGTGGGTCTTCAGTTGACCCATGCTAGAAGAGAGTGAAGCACCTCCCACAGACAGGTGGAAGGAAGGGGATTTTTCAGAGCTTCCTTATGTAAATTTCCCATCTGAGAGGAGCCACCCACTCTGAATGAAGGACTTCCTTGTTCCTTCAGTTAATCCTTCCTGGAAGCAACCTTGGAGACCCACCCAAAAGTGATTTCTGTGGATTACTGGACAGATCAAGTTGACAACATGTTAACAATCACACTCATAATATGGGAAATGACATAATATGTGAAATGGTGATTATAGGAGATACTTGTATTAATGTGATGATAAAAATATGCTGCCTAGCCCTCTGAAATTATTATGAAAGTGTTTGTCAATATAGATCTGTATTAGCTTGAAGCATGAGGGTGTCATTGTTGGCCATATTAAGCTGTTGGTTTCTCATTGTGAAGAAATTGACCTCATTTTAAAGACAATCGAAAAATATGTTATATTGTGGGGTAATATATGTAATATTGTTATATATATATATATATATATATATATATATATATATATATATATATGGTTACTAATTTTTTTTATTGCATTTAAAAATCAATCAATGAGAGCCGGGCGTGGTGGCACATGCCTTTAATCCCAGCACTTGGGAGGCAGAGGTAGGAGGATCGCCGTGAGTTCGAGGCCACCCTGAAACTACATAGTGAATTCTAGGTCAGCCTGGGCTAGAGTGAGACCCTACCTCAAAAAACCAAATAAAATAAAATAAAATAAAATAAAATAAAATAAAATAAAATCAATCAAGGGTCCAGGGAGATGGCTCAGTGGATAACGCTCTGTGCAACTCTGAGTACCTGAGTTTGATTCCCCACACCTCATGCAAAGCCATGATTTGTGGTGGGCTTCTTTTATCCCAGTGCCCATACAACATGAAAGGAGGCAGAAGTGTAAACATTTCCCCGAAACTCATGAACAGACTGGTGGACAAGAGACCTGCTGTTAAGAAGGTGGAAAGCAAGGATTAACCTGAAACTTATCCTTTGACCTCCACACATACAAAATAGCATGTACATGCCCATACTCACTCACATAAGCAAATACACATATGCATGCACACACATATACATTCAGCAAACAAATACATGGATAGACATATATTTAAAAATACAATTACTAAGGACCCAATGCAGGAACCTGCCAGCAGAAATCATTCACTAAACATAAATAGAAACATAAACAGACATGCATCTCTGGTCAAGGAAAAGACATTCAAGAAGAGAGACGAGCAAGCTGAAAACAAAGAAAGAAACAAGAGCAATATTGAAATCTAAAAGCATTTACTCATGTGACTGAAGCAGTTTCAGCAGTGTGAGTCAGGTTCCTAGCAGGATTTGAAGTATTCAACACTGGCCTCCACTCTTTATATAACTACCTATGCATGACTTGTCTCATAACCAACTCAGTACATTTTAGTCAGACACAGATTTCTCAATCTAAGATCCAAATTGTGTCAAATTTTAGTAGCACATTCTGTAAAAAGGTAGGCTAAGTCAGTGCAAACTTATTACATATGTAGAAAAGCTTTGTAGAGTGTGTTAGGGTAGTGTACAGAAGATCAGTCCTAACTATAAGGACACAAACTAAAGGTGTTCGAATCTTGAAAGCTTAAAGGTGACTTTGATTTAGTGGGTTTATTGTTATGTCTTTGTTTTTTTTTTTCTTTTCTTATTTTATGGATTAAAATATTACAAAGACAGAGCTAGATTCTGGCCTTGGTTCAAGGTGAAGTCCCAATAGGGAGACCTGTGATTAGTTAAATGATTAGTTTTTATTTCTTAAAGACTTTAAGGGAATTTGATGGATGTGTATATGCATGTGCAGAGGATGTAGAGGGGAGGGATGAAGAGAGAGAGAAAGACAGAGAGAGATGACGAGATTGAGGATTCAAAACTACCTTTATCAATATCACCTTTATTTATCATTATCTATTCTACAGAGTCGCACACAGTGTATTCTTGTATTAATGCTTGCTGTGCTAGTTATTTTCCATATAAATTTGCTATATGGATGGCTAGGTTAGAGTAATGCTATAAGCCTGGAGTTTTGGAAATTTCAATTTACCATGAAATGCTTTCCAACTCATGGGAAGAACATTGTAGAATTTCTTAAGCAAAAATGGCATCAGTTGTACTTGTTCAGCTTCTGATACTTCACACAAAGGAGAACACAGGTACTGAGCTGCTTCCTTGGCAGACGGCATTCTGTTTCCCATACTGTGTAAATTAGAAAACAGCATCTTGAATCTATTTATTTCCAACTTTCAAAATTAGTATCACAAACATTTCAATAATAAATTCAGGCTATTTATTGGCTACTGTTCTTGTTTAGAATTTTCTTCCTCATGGCCACCACAGCACCCAATTTTGCATACCCTTCTTGTTTCTAATGTTTGCCCTATGTTAAAATCTCTATCATTGGTTCCGGTTTCCTGGGAATCGACTGAGAATCACTTATCTCTGAAACTCAGCCATGTAGTTTCTACCAATGGGAAGCCTGGCTACAAAAGCTGCTGATTCAAGGAAGCAGGTCCAACCAGAGTGGGAGGAACATATCCATGGACTTCAGACCATAAGTGACTGCCAGAGGGAGCAGTTAGGACACTTCATTTGGAATCTTCAGATTAGTTCAATTTTATTAAATCTAGAGACTTTAATAAAAGAACAAAGGGGGAATTCACTTATAGGTTCTTATTGTGATGATTGTGTGACCTCCTTGGGGCCCTCATTCTCTAATCATGTCATATAATATTTCTTTGAACACAAGAGCATCTAGACAGCCATAGAATTATCTAGTTGTGTTTTTTCCATCCTATAATTGTGTGTTTTCAGACATTTACCTCTTATCTTTATTAACAGACTTTGATTTTACAGTGGTTTTGAATCATGCACAAATTAACGAGGTAGAATGTGCTGTTATCCAACATGTGCTTCTTGCCCAGTTAACCACTTCCATTGGTATGATTATTATGGTGCAGGAAAGCTGTTCAAGATATAGTGCAACATATTCTCATGTAGAAAATTTTCTGACAAGTCTTTCAGGACCAGTGTGGGGTTCTAAAAAGAAGGTCACAGAAATATTGTATCAAGGGTACATACTGACAACATGTTTCTGGCCACTGATGTTAAATTGATCACTGGACTGAAGTGGAATTTTTTATGTTCTTTATTGTAGTGTTGTCCATTTGCTCTACTTTTTTGGAAGAAAGCTACTAGGTGCAGTATAATATTAAGGAGTGTCAAGTTATATTCACTTTTCATTAAGTGAAATCTGTATAAGCCATTGAAATTTCAATGTGTGTAAGTCCTGTCACATCTAATTATTAAGCCTTTGCAATTATTTATTCATGTTAAGCATACATTCATGGATTTTGTTTCATATATTATGTTTTACTTCAATAACATCTGTATTATTTTGTTGCAGAAACTATTGCAGTTTAAGATATTGATAGTTTTTTTATTTTTTAAATGTTTATTTATGAGAGAGAAAGAGAGAGTATGAATGGGAATGCCAGAGCCTTCAGCTGCTGCACATGAACTCCAGACACATGTGCCACCATGTGCATCTGACTTATGTGGGTCCTGGGGAATCAAACCTGGGTCCGTTGACTTTGTAGACAAGCACCTTAACCACTAAGCCATCTCTCCTGGGAGCTTTGTAAGTTGGTGTGGGCTTAGACATGAGATAACGTTCTCATCATTTGAAAAGCTTTATGGAAATGTGATTGGCATCAAAAGCTGTATATGAGTTATATTAAACCAAAGCCTATATCTTGCCATTCACACTTTTAAGTGAATAATATAGAACTTATGTATATGTATGTGGTCAACAATCATTCTGTAGTCATTCATTCTACTTTAAATTATGCATTATTTCCTCATCACCTCACAAGCATGCTGTCCTCTAATTGTCTGGTATCTGCTACCCTCCGCTACCTCTCTGCATACCTGATACCAGTGGAATCATGCAGCACTTGTTCATTCGCATTTAACTTCTTGTGCTTGTCATAATGTCCACAACTTATTAGTTTTGTGACAAATTATTACTTTTATTTTCAATTCTGAGTAACTTTCCATTGTACAGGTATTACATTTTCTTTCCTCATTCTTCTATTAGTGAGCAATAAGGGTGTTTCTATATACCTGTTATTGTAAATAAAACTTTAATGAAACCAATAGTGCAAGAAAACTTTTGTAAGATTCTGATTTCAATTAGATTGGACATATTACAAGTAATAGTATCTCAGGTTTATTTGTGGCCACCATATGTGGTTTGAATATAAAAAGTTCCCCATAGTCTCACATGTTTGTGATTAAGCATCCACTTGGTCTCCAGCAGGTGGAGCCTTTGAGAGGTGAAGCCTTGCTGGAGGAGAAATGACACTGAGCATAGGCCTTAAAGTTTATTAGAGGAGCCCACAGTGTATTCAAAGTCAGCTTGTTTAGACTGCTTCCCTTCTGCTTATGATGTATGGAAATTTGAACTGGTTGCCAAGTTTTCCTGCCATGATTAAGCTTTTCCCTTCAAAACGACAACTTCAAATAAGCCTCTTTCTCCCATCAGCTGCTCTTGGTCAGGTGTTTTGACGTAGTAGTGAATAGGTAATTGTTACACTATGTATAATTATCCACAGGCAATCTATTAATTCACTGCCCCATCACTTGTTCCCTGTGTTCTTTTTGGTAGTAGCCACCTTGATGGGTATGAGGACAGCTTTCTTTGGCTTTGATTTGCTTGTCTGATGGTTAGTGATGTTGAGCACCTTATCCTGTTTGAACATTTATCAGTCAGGTCCTTTGACAGCCTTAATTTTTTTTTTTAATCACATTTGATTTTTCTTTCAATGATTTCTAGGTCCTTATGAATTCTATATATCAATCCTTTCGAGATATCAGTATCAGTCATCTCCTAAAAGATTTCTGATTCCTTTTACTGAAGGACAGTATTGGAAGGTATGAACTGTACCCATTAAGTTAAATATGAGGTGTTTTTGGCTGCTTATATTTTTCCAGAAGGTGTCCTAATATGTTACAAGGCTGATTTCAAAGTTATTACTCTCTCAGCTCAGAATCCTGTGTGCTCAGCTTCTAGAGAGGCATGACAATGCCCAGCTTAAACATTATTCTTCTGAATGCTATTCTGTCCTCTTTCCATGTGGATCATCCTATGTTTCTTCCATTGCTCATTAATAAATTTATACCTCACCATGAAAGCTTGGCTTATTTCACTGGCCATATGTTTGTATAATTGCTCAATTCTGTAGAGCAATATTAACTTTCATAATCAATGCGCTCATGGAAAATAATTTTATTGATTAAGAACAGGTGTGTAACCTGTTTATCTTCACTCTTACAGAATGTATTTACATCCTGAGTTGATTAGGCCAGCATGTCTCCCTTTATACCTTCCAGGGAGGTTCTTTCATGCTTTGATGCTATGATTTGATTCTATTTCCATGATGTACATATTTTCTTTGACAGTCATAGCTTTCTAAGTTATTTTATAATGTTAATAATAATAATGTTAATATACTAGTAGGTACTCTGTGTCAAAATTATATAGATTTTAATAAAGAGTTATCATATGTCAAGCACTATTGCATTATACATAACAGTTTTACAACCTTAAAGATGCCCCATACAATCTCCATAAAGTGCAAGAATCCTTTTTTACTCTCCTTTTACTATCTCTAGAGTGTTGCCTTTCTCAGAATTTCATAAAAATAAAAACATAAGGTGGGTAGCCTTTTCTTACTGCTTCTTTTACTATGCAATGTGCATTGTGACATGTCTTGTTTGTGGCATGATAGCTCATTTCTGTATATCATTCAATTATAATAAATTGTGCGGAGGCAGAGTGAGCCTGTGGACTTTACATATCAAGTTTAAACCAGCTGCACACCAAAAATATTCAGAATTATTGTATCTATAATAAACTCATACATATTATTTTCTTATCATAATTCAATAAGTAATATAGAAAAAATATTTATGTAGCATTTGCTACACATGATCACTAATCTATACAAAATCAAAGTATACTGGAGGGTGATCATGGCTATAGGCAAACACCCTCTTGTGTTTTGTGGCTTTCTATATACAGTATCTTCTCTAAAGCTTTTTAAAGTTAGTCTACATAGAAATAGTTTTCATTGTAGCATTTTCATGTATATATCATAATACTTTGTTAAGTTTTAAAGGATTTTAATTTATTAGAGAAATATTATATATATATATACATGCATATATATACACATATATCCATATATATATGTATATATATACATACATATATATATATATATATGTATGTATATATATATATATATATATATATATGTATATATATATATTTATGGAGAGAGAGAGAGAGAGCGAGAGAGAGAGAGAGAGAGAGGGAGAGAAAAGGAACTATCTTTTTGCAAATGTGCCACATTGTGCATCTGGCTTTACATGGATACTGTGGAATAGAACAAGAAATGTTAGGCTTTGCAAACAAGTGCCTTTAACAGCTAGGACGGCTCTCTAGCCCTATGTTTTCTTATTAATCATTTTCCCCACTGTCCTCTCAAGTCCTCAGCTCCTCTATTCCTCCCCAAAATAATCTCCATGTATTGAAAGATATAATAAATAAAATTATATATGTATATATATATATATATATATGTGTGTGTGTGTGTGTGTGTGTGTGTGTGTGTGTGTATGATCAATTTACATCCTAGGTGAGAGAAGACATGCCACTTGTATTTGTGATCTAACTTATTTCAGTTGACAATGATCCCTAACTTATTTTTTTCCTGCGAATTCCATAATTGCACTTTAAAGTGACTAAAGTTCCATTGTGCATCCACACATTTTGGTATATTCATGTGGTTCTGGAACCAATCTAGTGGAGATCCTGGGGAAATTATGCTGCAGTTTGCTTATTTATAGATTGGGCATTATGATGAGACTGCTATCAATATTTTGTGCCATTTATTTTATGAACACATACACTTTCATCCCACTAGGTAAATAAATACCCAGGACTGTGATTGGCAGCTTATATTACAGGTCTATACATAACTTGTGTGAAATTGCCAAACTTCAAAATGATCTTACCATATTGTATTGTTTTCTGTATATTTTTTGTTTTGTATTTTCACAATATTTCCTGCTGCTTCACATGCTTTTCAGCAATTAGAAGTGTCAGACATTTGCATTTTAGTTATTTGAATGTGAATGCAGTGATATCTTACTGTTCTTTTAATTTAACATTACCTAAGTGTTGGGCACCTTTGCAAATACTTTTCATCTGTGCATCATCTTTGGTGCAGTTTTTCGCCTATGCATACTTTATTTATTTTTATTTTTCTCAATTTTTATTAACATTTTCCATGATTATAAAAAGATATCCCATGGTAACACCCTCAGTCCCCCCATTTACCCCTTTGAAATTCCATTCTCCATCATTACCCTCCCCATCTCAATCAGTCTCTCTTTTTTTAAATGTTTGGTAGCAGTTACCTTCTTTTTTATTTATTTATTTATTCATTTATTTATTTGAGAGTGACAGACACAGAGAGAAAGACAGATAGGGGGAGAGAGAGAGAATGGGCGCGCCAGGGCTTCCAGCCTCTGCAAACGAACTCCAGATGCGTGCGCCCCCCTGTGCATCTGGCTAACGTGGGACCTGGGGAACCGAGCCTCGAACCGGGGTCCTTAGGCTTCACAGGCAAGCACTTAACCGCTAAGCCATCTCTCCAGCCCTCAATCAGTCTCTCTTTTATTTTGATGTCATGATCTTTTCCTCCTCTTATGATGCTCTTGTGTAGATAGTGTCAGGCACTGTGAGGTCATGGATATCCAGGCCATTTTATGTCTTGAGGGAGAACATCGTAAGGAGTCCTACCCTTCTTTTGACTCTTACATTCTTTCTGCCACCTCTTCTGCATTAGACCCTGAGCCTTGGAAGGTGTGATCGAGATGTTACTCAGTCAGTACTCCAGTCATTTCTTTCCAGCACTATGATACCTTCTGAGGTGTCCCAAGGTCACTGCCATCTGAAAAGAGAAGGCTCTCTATGCAAAATGATAGTATCATTAATATAAGGGTATGAATATTAAGAGAAGTGCTCACTGGGCAGTTTGATAAGCATAGTATATACGTTTATCCAGACAGCAGCAGTTGTTACACACCTAGGGCTCATGACTAGCCCTGTTGTAGGTTTTCATTATCAGGGATGTATTCCTTCCCATGGAGCTGGCCTCCAGAAGAACAGGAGGGCAATTGGTTTCCACCATGATTGACGTGCCACTATTGTACCCGTTGGCTCATTTGGCATGGCTGGCCAATTATGAGGCTTGCAGTGTTCACTGTTGAATATCTTCACTGGTGGTATCTCTTTCTCCCATTGAACTGCATGTAGAATAGCTTCTTCCAGCTTTCTGTCAGCTGGTCTACATGGAGGAGGTTATCAGCTCAGTTCTAGCAGGATTTCTCAGTGACCTTACAGCCCAAGTATGTGGTGTCCTCAACAATAGGGTCTTACCATCTATTCCTGGTGGGAAATAAAGGGCCTTAGCAATGGTTTATAATGTTTTGGGAGCATCAGGGACCTCCCTGGCCAACAACTCACTAGAGGTATCCCATCCCTGGCACTGAAATTATCTAGTAATGATCTATGGCTCCTGAGTGTTCCATTGTCCCAAACTGGAGAATTCCATATGATTTATTTTTATCCTCTTAGATTTTGATTAGCCCTCCCTCCATTTTCCTTCACTCAATCTCTTTCCCTGACCTCACTTTGGACCTTTTCACCCCCCTGAACCTAATCTTCTACTTACATGTATTTATTAAGTACCCTCCTCCCTTCCTTTCTCTTCCTTTTATATCTCTTTTTTAGCTTACTGGCCTCTGCTACTGAGTTTTGTCCTTCTCACACAGAAGCCCAATCATCTGTAGCCAGGATCCACATATGAGAGAGAACATGTGGCATTTGGATTTCTGGGCCTATGTTACCTCATTTAGTATAATACTTTCCAGCTCCATCCATTTTCCTGCAAATTTCATAACTTCATTTTTCTGTACCACTGAGTAGAACTCCATTGTATAAATGTGCCATATCTTCATTATCCACTCATCAGTTGAGGGGCATCTATGCTGGTTCCATTTCCCAGCTATTATGAATTGAGCAGGAGTAAACATGATTGAGCATGTACTTAAAAGGAAATGAGATGAGTCCTTAGGATATATGCCTAGGAGTGCTATAGCTGGGTAATATGGTAGATCAATCTCTAGCTGTTTTAGGAACCTCCACACTGTTTTCCACAATGGCTGGACCAGATTGCATTCCCACCAACAGTGTAGAAGGGTTCCTCTTTTTCTACATCCCTGCCAACATTTATGATCATTTGTTTTCATGATGATAGCAAATCTGACAGGAGTGAGATGGAATCTCAATGTAGTTTTAATCTGCATTTCACTGATGACTAGTGATGTAGAATATTTTTTTAGATGCTTATACACCATCCATATTTCTTCTTTTGAGAGCTATTTAGCTCCATAGCCCATTTTTAATTGGCTTGCTTGATTTCTTATTATTTAACCTTTTGAATTCTTTGCATATCCTAGATATTAATCCTCTATCAGATATATGGCTGGCAAAGATTTTTTCCCATTCTGCATGTTGCCTCTCTGCTTTATAAACAGTGTCCTTTGCAGTACAAAATCTGTATAATTTCATTAGGTCCCAGTGATCAATCTGTGGTTTCATGGCCTGAGCAATTGGGCTATAGTCAGAAAGTCTTTGCCAAGACCAATATGTGGAAGGGTTTCCCCTACTTTTTCCTCTAGCAGTTTCAGAGTTTCTGGTCTGATGTTACAGTCTTTAATCCATTTAGACTTAATTCTTTTGCATGGGGAGAGAGAGGAATGAATCTATTTTCATCCCTCTACAGATACATATCCTGTTTTCCCAGCACCATTTGCTGAAGAGGCTGTCTTTTCTCTAATGAGTATTTTTGGAATTTTTAGCGAATATCAGGTGGTAATAGCTACCTAGACTTACATTTGGGTCTTCTGTTTTGTTCCATTGATCTACATGCCTGCTTTTGTTCCAACACCATCCTGTTTTTGTTATTATGGCTCTGTAGTATTGGTTAAAATCAGGTATAGTGATACCACCAACCTTATTTTTGTTGCTCAGTATTATTTTAGATATTCGAGGGTTTTTGTGATTCCAAATGAATTTTTGGATTGTTATTTCTATTTCCATGAAGAATGTCTTTGGAATTTTGATGGGGATTGCTTAAAATGTGTATATTGCTTTTGGTAAGATTGCCATTTTCACAATATTGATTTTTCCAATCCAGGAACAAGGGATGTTTTTTCCATTTCCTTCTGTCTTCCGCAATTTTTCACTTGAGTGATTGAAAGTTTTCATTGTAGACATCCTTTACTTCTGTGGTTTGGTTTATTCCAAGGTACTTTATTTTCCTTGATGCAATTGTGAATGGAAGTGATTCTTTGATTTCATCCTCTCTGTGTTTGTTGTTAGCATACAGGAAGGCTATCGATTTAGATATATTTATTTTGTATCCTTCTGTATGGCTATAGGTGTTTATCAGCTCTAACAATTTGCTGGTAGAGTCTTTAAGGTCCTTTATGTATAGAATCATGTCATCTGCAAGTAATGTTAACTTGATCTCTTCCTTTCCAATTTGTATCCCTCTTATGTGTGTTTCTTGCCTTATTGCTATGGCTAAGACTTCCAGTACTATATTAAATAAAAGTGGAGCCAGTGGACACACTTGTCTTTTTCCTGATTTTAGTTGAAAAGCTTCCAGTTTTTCCCCACTTAGTAATATGTTGGCTGTAGGCTTGTCATAAATAGCCTTTATTATATTGAGATATGTTCCTTCTATTCTCAGTCTCTGTAGAACTTTTAACATGAAGGGATGTTGAATTTTGTCAAATGCTTTCTCTGCATCTAATGAGATGATCATGCGATTTTTGTTCTTCAGTACATTTATATAATGTATTACATTTATCCATTTGCATATGTTGAACCATCATTGCATCTCTGGGATAAAGTCTACTAGGTCAGGGTGACTAATCTTTCTGATATATTCTTGTATTATGTTTGCCAATATTTTGTTGAGAATGTTTGATCTATGTTTATGAGGGAGATTGGTCTGTAATTTTCTTTTTTTGTTCTATCTTTGCCTGGTTTTATTATCTGGGTGATGCTGGCTTCATAGAAGGAGTTTGGTAGGATTACTTCTTTTTTAATTTATGGAAAAGCTTAAGAAGCAATGGTGTTAATTCTTCCCTGAAGGTCTGGTAGTATTCAGCAGTGATTCCATCTGGACCTTTGACTTTTTTTAGTTGGGAGATTTTAGATAACTCCTTGGATCTCCATGCTTGTTATAGGTCTATTAAAGTGATTAATTTCATCTTTATTTAATTTAGGTAGGTCATATAATCAAGGAAACCATCCATTTCTATCAGATTTCCATACTTTGTGGCATATATGCTTTTATAGTATGTGCCTATGATTTTTTGAATTTCTCTGGCATCTGTTGTTACCCTTTTCATCTCTAATTTTATTAATGTGTGTCTCTTCTCTCTTTCTTTTGGTCAGATTTGCTAAAGGTTTATCAATCTTGTTTATCCTTTCAAGAAACCAACTCTTTGTTTCATTGATTTTTTGGATTTTTTTTTGGGAGGGGGGTTTCTATTTCATTAATTTCTGCCCTAATCTTTATTATTTCTTCCCGTCTACTGATTTCTGGTTTGCCTTGTTCTTTTTTTTTTTTTTCCAAAGCTTTAAGGTGAAACATTAGGTCATTTACTTGTGACCCTTCTAATTTCTTAATATAGGCACTTAAAGCTATAAATTTACCTCTTACAACTGCCTTTATTGTGTCTCAGAGATTTTGGTATGTTGTGTTCTTGTTGTTGTTTTTGATTTCCTTCTTGATTACTTCATTGACCCATTCATCTTTGGTAGTGTGTTGTTTAATTTCCATGATTTTGTGTATTATGCTCTATAGCCTTTCTTGCTATTGATTTGTAGTTTGATTCCATTGTGGTCAGATAGAATGCAAAGAATTATTTCAATTTTCCTGTATTTGTTAAGATTTGCTTTGTGTCCTAATATATGGTCTATTTTAGAGAATGTTCCATGTGCTGCTGAAAGAATGTATATTCTGCAGCATTTGGATGAAATGTCCTGTATATATCTGTTTGATCCATTCCTTCTATGACCTCATTTAGTCCAGATGCCTCTCTGTTTATTTTTTCCTGGGATGACCTTTCAACTGATGAGAGTGGGGTGTTGAAGTCACCCACTATCACTGTGTATAATGTAATATGTGACCTTAGTTCTAATAGTGTTTATTTGATGAATTTGAGGGCTCCATGCTAGGTGCATATATATTTGGGATTATAATGTAATCCTGTTGGAGGGTGCCTTTAATCAATAAAAAATGGCCTTCCTTATCTTTCTTAACTAACGTTGGACTGAAGAGTCCCTTGTCAGATATTAGAATAGCCACCCCTGCTTGTTTTCTAGGTGCATTTGCTTGAAACATCATTTTCCAACCTTTCACCCTAAGATAGTGTCCATCCTTTGTATATAGGTGGGTTTCTTGGAGGCAACAAATTGAAGGATGCTGCTTTTTAACCCCGTCTCCAAACAATGTCTTTTGGTTGGGACATTGAGTCTATTGATATTAAGAGATGACTTTTTGTTTTTTTTTTTAAAAGTTTGTGTTGAGTAATCTGCTGTAATGCTGATAGGCTTGCCTTTGTAGGTAACTTGATTTTTCTCTCTGAGTGCTTTCAATATTTTTTCTTTGGTTTTTGTTTTTGGTAGTTTGATTATACTATAGCAAGGAGAGGTTCTTTCCAGATTTTGTCTGGTTGGTGTTCTAAAGGACTCCTGCATCTGCATTGGCAACTCTATCCCAATTTGGGGAAAGTTTTCTTCTATGATTTTGTTGAGGATGCCTACTATGCCTTTGGAATGAAATTCTTCTCCTTCTACTATGACCTGGATTCCTATGTGTGATATTTTCATAGTGTCCCAAATATCTTGAAATTCCCACTCATACTTTTCTATTAGTTTGTCTTTCTCTTTGTTGGACTGTATTAGATCTTCCACCTGGTCTTCTAGCTTAGATATTCTGTTCTCCCCTTCATCCATTCTACTTGTAAGATTTTCTACAGAGTTTTTTATTTCATTAATTGTGTTCTTTATTGATAGGAATTCTAACTGGTTTTTCTTTATTATTTCTACTTCCTTATTTATGTCCAGTATTGACCACTTTATTTCATTAAATTGGCATTCTGTGTTTTCTTTGCTTCCTTTGATTTCTTCTTTGAGTTCTTTGCACATTTTTATAGTCATTCTTTTGAAATCTTTCTCAGGCATTTCCTCTAACTTGTTCTAACTGGAGATCATTTCTGATGCTTTAATACTTTTTGGTGGATTTATATTGTCTGGATTTTTGGTGTTTCTTTTTTATAATGTATATATTTTTGCATCCTGGATTATTTAATGATTGGATTTTCTATTTAGTTGAGCATTATGAGATGTATCAATCAATCTGATGTTATATATCTTTAGGGTAGGAGTTTAAGGTGCTAGGTTTGGCTCTCAAGACTCTCAGAGCATCTACAAAAGTGACCCTAGGTGTTGGGTTTGCCTTCTATGAAAGTATTCATGTAGGCTGAGTAGAGCCAAATACAGATAGTTTCTGAAATTTAACTAAACAATGTACACTTTCAATGAAAAACAGAACAGAGTGTTTATCCAAGAGTCAGTATTATATCAACCAGATCCTCTGTCTTTCCCTTAGGCTGTGTGGTGCCTTACCCACTCCCTTAATCCTGACAAAAAGGAGGTTAAGATTTCTGGTCTGTAGAGGGTTCCAAGTCAGGTTGTGACCAGGTGAGCCCTTCCTGAATGTATAATAGAAGAGAAAACACAGCCACTATAAATCAAGAATAACAATAACAAATAACAATCCCAAAATACGTCCTATTTAAGAATGGCAAATCTGACCATCCATCCAATTTAACATACAATTTATCCTGATGTGGAAGGTGTAATTAACACTTCTGGTTCAGGCCTATATACCAAGTTTATTAGGCAGGTACTGACCTGGTGCAATCCCCGTTACCTTTTGGGATGATTTTAGTCTCAGTTATTCTGCTCCTGCTTGAGTACCACTATTGGTTCATGTAGGCCTGCTGGGTCCCTGGACTACTGCTCTGTTAGCTAGAGCTGGGCACTGGCAGTGGTGGTGAGGAGGCTGCTAATGCTGCTCTAGTTCTTTCGCTGTTCCACGCGTTCTACCTTGTGAACTGCTCCTCCATTGTTCACTGTCATTGTCCCTTTATGCTTTTTTAGTTTGTGGAGATCTCCAGTGTGAGTGGAAAATCCCCTCACCTGGCTTTTCCAGCAGCTCCAGCCAAGCCTGGTGGCCGGCTGGCGTGCCTCCACTGAAGTCCTGTGGATCTGTCGGAGACACTTCTGCTGGCCTGTGTGGGCTCTGGATGCTCTGGATCTCTCCTACTTCTCTGCTGCCATTTCAATTTCCTATACACCTCATTTTTCAGTAAGTGTGTGTTTTGCTGTTTTTTTTTTTTTTTTTTTTTTGCCTTTTTTCCCCCAAGGCTGCTTTGGCATGGTACCTACACCACCATCTTAACCAGAAGTTATGCATATTTTATAATTACTTTATTTTTGATTAACATGTATCAATTGCAGATACTTATCATTCAGTGTACTATTTAAACACACACATATATCAAGAACTAAACTGATTTCTTCGCTAGATTTTATTCTATGCATGTGTGGAGTATGTGTGGTATGTGTAGTGTAGTGTAGTGCATGAATATGTGTGAGCTAGGAGGGTGTATGCGGCTGGTGGCCACAGGAGAACAGCAAGCTACATCACTGTGCATATTTCCCCTGATTGTTTTATGTTTTTAAGTATGGAACAGTTTCTGAAGGTTTAGCTTTATGGGTTAAAGCATCCTTGAATTTTTAACTTTAATAGATGTTTCCAGTTTACTTTTTTTTTGGTTTTTCGAGGTAGGGTCTCACTCTGGTCCAGGCTGACCTGGAATTAACTCTGTCATCTCAGGGTGGCCTTGAACTCATGGCAATCCCTACCTCTGCCTCCCAAATGCTGAGATTAAAGGCATGCACCCCATGCCCAGCTTCCAGTTTACTTTTGATGGGTCAGCAATTTCATGTCTTCTTGAATATTATGCTCTCTACACATTCTTCCCTAGATTAAACATAACATTTTTATACTTCAGTCATTTAAATAGATTAAAATGTTTATGGTTACTAAATTTGGGCTTATCTATTTACTGGATGTTCAAGCCTCTTGTCTTATTATGATTTTGGTTACTTGAACTTGTTTTTCTTTTTTAAAAAAATATTTTAGTTTTATTTATTTATTTTACAGAGAAAGAGGGAGAGGGAGTGAATGGGCATGCCAGGGCCTCCAGTCACTGCAAAAGCACTCCAGATACATGTGCCCCCTTGTACATCTGGCTAACATCGGTCCTGGGGAGTCAAACCTGGGTGTTTTGGCTTTGCAGACAAATGCCTTAACCACTAAGCCCTCCATACAGCCCTGAACATGTTTTTCAATCTTACCTCACTTGTCCCTTTGTTAGATTTCTTTTATTCTTTGGATATCATTTTTACTGTCAAAATATTATATCATATTATGTTATAGTATATTAATTATATTTATTATATTATATACCTTAAGTTTTATATCATAGATATAGATTTTATCCCTTTCAATATATTCTCTGCATTATATTTTTAAAAAAAAATATAATTACTTTTTACTTCAGTTATATTATTTGGATGTCACAATTTGAATTCATATATAAAAGATGTCCATTTTTAATATAAAAATGTTGTTTACATATTTTCCTTGTACATAATGATATATTTCATAAAGAATTTTTCAAAAATTATGTATGCTGCCAAAATTTATTGAAGATAGCTACATATATACCTGGTGTATATATATAAAATGTGTGCATTTATGTGTACATGTTTGTGGGTGTGCTCATGCACATGCCTTGGCATGTTTGTGGAGACCAGATGACAGCTTGGGTTGTGGTGTTCACCTTCTACCTTCCCACCTGTTTGAGACAGTGTGTTAACTGCTGCATTTCCAAGTCTAAACAGTATCTGGGAAATTCTGTCTGTCTCCCTTCTAGTCATTGGCTCAATGGGCTTAAAGATACCTATAACAGAGTATAGCTTTTATATTGGCTCTATAGATCTGATCTCAGGAATGCCCAGGTTTTGCTTTATTTATTTGTTGAGTCTTTTCCTCAGATCCCAAGGTATTTATTTTTTTATATAAATTTGAGTCTTTTGTGTTTAGTTAAAAATATATCTTATATCCTTTTGTTTTGCAGGCATTTAAGTTTCTGTTAAGATTCTCTCTCTCTCTCTCTCTCTCTCTCTCTCTCTCTCTCTCTCTCAAACAATATATAAAAATAAATAATTTAAAAATAAAGGGCTGGTGAGATTGCTTATAGGTTAAGGCACTAGCCTATAACACCAAAAGACACAGGTTCAACTTCCCAGGACCCACATAAGCCAGGTGCACAAGGTGGCATATGTGTCTGCAATTTGTTTGTAGTGGCTGGAGGCTCTGGTGCTCCCATTCTTTCTCTATCTGTCTCTATTTCTCTTTCTCAAATAAATAAACTTAATTAAAAGTAATTTTTACACTGGGTGTGGTGGTGCACACCTTTAATCCCAGCCCTTGAGAGGTAGAGATAAGAGAATCACTGTGAGTTAGAAGCCACCCTGAGGCTTCACAGTGAATTTCAGGTCAGCCTGAACTAGAGAGAGACCCTACATCAAAAAACCACACCCCAAATTTTATTTATAAATTTCTTTTACAATTACTGATACAACTTGCAGCCAAGCATGGACTAAGAAATGAGGGAAAATAAAATTTCAAGTATAGTGCTATGTATATGAAATGCCCTTTGGTGGAAATAAATGGACAGGTCACAATCTACAGGTCCTTGTATGTGAAGTCATATTTTAATAAGAGTAAGAATTTAAGTGATGGTGGAAAAGGTTACTCTGAGAAAGAGATTGTACACACACACGTGTGTGTGTGTGTGTGTGTGTGCGTGTGTGTGAAAGAGAGAGAAAGAGAGAGGGGGGGGCAAACAGACAGAAAGGAAATGTAGAGAAAAGAAATTGTAGGTTTTTATTTCCCCTGAGTCACTGGCTTTGATAATGTAAAGACTGAATGGACAACAAAAATGTAGATAATGGGGAATGGCAAAATGGCATAGCCGTTAAGGTCTTTGTCCACAAAGCCTAAGGACCCCAGTTTGATTCCCTCGGACCCACATAAGCCAGATACACAAGGTGGCGCATGTGTCTGGAGTTCAGTTGCAGTGGCTGGAGGCCCTGGAATGCCCATTCTCTCTATCTGCCTCTCTCTCTTTCAAATAAATAAATAAATAAAATATTTCAAAAATGAAGATAATGAGTCAGGCGTGGTTGCTCACGCCTTTAATCCTAGCACTTGGGAGGCAGATGTAGCAGGATTGCCATGAGTTCAAGGCCACCCTGAGACTGCAGGGTGAATTCCAGGTCAGCCTAAGCATGAGTGAGACCCTACCTTGTAAAACAAAACAAAAAAAAAAAAAAAGGAAGATAATGCATTAGAAATGGCAGTAACTTTTTCTATAGAGGTGATAATGGAGAGGAGAAAGTAGTATTTTTAGGGATGTAGAAGGGGTATGTAATAGTTTCTGATACATTGAATGTGGCACTTAGGATAGAAGTGATAAAGGCAGTTATAGCTTCCACTGAGAGGTGCTATTTCTGTAGTCCATTTGGGCTTTCTGATGAACAATTTAATCATGATTTGTTACATGGTAATTTTTAGTACTGACTAGTTTCTTAATATAGATTTTGAGACAATGACAGTGTCATTACAGACTGGTTTGTGTCAGATGTACATGGTCAGGAGACACTGGGACTGAAGTAGTGCAGACTATTGACAAAACTACATTTGAAATAATAAATCATACTTATTGGAACTGATGAAAAAGGAGAGAAGTGTGTGACTTTATCTGTTATTGTTACTGACTTGAAAAATGCTATACAGCCCTGCACATTATTCCCAAGTCCCATTATCAAGTTCATCTTCCTTTCTTCTTTATTGAACATTGAGGATTTTCCCCTAAATGTACACACACACACACACACACACACACACACACACACACACACACCCATAGACAACTTCTAAACTTACAGACAACAAACCATGTTTCCCTCCACTCCCCCACTTTCCCCTTAATTCCTCTGCTCTCCATCATATCCCCTCTCTCTCTCTCTCCATTAGTCTCTCTTTTGATTTGATGACATTATCTCTTTCTCCTATTATGAGGGTCTTGTGTAGGTATTGCTAGGCACTGTGTGGTCATGGATAGTGAGGCCAATTTCTGTCCAAACAGTTGCATGTAAGGGGTGGTACCCTTCCTTTGGCTTGATTCCCCGGGACCCACGTTAGCCAGATGCACAAGGGGCACATGTGTCTGGAGTTTGTTTACAGTGGCTGGAGGCCCTGGCATGCCCATTCTCTCTCTCTCTTTCTCTCTTTCCCAATCTCTCTGCCTCTATCTCTCTATGTCTGTTCCTCTCAAATAAGTAAATAAAAATAAATGAAAACAAGAATTATTTCATACAACTAGATTTTTCATGCAGAAGAGATTAGTGAAGATGCTGATCATTAATTAGGAAGTCATGTTTTATTCTTTATTAGTTTGCTTCTAATTTTTGGCCTCATCAATGAAATTCTGCAATGTTTAGTTCTGAGTTGAGTTCTGTTGCAGGATCATCAATAACACAAACACACCATTTCAATATTTCATTTCCAAAACATCAATATTTTCTTCCAAGAAAAAAGTTCACATTGATAATAATCAGAAAAAACAGAAAAAAAAAGGTAGTTGAGGGAAAAAAAAAAAAACAAAACTCTGGGCTGGAGGGATGGCTTAGTGGTTAAGGTGTTTGCCTGCAAAGCCAAAGGACACAGGTTCGATTCCTCAGGACCCAGGTTAGCCAGATGCACAAGGGGACACACGTGTATGGAGTTCATTTTCAGTGGCTGGAGGCCATGGCATGCTTATTCTCTCACTCTCTCTGTCCCTCTTTCTCTGCCAAATAAATTAATAAATATGAAAATATTTTTAAAAAGAAAGAAAAACAAAACTTGTCATGTTCCAGGCATGATTTAAATGTGTAGGTAGCACTTTACTCTCAGCTCACTTCAAGACCTTGCTGAAGAATAGTAAAAGCTTGTTAAAAGTAGTTAGTAAAATGTATCAGGCCATTAAGATTTATGTTAGCACTGCCCCAGAAGGAATACATTTTACCTCCAACTCTGAAGAGTTGTTTTAGCACATTGTCAGCTAGAAAACAGATGTCTTATAAGTGAGTTGTTTGTAGCATTATATCACCTAGTGGATGACAATGCTTCTCTCTGCCTAGGGGAAAAGAGAATTGCATGCTTCAGACTTAACCATGTATAGATGAGGTGTTTTTTTTTTTTTCCTTTCAGAATAGGATTTATTCTATCCAGCTATTCATTCAGTACACAGGGTCTGTTGAGTAGGACAAAATCCCAAGGAAATTACAATATGATAAGTAATTGACAAGTGATAACAATTGTGGTTGATCATGAATACCAACATTCATTAATTTACAAATTTGATATCTTACATATATTTCATATAATTTTTTATGTGATTTATAATGTTAAGAGTCAAGGATACTGGGTTCATTTGAATTCCTGCATATTTTTATAGATAGCACTTTAAATATTTTGGAAGACACAAAATATTTAATATAGTACCAGGGTTTTAACAGATGGCCGTATAGCTTCTCTGCAAATATCCCATGACAGTATGATCATTATATTACTGTGGCTTCTAGGTTAAAATTGTTGATATCTTCTTTTTACTCAAGAAAAATAGAGGATATATGCAACATATAATTTATATTTTAGCCTACAAAAAAGGACAGTCAGAAATCTTGGTAATGACCACAGCATTCACGATGAAGAAAAAAATGGATGTCTATTCACTTTATTTCTATCATTGACTGGAGCTTTGCTGCAGGTCTTATATTGAGGTGATAAATAGGCTAGATGTTATCTAGTAAAAGTGCTTAGAAAGAAGTTTTGGGTAGAGAAGTTAAGGATAAAATTTCAGTGTGAAAATGAAATTAACTTACTCAAACTGTGCTGAGTCTTAGGACCAGTGAGAGTGAGGACTGTGTAACAGACAAGATCAGTGAGAATGAGGACTGTGTAACAGACAAGATCAGTGAGAATGAGGACTGTGTAACAGACAAGATCAGTGAGAGTGAGGACTATGTAACAGGCAAGATCAGCGAGAGTGAGGATTGTGTAATGGGAGTGGGGACTGTACAGCCGACAAGATCAGTGAGAGTGAAGATTGTATAAAAGTCAAGGTTAGTGAGTGTGAGGACTGTGTAACATGAGAGAATTTAGCAAGTGATAAAATTATCTATATTAACTTGCATGATCTGTTTCTTGCTTTTCTTCAATTCTTTGTCAAAAATTTGTTTGTTTTAATTTGATTTGAAGGGAGGTACTAATTAATATTAGTAGAATCCCTTACATTGATGAAGCTGATAAGGACATGCTTATTTTATTGTTTATTTATTTCCAAGGAGAAAGAGAGAGTGGGGCGGGGATAATGGGAACACCAGGGCTTCTAACTTCGACAAACAAACTCCAGCTGCATGCACATGCACCACTATATGTATCTCACTTTATGTGGGTACTGGGGAATTGAACCCAGGTCATTAGGCTTTGCAGGCAAGTGCCTTAAGCACTAAGCCATCTCTTCAGGCCTGATAATGCTATGTTCTAAGAGAAAACAAACCCCAAATGCAGGACTTGTGCACTTATAATCACATTTATGTTCCTCAGTCAAGTGTAACTCAAGTGTCAAACTTGAACACCTCAAGGGATTTTTTTTTTTCACAAAACACTCTCTTTCTATAAGCATTTAAATTTGAAACATACAATAGCACCAGGAAAAATACAGAAACATTTTTATCTCTTGAATCTGTAGATTACTAGGAAGTAGCTATTCCCAGTGTAATTACATATTAAATTAAAATTATGAATTAAAATGGAATAATTATCCCAATGCAATTTCTGTATGATAGATTTCCATCTAGAACTTGTGGCATCTTTTATAAACAAAAATAATTTTTACAAACTCCCAAGAATTTTTCTAACTGAAATATGTATTTGCCTTAGTTACTTATCCTAACTCCAATGTCTTGCCTTTTTATTTCTAATGTGAGAAGTCAATGGAAAAAGTTTGCCACAATCTTCCCCTTTTAAATGGAAAGAAATAAGCATGCTGATAAAAAGAAAAGCCTCAATGATTTTCCTGTCTTGACCATGAGATCATAATGTTTTTTTTTTTTTTCCAAAACACTGAATTATTGACAAGTCAATGAGTTTAGGAATGTCTAAATATAAAGTACATCTCAGAGTGCTAGCTGGAGAGACAAGGGGTATTTAATTTAGTGATATTATTTGCATTTCTCAAATGTTGAACTCACATTCTAATTTAACTTTTAGATAGTAAATTACAATAGGGAAAGCTTTTATATAATCTGGTGCGTTTCTTTGTCCAGGAATGTTTTATTTATTTCCCATTAGTTATTCAAAGATAGGAAATAGCCTACGATGGCATGACTTTCTAGAACCTAGTATGATAAATGCAATTGTTAGTCTTTTTGATCTTAAAGAATAATCCTGTTCAAAAGTAACATGGCAACTTTTAAAGGTGCTAAACAGATAGTGATGATTTATAGAAAATATTAACTTGATCAAATTATAACATATAAGACAATCTGTGTTTAAAATTGAGTCAGAAAGTTAAATTCATCTTCTCTTCTATAGACATGAAAAATTATGATTCCTAAAATATATATTAATATATTTTTGATGATTAATTATGGTAGATGAAGTATTTGATAACTGGTTAGACTTTCATACTTTGCACATTTTGAAAGATAATTATTGATGATTCTTGCAATATTGCTACTGGCTGGAAAATTCACTAACAAATATTTATCGCTTATTTGACAATGTATTAAGGAGAAATACATGACTCATTGTACACCAACAGGAAAATTGATTATCTGTTTATAGATTTCCACCTCAGTTGTCTTTGGTAGTATAGATCACCTTGGCTTATAACAAACCGTCCAGGAGCTCACATTCCAAAATGATATTCATTTTATCATTTGCTTCTAATGAACCTGCTTGATATATAGATTTCTGCTGTAAAAATCAATCTTATAATACATGTTTCCCATATGTAAGTTTCCAACTGCCTTAAAGATATTGATCAGCTGGGCTCAAGAACTTACTAACTTTTGCACATCACAGGTTTATAAGGAATCCAAATAGTCTTTTGCATCTTGGGCAAGAAAAATACCTTTATGTAGCACTTTCTTTTTTATTATGAAATACACATTAGTGTTCATTCAGATATACTCAAGCCTATTTACATTCTCCCTGCTATAAAACATGAACCCAACCTATTATTGTGCTATGATTTTTCCCTTGTGAATTTCTCTTCAACATTACATCAATCTATGATATTCATACAAATGTAATCTTACTTAACATATGTGGTCTGGTTAGATAGTCATCACAGCTATGTGCACTTTTGGGTTTTATACTGGATTTTACATGTGCAGAAATAGAATCTGTAATTAAAGATTCATAAATAATTTATCTTAGACTGTCCTAATAATAGGCAAACAGCTACACATTTCTGTAAGCATGATGATTTGGGCCTAGCATTGTATTTTCAAAACAGTCTCCAGTTATAGCTTGAAAAGATGAAAATAATTTTCATTCTATGAACATTTTACTTTGTATTTTTATTTGAGATGCCATAAAAATCTTAAAAAGAAACAAACATGATTACAAAATAGTGCTTTACAAGAGGTTCCAGAGTGACCTCAAGGCTGCTATTCAAACCACATTATGTAATCTTATAGGAAAATGTAGAGAGAGGTAGTTTTCAGAATTTGAATTTTAAACAAAGGACCACTTAAGATGTGCTCTAAAAATGTGAAGAAAATTCAAGTATTCATTCTGAAGTTTGATTGGCCATAGTGTTATTTTGTGTCATGCGCTTTAGCACCATTTTTGCCTATTTTGGCTTCTTAAACTTGTTATGTTAGATGCTTTGGTGAATCTGTAATATGAGTATGTCAGGAGTTTTTGGGCCACTAAAATGTCCAAGTGTAACAATGTCACTCGATGTGGGATACATTTGAAAAAGCTTACTTTATTGATGTGAGAGTTGTGTGGTCGTTACCAGATGCTAAGAGAATCAGAGAAAAGGTTGGCTATGAGTACTAAATAAGTTCCTTCTTCTTCTTTTCCTTGGTGCTTGCCTAAAACTCTCAGTACCACCATGTGGTTAACATCCACAATAAGCTGTTGATCAGAGAGACCTGCAAGATTTCCCAAAAGAAAATAGATTTCTGTCAGAGTAATTGATGACCCATCAAAGGGTTAATGGTAGAATTTACTTCTTTTTCAGATGAACGCAGATCCTGATGAGAGAATCAGCCCATAACACCTCCCCAGGGCCCCAACTGAAGCCAAGAGTAATTGGGGAAATGAGCAAGAGTGCTGCTTTCTTGGTGAACCTAGTAGTAACACAAGGGTGAAGGAGAAAGACACAGAAAACACTCAACTCCTAACAAACCAGATATCCGGAGACCAGAGGCTCCCAAGACCTCATGACTGAAGTAGACCTAAAATGAACCCATCATGGCTCAGGGAAATCTGTGGAAGAGAGGGCAGAAAGACTGTTAGAGACACATGTTGGAACATTATGCACAGAGACATTGCCTCTTACCCATAACTGATGGCTAAGCCCACAATGCATTATCCACATTCCCCAACAAGGAAGGTCCTCTGGCGGGGGAGGGCAGGGGGAGGCTAAGGATGGTACCAACATGGCTGTGTACACACTGTGTACATAACTAATCATAATAAAAAAGAAGTTCCAGTACATAATGAAGAACAATAATCTATTGTGTATTTAAAATATGAGAGTAGAGGGCTTTGAAATTTTTTACCGTATGGAGATGATAAGTGTTTCAGGATTGAGGTCTGATTTAAATGTTACACAATCTATTCATATATTTAAATAATCATGTTACTACATTAAGATGTACATTTTATATTTTATACATGTGTCATAACTTTTATATTAAAAATATGCAAGGAAAAATATCCATAATTTTGCATTTCTAAAATCCTATTATCCAACCACAATACATACTTTGTAACTAAATTTGGTTTCTCTTTTAAAGAATTTTTAGACTAACTTCTCTTTTTACACAAATCTCAAGTAAAAAGGTTTCACTCATCCATATAAAATACAATCATTGTAATGTTGCCTCAGGGAAGATTAAGAGGTCTTTAGATATAGCAACTACTAGAGTTAACAGCATATTTCATCAAATATTGCTTATGAGTCATATGGAAAAGAAAGCAAATGTGAAAACTGAAAAAATGATATCTTTTAATTTGTTGTCAAGTGAATTTATATCAGTGTGTACCATATTGCCTATTCCTAGACATGAACCATATTACAAATGTTAATTAATGGCTGTGTGTATGCATGTGTATACATGGATATAAATGCACACACACACACACACACACACACACACCAGAATCCGAGTCCGTAAAGAGAGGGTATAATAATCTCATTAACATATGGATTCTCAAAGTATAAATGTGACTCCAAATGAAAAAAAAATCTAAACAAATGATTATAGAAATAAGGGGGAACAGAGAAAGAATTATTTTTAAGGAAACTGGTAGATCCAAAGCTTGTTGGAAGAAATAATTCTAAAATTCAACAATCAGTCTATAAATATACAAACAATGTGCCACATTACCTGTGTAAAAGGAGATGCTATAAAGAAGTCTTGCAAAGCCTGAAAGCACCTGGAATAATCATTTGCAGTGTCTTCCTTCACCACATTTAAATATATATATATATATATATATATATATATATATATATATATATATATATATGTATACATATATATGTGTGTGTGTATATGTATGTATGTATGTATTTGTTTGTCTCAATCTAGACCAGGCTGACCTGGAATTCATTATGGAGTCTCAGGGTGGTTTCAACTCACAGAAATCCTCCTACCTCTGCCTCCCAAGTGCTGGGATTCAAGGCATATGCCACCACACCCGGCTCTAAATACATATATTTAAAAAAATCTTATATATAGAAAAATTCAAATTTCAAAATATAATAAATTATTAATTTAATTTATACAAAAGTTTTAACATTTCAAATTCAATAGTATTGTCTTGAATTATTAAAATGTTAAACTTTCTTAAATTGTATGAAAAATAAATATAATAGAGATATTGCCATATAGAGCTTGCTCTGTTATATATGAGTAGTTTAAAAACATTGCTTCTTAACCTTTTCACTAAGGTTGAGTGAAGCATAGTTTAATGTGTAAATTAATACAATTCATAATTTTTAGGGAGTGCACATCAGGGCCTCTAGCCACAGCAAATGAACTCCAGATGCATGGGCCACCATGTGTATACGTCTTATATGGGTAATGGGAATGGAACCTGAGTCCTTAGGCTTCTCAGGAAAGTGCCTTAATAACTAAACAATCTCTCCAACCCTAAATTATTGACAATATAAAAGATAACAAAATACAGAGTTCATCTGATAAATAATATTTGATAAAACATATGTATATCTCAAGAATTAATAAAATAAAAATATCTGTATGATAAATTAGCTCAAATTTTGAAACTGCATAGTCCTGCAACAGTGAAACCATTTCAATAAAGTCAGAAATAGCAAAGGTTTTATATAGTCTTCTAAAAATTGAAAATCAAAAGCAAAAACAAACAAACAAAAAACACCTTATCTCCTCCTCATCAGGAATACCAGAAACAAAAATCGTTAAAAAAAAAAACTACAAAAGAATGTTGAATGTTCTCTACAAGTTTTGAATGGGGGAAATAATAAGAAATCTAACCAAGTAAGTTAAAATTAAAATCATATAGTTCCACAAAATCTATAAAAGAAGTACATATGTTTACATTTCTATTCAAAAGATTTAAGAGATAAAACCTTACCTGCTACATCAAGTTAAAGAAAAAAAATCACATATGGAATTGGTCAATCCATACCAAAGAACAAAGTTCCCCAAAAGATTGAAAACAAATGAAGTTTTCCCTCACACTTCCAGCATACTGCTTGGAATTTTCAGAGTGGAATAATAGAGACTAAATTCAAACATGATCGAGTGGCTATTCTGAGATAAGACTGAATTGTGGATTGAAGAAGTTTAGGTGTTTAAAATTTTCACTATAGAGAATAACAAAGGAAAGAACTGAGATGAGAGAGACAAGAGTGTGTGTTGGGGGGTGGGGTGGGGAGAACGTTTGATAATCTGAACAATAATTTGTCATCTGCAGCCTGGGATCTACCTTTGCCATTTAGCTCTTGGTCTACTATCTAGACCTGATAAAGAAATACATGACCGCAGCATTTACACAATCCATATGCAACCAGAACTGCTCATATGCATCTCTTTTATCAGTCACCAAATAATTTCCCATGTAATTATTTATGAACAAATACATTTACTTCATCACCACCACTCAACAAACACCCTTAGACATTTGTGCTTAAATTGTGCACATGCATGAGGTTTTTCCTATTAGGAAGGCTACAAGAAAATAAGAGCAGGAAAATGGAAATAGATGATCAAAATAAAAGTTTATGAGCAGCTATAATCAAAGGTATACTGAATGAAAAAGAGCAGATGGTTTGAGTGCATGGCTTCTGACTACCATATATGGGAAGCATATCGATGGGGTTGTAACTAGGTGTGCTATTTTATGTTACTGAGTCTTTGAATAATATATTTTTATATTGTATGCTTATGATTTAAAAAACCTTCATGAAGTAGAGAATTTCATAAAGCTAAACAGACACAAAGGGCTTGCAAGAGATAATGCAATATAATTCTCATTATATGGAGTTCAGTTATGATGTTTTATGCCTGATTGTGTACAATTAAAAAAAAAAAAAAAAAACAAACAAACAAAAAACCTTGGTCTGGAGTGATGGCTCAGTGATTAAAAGCACTTCCTTGCAAAATATGATGGCCCAGGTTCAATTCCTAAGTACTCATATAAAGCCAGATGCATAGAATGGCATATGCAACTGGACTTCATTTGCCGTGACAGGAGAACCTAGCATACTCATTTCCCCATTTCCCCCTTTTCTTAAAAAAAACAAAAAAACAAAAACCAAAAAAAAAAAAAAAACCCTTGTATCCATGTGTTCATTTATTTTAGCATAAAAGAAAACAGTTAATTATTACTTCTCTTTGCCTTTCTCTACATTTCTGTAATTAAAATATTCTTAGTTAAAGGATAAACCTAATGATAGTTGATTCTATTTCTTTTTCTTTTTTTGGTCACTTTTGTAGATTTTATTAGCTTATATTTAAATAATGTCATTTTTCTTCCTGTGAAGTCAATTATGTATTTGTTAAATATAAACTTTTTTTTTTTTATGTCTTTTGAGATAGGGTCTCACTCTTGCCCAGGCTGACCTGGAAATCACTCTCTCAGGAGGCCACAAAGTTGTGGTGATTCTCCTACCACTGCCCCCTAAGTGCTGGGATTAAAGGTGAGAGCCACCAAACCCAGCTATAAACTGTTTTTTAATGAGTGCTGCCAGTTGTGAACTGTTTATGAATTTGAATGCTTTTACATTTCTTCAGTTTTGATGAAATAGTCATTTTAACTAAATTAATTTTCAATATTATTAGTGTGGAAACTTCAGGTGTCTTTTCTCATGAGTAATTTAAGATATATATATATATTTAAATATATATATATATATATATATATATATATATATATATATATATGTATATATTAAAAGGGCTCCATTTAGATTCAGAAGTAAAGTTCTGTTTTCCTGGTAGTAAAGAAAGATTGGAGCATTTGATTCTTTATTTTATGATTTACCTCAAAGATACTAATAAATTTGAGGGTGAACTTACTTTCCCTTTCAATTAAAAAAATTCAACTCTCATAATTTCTTTATGAAGTTTTACTCTAGCTTAAATGGAAAAATCTTGTTATCTTCTTTTTTTCTCAATAAAAAGTTGAGTAAGGGGGACTAGAGAGATGGCTTAGTGGTTAAGATTCTTGTCTGCAAAGCCATAGGACTCAGGTTTGATTGTCCAGGATGCATATAAGCCAGATGTACATGGTGATACATGTATTTGGAGTTCATTTGCAGTGTCTGGAGGCCCTAGTGTTACCATTGTCTCTCTCTCCCTAACTCTTTCTCTCTCAAATAAATAAATAAATGATTTAAAATAAGTTGAGTAAAAACAATATAAAATGATTTGCAGAAGTTACTTAACAAAATTAATAAATTTGGGTTAAGTATAGATCTTATGTACATCAGTATAGTGGATATCCCACTAATTAGTATCTGAATCACCCAGACACTTGATTTTTATTTTTCTCTATTTTTATTTGTATTTGTGCATCACGTGTGTGTGCATGTGTGCATGTGTGTTTGTGTGTGTGTGTGTGTGTGTGTGTGTGTGTGTGTGTGTCTGTATGAATGCTTGCCATGATGTGCATATGAAGGACAGAGGACAACCTCAGGTAGTTTCTCCTCTCTTTCCATCGTCCTATAAGACAGGGTTTATCTGGAGGCTACTGCTTGCAAGCTTCCTGATTCTTCTGGATCCATCTCCCATTGGTATTGGAATTAGAGACATTCGTGACACTTTGTATTGCACTTCATGTGAGTGCCTAGGAACATTGAACTTGGGTTGGCAGGCTTGCTAGCAAGTACCTTGAATGGCTGAGTCATCTGCCCAGATCCTACACTTGATCATTAAATATTCTATTCACCAGAAAAAAAAAATGGTGCAACAGAAATGTTAAATTTATCTTACTAAAAACATTTATAAACTATTAAAAAGAATTGAGGAGTCTTGTTCAGTTCTATATTATATGTTAACAAGTGGAATTAAAGATCTTTTTGTTTATTTTGTTTTAATCTTTTGCTAACTTCATTTTTTTTTTCCTTTTGGCTTCTTTCTTGGATTCATTCCACAGCACCAAACCCTTTTCTTTCTTTTTTTTTTTTTAAATACTTTTTGTTTATATTATTTATTTGCGAGCGACAGACAGAGAGAGAAAGAGGCAGATAGAGATAGAGAGGGAGAATGGGCGTGCTGGGGCCTCCAGCCACTGCAAATGAACTCCAGATGCGTGCTCCCCCTTGTGCATCTGGCTAACGTGGGTCCTGGGGAATCAAGCCTCCAACCGGGGTCCTTAGGCTTCACAGGCAAGCGCTTAACCACTAAGCCATCACTCTGGACCCCCTTTTCATTCTTACAGTGAATAAGCAGTATTTCTGTTATTTAAATGAGGAAATGGAAGCCATTTATTGGAGGGTGTGTGTGTGTGTGTGTGTGTGTGTGTGTGTGCATTATCATACTTTTCTTTTATTTTGAAACTAAAACTTCTCTCTGTTCTTATCAAGTTTTGCAAAGAAGCTTTGGGATGTCTTGCTGTTCACAAGTGTGTGGTATGGTAGACTTTTTACAAATTTCTTCCTAAAATATCTCATTCCATCAAACACTAACCTTTGTATTGCTAAGAAGAGTGATTGATGTTCAGATGAATGTAAAATGAATATTTTCTCTCAGGTTATCAATTAGCCCTGTGTGATCACATTAGCCTTTATGAGCCGTTGAGAAACAAAATTGTTGCCCAGAGACATGAAAAAGAATAAGGTATAGAGAGTCAAAAGAAAGGGAAGCAGAGAGAATCCAAGAGTGAGACCGCTTTTGATATGCTTTATTGCTTTTCTTTTAAAAAAGGTTTTTATTTTATTTATGAGAGAGAGAGAGAGAGAGATAGAAAGAGAGGGCGAGATTGGCATGCCAGGTCCTCCAGCCACTGAGACAGAACTCCAGAAGCATTCACCATCTTGTGTACATTTGCAAAATTGTGTGCTTGCAGTCACCTTATGCATCTTGCTTACTGGGACCTGGAGAGTTAAACATGGGTCTTTAGGCTTTGCAGGAAAGCACCTTAACCATCTCTCCAGCCTCACTGCTTTACTTATTACTTGGGCCACATACCTGATGTCAATCAACTTAAAGGAGGAGGATTTGTTTTGGTTTAGTGTAGATGCAATCTATCCTGGAGGAAGTTCCTGGCAGCAGGCACTCCATGGTGGCAGGAATGTGCCTTTGAAACACCTCATTTCTTTACATTTTTATGGAATAGGAAGCTTAGAGACAAAAGGAAGTATGGTAGGACTACTAAAACTTAAAGCCTGCCCCCTGCTCCCAGTGGCCAGCTAGAGACCATTGAGCCTATGGGGAACATTTCATATTCAAATCATAACATATGCCTTACTGCTCTGTGCAGAACATGCAGACTGGAGATAATCTCAAGGAGCTAAGGGCAGTTGACAGTCAGTAAGGAAGTAAGCAAATGACATCCTCATTCACAAAATAGTAAGGAAAATCATTATGCCAGGAGATCAAATGGACTAGTAAGTGATACACCTAGATTTTAGTCCATTGTCAAAATTCTGTTCTAAAGAAACTGAAACAGCAAATTTGTATTCCAATCTGCTAAGCTTGTAGTACTTTGGTAAAATAAGAATGGAAAAATCGATACACGTAATGGATCACACTTATAAAAGCCACACTAAACCCCACACAAATGAATTCTTATACTCTGGAACATAAAACTCAACTTGTCTTTAGATTTTCTTCTCCAGTATGATCATCAGGCTTTTAATAAAGATGATGATCTAAATTCTAAAATGATATATCTTGCTAACATATTTTTATTCATCACTCTCTTTCCACTTTTCCTTAATATTTTACATTGTAGATTATTCTCTACTTCTTAAATTGTTACTTTTATTTATTAATGTTCTATTAATACTTTAAAAACTTTTATTCCATCCTTACTATGCTGTTTTTGAAATTTTCATATCTTTCTTTTCTTCTGTTTAGTTTTATTTCTATTTCCTCATATGTGTATATTCTTCATATGTATGTTGCTCTGCCCATTTCTTATATGTTTATACTCATTGACTATGTAAATGTACTTGTTTGTGTGTACAGATTTGTGAGCATGTGGTGTGTGTGCATGTGTGTGTGTGTGCGTGTGCGTGTGTGTGTGTGTGTGTGTGTGTGTGTGTGTGTGTAAGAAAGAGGACAACCTTGGCTTCTGAGGAAGTGTCTACCTGTTTTGGACAAAGGGTCACTCATTGGTCTGGAGATCACCAACTAGTTAAGACTAACTGGCCCATGAGCCCCAACTATCTAGCTGTGTCCTGCTCCCCAGCACAAAGATTACAAGTGTGCACCACCAGGATGAGTATCTTCACATGACTTTTGAGTATTGGACTCAGATTCTCATGCTGGCAAAATAAACACTTTACCTACCATGCTATCTCTACAGGCCCTCATTTGTTTGTTTGCTTATCTACTCAACTCTTTGTGTATCACATTTTGAAATCTAGAGAGATGTAGTATGTTGTATATGGGAGGTTAAATAAGATAAATTTGAAGCTGAATTACATTTACTACTGTGCTCCTTCACTGTCACCAGATTATGATACATAACAAATAATCCACTGATTTTAGTGAGTTGCAACATTGACATTTCATTTCCTTATTTTTATTTCACACCAGATGGTCCCTTATGTATCTCCTTTATGCTGAGTCCAGACTGAAAAAGCAGACCTTATCTCTTGGGAAAAGATAAATAACGGTGCCATATCGGTGTGATGTTTCTTGAATTTCGGGGTTCAGTAAAGCATATATATGTATGCATGTGGCATGATGTATATGTACATATAGATGCAATTCTGGAACAATTTATGTAGATGTATCAGTCGGCTTTTCACAGCTGTAAAAAATGCTTAAGATAAACAACTTAAAAGGATGAGAAGTCTATGTTATCTCACAGGTGCAGAGGCCTCTGCCCATGATCACTTGGCCCCATAGCTTCAGGTTTGGGGTAAGGCATAGGGCCATGAAGAGTGCATGGCAGAGTAAGGCTGCTCACAAAATGGCAGCCAGAAAGAGAAAGGAGAGAGAAGAAGAAGCCTAATAGATCCTCAATGAGCATGACTCCAGAAATGTAAATGCTCCCCAGTTAAGTCCTACTACCCATGTTTTCAACACCCCATTTCTTAAACACCTGAGATCTTGGTACATATTTAAGATTGGAACCATAACAATGTAGAAGTTTGTATCTGTGATTTGGGGAATGATGTTCTTTTCCTCCTAGGGGCATAAAAATTATATGGCCAGAGACATGGTTGTGTACTAGTCTTCTGTGAAAGAAACATAAAGTTTAGAACAATAATTCCACATACAAAATTCTATAACACTAGTCACATACTTTTCTTAACTCTAGTTTGCTAATTGATGCAATGAGCACAGCAATATCCATTCTATAGGTAATAATTGAGATGAAATGAATACACATCTTCAACATTTGACACAATGAAATGATAATATATATGCAGTCTATAGATTGTTAGTGAGTACATGTATTTATTTTTGCTTATTTGTGTATATGTGTAATATTTTTGTGGTATGGTGTGTATGGTGTATGCATGTTGATGTGCCCTGTAGCAACCACTCATCTGTAGCAAGGATTGCTCACCTGAGTTGGTCAGAACTAAAAGTTTGAGTGTCACAATCTATAGCTCTTCTATCTGTTCTTGTTTGAGACAGAGCATCATTTTTATTGATACCAGAGCTTGCTGTTTTTCACAAGCCCAGACAATTCCCTGATTTCTTTGTTTCCTTTTGTAGGACTGTAGTTATTGCCACACATGGCCATGCCCAATGTTTACCTGGGATCTAGGGATTCACACTCTCATAGCTTCAAGCCCTCTCAGGCCCTTACGCTTCTGTAGGAAGTGTACTTAACCATTGAGGAAACTTTCCAATCAAAGTCCATAATTTTTTATATCTACACTAACACATGTTACATCATAGATATTTAATATTGTTATCTTTTATTTCTTTCCCCTCAATTATTACTATTTTATTTAAATAGTAGGGCCAGATATTTCACTTTTCTAAATACTTCAAATATATGTTGGTCCTGTATGTTTTTAATTTTTTGTTAGTAACTTCACCTAGAACTTTTTTCTTGTACTTTCAAACTGAGATTCCTTGAGTAATCCAAAATAAAAATAAAATACAATATACACACTGTTGTGGCTAAAAAAATGAAATGTCTTCTAAAAGCAAATGTGTTTGAATACTTGCTCTGCAAATGGTAGCACGGTTTTGGAAGTTTGTGGAACCTTTAGGAAGTGGATCACTGGGGCAAACCTTGAAGTTTTACAGGCTCTATTCTGTGTCCATTGTCTGCTTACAGAACAGGGGTGTAATGTGACTTTCCACTCATGAAATTACCACTGTGCTTCCCCTGCTATGATGAACTCATCCCTCAAAACTGTAAGACATAATGAACCCTTCCTCCTTTAGTTGTTTGTTTTCAGATCTTTCATCACAGTAATGGGAAAACTCACTAATACAATATGCTTGACAATGTCCTAAAGAAACCCTCTGTTTTGTAAAGTTAATGTGTATTAACTAAAAATTTAAGTATTGGAGAGAAGGCTTAGTGGTTAAGTTGCTTGCCTGCAAAGCCTAATGACCCAGGTTCCATGTTCCCCCATACCCATGCAAGCCTGATGATGCACAAGGTGGTACTTCTGTCTGGAGTTCATTTTCAGAGGCTAGAGGACCTGATACACCCATCCTCTCTCTATCTGCTTCTTTCTCTATATCCTTTCCATAAATAAATAAATTACTTAAAAATATTAAAATATGCCCATTGCTTCTTTTTCTTGTATCCAGCACACATGTTATATCTTTTGTTCATAGGGTTCATTTTACCCAGTCTAATTGCTTCAGATGTAATTCAAGCATATATTATTTTTGTGATATTTAAAATTGCATTCAGTTGAAAACTTATGTATTATCTGATTCTGAAATGAATAATTTATAATTAACCCAAACTTCATATGTTATCTACCTCTAATCTAAAAAGTTGATAATCCCCCTCTGATAAATTAATAATCTACTGATGGCTTTGGCAATAGCTTTTGAATATGGTTAATGCTTTTGGTTTTTGAATTTGTGTTTTATTTTTGTTATTTCATTAAAAAATAGTAATGGAGCTTTCTTTTATTTTGGTTTGATTTCATTACTTCTTTTTTTTTGCGGGGGGGGCGGGGGGGTGAGTTAGGGTTTTGCTCTAGCCCAGGCTGACCTGGAATTTGCTTTGTAGTCTCAGGGTGGACTTGCACTCACAGTGATCCTCCTACAGAGGCCTCCACAGTGCTGGAATTAAAGACGTGCACCACCATATCCAGCTTGTTTTATTTCTTCTAAAAAGACATAGTAATATACTAGGTATTAGACCTTCCATGTATCTCAACTAGTAAAAAATTGATAAACAATGATGTCTTTGTTTTACTTCCATCATACTTTCATTCCACTGGCTAGATATTACAATTCCCCCTTAATTCTCTTAAGGATTATGCAGTTCAATGTAAATCATGTTTTAGTATACAAATCATGTTTTAGTAAATTGCTCCAAAATTCAGAGTCTGAGCAGGTCTTGAATGTTCTAACTTCATAGAAAATGTGGGTAAATTTTCCCCTTAGGTATGGTGTACTCTCTTCTTTACTTTTTATATATTATATAATCTATATTAATTAATGTAATTTATATCTATAATACAAATGTAACTTGCATTATAGGTGCTAGAGGTAAATTGAAAAGTTAGGAAAATAAATAGGAATGATACTTTTGGATAGCTCAGAGGTAGAGAAATGACCAAGTAAGTGCAGTAACCATGCCCGAATTTTTCACATGGGGGCTTGGCTTTGAACTCAGGTCCTCCTGCTTGCACAGCAAGTCTTCTTTCCACTGAGCTATCTCCTTAATCCACTGTTTTCTTGTGCAGGGATTGAACTCAGGATATTTCAAACAATATTTAGAGCAGAACACATACAGAAAAAAAGGTTGTGGCAAAAATTGATTATTGTGGAAAAAGCATTTGCAAACACTGTCTAATCCTTTCTGTGAAATAGAATTACTATAAACTTCACAAGTACTCAAAAATCTGTTTGTTTTGTGGCCGTAAGGCAATGGTGTCATTGTTCCTTTATTGGGTTGGCCCATGGGTGAAGTGGTCATTTGGAAAACTGCTTTTTTTTTTTTTTGTGCCATAAAATTATTACCTTAACAAAGTGACCATCAGAGAATTTTTCTGTTCTCTTAATTGTCCATCCAGAACTGAATCTCTTGTTCATCCAATTTATTCTACTCAGAATTTCCATGCCTCATTCAGAAACCTCTTCTCAGCTTGCCACCATCAATACAATTCATTAAAAAAAATTTTTTTTTTTGGTGTTTTTATTTATTTATGTGAGAGTGACAGAGAGGCAGATAGAAATAGAGAGAATGGGCACACCAGGGCCTCTAGCCACTGCAAACAAACTCCAGATGCATGCACCCACTTGTGCATCTGGCTAATGTGGGTCCTGGGGAATTGAGCCTCTAACCAGGTTCCTTAGGCTTCACAGGCAAGTGCTTCACCACTAAGCCATCTCGCCAGCCCAATATAATTCTTTTAAGAGACATTCCCAACCCTGCAAAGTGCAGACTCAACTTTCTGCTGCAAACATCCTTCTGTAGACAGCCTTTTTGTTGCCACATTAGACCCTCCTGAGTACTGCCCATTTTTTTCACATTGTTTTTCAGCCTGAAAAAAAAAGTTTTTTTTCTGTTGCATTTTATTCTTAACATTCTTTCACTGACTAAATGTTCTTAAAATGTCATTTTACTTATTTGCAAAAGAGAGGTATAGGGAGAGAGAGAGAGAGAGAAAGCAAATGGGTGTACCAGTGATTCTTGACACAAAAAGAGGACTCCAGATACATGCACCACTTTGTGTATCTAGATTTATGTGGGTACTGGGGAATTTAACTCAGGCAGGCAGGCTTTGCATGCAAGCAAGTAACTTTAGCCACTGAAATATCTCTCTGGCACTCACCAAATAAATTTGTTGCCAAAATTAATTTACCTTTTCAGTTGAGCTCCATCCCTTAATTATAGTGAAAGAGATGAAAATTGGAGGAAGACTTCCCTTTCTCTCAATTCTGCATATCATGCTGTTCATGAAAATAACTTCTATGCTTAGCGATTTAGCTCTTCCTTCTCTAGGACTCATAAAACTTACATTTGGTTAAATGATCATATATGCTGGTTTATATCTGCTCCCTCACCATAATTACTAATGATACTTTTCAATTTCAACATTGTCCTTGTTGGGCTGGGAATATGTAGCTGAGTGGTAGTGTCCTTGCTTAGCATATAGGTCTTTGGTTCAATCCTCAGGATCACAAAATTATTGTCCTTGTTTTCTTTTTTTTTTTAATTTTTTTTTATTTATTTATTTGAGAGTGACAGACACAGAGAGAAAGACAGATAGAGGGAGAGAGAGAGAATGGGCACGCCAGGGCTTCCAGCCTGTGCAAACGAACTCCAGACGCGTGCGCCCCCTTGTGCATCTGGCTAACATGGGACCTGGGGAACTGAGCCTCGAACCGGGGTCCTTAGGCTTCACAGGCAAGCGGTTAACCGCTAAGCCATCTCTCCAGCCCGTCCTTGTTTTCTTAATATAGCCATTGTAAAAATGAGCACAGACTTCTAACTTGGGTGCCATATTTTTCTGTGCTTACAGTCAGGTTTCTACTGTTTCCTTCAGCCTTAAAATTCCATGTCCTCCATTTTTGTTCTTTTTTTTTTCCTTGTATATTCTCATTCCATCCATTTTAATCTATTATTATCTGTCCAACGTGTACCCAACAAATGCTTCCCTTAATCATGAAAAAAAATTGGTGGATGGTGGTGTCTGGGTCTGCAGTATGCCATGCAGAAATATCATATCCTTTGTGAGAAAAAGTTCTTTTTAAGATGCAATTTTATCACTTTTAAATAATATAACACTTTTATTCTTATTTGTTAATGACTACTTTAAACTTAATCAAAATAAAGTATTTATTTTTTACATCTCAGATCTAGTATTATAGGTTGTCACTGAACATTGTGAGTTTTGATTTTTTTCTTTTTTTTTTTAATTTGATTATTAGTTTTCTTTTCATCAAATACAGGCAGTTTGGTACCATTGTTTAGGTTCATCTATGATCTACCCCCTCCCATTAGACCCTCCTTGTTGATGTAAATGGGTCGTGCACTGTGGGGTTAGTCCCCAGTTATTGGTATGCTAAATGTCTCTGCAAATCATGACCCAACATGTGACTCTGACATTCTTTCTGCTCCCTCTTCCGCAAAATTTCCCTGAGCCATGTTGGGTTCATTTTTGGTCTGCATCAGTGCTGAGGTGTTGGGGGCCTCTGAGGCTCTGGCTCTCTGATTTGGTAGGAGTTGATTTTGCTCTGCGTTGGTCTCCTTCCCCTTTGTGCTGGTATCTGGTTCACAGGAAAACATCACCCTTGCTTGTTTCACCAGTTGTCCTTAGTTTCAGTTGGGCCCCTTTTGAGGTATGTTGGGGCAGCTCTCTCCATAAGATCTGCATCTATCTGAAAAAGAGAAGCAGATTCTCCAACGGAGAGTAAGTTAGCACCAAGAAAATTGAAACAACACTTACTTTTTTGATAGACAGATTGATAGGTGTAGGCCCTCTTGTTCCCCATGATTGATGATAACTTAATATTGTAGAGTGGGCTTGTGTTTGGGTATGGTTCTGACTTGTTTCCCAGCTCCAGCTATGGGTCTAGTACCACTGAGTGGATCAGTTAGCCAAATCAAGAGCAGTTGGTTCCTCACCATGGCTGTGTGCCACTATTGCACTTGTGTGGGCATCACGTCAGGTTATTTGCTGCTAATTAGATTAGACAATGAGTTGCTTGGACAGATATTGGTCATTTCCCCCAATCGCCCATGTAGCGCCTTCTGGTGGAGAGAGACTGGAGGAATTCCCATTGAGATCAGGAACAAGACAGGAATGTCCTCTCTCACCTCTGCTTTTCAATATAGTTCTGGAAGTCCTAGCCCAAGCAATAAGACAGGAGAAGGAAATAAAAGGGATACAATTTGGAAAGGAAGAAGTTAAGTTAGTTCTATTCGCTGATGACATGATTGTATATGGAAGAGACCCAAGAGACTCCATCCCAAAACTCCTGAAGGTGATTAACTCCTATAGCAAAGTAGCAGGATACAAAATCAATGCACAAAAATCAGTAGCATTTATGTATGCAAATGACAAAGACACAGAAAAAGAAATAAAGGACATAGTCCCATTTTCAATAGCAACAAAAAAAGTAAAATACCTTGGAACAACGTTAACCAAGGAAGTAAAATACAATGAAAATATAAAAACTCTCAAAAATGAAATTGAGGAGGACTTAAGAAGATGGAAAGACCTCCCATGCTCCTAGATAGGCAGAATTAACATTGTGCAGATGGCAATCCTACCAAAGGCAATATATAGATTTAATGCAATTCCAATTAAAATCCCTACAGTGTTCTTCACAGAGATAGAAAAAATGATCTCAAATTTCATATGGAAAGGCAGAAGGCCTCGCATATCCAAACATATCCTCAGCAAAAGAAATACCTCTGGTGGCATCAACATACCTGATCTAAAGCTATACTACAAAGCCATAGTAATAAAATCAGCATGGTACTGGCATAAAAACAGGAGTATAGACCAATGGAATAGACTTGAGGACCCGGATTTTGGGTCCATCAACTGTAGCTACTTGATACTCGACAAAGGCCCAAACAATACAGGCTGGTAAAAAGATAGCATCTTCAACAAATGGTGCTGGACAAACTGGATAACCACATGCAGGAAACTAAAACTTGATCCACACATTTCACCATGCACTACACTCAAATCCAAATGGATCAAAGACCTCAACATAAGACCAGAAACTCGAATACTACTAGAAGAAAATTTAAGAATTACTTTCTATGATATAGGAATGGAAAAAGACTTCCTGAATAAAACCCCAGTGGCTCAAGTTCTTAAACAGTCACTCATCCAATGGGATCATATGAAACTGAAGAGTTTCTTTACAGACAAGCATAGAATAAGCAAAGCCAATAGAATACCCACAGAGTGGGAGAAAATATTTGCAGGTTATCCAACTGATATTTTCTGGTTTTTTTTTTCTTTAAACTTTTTTAAAAAATTTTAATTTATTTATTTGAGAACGACAGACATAGAGAGAAAGACAGACAGAGGGAGAGAGAAAGAATGGGCACGCCAGGGCTTCCAGCCTCTGCAAACAGTCTCCAGACGCGTGAGCCCCCTTGTGCATCTGGCTAACATGGGACCTGGGGAACCGAGCCTCGAACCAGGGTCCTTAGGCTTCACAGGCAAGCACTTAACCGCTAAGCCATCTCTCTGGCCCAACTGATATTTTCTTAAAAGCATTAAGAGCATTTCTCAGTGAATCTTTGCAAAGTAATATATTTTCTGTATTTTTGAATCTATTTTATCTTAATTTCATTTTTATATGTGTGTGTGGCACACATGTGTGCATGTGCATGTGGAGGCCATAGGTTAATGTAGGGTGTCCAACTTAGTTTCTCTTGCTGAACCTAGAGCTCACCAATTTGATGAGACTTGCTTACCAATGAGCCCCAGAAAATCTCTACTTCCTCCCCAGTATTGTGATTACAGCCATATGCTATCACCCCCACCCAGCGGTTTTACATGGATTCTGTGTATCTGAACTCAGATGTCTGTGTTTGCATTGAAAGCACTTTATCCACTGAGCCAGCTCCCCAGCCCTAACTACTTTATTTATTCATTTATTTGAGAGAGAGAGAGAGAGAGAGAGAGAGAGAGAGAGAGAGAGAGAGAATGCTTGTACGAGGGCCTCTAGCTCCTGCAAACAAACTCCAGACACATGGATTACCTTGTGCATATGACTTTATGTGGGTCCTGGGGAATGGAGCTGGGTTCCTTTGGCTTTTCAGGCAAGAGCCTTACCCACTAAGCCATCTGTCCAGTCCTATTTTGTTACTTTTAATATATGTTCCACCTAGTTCACAGTTTTCTTTAATATTGTTTTATAGATAACTCATATGAAAAGGTTTTTGTTTTTTACATATGTAGTATGTAAAGTGTGGTGGTGATGTGTGCAGTGTGTGTGTGTGTGTGTGTGTGTGTATGGGGTGATGTATGTATTTTGTGTGAAAATGTAGGTAAACATGTGTTTACCTTGTGCATACACAGAGGCCAGGGGAAACTTTCAGGTGGCTCCTGTTGCACATCCACAGGTTTCCTTAAAGTGGAATCTTATTGATTATGGAGTTTGCCATTTTCGAGAGTCCCAGAAATTCACTGGTCTCTTCTCTCCACAGGACTGGTTTTACAAAGGTGTGTGGTCATACACAAATGTTTAAGCGGGTGCTGGAGAATTGAACTCAGGCTGTTTCAGGCCCTCTCGGGTTCTAATGCTTATGGGAGTAAGCACTCTTACACAGTAAGCCATCTCACCAGCCTTGGTATGAATATTTGACAGTTGGTTTTTAATCTTCATTCCTACAGTTATATAGTCTGTCTTTCCACAAAAAAATTGGCTTACATATTACTCACATACACTAAAGAATGGTGTGAGAATAGCACACCAGGTATTGGCACATCTTCCTGGATTTACTTATTATTATCCTGGAATGAACACTTGGGGCACATTTCTGATTCATGTTCTTTAATGTCTGTAGCTCACATTTTCAGAACATGACTTTTGGCTATGTATCCAACTTTTACCTGTGTTTTGAGATTCACTAACAAAGGTTGCTGTGAACTGTTTTCTTTTGTTTTCCCTAATTAAAAATACAAAAAAGACCAAAGAATGTTGAGAAGGCATTTACAATATGGGGCAAACTTGTGTTATTTCTGCTCATAAATAAAACAAATAATGAATAAGTAATCTGAGAAATCATATTTCTTCATCAGATATGTGGACTCTAATTTGATTAATAGAGCACTGTGCTATTTGTTTATTATGAAGTACAACAATCATATGAAACATGACAGATTTAAGATTCTTAGATAAAAATAATTCTAGATTTCTTGTGAGATTTATGGCTATATGTCATGAATATAGACAAAGTCTTATGAGGATATAAAAGTTATAATAAAATCTTTAGTATTCTGCTTTCCTTTTTATCATATTAAGAAAAGAGATGGATTCCATTTGAAGCTGAAGAGGAAATTCAAGTTGGACTATCATACTCTTTAAAGAAAATTAACAGAGTATAAGTTGAGCCTTTATCTACTGAGTGCAGACTTTATTAAGGAATCTATTCTATGTCAGTTAAAATAAATCTAGAATATCGTGCCTCCTTGAAATGATTTCAGGTTTTGCTCTTGGTGAAAAGCATGCCTTTAACCACATGTTACATTTGTCAAGTCTATATAAATTAATTGAAATTGCATTTGGATATTTATTGCTTTACATCGACATAAAATGCTAGCCATTTAGAGGACTACTTTTAACTTAATATTTGCCGACAGTGACAGAAAGTGGAATATCTTTCTGTTGCTCCTCATTTGCATAGTTGAAAAAAAACAGAATTCATATGGTATTATGTTGGGAAATTTTCTGCATCACTAAAAGCATGGCTTACACTGTAATGCTTCCTGGACCAGTCAGGAAAACATCCTAACAAGAAAATCTGGTGACACACCATATACCATCTGCACTACTGCTCCCTCATTTCACTAAATACACTTTCCACATGGAGGAATATGGGCATTTAGTTCATCTGTTCCTGCTACTATGTCCTCATCTCAAACCACACATATACTCTGCTAATTTTCTGCAGAAGGAATTATCATTCAACACTTGCAACACTTCATAGGAATGCAAAGCACTCTTGAGGATGCAGGACGTGTCTTTTGAATCATGTTGTAATGGTTTCTGTTGAGGCACCAGCTGGTTTTTAATGCTCATGCTCTTTTCATGTAGGACTGTGCTGTTAGGCTAATGCCTGTCAGGAATGGTAATGGGAAAACATTCAAGTTACATGGATATTTGCCCATTGCTGCTCACCTTTAACAAAAAGTGACAAGCATGTCACAATTCATTAGGTCACATTAGGTTGTGTCTCAAGAAAATAAAACAGAGAACATAAGACAACCTACATGAGTGCAACACACCTCACCTAGCCATGCAAGGAAAAGGAAACATTTCTGACTTTGAATTTCAGAAAAAAATATTATACCTCACTGTTAGGTCAGCAACAATGAGTTTTCAATATATATTTGCTAACAACAGTTATCTATTACTATTCTTGTTTATATGAAAGTGATACTATTTTCATTTATTCTATATAATAGCATTTCATTATAACATGGACCTTGAATTTAATTCCATTTTTTGCTGAGTGATGACTTGGTTAATGTTGTCAACTTGACAGGATCTGGAATCATCTAGGAGATGTCTATAAGGCAGTATCTAGATTCATTTTATTCAGGTGGGAAAGCCCACTCTAACTATGGTTGGCACAATAATATTCCATCAACTGGTTTCCAGACTGAATAACAAAGAGAAATTAAGCTAAACACCAATATAACACTGCTGCCTCCTGAATATGGTTAGAATTTGAATGATTGTTACATGGTTTTGCCTCATGTCCTTGTACCATGGTACACTATACCTAAACTGTAAGCTAAACTAAACCATTTGTCCCTTAATTTTCTTCCAGTCTGGGTTTTACTCACAACAATGACAAAAACAAATAATACAGGGCAATATCTTAATTTAGTTTTGCAATTCATTTGTAAGGAAAATTTATTTTTCCTTCTCCATCATTTATTCCCATTTGTACTCATTCTGCTACTTATTTATGTCAGTATAGACAAATCTATGCTTACCCAATGTTGGGAATCATAATTCTATAACTTTTATTTTGTTACTAAAATTGTTCCAAATTTCCCTTTGGAAATTTTAGTTGACTTCTGTGTCTCCTTGACATTTATTTCTGAACCACCCTTTGTTTCTGAACATATTGATTTATGGTATTACAGATTACTTCATACTTAATAGATTTATCTTACTCCTGGAATAGAGTAGGCCATTTTTTGAAAGGTAATTTTATTACTTTTACTGAAGAATGGTACTTACAACCCAATACCTGGGCATTGCTATACTTATTGCTATATATGTTATTAGTTCTTGGATCTCTCAGAGGACAAATATGAGTGATTTAATTAAACATACTTTCATATTAATGTCTCACAATTTAAAATCTAGTTCATTGTCAAAGAATCCATTCTAGCTTTCATGTAACTTTCATCTCTGGCAGGTAGATACTTGGATCATGACAGCCAACATTCATTGGTTTCAACAAAAGTTTGTAGTTAAGATAGCTCTGAATAGTTAATTCATACTCTGTTCTTGTAGAATTTTATTCATTTCTTCATTTGGCATTTCTTTTTTTCATGTCTTTTTTTTTTATTATTCAGTGAATACAGTCAAGTTGGTACCATTGTTGTCCTCCTCCATGTCTTACCCCTCTTCCTTGCCATCTCCTTGTGGAGGTATATGTGTCATGCATTGTGGAGTTAGCCCACAGTTATGGGTAGGAGGAAATGTCTCTGCCTATCATGACCCAGTGTGCGGCTCTGACATTCTTTCCACCCCCTCTTCTGCTATGAGTCATGATGGGTTCCCTGAGATTTCCTTCACCCTTGTGCTGGTGCCAGGTTTACCCAGAAAACAGCACCCTTGCTTATTTCACTAATTATTCTTAGTTTCAGCTGGAGCCCTTCCTTTTGAGGTACGGTGGGGGCACTTCTCTCCTTAGGATCTGCGTCTGCCTGGAAAAGAGAAGCAGATTCCCCAACAGAGAGTAAAGTTAGCACCAGATACATGGAATAACCCTTATTTTTTTTAATATAGAGAATTTAATAGGTATAGGCCTCTTGTAGCCAAGGATTGGTGGTTTTTTGATAATGGGGAGCAGGCTCATGTTTGGATATGGTTCTGTCTTATTTCCCAGCTCCAGCTATGGTTCCTGTTCCACTGAGTGTATCAGTTAGCCAAATCAAGAGCAGTTGGTTTCCCGCCATCCCTTTGTGCCACTGTTGCACTTGTGTGAGCTTCATGACAGGTTATTTGCTGTTAAGTAGTTTAGACCATGAGTTGCTTGGACAGATACTGGCCATTTTCTCCCAGTCGCCCATGTAGCACCTTCTGGCACTAGACATGCTGACTCTTTGGGGACTGACTCTTCTCCAGCTTCCAGCCATGTCACTCCATGTTGTGTGTTATCAGTGAAACTGAGGACCAGCTGTTTTCTCCTTCTAGCTCCTCATTTGAACACTCTGTAGTGGGACAGCACCGAAAGAGAGGAAAGTAATCCTAATAGAGTTTGAGTATAATGTTTACAGCACATTCTTAGTCTATCTTCTCATTTGGTCATGGTATATAATTACTTTGTGAATTATATACCTCAAATGAGTAATTATACCTTTGAAGTAGTATTGATTGAAATTAGGTAGTTCAGAAGTTCAAGAAACATGAAGACTATAGGCATTTCTCATCTTTGTACTTCTCTATTATTCTGTATGGGTGTATATCCTTGTGACATCCTAATCTCATACATAAGGAAACATGATGTAAAACTCAAGGCTTGAGGCAGAAGGTTACCCATACATATATACTTCCTTCCACAAATATAGGAACTTTGATTGATTTTCTGATGGGGTGATATATCATTTAAAGTAAATATGTAAATTTAAATTATTTATTTATTTATTCATTTGAGAGGGAGAGACAGAGATAGAAAGAGGCAGATAGATAGAGAGAATGGGCATGCCAGGGCCTTTAGCCACTGCAAAGGAACTCCAGACACATGTGCCCCCTTGTGCATCTGGCTAACGTGGGTCCTGGGGAATAGAGCCTAGAATCCCATGTCCTTAGGCTTCACAGGCAAGCGCTTAACCGCTAAGCCATCTCTCCAGCCCAAATATGTAAATTTTAGAGCAGCTTTGATTTGCAGAAAAATTGTGACGACAGTATAGAGTTCACAAATACTTCACACTTCATGTTCCTGGTTCCTAATTGCTTACTTTATATTTGTCAAAACTATTAAGTAATTATTGATATATCATCATCTAACACTCATATTTCCTTAGTTTTTACCCACTGCCTTTAAACTCTTGAAAGATCCCATCAACTTCACTATATTATATTTATTGTCATGTCTGTTTAGATACCTAGATCTATAACATTTTCTTTATAGAATCTTTGTCTTTGAAAAACCTCAAAATTCTTGAGGATTATTAAATATGTTTCTTTGTACAATGTCCCTCAGTAGGGATATTTTGATATCTTTCTCATGAATCAATTGTGTTTATGTATTTCAAGGAAGAAAACCACAAAAAAACCTGTCATTTTTCTCATGCTGTTTCAAAGGTGTATCCTTCAACCCCATGTGTAACTACTAATGGTGACTTTGTTCTTCTGGCTGAAGGATAATTTTTCAGATTTTTCTATAGCTGCTGAGATCACTGTGGAAAGAACAGGCCCAAGTAACCAGCATGAAATCTATACTCAGACAGGGTTTATTTGAATGTTTTTCTAGCTGTTCTTTGAAATTTGTGTTTCTAACTTGCCTGCATCTGTAAGTGTGCAGGACTCTTAATTATAGACTTCCTAGGAGCTAAGTGAGTGCCAGAGATGAATCCAAGAGTTCAGGAGGAACTTGTTCTTACCTTGAACCTCTGATTATAGTTCACATCTGAAGGCCTGTTCTTAAACCATCCATTTAGTGGAGTTGAAAGCTTCCTTGGAATGAAGAGATCAAAACCAGGACTTCTAATGGTTGTACTTATACTTGCTCTTTCACCATGCTTAATGAATGCCATCAGAACGACAGTGTAGGCATTTGCCACAAGTTCTCTCCTCACATTAGTAAGAAGGAACTAAGCTCTACCTCTCCTGTGATCTTCTCTGACCTCCACATGCATGCATACAGGTCATGCACATCTACACACATGTGTATACCCAACAAACACAACACACACACACAGACACACATCAAATCACACTCCACAAACTACATACACAAACACACACACACATCACACCACACCACACCACACAAACTACACACATGCACACCAAAATTTGAAAGGCAAGAGTATTAATAATGGCAATAACTGAATTATATTAACTGATATTTAAGTAATGGAAAGTTGTGATCACATACAAAACACACTCAACCAAAACAGTAAATCTTTATCAATAGTTACATTATTTTTTAGTCTTTGAAGTATTTATTATTATAAGTTAGATAAAATCTATTAATTTTTAAATTTTTAATTTATTTATTTGTGGGGGGGGGGGAGGGAGAGAGACTAGGAGTATGGGCACCTAAGGGCCTCTTGTATTGCAAATAAACTCCAGACATATGTACTACTTAGTGCATCTGGCTTTATATGGGTTGTTGGGAATCAAAATCAGGCCAGCAGACTTTGCAAGCAAGTGCTTTTAACTGCTAAGCCATCTTGTTATGTTATATAATATAGAACAAAAACAACAACATACACACACAGACACACACACATATGTGCGTGTGTGTAGATAGATAGATGGATAGATAGATAGATAGATAGATAGATAGATAGATAGATAGATAGATAGATAGATACATAGATAGATAGATACATAGATACATAGATACATAGATAGATGATAGATAGATAATTTTACTGGTTCATTTACCTCCTTTCCTCATTGCCCTCATCATCACTCCTTCCTTCTTCATGCTGATATTTTTCCTCCCTTAATATAGTCCCTGTGATATTAAATCTTGCCAACATAACAGAAGAAGGCAGTAAAAAAGATTGGAGAATGTGAAGGAGTCCCTAGACTAGCTTAACTGAGGTGGGAAGTCTCAACCCAAAGCTATGGTTAGAAACATTTCATGAACTGGGGTTCTGAGCTGAGTAACAAGGAGAAAGGGAGCTGAACGCTAGCATTCTTCACCCTCTCCTTCCTGACTATAGATTCAATGTGACCATGCAGCCTTTTGCTCCTTCTGCCATGTCTTTCTTGCCATGATGGAGTGTGTGTCGTCCAGCTGTAAGCCAGAATAAACCCTTCCTTCCTTAAACTGCTTGTTGTCAGGCATTTGGTCACAGTAAAGGGTATAATGACTAATAAAGTTCCCTCCATCTGACAGAATGCCATAAGTATTCCATAAACACTCCCCTTAAGACTGCCTCTCATGGTAATTTTTCTAGTTCCATAACAGCCTTCCAGACATAATATAAATATGTAGACAGGCACATATATAAATTTATACACAAAAAGTAAAAAAAGTTATAAATTTATACCTTTCAAAATTTAAATACTTTAAAAAATATTTATTCGTCATTTGGTTTATTCTTCTGAGAACTGTCTATTAAGTTGGAAGGCTTTGGTTTTCTGGCATTAAAAATTTGAATTTCTCAGGCTGAAGATATGGCTTAGTGGTTAAGGTGCTTGCCACCCAAGCCAAAGGACCAGGTTCAATTCCCCGGGACCCACGTAAGGCAGACACACAAAGTAGCACATGCATTGGAGTTCATTTGCAGCAGTGGAGGCCCTGATGTTCCCATACTCTTTCTCTACCTGTCTCTTTCTGTCAAATAAATAACTAAATAAATAAGTGATTTATTTATTTAAAAAATTTGAATTAGGGCTGGAGAGATGGCTTAGCGGTTAAACGCTTGCCTGTGAAGCCTAAGGACCCCGGTTCGAGGCTTGGTTCCCCAGGTCCCACGTTAGCCAGATGCACAAGAGGGCGCACGCGTCTGGAGTTCGTTTGTAGAGGTTGGAAGCCCTGGCACGCCCATTCTCTCTCTCTCCCTCTATCTGTCTTTCTCTCTGTGCTGTCGCTCTCAAATAAATAAATAAAAAATTTAAAAAGAAATTTGAATTACTGTATATTTTCTAGATAATAAATATGTGTGACAGAGTTCACTAATATTTTTCCAGTTTTCTAGGCTATCTCATCACTCAAGTAACTATTGCCTTTGCACTCTAGAAACTTTGAAATGTCATGTAATCCTATCTTTCATTTATTGAGGTAATTTTTTGTGAAATTGGAGGCTCCTTGGAGGAAGTTCTTATCTATTGAAATTCTTTTCCTATGCATTTTTGTGATGGTTTTGTGTCAACTTGATCTGTTTAGTAATCCACAGACATTCCTCATAAGTAGGTCTCTTAGGTTGCTTCCTGGAAGGATTTACTAAAGGAGAAAATCTTTCAACCAACATGAGCCCTTCCCCCAGAGTGGGCAGCCCCTCTCTGAAGGATCTTTATCTAAGGAAGCTCTGGGAAGGAAAGTATCCCCTCCTCCCACTGGCTTCAGGTGCTGCTTGCTGCTTTCCAGTATGGAATGAAGACCATCATGGACTGAAGACCAGCATGGACTGGAGACTAGCACTCTCTAGGAAGCCTCCAGGCCTTCAGTGCCAGATTGGGACTGCTGAAGCTTCCAGCCTCATGAACTGAGCAGCTACTGGGTTCCTTAGCCCTTAGGCCTGCAAGTTGATATTTTTGGACTGCCATAAACTAATCCAATAAATTCCCTTTTAACACAATTCATTCTATTGATTCTGTTCATCTAGAGAACTCTGACTAATATAGTTTTTCTCTAGTAGTTTTAACACTTCAGGTTGTAAATTAAGATCTTTCATATACTTTGTATGGGTAGTTGCACAGAGTATAATACACGGATCAGATTTCATTCTTCCACAGGCAAATATTTAGTTTTTCCACCACCATTTGTTGAGTAGGTTCTCTTTTTCCCAGTAAATGATTTTGGGTTGTCAAAAATTCAGCAGCAAGGACTGAAGAGATGGCTTAGCGGTTAAGCACTTGCCTGTGAAGCCTAAGGACCCCGGTTCGAGGCTCGATTCCCCAGGACCTATGTTAGCCAGATGCACAAGTGGGCACATGCATCTGGAGTTCATTTGCAGGGGCTGGAGGCCCTGGTGTGCCCATTCTCTCTCTCTCTCTCTGTCTGCCTCTTTCTCTCTCTGTCTGTTGCTCTCAAATAAATAAAAGTGAAGAACTAATATGTAAAAAAATCAGCAGCAAAAGCTGTGTGAATTTATTTCACAGTCCTCTATTCTGCCCCATTGGTTTATTCTTATGTTTTAGTTCCAGTGTTCTGCTGTTTTTGTCACTATTACTCTGCATCATGTTTTGAGGTTAGGTTGTGATAACTCTAGCTATGTTCTTTTTCTTTAGAGTTGGTTTGATTATATGTTGTGCTTTGATTTTCAAATGACTTCTTGAGTTTTTTTTTTTTTATAATGGCACACTTATACTTTATTTACACTAGTTTATAATGAATATAATTTAGGGAAACTTTTCTTCTGATGAGAAGAGCACCACAATTTCAATTACATCTTTACAGTTAGACCAAAATGCAGAAGTATGAGTTGTTGGTTTTTTTTCCATTGTAGTGAGAAATGCTATTGGAAGTAGTCAGTAGGTCTCCTTTTTGCTTTTCTTTTCTTTTCTTTTTTCTTTTCTTTTTTTTATTTTTGAGGTAGGGTTATGACTCTAGCCCAGGCTGACCTGTAATTCACTATGTAGCCTCAGGCTGGCATCAAGTGCAGTTCTCTTATATACCGATAATGGACTTGCATAGAAATTAGTCAAACATCCCACATATGATAGCTCAAAGATCTAAGTATAGTGATAATTTGATGATGACATATCCCCCATATTTTCACATATTCTTATTAAATCAGTACCCCACTAGTAAAGAGTTTGGGAGATGGAAGAAGTGTGTCACTGGGGCCAAACTTTGAGGTTTATTAGTCCAGTCCTATTGGGTGTTCACTAGCTGATACACCTTTGCTGTTCCTAACTTGCTGCGGATATATGAAAATATGTTCTGCCATGCTTTTTCATCTATAATGAAACTTCCCCTCAAAAACTATAAGCTGGAATAAACCTTTGGTCAGGTATATTGTACCACAAAGATGATAACTGCAATACAAAATTGGTAGTATGGAGTGGGATCATTGTTGTAATCAACCTTGCTATATTTTTTATTTTATTTTATTTTATGTCTTTTAGAACAAGTTTGTAGAAGGAATATGGAAGTATTTGAAATTTTGGAAGACAGAATCTTTGCAAGATTCAACAGAGTATGATGGACAATTTTTGGTGAGAGTTGAAAGGCAAATGCAGAGAGAAGTTTGGAATATGGAGGTTCAGCTTATGAGGTTTTCAGAAAGGAAAGAGAACACTTTGTTAAGACTGGGCTAGAGGTAGTTGATTTGGTGTTCTGTTGGAGAGGCTTCCTTGTGTCTGAGGAACTTCATTCATGTTGAATTTTAAACAAATGGACTGGGGCTAGAGAGATGGGTTAGGCACTTGCACGTGAAGCCTAAGAGCTCATGTTCAAATCTCCAGGTCCCACACAACCATACACATAGTGGTGCAAATGTGCAATGTTGCCCATGTGCTACAAGGGGTCACATGAGTCTGAGTTCATTTGCAGTGGCTGAAGGCCCTGGTGCACCCATTCTCTCTCTAATTGTGAGGTATTAAAACTGGGTCCTGGGCTGGAGAGATGGCTTAGTGGTTAAGTGCTTGCCTGTCAGGCCTAAGGACCCCGGTTCGAGGCTCGATTCCCCAGGGCCCACGTTAGCCAGATGCACAAGGGGTACATGAGTCTGGAGTTCCTTTGCAGTGGCTAGAGGCCCTGGTGTGCCCATTCTCTATCTATCTGCCTCTTTCTCTCTCTGTTGGTCACTCTCAAATAAATAAATAAATAACAAAAAAATAACAAAAATAAAAAATAAAAATAAAACTGGGTGCTTTGGCTTTGCTGGCAAGTGCCTTAATCACTACACCATTTTTCTAGCCCAGCATTTGATTCCTTGAAAACTGCTTTGTGGTCTCTAATGATATCAATTATAGGAAGAGTCCATGGGCTGCCAAAATTATTGTGTATTCTGTATTTGTTAGATGAAATATTGTTTAACTTTATGAAAAATCTAACTGATATCTGGTATATGAAGATTTTGGTTATGAAGTTTCTTTGTTGATTTATAGTTTGGAAGACCTACTTAAGGATGAGAGTAATGTATTGAAGTCACTCTCTTATCATTACTATTTCATCAGAATTTATCTTATTTTTCATGCTGCTTAGTGTTTTTAAATTTTTTATTTACTTATTTTTGAGAGAGGGAGAGAGAAAGGCAGATAGAAAATAGGCGTGCCTGGGCCTCCAGCCACTGAAAATCAACTCTAGATGCATGTACCACCTGGTATATTTGTCTTATGTGGGTCCTGGGGATCAAGCCAGGGTCCTTTGGTTTTGCAGGCAAGTGCTTTAACTGCTAAGCCATCTCTCCATGCCTAGTGTTTTCTTTTTTCTTTCTTTCTTTTTTTTAAAATAAAATTGAGAACCCTTATTTGGGACTTAAGTTCTGGCTTTTCACCTAGGCCAGCTCTGATACCCCTGCACTCTTACAGACCTGTAATGGGAACTTCCAATTTGTTGTCTCTCCCATACTGGCTCTGATGCTCCTGTAATACTATGGATCTGCTTTGGGGATGTCAGATGAGGCTTTTTTCCCCCCTGCAATAGCTCTGTTGGAGCTTTGGAATTCAGTCATTGGGGAGTTCAAGTCTAGCTTTTCTCCTGTGCTGGCTCTCTCTAACCCCACCCTTACACTCTACCCTCATTCTCTCATGCCAGCCATTGATGATTTCAAGTAAGGCTTCATTCTGGTGACTCTCTATTCACCTTCCCTTCCAGTGTCTGGCTATTTCTGAGTTCAGTTTCACTATTTCTCTTTCCTATGCTCTTATGGGGTGACCACTAGTGAGTTCATGTGGCAGTTTTTCCCTGGTACTTGTTCTAGTTCCATTGGTCAGCTGACAATTGGCCATTCATAACTTCAGAGTCAGCTTTTCTCTATGTCACACTGCATTTCCACATACTTACAATGATCAGATATGGTAAGTTTTGGAGTCAGATTTTCTCTGGCACCTTCTTTGTTGCTCAATAAGCCACTTGTAAATTTAAGTGCTAATCTTTCCTCATCATCTTCTCTGTTCTTCTCTGGCTGTTCATGACCCAATACTGAGACAGTGATTCTTGTTCAAGTCGTGGCACAGATGGAATCAACTTGAGCTCACCTCACCAACTCATCCAAGAAATAGCACTAAATATCACCAAGACTTAACTGTAATCATCACAAAGCAAAACAAAGATAAATGCACACACATGTGGGCATAATGTGTATGCACCAATGCACAAATACACACTCAAAACAAAAGAAATAAACAACAACAAAAAGGTATTAGGCAGCTTTGCAAATACCCACTGAAGATAGATGTGTCAGAAAAATCTGACAAAGTACTATTTATAGATGAATAAGTCTCAGTACAAAAAGGTAAAAAAAAGCCAATATAGCTTCCCAAGAACTACCAGTCCCATTGTAAAGAATCCCCACAAAAGTTACTTAGCAGAAATTACAAACAACTCAAAAGATTTATTATAAATATGTGCAAAGAACTCAAAGACACAAATGCACAATTGAAATTTTAACTAAATAAATGGCTAAATGAATTTTAGGAGAATACAACATCTAAATTAAATGCCAATGTCAAACCAAGGTAAGAAAATGGAATTTAACAGAGATATATAAATCCTAAATAAAAGCGAACATGTAATGAGGCTGGATGTGAGAAATACAAGTCAAACAAAAAGCTCCATAGAAAGCCCTGCCCGTAGAATAGATCAAATTGATGACAATCAGGCCTTGAAGACATGCCAGGATTTGGATCACTTATTCAAAGCCAATGAGAAGTTAAATAAAAGCTCATTTAAGCAGGATATGAGCAATATCTGGTATACCATTAAAAGATCAAATAATGGACATAGAAGAAGTAGAACCAATGTCTAATGGAACAGAAAAAATTTTCAATAAGGTTATTGGAAATTTCCCAAATTGAGAGAAAGAAGTGCTTATCCAGTTACAAGAGGCATAGGACACCAAAAAGACAGGCCTGGGTGTGGGGGACAATACTATAGACAAAACATCAAGTAAACAGAACAAAGCAAGGGTACTGAATGCTTCAAGAGAAAAAAAAATAATAATAATACATACAAAGGCAGGCTCATCAGAATAACAGGTGAGTTTTCAGTAGAAACTGTAAAAGCCAAAAGAAATTGGAAGGATGTATTTCAAGCATTGAAAGACTAAAGCTGTTCAACACAGACTACTATATCCAGCAAAATTATGATAAGTATTATGAAAAACAAAAATCTTTTCATGATATAAACATGTTCAAGAAATTGATGAACACCAAACCAGCTTTATAGAGGATACTAAACCAAATACTTCACAATAAAGAGAAAGAGAAATGCATTCAAGAGGATAACTAATATGAGAACAGTTATTTACCAAATGATGACTAAGAAAGTATTAAATGCTACCAAACATTGGCATGTTAAAGATTTAATCACAGTTTTCAATACAACTATGAAAATGAATGGCCTCAATTCCCAAGTCAGAAGACATAAAAGAAGGTAGAATTACAAAACAGGTGGTGTCACTCTTGTAGTAACTGACAAAATAGACATCAAACCAAAATTAATCAAAAGAGATTCAGAAGTCTACTTTATATTGATTAAGGTAACAAACTGCCAAATATAAGTGTAGCTAATTTTACTGAACAAAGTCTAATAGATTTAAGGACAAAGATAAATCAAAATACAGTAATAGTGGGTGCCTCAGCACCCAACTCTAAGGAGCATATGAGAAACATTGGAGTTAAATGACAATATAGATTGAATGGTCCTAATAGATATTTACAAATTATTCTGTCCAAAAATTACAGAATATGTACTCTTCTACAGTACATGGAACTTTTTCTAAAATAGACCACATAATTGGACACAACAAATTTAGGAAAATAGCAATAACTCCTTGTATTTAGTGTGCCCCCAATGCAGTAAAGCTAGAAATAAACAATAAGAGAAATAACAGAAAATCCTAGAGTTTAAGCAACATAGAATTTAATAATGAATATATCTTCAAAGAAATGAAGAATGCAATAAAAATGTTCTTGGAATTGATTAAAAATTAAAATATAACACATCAAAGCCTATTGTACACTATGAAAGCAGTCCTAAGAGGAAAGCTTACAGCTCCAAATACCTGCATTCTAAAAACACAGATGTCTTGGCCAAAAGAAAAACAATTCAAATCTAAAATCATCACACTAAATGAAATAATTAAGATCAGGATAGAAAGCAATGAAATGGAAAAAAAAAAACAGTAAAAAAATAATGAAACAAAGAGTTGGATCTGTAAATATGGGCAAACCTTTAGCCAAATTATTTTTAAAAAAAGAGAGAGAAGAAGCACAATAAGATTAGAGTTGAGAAATAAAGCATTGCAACAGTTACCAGTAAAATTGGGAACATCGTAAAGTCATATTTTAAAACCTATATTTCATCAACTTGGAAAATTAAAAAAATAGAGGATTTTTTTTATATCATATGACCTGCCACAGTTAAATAGATGAGACAAATAATTTAAACATATTTATAAAAAGCAACAGAATTAAAGCCCTAATATGAAAAATCCTTCCAACCTAAAAGTGCAGATACTACAGGGTTAATTGTGGTTTTCTTTGTTTTTTTTTTCTTCTTTGTAGAACTACCAATATGCTATAAATGTTTATTGTGTACATATCATTATCTATAGAAATATATATTTATTATATACATATACATTACATATAATTGAAAACATAGGAAGCTTTTAAGATTTACATAATTTTTCCTTTTCAAAAATTTTTATTTTAAAGAAGTGGATTGATTTGAATGATTACATGTAATCTGGAAATCATCCCCTCTTTGCTCCCCACCTTACTTCCCAAATTACATTTTGTCTGAGATTTCTTTTTTTCTTTTTTCTTTTTCTTTTTCTTTTTTCTTTTTTCTTTTTCTGGTGGCACAGCCCTTTATTTATTTAATTTTTTTATTCGTTTTCTAATCGCAATTACAGGCAGTTTGGCACCATTATTAGGCTCACCTGTGGCCTACCACTTCACCATTGGCCCCTCCTTGTTGATGTATATGGGTCTTGCATGTGGAGTTTGTCCCCAGTTATTGGTATGATAAATGTCTCTGCATATCAAGACACAACATGTGGCTCTGACATTCTTTCCATCCCCTCTTCCCCAAAATTTCCCTGAGCCATGTTGGGTTCATTTTTGGTCTGCTTCAGTGATGAGGTGTTGGGGGCCTCTGGGGCTCTGGCTCGCTGATTTGGTAGCCATTGATTTTTCTCTGTGTTGGTCTCTTTCCCCCTTGTGCTGGTATCCGGTTCAACAGCATCCTTGCTTGTTTCACCAATTTTCCTTAGTTTCAGTCAGGGCCCTTTTCGAGGTAAAATGGGGTGGCTCTCTCTTTAGGATTTGCATCTATCTGAAAAAGAGAAGCAGATTCTCCAATGGAGAGTAAGTTAACACCAGGACAAATGAGATAACCCTTACTTTTTAAATACAGAGTTTAATAGGTGTAGGACCTCTTGTAGCCCATGATTGATGGTAGCTTGATATTGGAGAGTGGTCTTAGTTTGGATATGGTTCTGACTTTTTTCCAGCTCCAGCTATGGGTCCCATACCTCTGAGGGGATCAGTTAGCCAAATCAAGAGCAGTTGGTACCCCACCAAGTCAGTGTGCCACCATTGTACTTATGTGGGCATCACATTAGGTTATTTGTTGCTAAGTAGGTTAGACCATGAGTTGCTTGGACAGATATTGGTCATTTCCCCCAGTTGCCCATGTAGCACCTTCTGGCACTAGACACCCTGACTGTCTGGGGACTGACTCTCTCCTGGCTTCCAACCTCTACTCCACAAAACTAGATAATGTGGAGGAGATGTATAAATTCCTGGACACATACCATCTATCAAAGCTAAACTCAGAGCAGATTAATCACCTCAATGAACCCTTCACACTCATGGAGATTAAAAAAGTAATAAAAAAAACCTCCCCAAGAAGAAGAGTCCAGGACCAGATGGCTTCTCAGCTGAATTCTATCAAATCTTCATGGAAGAACTCAAACCAATATTCCTAAAACTGTGCCACACAATTGAAGAACAGGGAAAGCTACCCAACTCTTACTATGAAGCTCTTATTACCCTAATCCCAAAACCAGGCAGAGATACCAAAAGAAAAGAAAACTACCGGCCTATTTCCCTAATGAACTTAGATGCAAAGATCCTGAACAAAATACTTGCAAACCAAATCCAACAACACATCAAAAGCATTATCCACCTTGATGAAGTGGGATTTATCCCAGGAACACAGGGGTGGTTCAACATATGGAAATCTGTTAATGTAATGCACCACATAAACAAGATTAGACATAAAAACAACATGATCATTTTGATAGATGCTGAAAAGATTTGACAAGATACAACATCACTTCATGATCAAAACATTGGAGAGAATTGGCATGGTTGGTTCATATCTTAACATAATCAAGGCAATATACAAAGCTCCGAAGGCCCAAATAATACTTACTGGATAGAAATTGGAGGAATTCCCATTAAGATCAGGAACAAGACAGGGTTGTTCTCTCTCACCTCTGCTTTTAAATATAGTACTGGAAGTCCTAGCTCAAGCAATAAGACAGGAGAAGCAAATAAAAGGAATACAATTTGGAAAGGAAGAAGTTAAGTTAGCTCTATTTGCTGATGACATGATTGTATATGTAAGAGACCTGAGAGACTCCATCCCAAAACTGCCGAAGGTGATTACCTCCTATAGCAAAGTAGCAGGATACAAAATCAATGCATAAAAATCAGTAGTATTTCTATATGCAAATGACAAAGATACAGAGAAAGAAATAAGGGACATAGTCCCATTTTCAATAGCAACAAAAAATAATAAAATACTTTGGAATAATGTTAACCAAGGAAGTGAAAAATCTATACAACAAAAACATAAAAACACTCAAAAAAGAAATTGAGGAAGACTTGAGAAAATGGAAAGACCTCCCATGCTCCTGGATAGCCAGCATTAACATTGTGAAGATGACAATCCTATCAAAGGCAATATATGGATTTAATGCAATTCCAGTTAAAATCACTGTGGTTTTCTATCAGAACTGGAACAATATCTGACACCACTAATCCAAAACAATTTTATAAAATAGAAAGTGAGGAATACTTCCCAACTACTTCTATAAATCCACCATTACACTAATGCCAAACAACATAGAGATAAAACAAAACAAAACAAAAACTCTAGGCCAGTATACCGGATGAACATTGTTGCACAAAAACTTAATTAAATACTTGCAAACCAATTTCAAGAACATATCAAAAAGATCATTCACCTCCATGAAGTCATCTTTCCTTCAGATATTCAAAGATAGATAAACATATAATTCAACAAAGGTAATAAATCACATAAACTGACTCAAGAACAGAAATACATGCTCATCTTAATAGAGACAGAAAAGCCCTTTAAAAAAAAGTTAGCATCTATTTATGTTAACATCTACTTATGTTAAACCACTGAAGAGAATGGGATGGAAAGCACATGTCTCAAAATAATAAGGCTGTATGTGACAAAATTTTACCTAACACTTTGCTAAATGCAGAAAAATCCAAAACTTTTCCTCTAATATTTGGAACAAGATAAGGATATCCACTTTCTCCATTTGTATTTCATATAGTGACTGAAGTCTTAACCAGCATAAAAGGATAATAAAAATAAAATAAAATAAAAGGTTACTAACTGGAAGAGAAGGCATCAAAAAGGTTCGAGGCTTGATTGTCCAGGTCCCACGTTAGCCAGATGCACAAGGTGCGCATGTGTCTGGATTTCATTTGCAGTGGCTGGAGGCCCTGGTGCACCCATTCTCTCTCTCTCTCTCTCTCTCTATCTCTATTTGCCACTTTCTCTCTCTATCACTCTCAAACAAATAAATAAAAAATGAACAAAAATTTTTTTTAAATAAAAAATTAAAAAAATCTTATCTTTAGATGATTCTATACCTAAGAGTCCATAAAGAATTCACCAGAAACCTCCCAGATCTGATAAGCACTTTCAGCAAAATAGCAGGATGCAAACACACAAAAAGTAGTATCCCTAATACATACAAAAGATAAACATACTGATAAAGAAATCAAGTAAAGAGTTCTACTCATAATGGTCACACAAAAAAATAATGCCTTAGCAAATCTCTAACTAAAGAAGTGAAAGACTTCTGTAATGAAAAGTTTGATACACTGAAAATAGAATTTGAGGAAGACATGAGAAGATGAAAATAATTACATGCTTATGGACTGTAGGAATTTATATTGTAAAAAACAATATATAGATTCAATGCAATCTCAATCAGTACCTTTTTTCACAGAACTACACAAATTAGTCGTCAAATTCATATGGATTACCCTAAACTTCAGACAGATAAAACTATCCTACTCAAAAGAATACTGCTGGAGGTGTCACCATGTGTTACTTCAAGCCATACTATAGAGCTACAGTAATAAAAACATCATGACACTGACACAAAAACCAGACATGCTACTCACTGTAATAGCAAATAAATCCAGGTATAAGTCCATGTAAGTATGGTCATATTATCTTAGACAAAGAAACCAAAAACACACATTGAAAAAACACAAGATAGTATGGTCTCAGGAAAACTGTATATCTGTGTGTCAAAAAATGAATCTAGCCCTTCATCTCTCACCATGCACAAAAAACCCACTCCAAATGGATAAAAGAACGCAATAGAAGATCTGAAACTTGGAAGAGTTAAAGGGATAGGTGGGGAGGTGTTTCAAGATAAAGATGTAAGGAAGGACCTTCTGAACATGGCCATGGTAGCTCAGGAAATGAGACAAACAATACCAAATGGGACCTTATAAAACCACAAAGCTAGAATACATGGAATTGTTTAGCTTATCAATATAGAACCTAAAGAATAAGAGAAAATATTTTCAAAGTATACATTAATTATCCCAAATATTAATATCTACAACATATAATAAATACAAAATCTAAGCTATAAAATCATCAAACAATCCAATCAATAAACAGACTATTGAACTGAACATAAAAGAAGAAATACAAATGACCAATGAATATATTTTAAAATGTTCAGCATCTTTATCCATTAGGAAAATGGAAATTAAAACTGCTTTGAGTGGAAGCCAGAGCCTCAGAGGCCCCCAACACCTCAGCACTGAAGCAGACCAAAAATGAACCCACCATGGCTCAGGGAAATTTTGCAGAAGAGGGGGTGGAAAGAATGTCAGAGTCACATGTTGGGTCATGATATGCAGAGACATTTATCATACTAATAACTGGGGGCTAACACCACAATGCACGACCCATTTTCATTAACAAGGAGGGTCTAATTGGAGGGGGTAGATCACAGATGAGCCTAAATAATGGTACCAAACTGCCTGTATTTACTGAAAAGAAAACTAATAAATGAAATTAAAAAAAAAAAACTGCTTTGAGATTCCATCCTACCCAGTCAGAATGGCTAACATCAAGAAAACTACAACAAATGCTAATGAGGCTCTGTGTAAAAAGGAACACTTATTTACTGGGTTTGAGTGTATAAACTGGTATGGCTATTATGGAAAGCAGTAAGCGGTTTTCTCAAAATACTAAAATATACCTATCTTATGACCCAACATTACTTCTCCTATTATATAGACACTTGCTCATCCATGCTTATGGCTGCTGTATGTACAATGGTTAGAAAATGGAATTAGGGGGAAGGAGAGATTGCTTAGTGGTTAGGGCATTTGCCTGCAAAGCCAAAGGAACCTGGTTTACTATCCAGGACCCACATAAAACAGATGCACAAGGGGGCACATGTATTTGGAGTTCGTTTGCAGTGGCTAGAGGCCCTGGCACTCCCATTGTCTCCCAATATCTTTCTCTCTTTTTTCTCAAATAAATAAATACAATACATTTTTTTAAAAGAAAATGAAGTTAGCCTAGATATCCTCAAATTCTGACTGAATTGGTTAATTATACAATGAAATTTTATTCAACTATAAAGAAAAATGAAATTATGCAGTTTTTAGGAAAATGAATTTGAAAAACATACTAAGTGACATAATCTAGGTCCAGATAGAAAAATGTTACTTGTCCTCTCATATATATAAATTGTAACTTTTGGGCTGGAGAGATGGCTCAGTGGTTAAGCGCTTGTCTATGAAGCCTAAGGGCCCCGGTTTGAGGCTCAATTCCCCAGGACCCAGGTTGGCCAGATGCACAAGCGGGGCACATGTGTCTGGAGAACATTTGCAGTGGCTGGAGGCCCTGTTGCACCCATTCTCTCCCTCTCTCTCTGCCTCTTTCTCTGTCTGCCGCTCTCAAATAAATAAATAAAAATAAACCAAAAATGTTTTTAATTATAAAAAAGAAATTGTAACTTTTATTTTTTATATTTGTATGTAAGTTGAATTAATAGTCAATTGAGGTGCATTCATGACCCCACAGTGAATCTAGTAATCCCACTGAGAAGAGCTTTTAGTGGAGTGAGGGTGGGAGAGAGGGAAGATAATATTACCCGCTGGGAATATGAAAAATGTTCATACAATAAAAATTTCAATTAAAAATTGGCAATAGACATTGTCTGTGGGTCCTGAGACAAAACCATAAAGCTCTGGAATACTCTGGGTGTTTGTGAGTACACTGTCCAGGCCGAGAGTCATTCAGAACACGTTCTGCATCTTCTTGTCTGCTTCTCCCGGAAAAGCAACAGCAACCCAATCATTGTTTCCTGTGGCTGGGACAAGCTGGTCAAGGTTTGGAATATGGCTAACTGCAAGCTGAAGACCAACCACATTGACCACACAGGCTATCTAAACACTGTAACTGTCCCTCCAGGTGGATGTCTCTGTGCTTCTGGAAGCAAGGATGGCCAGGCTTTGCTGTGGGATCTCAATGAAGGCAAGCACCTTCATACAGTAGATGGAGGGGACATCATCAATGTCCTGTGCTTCAGCCCCATCTGTTATTGGCTCTGTGCTGCAATGGGGCCCAGCGTCAAGATCTGGGACTTGGAGGGCAAGATCATTTTAGATGAACTGAAGCAAGAAGTTACCAGTACTAGCAGCAAGGCCCATCTGCCCCAGTGTACCTTTCTGGTGCCAATGGTCAGTCACTGTTTGCTGGCTACGCAGACTACCTGGTGCGAGAGTGGCTGGTGACCATTGGTACCTGCCAGAAGTTTACAGCAGATTTTTACAAATAAAAAGTAGCTTTCAGCAGTAGGGTCTTACCACTAACCTTTGATGGGTCTAAGACACCTTATATGGTTGACATGTAAAATGGAACTGCATGGCTGGAATTTGGAAGAGTGTCAGTCCCCAGACAGTCAGCTCACCTAGTGCCAGAAGGTGCTACATGGGTGACTGGAGGAAATGACCAATATCTGTCCAAGCAACTCATGGTCTAACCTACTTAGCAGCAAATAACCTGTTGTGATGCCCACACAAGTGCAATGTGGCACACAGCCATGATGTGGACCCAACTGCTCTTGATTTGGCTAACTGATTCCCTCAGTGGTACGGGACCCAGAGCTGGAGCTTGGAAACAAGTCAGAACCATATCCAAACATAAGCCCACTCTCTAGTATTAAGCTACCAACAATCATGGGCTACAAGAGGGTCTACACCTATTAAATTCTCTATAACATGTAAGGGTTATCTCATTTGTCCTGATGCTAACTTACACTCCATTGGAGAATCTGCTTCTCTTTTTCAGATAGATGTAGATCCTAAGGAAAGAGCCACCCCATCATACCTCAATAGGGCCCCAGACTGACACTAAGAAAAATTGGCAAAACAAGCAAGAGTGCTGTGTTCCTGATGAACCGGATACCAACACAAGAGTGAAGGAGATCAACATAGAGAAAAATCAACTCTACCAAATCAGAGCCAGAGCCCCAGAGGCCCCCAACATCTCATCACTGAAGCAGACCAAAAATGAACCCAACATGGCTCAGGGAAATTTTGTGGAAGAGGGGGCAGAAAGAATGTCAGAGCCACATGTTGGGTCATGATATGAAGAGACATTTATCTTACCCATAACTGTGGGCTAACTCCACAAATGACCCATATACCTCAACAAGGAGGGGCCAAGAGGAGGGCTAGGTCATGGATGAGCCTAATAATGGTACCAAACTGACTGTATTTACTGAATACAAAACTGTTTAATTAAATAAAATCATAACTTAAATAAATAAATACATAAAAATTTTAAAATGTAGCTTTCAGATTTTGCGGAAGAGGGGCAGAAAGAATGTCAGAGTCACATGTTGGGTCATGATATGCAGAGACATTTATCGTACCAATAACTGTGGGCTAACTCCACAATGCACGACCCATTTACATCAACAAGGAGGGTCCAATGGGAGGGGGTAGATAATGGATGAGCCTAAACAATGGTACCAAACTGCCTGTATCTGCTGAAAAGAAAACTAATAAATTATTTTTTTTTTTTTTAAAAGTAGCTTTCAAGGGGAAAAAAGTTAATAGAGGGAAGTAAGCTAGAAAAAAGTTTCAGGAGTTGGCTAAGGCAGGGAGGGAAAGACAGTTAGATAAACAAAAGGGAGGAATATTAAGGATAAAAAGAATGAACTGGAGCCATAATAGGGGAACCAAGAAGAGGAGGGTGTCAGGATGCCTAACCAAAACTAAAAACATGGTGGTAAAGCCATAGGGAAATCCTTTTCTTTTATTATTTGTATTATTTTAAAATACAGCATTAAGTATAATAAAAATGAGCAAACTCTAGTACATTCAGAAACTTCCTATGGGTTTGAGTAACACTTTTTAAAGGGGGAAGGGTCACAGGAGGAAAGGCAAGGCAGCAAGAGCATGAAGCAAAGTGGGTCACATTTTAGCACAGGAAGTAAAGGATGAATAGAACTTGAAGCCACTTTATCACACATTCAGGCCTACCTCCAGTCACCCTGTTCCTCCATATTGGCTCTCATTACCAAACAGAGTCATCAGTTGGGAACTAAGTGTTCAAACACAGAAGCCTAAGGGAGACATCTTACATTCAAACCACAACATATATAGTTCTTCTGAGAACAGTTTCTGTTTTAGATTCAATTTTCTGGTACAATTCTCAAGTCTGAGATCCTCTGGTGTGTCATGTATAACTTAATCTGTAGTATGCTGAGGATCCTTCAATGTGTGGTGGAAGGCTTTCTGCAGGGCTCTATTGGGCCAAAGACACTCCTGTGCTTGGAATTACTTTTGTTGCTGGCTGCTATCTTCCTTGGTGGAACCTGGCTTATTTCCCTTTTTTCCAATATTTCAGTGTTGTTGCCTGGCAGTACTCTGTGAGACTGTGCTTGGGTAAACCCATTTTTCAGCTCATCTATGCAGTGACCATGTGCCTTTTCAAGAAAAGCCACTCTGAGAAACTTTTGAAGAAACCTACCTATAGTCTCCCACATTATGCTTCTGTCACAATCTCCAAACTAACACTCATAAGTAATTACTTTAAATTCAAATGAGCTAACTTCTTAAAAGAAAGGATATAGACTAATCTTAATGAATATCTTAAAAGATCCAGCAACAAGTCTTCAAAAACTCCAAACTCAAGGGCTGACAATGAAAGGGTATGAGAAGAACCTCACATGTGAAGAATAGCCAGAAGAAAGTGGGGATCAGGTTATATCTGGTAAAACAAGATTTGAGTCAAAAAGTGTCTGAGACAAAGGTCTTAATGAAAAAAAGCTTACTTCAATAGAAAGATATAATAAATATAAATAAGAAGACTAACTACATTTAAAACCTCAAACCCCTAAGTATGTTCATAGTAAATGTTCACAGAGTTTGAAGGAGATATTGATCATAATCTAGTAATAGTGTGAGATTTCAATACCCACATTCACCTATATATAGAACATCTAGAGAGAAAGAGAGAATGGAATTCAACACACTATAGACCAAATGCAGTTCACATATGCAAAACTTTTCATCCAACAGCAACATGAATATTATTCTCAATCATTCAAAGAAACTTTTACAGGACTTGAAGGATTGATCATAAATTAGGTCATAAAAATGTCTTAACAAATTTTGGAAGAAAATAATATTAGTTATCCTTTAGTCCATTTAACCACAGTGAATATAACTAGAACTCAATAACTGTAAGAGATTGGGAAAATCAACAAATATGTAGAAGCTAAAATAACTACTAATAAACAATTGCTGGGAAAAAATTAAAGTACAAAAAATTAAAAAATGTTGAAATGAACAACAAATAGAAACATAGCATAGAAAACCATAAGAGATACTGCAAAGCGGTAAGAAGGGGGGAGTTCAGAACAACAAACACAAAGAAAAGGAAAAGAATCTCAAATCAATAATCCAACTTTACATTTAAAGAAAATAAAATCCAAAGAGCAAACTAAAGGTAAAGTTAGCAGAAGGAAGAAGGAACAGAGCACACACACACACACACACACACACACACACTCCAGTATATAACTGGAAAATTTTGTAAAAGATCAATAAAAGTAGGGATGTACTCTTTAAAGAGTAAGCAGGGGCTGGAAAGATTGCTCAATGGATGAAGCAGTTACTTAGCAAGTGTGAGGACTGGAGTCCCAATCCCCAATCCCCATGGGAATGTCAGTCAGGTGGGCCTGGTGGCCACCTGTAATTTCAGCCATGGGGGAGTGAAGCAGACATAGTATCCTTTGGACAAGCTTGCTAACCAAAGGACCTGAATCTAGCATATGTCAAGTGAATTCAAGGGCTCAAGTGAGAGGTTTTCATTCAGTAAAATAAAAGGGAGAACAATTAAGGACACCTGTTGTTAACCTCTGGCCTTCCACACAGATGCACATATGGGCACACACCACATACTCATGTACACACCAACATTAAAAAATATATATATTTAAAATGCAGTTGAAAAGTTTTTACTTACCCTAAGGAAAAATAGGATAAAACTTAAAAATAAATTAAAATTAAAGTGGAGGCATGATAATAGATCCTTCAGAATGAGAGGCTGATGAAGGCCATTACAGAGAGCATTTTGCCAGCAAAGTATATAACATAAAAATGGAATAATTACTATAAACAGCTTTAATATAATGTATCACAGAATCTAAAAAGTAAGATAATTTCAATAAATGCATAAAAATGAACCTCTAACATTCATTGTTGAAACAAAAAAAGTATAGGTGGAAATTTTCTCAGCATAGTAAGTGTACTTATTTAAAGGCAACAGACAATGTTGTACTTGATAAAAACAACAATAACAATTCAACAAAGCTTGTTTGACTAAGATCTGGTAAAAGTCAATGATGCAATGCTTATATTTCCACTCAATAGTATCTTGAACATAGTAGAGATATTAGATAAGGTGAAGACATAGAAAATAAGCAAACATCAGAAAAAGAAGTAAAACCATCTTTGTTTGCAGATCCTATCCTATATAGCAAAAGTGAGTCCAATACCCAAATAATATTGCAATTAATAATTCACTGAAGTTGTAGGTATGGTTACCTTGCTTTTGACAAAACCACCAAGGCAACATAACAAAGGAAAGGATAATGTCTACTATAAAAGATCCTGGGAAAAATAGATATCCAAATGCAGAAAAATTAAATTTGATTAAATAAAAAAAATCAATGAAAGTGGATATGGTGAACATGTTGGGTCATGATATGCAGAGACATTTATCGTACCAATAACTGCGGGCAAACTCCACAAAGCACGACACATATACATCAACAAGGAGGGGCCATTGGCGAGGGGGTAGGTCACAGATGAGCCTAATAATGGTACCAAACTGCCTGTATTTGCTGAATAGAAAACTAATTTAAAAAAAATGGATATGCTGAATCTCTTAGAAGAAAACATAGAGAAATGTTTAATATAAATTTTGACAGGGAGGTTGATAAATGGTGAAATTTGTCTCAAAGGTTAAAAACTTGCTGATACACAGAGACACTTCCTCCTACCCATAACTGATGGCTAACCACAAAATGCACAACCCGTATACCCAAACAAGAAGGGCCCCTGTGGAGGGGGAAGACAGGAATGAGGGTAACAATGGTACCAACTTGACTGTATACACAGAGTACAAAACTAATAAAAAAAATTACAGTTATGCAGGATGAGCAAATTTTAGAAATCTAGAATACAACAGAAGTATAGTTAAAGCATATAGTCTCTATTAAAAGTTTGATTCTAGTACATCTAATGTTCTGCTTTATTTGCAGTGTTTTTGAATTGTAGGACTGCTTTTCACATACATGTACATACAAACCCTATATCCCAGGATAAATGGTTAAGTTTCTGTCATTGCGTGGCGACTGGATCAATGAAAGCCTTCAGAATGGGTAGGGAAAGCCTCACTTCAAAACTGGCAGAAAGAAATAAAGTTAACACATGCACACAAACACACACCACATGCATACACACACAAAACATACTTATATTTCCTGTCAGTGGAAGGCAAGAAGAAACTGTAGAAATGTAACTTAAAACACATATTAGTTTACATTAAAAGAAATACTAGTTATTTGGCTGGAGAGATGGCTTAGCTGTTAAGGTGCTTGCTTGCAAAGCCAAAAGACCTCAGTTTGATTCCTCAGAACCCACATAAGCCAGATACACAAGGTGGCACATGCATCCGGAGTTTATTTGCAGTGGCTGGAAGCCCGGGCACAGCTGTTCTCTCTCTCTCATATTCTTTTCCTCTCTCAAATAAATAAATACAAATAAAATATTTTTTAAAAAATGTAATTCTTGAGACCTTGGTATTTTTAGAAAACATAAAATTCCATTAGCTCAAAAATGACATTATATAAACTGTTAACAAAAGACCAATGAATGTAAAATTTACTTAGTGTCCATAATTTCTGAGAGGTACAGTACTTAAAATACATATTTACCATTAGTTTAGACAAATGCTTTTTATTTGCCCATTAGTGTGACATGAGGCACTTTGTTTAGATTTCAAAGATGACACAATGAAACAAAAACCTGGCTCATTTTATAATACACAAGTCAGCACTCCTCCTTTCCATAGTCATGTAATTACCAAGATCACAGTCTCACCTCCTCTTGAATTCCTGGCCCTGGTCCTTGTGATCATTCAAAGAATGCAGATAAGAAACACAGGACATAGTGTATAAGACATATATAATTTATTTAAGAGTAAAATGGAGCATATTCAAAGGATGAGAGTGGACAATGACCAGTGAAAACATTGCAGAGTAATACACTTTCATAGGATTAGAGTAGACAATAGCTAGGGACACAAAAGCAAACAAAAATGGGTAGGGAAAGAGGGGAGGGAATTACACAAACATTAAGACAACATGAATCAACCCCATAGAAACCTTTCTTCTGGCTAATATTCTATAAGATTTAGCCACCAAAAAAAGGGAAAGGTGAAGAGTCCAGACAAAATGTGGAGAAAGCTTAACCTTAAAACCATGGGGTTGGGCTGGAGAGATGACTTAGCGGTTAAGCACTTGCCAATGAAGCCTAAAGACTCTGATTCAAGGCTCAATTCCCCAGGACCTATGTTAGCCATATACACAAGAGGGCACACACATCTGGAGTTTGTTTGCAGTGGCTGGAGGCCCTGGTGCACCCATTCTCTCTCTCTCTCTGTCTTTCTGTCCCTATCATTCTCAAATAAATAAAAATAAATAAAAATATTAAAAGAAACATGGGGTATGGCTGCTAAATCCTAGGCTTCAAAAACATGAAGTAAGGCTGTTAAATCCTCAACCCACAATTAGGTTGCCCCCACAGTGAGCTGTTGGCCAGGGAGATCCATGAGGTCCCCAAAACAACGCAGCTCATTGCCAAAACACTTCATTACCTGCCAGAGCTAAAAGGTAAGATCCTATTGCTGAAGACTACAGGCTGCAGTCACAGGACACTGGAATAACATTCTAGAACCAAAAGGGAAACTAGTGCCTTCCTGGCTAACCCTCATTGTGGTGAAAAGCCTTATTGGAGCTGCTGGTAGATAAGGGTCATAAATAGCATGAATAAGTGGGGGACCTTGCAGACTATAAAGTCAACCACCTGGACAAGAAGCACACACTTGTGCAACACTGACACACAAACTCTGTTCTCTGATTGGACATGAGGTCTGCTCATTAGGAGAGAACTCATATCTAGTACTGGAAAGTAAATTAGAATCATATGGTCAGGAAACTTGCAGACCTTGGAAAGCAGCCCCCACTGCTGCCTGGAAGAGAAGAGTGGGTTTACAGACCAATAAGTCTCTCAAATAACCTTGCATACCCCCTTTAACACAAGCTGCTCTCACTCTCAGGCAGAGAACGTTTCATTTTACATATGGCAGAGAAAACAGAGGAGAACCAAGATCCCTCAGTAAGAAAGAATATAGTCAACTGTCCCATCAGAAGACATTCTACCTTTACCACATCTGTTGGGGCCCAGGAGAAATTCTAGAGGCAGTTACAACATGAATACTGCTCTTACTGCCAGCTGGACAATCAGATCAGCTTCAGGTCATTGGTGATAGACATCATGATCAATTAAAACCTATCAAAGCAGAAATTCAGAGGCTACAGAAAACTAAACACTAAATCAGACAGCCAAAAGGCCTACCATGGCCAGAGAATATTACTGAACAGGGGGTGGAAAGACTACAAGAGCCATTGAGTGAGTAGGAATTCCCTGAGGCATTCTACCTCAGAGGGGTTGACTGAAGACTCATGACTCTCATGACTTCACAATGAATACCATAACCCCACTGAGGAGGGCCTCCACAGTAACAGGAACAGGGGTGAGGTGATAAAAGAATATAATGCATATGAACTAATTTTTTTTTAATTTTTTTAAAATTTTTTTAAATTTTTATTTATTTATTTGAGAGCGACAGACACAGAGAGAAAGACAGATAGAGGGAGAGAGAGAATGGGCGCGCCAGGGCTTCCAGCCTCTGCAAACAAACTCCAGACGCGTGTGCCCCCTTGTGCTTCTGGCTAACGTGGGACCTGGGGAACTGAGCCTTGAACTGGGGTCCTTAGGCTTCACAGGCAAGCGCTTAGCCACTAAGCCATCTCTCCAGCCCTGAACTAATTTTTTAAATACACTCTGCAGAATATTCCAGCCCAATTCTACAGAATACAAAGTCTTCTCAGAAGCCCATGGAGCCGACTCCAAAATAGACTATATATTCGGCCATAAAGCATGCCTCAATAACTTCAGGCAAATTAACATAACTTCCTGCATCATATAAGATCATAATGCTTTAAATAAACAAGAGACATATCAGGAATTCCACCAGCACCTGAAGATTAAACAACACACTTTTAAGCGATGATTGGATACTGGAAGAAATCAAAAAAGAAATTGTAACATTTCTAGAGTTGAATGAAAATTAAACAACTTGCCAAAACTTACTACACAAAACGACTTCATAACAAAGATGGAGAGATTGAAAAGTAATAACCTAACTATCCACCTAAAGACATTTGAAAAATAAGAATTCAACCCTAAGGACTGCAGATGGAAAGAAATAATCAAGATCAGAGCAGATATTAATGAATTGGAACATAAGAAAACAATTAAGAAAATTGATGCAACAAAGAGCTAGTACTTTGAAAAAAATAGAAGATTCATTAGGATTATAACACCAAAATGAAGCTATGAGCAATGTAACCCTGATCAAGCTACTGGTATAACTTGCAGAAAAGCAACAAAGGACCAATAATCATGTGGATGCTGCCATCATTAGACTAGACCTAATAGATAAGAAAATGGAAGGAGTTCAAAGACAGTTAAGACATATGAAGGAGAGTGAATAAAATGAGGGCCCCAAAAGACATCTGGAGATACTAAATGAAGACATTAAGAAATGCAAGGATGAATTTCAAGAGGTATCAAGAAAATCAGACTATGATATGAAAAGGGAGCTTGACAGAGGAATGGAAATCATACATAGAAAAGTAGTAGAAAATGGAAACCTAATTGAATAAGCCCAAAACTCCTGAGAGCCTCGGAGGAATAGATTCAGCCATATGGAGGACAGAAACTCAGATCTGGAAGACAAAACAGAAGAAACATTTTGAGAGTGCAAAAGGTTCAATAAGTTCAAAAATTTCTGTGAACAGAACATGAGGGAAATGTGGGATACCCTCAAATGTACTAACATTAGAACCATGGGAATACCAGAAGGGGAAGAAATTCAGACCACAGGCATGGAGAACTTATTTAACAAAATGATCAAAGAAAACTTTCCCATTCTCTCAAAAGAAAGGCCTATCAAGATGCAAAAAGCTAACAGAACTCCAAACAATTGGACCAAAGGAGAAAGCCTAAAAGATATATTGCCAATAAGACTCTAAACATTGACATCAAAGAGAAAGTCCTAAAAGCAGATAAGGAAAAACAACAAATTACATTTAAAGGTAACCTCCTCAGAATCACTTCAAACTTCTCAACGAAAACCCTGAAAGCCAGAAGGGCCTGGAATGAAACACTGCAAACTCTAAAAACCTATGACTTCTAACCCAAACTACTCTACCCCGCAAAAGTATCCCTTATAATAGATGGTGAAAGAAAAACCTTCCATGAAAAACTCAGCTTTACAATGATATGAACACAAAACCAAACCTACAGAGAGAATTTAAGGAAATTCAACAAACAGAAGAATCAAATAATCAACCTCAAGTGCCTACAAGAAGAAAATCACAATAACCTAATTCAGAGAAGGCACAAAAAACTTCAAAGTCCATGAAAACACCAAACCACATAAACCAACATAATATAGCAGGGATCAAATCAAACGTCACTGTCCTTACCCTAAATCTCAATGGCCTTAATTCATCCATCAAGGGATACAAGCTAACAGGGTGGATCAGAAAGTTAGATCATTCCATATGTTGTCTTCAAGAAATTCACCTCACCACTAAAGACAGACACGTCCTCAGGATGAAAGGGTGGAAAAAGATATTCCAAGCAAATGGGAATAAGAAACAAGCAGGCATAGCCATACTAATATCAGATAAAATAGACTTAAAACCAAAAATAATCAAAAAAGACAAAGAAGGCCACTTCCTACTGATCAAGGGAACAATCCAATAAGAGGGTATTTCAATCATCAGTCTTTGTGCACCAAACCCAGATACAACACAATTCATAAAACAAAATCTACTTGACAATAAAACAGAAATAACCACCAACACCATCAGAAACTCAACAGGGAAGTGAGAAAGCTCAACAAAACCAAAGAACATTTATACCTAATGGACATCTACAGAATGTTCCACCCCAAGTCCATGGACTACACATTCTTCTCAGCAGCAAACAGAACCTTCTCTAAAATAGATCATATACTGGGTCTCAAAGCCTGCTTCCATATATTTAGGAAGACTGACATAATCCTCTGCATGATATCAGAACACAATGCTATATTGCTTGAAATTAACAATAAAATACCCATCAAAAATCCCACTGGCTACTGGAAACCGAACAGCACACTTTTAAACAATAAATGGGTAGTGGGTGGATCAATAAATGAAATTGTAAAATTTCTAGAAATGAATAACAATGAGAACAAATCATACCAAAACTTATGGGACACAATGAAGATGGTTCTCATAGTACTAACTGTCTTTATAACAAAGACAGAGATATCCCAAATCAACAAACTAACCATCCACTTAAAGGAAATGGAAAAGCAAGAAGAATACAAACCAAGAAGAAAAAAAAAAAAACCACTCCAGAAGGAAAGAAAAAATTAAGATCAGAGTAGAAATTAATAAATTGGAAACAGAAAAAAAAAAAAAAAAAACTAAGGTAATTGTTGAAACAAAGAGTTGATTCTTTGAAAAATTAAACAACATTGACAAAGCCTTGGCAAATTTGACAAGCAAAAAGAAGAAGTACTTCAAATTATCAAAATTAGAATTAAAAAAGGAGAGATCACAAGAGACATAAGTGAAATTGGGAGAATCATCAGGACTTATTTCAAAAACTGCCACTTCTCAAAACTGGATAATGTGGAGGAAATGGATAAATTCCTAAAAACATACCTTCTATTAAAGCCAAACTCAGAGAAGATCAATCTCCTAAACAAACCTATCATACCCATCATAATTTAAAAGATCATAAAAAAACCTCCCCAAAAGAAGAATCCAGTACCAGATGGCTTCTCAGCTGAATTCTACTCAAAAAAATCTTTCTCAAACTGTGCCACACATTGGAGATCAGGGAAAGCTCCCAAACTCCTTCTATGAAGCTACTATCACCCTAATATCAAAACAAGGCAGAAATGCCACAAGAAAAGAAAACTACATCACTATTTCCCTGATGAACTTAGATGCAAAGATCCTGGACAAAATCCTTGCAAACAAAATCCAACAGTACATCAAATCCATTATCCACCTTGATCAAGTGGAATTCATCCCAGAATGCAGGGGTGGTTCAACATATTGAAATCTGTCAATGTAATAACATCACATAAACAGGGCTAAACACAAAAATGACATGATCATTTCAATAAATGTAGAAATGGCCTTTGACATACAATATCACTTCATGATCAAAACATTGGAGAGAGTTGTCATGGTCAGTTTATATCTTAACACAATAAAGGCTATATACAAAGCTCCTAAAGACCAAATAATACTCAATGGAGAAAAACTGAAGGAGATCCCACTGAGATCAGGAGCAATACAGGGTTGTCCACTCTCACTTCTGCTCTTCAATGTAGTACTAGAAGTCCTAGCTCACACAATAAGACAGGAGAAAGAAATAAAAGGGATACAATTTGGAAAGGAAGAAGTTAAGTTAGCACTATTCACAGACAACATGATTCTATATGTAAGAGACCTGAAAGCCTCCATTCCAAAACTCTTAAAGGTGATAAACTCTGGACTTCCAGCCAAGATAGCGACCACCTAGCTGTGCTGCAAACCCTGGGGAAAGAAAGGCATGACATTAAAGGTTTACTGGGTCTTTTTGTCAGTGGGAGGGCATGGGGTGGGGGACAGGGAATAACGGATCCCCTGGCCAGCGGGTAGCACACCCCTCCCACCAAATAGCTGCCATGTCTGCTGCTGCAGCCGCTGTGTGCAGATCATACACCAATTGATCCCTGTGTGTGGAAGCTTAGACTGCTCTGAACACACACACACATTACTGCTCCAGCCACCACACAATCAGCAATTCCTAATAATAGGGAAACCCTCTTTCCCTCAGGAGTGGGCAGCCCACCCCACCTGTATCCACATTGCAGCTACAAGCAGATCGATCCCTGCATGTGGAAGTTTAGATTTCTCTGCCCACTTGCTCAAGTACTGCTACTGCCACTGCACGTTCAGTGAGCCCAGTCCCACAGCAACTCCCACACAAGCCCAGACAGTGTCTCTTGCTTACGCCAGGTCATGTGCCATCCCCAAACTGTCTGCCACATTGGCCATGCACCATTGTCCTGTGGCAGGGGAGCACAGATTGTTTCTGTATCCCCCTGTTCCCAGCCAGAGTTTGGGCTGCTTCAGTACTTGGTACCACAGTCCCCCTCCAAGCTCGAACATAGGCAGCTTTGGCGCACTACCTCTTGAGAATTCAGGCAACTTTGCTGCCCCCGCAAAGCAGTAGATAGGTGGCTTTGGCAAGTGAGAGCCAAAGCCCAGGTTGCTTGGCACCTACCCCAGGCTGCCTCAGATTCCCATTGTGCTAGAACCCAGGCTGACCAACCCACCTATGTGCCCATACACTGTCAAGGGCAGACCACAGAGCAAAGAAATAACATGAAAAATCAAATGCAAGAAAATCCAGTTAGATCACCCAGTTCTACAATGAATACTTCTAACCAAAACATAAAGAGTCATTAGGATCTGAACATCAAATTGAAGCTATGAGCAATGCAACCCTGACCAGCCTACTGGTAGAACTTGCAGGAAAGCAACAAAGGACCAAAAATCATGTGGATGCTGCCATCACTAAACTAGAATTAATAGATAAGAAACTGGAAGAAGTTCAAGGAGAGTTAAGAGATTTGAGTGAGAGTGAAAAAAAAAAAAAAAAGAAAAGAGGACCTTAAAAATCAGCTGGTCATGCTAAATTAAGACATAAAGAAATAGAAGGATGAATTCCAAGAGGCATCAAGAAAATCAGACTATGATATTAAAACAGAGCTTGACAGAGGGATGGAAATCATACATAGAAAAGTAGTGGAAAATGGAAACCTAATTGAACAAGTCCAAAACTCTCTAGAAGCTCTCAAGAATAGAGTCAGCCATGTGGACAGAAACTTTGATCTGGAAGACAAGATGGAAGAAACAGTTTGACAGTTCAAAATTTTCAGAGTTAGTTCAAAAGTTCCTGTGAACAGAACATGAGGGAATTGTGGGATACACTTAACCATCCAAATATTAGGATTACTGGAATATCAGAAGGAGAAGAAATTCCAAACAAAGGCATGCAAAACTTACTTAACAAAATAATCAAAGAAAACATCCACAGTCTCTTAAAAGAAAGGGCCATCAAGATACAAGAAGCCAACAGAACTCCATACAGACTGGACCAAAGGAGAAATTCTCAAAGACATATTGTCATAAAGACGCTAAATATTGACACCACAGAGAAAATCCTAAAATCCTAAAAGAGAAAATCCAGGGAAAAACAGCACAACACTTTTAAAGGTAACCCTATCAGAATTATTCCAGATTTCTCAATGGAAACCCTAAAATCCAGAAAGGCCTGGAATGAAACACTGCAGTCTAAGAACCTATGGCTTCCAACCCAAACTACCCCCCCCCAGCAAAAGTATCCCCCATAATAGATGGTGAAAGAAAAACTTCCCATGAAAAAACTCAGCTTTACCATTACATGAACACAAAACCAAAACTACAGAGAATATTTCAGGAATTTAACCACAGAGAAGAAACAAATAATCAACCACAAATGCCTACAAGAAGCAGATCATAACAACAAAACTCAGAGTAGGCACAAAAAAATTTAATGTCCCACAAAACCACCAAATCACATATACCATCACAATATGGCAGGTATCAAATGAAATCTCAGTCATTACCCTACAAATTAATGGCCTTGATTTACCCATCAAGAGACACAAGCTAACAGGATGTATCAAAAAATTAGACCCCTCCATCTGTTGTCTTCAAGAAACCTACCTCACCACTAAAGTCAGACACCTCCTCAGGGTGAACAGGTGGAAAATAATATTCCAATCAAATGGGAATAAGAAACAAGCAGGTGTAGCTACATTAATATTGGATAAAATAGACTTCAAACAAAAAAGACAAAGAAAGCCACTTCTTACTTTTCAAGGGAATGATCCATCAAGAGAGTAGCACAATCATAAATCTATATGAACAAAACACAGGGGCACCACAGTTCATAAAGCAAAACCTACTTGACAATAAAACAGAAATAAGCACCAACACCATCTTAGTTGGAGACTTCAATACACCGTTATCAGTAATACACAGATCATCCCAACAGAAACTCAACAGGGAAGTAAGACAGCTCAACAAAACCATAGATCACTTAGACCTAAGAGATATCTACAGAATTAGGCATCCCAAATCCACAGACTACTTATACCTCTCAGTAGCCCATGGAACATTCTCTAAAATAGACCATATATTGGGTCACAAAGCCTGCCTCCACATATTTAGAAAGATTGATATAATTCCTTGCATGATATCAGATTACAATGCAATATTCCTAGAAATTAACAAACAAACAAACAAACAAAAAAAAACCCCACCAAGAATGCCAACGGCACCTGGAAACTGAACAGCACACTTTTAAACAACAAATGGATAGTGGATGAAATAAAAAATGAAACTGCAAGATGTCTAGGATTGAATGACGATGAGAACACATCATACCAAAACTTATGGGACGCAATGAAGGCAGTCCTCAGCGGAAAATTCATAGCACTCAATGCCTTCATAAAAATAGACAGAGAGATCCCAAATGAATATCCTAATCATCCACCTAAAGGCAATGCAAAAGCAAGAAAAATCCAACCCAAAGAGCTCCAGAAGGAAAGAAATAATTAAAATCAGAGCATAAATTAATGAATTGAAAACTAAGAAAACAATTAAGACAATTGATAAAACAAAGAACTGGTACTTTGAAACAATAAACAAGATTGACAAACCCTTGGCCAATTTGATCAAGCAAAAAAAAAAAAAAACCAAAAAACCAGATGCTTCAAATTAACAAAATTCAAAATAAAAAGGAGAGATTAAAACAGACATAAGTGAAATTGGGAGAACCATCAGGACTTATTTCAAAAAACTCTACTCCACAAAACTGGATAATATGGAGGAAATATATAAATTCCTAGACAAATACATTGTATCAAAGCTAAACTCAGAGGAGATTAATCTCCTAAATGAACTTATCAAACTCACTGAGATTGAAAAGATAATAAAAAAACCTCCCCAAAAAGAAGAGTCCAGGACCAGATGGCTTCTCAGCTGAATTCTAACAAACTTTCATGGAGGAACTCAAACCCATCTTCCTCAATCTGTGCCACACAATTGAAGACCAGGGAAAGCTACTCAACTCCTTTTATGAAGCTAGAATCACCCTAATTCAAAAACCAGGCAGAGATGCCACAAGAAAAGAAAACTACCAGCCTTTGTCCCTGATGAACTTAGATGCAAAGATACTGAACAAAATACTTGCAAACCAAATCCAACAACACATCAAAAGCATTATCCACCTTGACCAAGTGGGATTAATCCCAGAAACACAGGGGTGGTTCAACATAAACAAGGTTAAACACAAAAACCACATGATCATTTTGATAGATGCAGAAAAGGCCTTTGACAATATAAAACATCACTTCATGATCAAAACATTGTAGAGATTTGGCAAGGCTGGTTCATATCTCAACATAATAATGACAATATACAATGCTCTGAAGGCCCAAATAATACTTAGTGGAAAGAGACTACAGGAAGTCCCATTAAGATCAGCAACAAGACAGGGTTGTCCACTCTCACCTCTACTCTTCAATGTAGTACTGGATGTCCTATCTCAAACAAATAGAGAGGAGAAGGAAATAAAAGGGATACAATTTGGAAAGGAAGAACTTAAGTTAGCTCTATTTCCTGATGACATGATTGTATATGTAAGAGACCTGAGAGAGTCAATCCCAAAATTTATGAAGGTGATTAACTCCTATAGCAAAGTAGCAGGATAAAAATCAATGCACAAAAATCAGTAGCCTTTCTATATGCAAATGACAAAGATACACAGATAAAAGGAAGGGACATAGTCCCATTTTCAATAGGAACCAAAAAATAAAATGCCTTGGAATAATGTTAACCAAGGAAGTGAAATATCTATATGATGAAAACATAAAAACACTCAAAAAAAGAAATTGAGGAGGACTTGAGAAAATGGAAAGGCCTCCCATGCTCCTGGATAGGCAGAATTGATATTGTGAAGATGACAATCCTACCAAAGGCAATATATAGATTTAATGCAATTCCAATTAAAATCCCTACAGTGTTAATCAAAAAGATAGAAAAAATGATCTCAAATTTCACATGAAAAGGCAGAAGGCCTTGCATATGCAAACATATCCTCAGAAAAAGAAATACCTCTGGAAGCATCACCATACTTGATCTAAAGCTATATTACAAAGCCATAGTAATAAAAAAAATCATGGTTCTGGCATAAAAACAGGAGCAAAGACCAATGGAATAGACTGAGGACCCCGACTTTGGGTCAAGCAACTATAGCTACTTGATATTTGACAAAGGCCCAAACAATATAGGCTGCAAAATAGACAGCATCTTCAACAAATTGTGTGGACAAACTGGATAACCACATACAGAAAACTGAAAATTGATCCACACATTTCATGATGCACTACACTCAAATCCAAATGAATCAAGGACCTCAATTTAAGACCAGAAACTCAAATACTAATGGAAGAAATTTAGGAGTACTTTCCATGAAATAGGAATGGAAAAAGACGTCCTGAACAAAACCCCAGTAGCTCATGCTCTTAAACAGTCACTCAACCAATGAGATCACATGAAGCTAAATAGTTTCTTTACAGACAAGCATACAATAAACAAAAACAATACATTACCCACAGAATGGGAGAAAATTTTTGCTGGTTATCCAACTGATAGAGGCCTAATCTCTAGAATCTACAAAGAACTCAAGAATCTAAACAGCAAGAAGTCAAACAACCCCCTCACAAAATGGGGCAAAGTGCTGAACAGGCAGTTCTCAGAGGAAGAAATATAAATGGCAATCACACACTTAAGGAAATGTTCATCATCCCTAATCATCAGAGAAATGCAAATTAAAACAACTATGAGATTCCACCTTACCCCAATAAGGATAGCAAACCTCAAAAAATCAAATGAAAATAATTGCTGGTGAGGATGTAGAGATGTAGGAACACTCATCCATTGTTGGTGGGAATGCAGGATGGTACAACCACTTTGGAAAGCAAAAAAAAAGCTGACTATAGAGATACCAACAGACCCAATTATTCCCTTACTGGGCATCTACCCTTAAACCTTCAAATCACAGGCCAGAGAGATTTGCTCATCCTTTTTTTTTTGTTTGTTGTGGCTCAATTCTTAATAGCTAAGACCTGTAATCAATCCAGATGTCCATCACTAGAAGAATGGATAACTAAGATGTGGTATATCTACACAATGTAATTGTATTCAGCAGTAAGAAAAAAATGACACAATGAAATTTGAGGAAAAATGGTTGAGCCTGGAACAGATCATTCTCATTGAACTTACCCAATCACAGAAAAAATATCTCCACATGGTCTCACTCATCTATGGCACCTAAGCTGAATCTACCCAAGTTACCTTACATACCCAGCAAGTATCTAATGGTCTAGCGACTAGGATATATTGGTAAGGTGAGAAGGGCATCAAAGGGGTGGGTTACACTAATATAGACCCAAACGGCAATAGCACCATAAAATTTTACTTCCTAAAAGTCAGACCAAATGGCTGAACCTTCTCCAGTCCCTTGCAAGAAACACCTGAAACAGAAGACATTGGAGAGGATAGGAATAAGTCTAACCTAAATCTTCTACATTTTCCCTCCCTCTCTTTCCCTCTCCCTCTCTCTCCTCTCTAACTCTTGTATATTAGTTATCTTCTTCCTTATTTTCTTAGTGGGCATTGACCTGTAACTCCAAGTACCAGTATGGGGCTATTGTCCACAATGGGCTTTTGACCAGAGACCTACAAGGTTTCTTAAAAGAATGAAAGATTTCTGTCAGAGTACTTGATGACCCACCAAAGGTTAGTGGTAAGACTCTACTGCTGTAGACACTATATTCAGTTGACATGTAAAATGGAACAGCATGGCTGCAAGCTAGGAGAGTCAGTCCTCAGGCAGTCAGCATGTCTAGTGCCAGAAGGTGCTACATGGGCAACTGGGGGAAATGACCAATATCTGTCCAAGTAACTCATGGTCTAACCTACTTAGCAGCAAATCACCCGTCGTGATGCCCACACAAGTGCAATAGTGGCACACAGCCATGGTGGGGAACCAACTGCTCATGATTTGGCTAACTAATTTCCTCAGGGGTATGGGACCCATAGTTGGAGCTGGGAAACAAGTCATAACCATATACAAACATAAGCCCACTCTCCAATATCAAGGTACCATCAATCATGGGCTACAAGATGGCCTACACCTATTAAATTCTCTACAAACAAAAGTAAGTGTTATCTCATTTGTCTTGGTGCTAACTTATTCTCCATTGGGGAATCTGCTTCTACTTTTCAAATAGATATAGATCTTAAGGATAGATACACCACATCATACCTCAAAAGAGCCCCAGCTGAAACTAAGAAAATTTGGCAAAACTAGCAAGGGTGCTGTTTTCCTGATGAACCAGATACCAGCACAAGGGGGAAGGAGACCAACACAGAGAAAAATCAACTCCTACCAAATCAGAGAGCCATAGACCCAGATACCCCCTAAACCTCATCACTGAAGCAGACCAAAACTGAACCCAACATGGCTCAGGGAAATTTTGCAGAAGAGGGGATGGAAAGAATGTCAGAGCCATATGTTGGGTCATGATATGTAGAAACATTTAACATACCAATAACTGTTGGCTAACTACACAATTCACGACCCATATACCTCAACAAGGAGGGGCCAACGGGGAGGGTGTAGTTCACAGATGAGCCTAATGATGTTACCAAACTGCCTGTATTTGCTGAATACAAAACTAACAACAACAAAAAAAGTGATAAATCCTTCAGAAAAGTAGCAGGATACAAAATCGATGCACAAAAATAAGTAGACTTCCTATATGCAAATGTCAAAGATACAGTTAAAGAAATATGAACATGGTCCCATTTTCAACAGCAACAAAAAAGGAATAAAATATTTTGGAATAACAGTAACCAAAGAAGTGAAATATATATACAATGAAAACAACTACAACAACAAAAAAAACTCAAAAAAGAAATTGAGGAGGAATCAAGAAAATGGAAAGACCTCCCATGCTCCTGGATAGGCAGAATTAACACTGTGAAAATTGCAACCCTTCCAAAGGCAATCTATGAATTTTATGCAAGCCTAATAATGGTACCAAATTGACTGTATCCTCTGAGTACAAAACTAATTATTAAAAAAAAAAAATCCCAACATTGTTATTCACAGAGGCAGACAAATTGATCTCAAAATTCATATGGAAAATCAAAAGGCCTCAAATATCCAAGCATATCCTCAGCAAAAGAAACACCTCTGGAGGCATCATCATACCAGATCTAAAGCTATATCACAAAGACATATTAATAAAAGCAGCATTGTTCTGGCATAAAAACAGGAGTATAGACCAATGGAATATAATTGAGGACCTGGACTTTGGATCAAGCAACTAGAGCTACTTGATATTTGAAAAAGGCCCTAACAATATAGGCTGGACAAAAAGACAATATCTTGGGCTGGAGAGATGGCTTAGCACTTAAGCACTTGCCTGTGAGCCTAAGGTGGAGGCTTGATACCCCAGGACCCACGTTAGCCAGATGCACAAGGGGGCGCACGCATCTGGAGTTCGTTTTCAGTGGCTGGAAGCCCTGGCGCGCCCATTGTCTCTGGCTACCTGCCTATATCTGTATATCTCTCTCTCTGAAATAAAGAAATAAAAATATATTTTTTAAAAAAAGACAAAATCTTCAACTAATGGTCCTGGACAAACTGGATGACCATATTCAAGAAATTGAAACTTGATCCACACATCTTACCATGCATAACCATCAAGTCCAAATGGATCAAAGACCTCAATATAACAACAGAGACTCAGGTACTACTGGAAGAAAAATTAGAAGGAACATTCCATTATATAGGAATGGGAAAGACTTCCTGAACAAAACCACAGTAGCACAGGATCTTAAACAATCACTCAAGCAATGGGGTCTCATGAAACTGAAAAGTTTCTTCACAGACAAACATACAATAAGCAGAATCAATAGATTACTCACAGAATGGGAGAAAATATTTGCTGAATATCCAGCTGACAGAGGCCTAATTTCTAGAATCAACAAAGAACTCAAAAATCTAAACAATAAAAAGTCAAAGAACCCATTAATCTATTCTTCTACTTACATATATACAATACCAACCTATTAAGTACGGGAGTGAAAAGGCCCAAAGTGAAGTCAGGGGAGGAGACCGAGTAAAGGAAAGATAGAGAGAGGGCTAATCAAAGTCTAAGAGGATATAAGTAAATCATATGGAATCCTCCAGTTATGGACAATGGAACACTCAGGAGCCGTAAATCATTTTTAGAAAATTTTCAGTGCCAGGGATGGGATACCTTCCAGGGAGTTGTTGGCCAGGGAGGTCCCTGATGCCCCCAAAACATTATAGGCCTTTGCCAAGGCCCTTGGTTTCCCACCAGGAATAGATGGTAAGACCCTATTGCTGAAGACTCCATATACTTGGGCTGCAAGGCCACTGAGAATCCTACTGGAACTGAGCTGATAACCTCCTCCATGTATGCCAGGTGACAGAAAGCTGGAAGAAGCCATTCTACATGTAGTTCAATGGGAGACAGAGATACCATCATTGAAGATACTTAGCAGTGGACACTGCAAGCCTTATAATTGGCCAGCCAGGCTAAATGAACCAACGGGTGAAATAGTGGCACATCTGTCATGGTGGAAACCAACTGCCCTCCAGTTGGACTGGAGTCCCACTCCATGGGATGGAATACAGCCCTAGTACTGAAAACTTAAAACAGGGATAGTCATAAGCCCTAGTGGTATAGCATCTGCTGATGTCTGGATTGGGGTATATACTATGCTTATCAAATTTCTCAGTAAGCACTTCTCTTATAAATCATACCCTTATATTAATGCTACTCTCACATTGGGTAGAGAATCTTCTCTTTCAGATGGCAGTGACCTTGGGATGACTCATAAGGTATCATGGTGCTGGAAAGAAGTGACTAGAGTACTGAGTAACATATCGATTACATCTTCCAAGGCTCAGGGTCTAATGTGGAAGAGGTGGCAGAAAGAATGTAAGTGCCAAAGAAGGGTAGGACTCCTTACAATGTGCTCCCTCCAGACATAAAATGGCCTCAATATCTATGACTGCACAGTGCCTTACACTACTTACACAAGACCATCATAAGAGGAGGGAAAGATCATGACATCAAAATAGAGACTTTTTGAGATGTGGAGGGGATATGATGGAGAATGGAATTTTCAAAAGGGAAAAGGTGGGGAGGGAGGGTATTACCATGGGATATATTTTATAACCATGGAAAATGTTTTTAAAAAATGAGAAAAAATGAAATTAAAGTTAAAAAAGGAAAACAAAACAAATAAAAATCAATTAACCCACTCACAAAATGGGGCAAGGAACTGGACGGGCAGTTCTTGGAAGAAATACAAATGGCAAACATGTACCTAAGGCAAAGTCATCATCCCTAATCCTCAGGGAAATGCAAATTAAAACAACTATGAGATTCCCCCTTATCCCAGTAAGGATAACAAACATCAAAAAAAAAAAAAAAGCAAGGCTGGAGAGATGGCTTAGTGGTTAAGCACTTGCCTGTGAAGCCTAAGGATCCTGGTTTGAGGCTCGATTCCCCAGGACCCATGTTAGCTAAATTCACAAGGTGGCACATGCGTCTGAAGTTCATTTGCAGTGGCTGGAGGCCGTGGCGCACCCATTCTCTCTCTCTCTCTCTCTCTCTCTCTCTCTCTCTCTCCCTCTTTCTCTTTGTCTGTCACTCTCAAATAAATAAATAAAAATAAACAACAAAAATAAAACAAATACAAACAAATGTTATTGAGGATGTGGAGAAAAAGGAATGCTCATCCAGTGTTGATGGGAATGTAAGATTGTACAACCACTTTGGAAAGCAATAGGGAGACTCCTAAAAAAACTGACTATAGAGTTACCAACAGACCTAGTCATTCCATTACTGGGCCTGTACCCTTAAAGCGCCTTGCCTCAGCTCAGAGAGAGTTGCTCAACCATCTTTATAGCTGCTCAATTTGTAATAGCCAAGAGCTGGAATCAATCAAGATGTCCATCTTTAGATGAATGAATACCTAAGATGTGGTCTATCTACATGATGGAAGTCTACAAACATTAAGGAAAAATGACCCAGTGAAATTTGAAGAAAAATGGTCAATCCTGGAACAGATCATTCTCAGTGAACTCAATCACAGAAAGATAATTGCCACATAGTTTCACTCATCTACAGTTCCTAACCTGAATCTACCAAAGTTGCTGACATACCTACCAAGCATCTTGAGGACCAGACAATTGGGAATGTAGGGAGGAAGGGGAGATTAAGGGAGGGGTTGGGAGACACAAAACTGGACTGAGAAGGCAATGGTACCATAAAACTCTACATCCTAAAAGACAGTCCAAATGGTTGAACCTTCACCAGGCCTTTAGATGGAACACCAGATTCACAAGGCCCTAGGGAGGGTACAGTGAAAACTGACCATTATCTCCTCCTGGTTTTGCATGTCTCTCTCTCTCTCTCTCCCCCTCTCTCTCTCTTCTCTCTCATCTCTCTCTTTCTTTTATATCAATTATCCTTTTCTTCCTTCTCTTCTTGGGCACTGACCTGTAACTCCTGGTACCAACTGGTAGATATCCACAATGAGCTTTTGATCACAGAGACTTACAATGTCTCCCAAAAGAAGAAAGATTTATGTCAGAGAGCTTGATGGCCCACCATAGGTTAGTGGTAAGACCCTTCTGTTGACAACACCATACACTGTTGACACATATCATGGAGTGACATTGCTGAAAGCTGGAAGAGAGTCAGTCCCCAGATAATGTGTCTAGTGCAGGAAGGTGCTACATGAGCGACTGGGGGTTAGTGAACAATATCTGTCCACACAATGCATGGTCTAACCTATTTAGCAGGAAACAACCTGACGTGATGCTCACTGGGTACTAGTACAATGGTAAAGGAAAGTCTACTTCTCTTTTTCAAATAGATACAGATCCTAAGAAGAGGACCACCCCATCATCCCTCAAATAGGCCCCAGCTGAAACTGGGAAACATGTAAGAATGCTATTTATTTTCTTGGAGAACTGGGTACCAGAACAATGGTGAAGGAGATAGATACAGAGAACAACCAGCCCCTACCAAACCAGATATCCAGAGACACGGAGGCACCCAAGATCTCAACACAGAAACAGTCTTAATATGAACCCAACATGGCTCAGGGTACTTTGCAGAAGAGTAGGTGGTAATTTGTAGGAGAGTGGGAGCAAAGAATGTCATGACTAAAGGCTAAACCCACAATGCACAACCCATATATTCCAATAAGGAGAGTCCCTGTGGAGGGGAGAGGACAAGAAGGAGGATAAAAATGGTACCAACTTTACCATATTCACTGACTACAAAAATAATAATAAAAAAAAATTAAAAAAGAAACACTTAATGACCAACCTGAGGTAAAAAGTAGACCCTATTGCTGAAGACACCATATGCTGCCAGCAGAGAACACAGAGACCTGGCTGGAATCTGGAAAGAGAGCCAGTCTCCAGATAGTTAGCCAGTCTAGTGCTAGAAAGCACTATGTGAGCTATTGGGGGAAAGTGGTCAACAATGGTGTGAACAAGCAGGGATCTAAACTACTCAAAAGCAACCAGCCTGACAAGAAATGCACACCAGTGCAGTTGTGGCAGACAGCTTTGGTCAGTGAACAATTTCTTTCTGATTGGCTAAGAGATCTACTCAGTGAGAAGGAACCCATATCTGGAACTGGAAACCAGGTCTTAATTCTGTGGAGTCAAAGATATTGCTCTCCAATATCAAGTTCACTAGTCTTTGGCTTAAAGAAGAGCTATATCCATCAAAGTCTCTTTAAATTATTAATTCCTATCCTAGTTTACCTATCCTGACTTCACTCTCAGTTGGAGAATCATTTTGTCTTTTTCAGAATGTAAGGAGACCCAAGGAGATAAACTACCCCTTGCATTTTAGCAAAGGCCCAAGTGAAACCACAAAGGAATTGGGGAGATGAGTAAGAGTGATGCTTCCATGAGAGACTGAAAATCAGTGCCAGGGTGAACGAGGCAAATGTTGAGAATACTCAACACATAACAAAGCAGAAATACAGATGCTCCTAAGAGCTAATCACTGAAGTAGACTTAAAAAACACACCTGATGAGGCTCAGGGAATTTTGTGGAAGAAGGTGTGGAAAGATTGTAAGAGCCACAGGTTGGGATGTCATATCCAGAGGCATTGCCTCCTTCTGAAAACTGACTGGTACTCCCACAAGCATAGCCCACAGCCAGATGAGGAATACCAGAAACTTCACTTAGAAGGGCTCTAGCAGAATGTGTGCAGGGAGGAGGATAAAGTTATTTCCAACATGTGATGTATCCATATATGTATGCTCATAATAATAATAAGACAGTCTCATAACCAGCCATGAGTGAGTTCTGGCCACAGACATTCCTGCAGAAGAGAATACCATATAGGAGTGGGAGTGGACAATGAATAATCACAAAGATCATTGCCATGCAAAACACTCTCATGAGGTGACAGTGGATACTCACCAAGTGACCAAGAACAGTGAGCTCTCACATGGTGACAATGCATAACATACATTGTGCCAGTTTATACAGTCATGGATTATACTATTTCTAAAGTCCCTAGAACAGACAGCTTTCCTGTGGAGTGCTTTCCTGCTAGATGAATTTCAAGGCACATTTACCCCATTACTTATAAGATGGGCCAATGGCATATAATGCCACCTGTTATCATACAGTACTTTTCTAAGGTTTAGGGGTCCTGAACCCAGTTAGATAGTTATCAATTAATGAACTCAGGAGTTTAGAATGCCATGGCTCCTCCCAGTGCCAGAGATGTGACTCTTAGATACCATTCTTCAGACCAGTAATTAGAGTCCTGTCTTTCTAGTGTTGAGGCTTTATAAGTTGTGATTATTAATGAGGCTTCAAGCTCTAATGACCTTCAAGTTTGCTGATATGTAAAGAGCCACCTGACAACCATTGGCAGTATGCTCATTAGGGGTGGAATGTTGCTTATAAATCTCATTAAAATGAATTTGATGCTTAATTTCTGAAACAGGTTTTCAAGTTAAACATATTTGAAGGTCTGATATTTGAGTCATTAGTCAAGAAATGTAGGAGTATGAAAACAAATTTTAAAATGTTCCTTAATATTCTGAAAAAAATTATCAATAATATCTCTGATTCTGTAGGCTGTTCTAATCAACTTCTCTTCAGAACCACCCCCACCCCAACAATTCATTTCTTGATATGCCTGTGCCTGTTGAAATATTTCCTGTGGGACAAATGTGTCTTAATATTCTAGCAACAGCACAGCCATGTAATTATCTGTAAATAATTTATATGTATTTCATTCATGTGGAAATGATCTAATTAGCCAAAGTAAGGAAAAATAAAAACTTAATATGAAATATGAAGCCACTCATACTATGGTTTTATTTCTTATTATTTTAGCTCTTATGCATTGGCTAATTAAAATATTTTCTATTTTAAATCATTTTCCACATTCCTTTAGTTACTCTATAGCTATTAATACTCATTTACCCTTTGTTGAAGTTTGTAGCACCCACGTAAATCTGTGTTGATGTTTGTAGTGGGTTTGTAGAAAGGTTAGCTAGGGTTGCTTTAATTGTGGCTAGGGCTTTATCTACTATAAGTAATTGGCTCCCTGTATTCCACACACATCTCACTCCAATAAATGTAGACTGCATCATTCATCAGGGATATAGATTTCTTACTTGTCAGTAGAGTAATGACAAAGGTGCCACCATGGGACAGATAATTAAAAATTGTAGATGACCTGGTATTCCTTTACACTAATATTAGCTGCAAAGGTCTTAGAGTCACAGAGCAGAGAAGAAAGGTGATTTTAGAGACACCTGTAGCCTCACTTAGCTTGCAGAGTCCACAAAAAAGATGTTGTACCTACATATAATTCAATAAATATAAAAGTATGTGAGCAGGTTTTATATTTTTGTTTTCTCTCCAACTTATATGCTTGATGCTGACAGATTAAATAAATTAAACTAAGTTCTCAAAACCAGTTCATCACAAAGATGTGGATTTTCTTAGACAAAGGGACTTGGTGCCTACTTCGAAGTTTTCCTTATCCTAACAGATTCAGTTGAGTACCAAACACACAAACAAAACCATCATCAAGAAAACTCATTCATTTCAAAGTGAGATTGATTGCACAGCCTTCAACAAGGGCCGCAGCTCATTTATACACTTACTACAATGCTCAGCACTTTCACCTGTCAGAACATTCTGCTTGATGTGTCAGCTTACTCTCTGACTTTAGAAAAGATTTTCTTCAACTAAAATCTTTTAAAACGCCTACAAAATGCTATATAATTTGAGACAAAAGTAATAAAAATAAACAGGTATTTAGTGATAGGTGACTGGAATTATCACTTTCTTGGGTTATGTTAGAGGATTCTTAATAATATTCAGAGGTTTTTAACCAAATACAATGGCTGTAGATTTACTCATATAAAATGAGTTTTCACCTAATTCAGAATTACCCGCTGTAAAATTATTTTACAAATTAAGACATAGGAAAATGTCTTACAGAAAAATAAAGAAGACTATGCAAATATCAATGAAAAGTCTGTTGAACTTTTTCTCTCAATCATATGTTTTCTTATATAGCAGTTCTTTTTTCATCGTGCTGTTATCTGCATATACATGTGGATGTGAATGGTATAAGTTTGTTTATGGGCATGCATGGGCCATGGCACATATCTGGAGGTCTGAGGACCACCTTGGGGTGTTTGTCCTCTCCTCCACCTTGCTTGAGACAGGGCCTCCATTAATGCTTCTTGTACTGGCTGTGTTCCAGTATTGTTTGCCTATGAGCTTCCAGGTTCTACTGGCTCCACCAACCATTACAGTATATGAACAGGGATCACAGACACATGTACCACTTAGCATCTGACTTTGATGCAGATTCTGGGGAGTCACACTTTGGCAGACAGGCTTGACAAAACCAGCACCTTTAATCAGTGAGTCAGATCATCAGCCCACAGTGGTTTTTTTTTTTTTTTTTTTTTTCATAGTAGTTCTTTTCAAAAGTATTTTTTTTTTTTAATTGAGATCCTGGTAAATTCACATTCAAGTAAAGGAGTTTCTTTGTTCCTTTCCTTTTCTCCCCAGAATGCCAAAAGAGTAGCATTCTGTACAACTACAGCACAACATCACAGCAAGATCTCCAAATGTCTCCCACATATCTACATTTCTTTGTGAGAGTATAACCAGGTTTTATACATGTTCACATGTTAAAGGTTACTGCCCTGTCAGTACTTGGCTAGCCAGGTTTTCATTTGTATATATTAAAATGCTATAGCAATTTTCAAGTGTTTCATGGACTATGCTTTTATTTCTCTTTGATAAATGTCTAAGATTACAACTGTCATATGTAAATGATATATTTATTGTTGTCAGAAATGGAAAAAATGTTTTCCAGAGTGGTTAAATCACTTTACACTCTAACCAACCACCAGCCATGTAAGAATGCCTAGAGTTTCTCTTTTGTTGTTGTTGAAGTCTTGCCAGCATTTCAGTATTTTTTAAGTTATTTAGTAGTTTTTCATAATTATAGTATTTTCACTTTTGTCATATTGAATAACTTTTGTATGCTTATTTGCCATCAGTAGATCTCTTATAACCTTCTCTTAACTTCATTAATATTTTATGATCAAGTTTTCCTTGTGTTGTGTTTTAGGATTTTTTTTTATTATTTATTTATTTGCTTACCTGTTCATATGTATATATGGGCTCACCAGGGCCTCATCAACAGATGTTTATGTCATTTTTTTGCATCTGGCTTAAGTGGGTGGCTTGGGAATTGTCCCTGAGCCATCAGGCTTTGTAAGCAAGTGCTTTTATGCACTGAGCCACCTACCCAGCCCAGAATTTAAAGATATTAATATATTTTAGACACAAATTAATTGTTGGATATGTGGTTTCCAAATATTTTTTCCCATTTCTAATGCTTGTATTTTCATTCTGTTCACATGGCATTTACAAACCCAAAGCAATGGTTGAACCTTCATTGCTTGATAAAATCTAAGTTGAGCTAGAGAGGTGGCTTAGTGGTTAAGATGCTTGCTTGCCTAAGGACCCATGTTCAATTCCACAGTACCCATACAAGCCAGCTGCACAAGGTGGCACATGTATTTGCAGTGGCTGGAGGTCTTGGAGTGCCTGGCTTACATGGAACTTGGAGAGTGGAATCTGGGTCCTTAGGCTTCATAGACAAGCACCTTAACCACTAAATCATCTCTCCAGTCTGACATATTTTAATTTTTTGACTTTTCCAATTTATAAACAATTTATGTCTTTCTAATGATTTCTATTTTCATTTCTTTAAAATTAAATTCATACTCCTCAGTGTCTTTCTTACCTTCCAAGTTTATTAAAATCTCCAGGTTTTACCCTCAAGCCAATAAATGATGACTGAAAATCCCCTAATACCCCCACAGTATAACCTATAAACTTAAATTTATAGTTATTTCTTTATCTACGTTTTTTTCTACTGTTGTACTTTTAGCTTTTCATTATTGAATTACATTTTACTCACAAAGTGAAAACCCTGCATCCCAGCTTTGATACAGAAATTATCATTTTGTAGTTTTGCAATTCACAGGTTTGCTACTTTTTTTTTTTTTTAGACTTTTTAAAATTAGTTTTCTATTCAGTAAATACAGGCAGTTTGGTACTATTATTAGGCTCAGCCATGACCTACCCCCTCCCCATCGGCCCCTACTTGTTTAGGTATATGGGTAATGCCTTGTGGAGTTAGCCCACAGTTATGAATAGGATAAATGTCTCTGCATATCATGATCCAACTTGTGGCTCTGACATTCTTTCCGCCCCCTCTTCAGCAAAATATCCCTGAGCCATGTTGGGTTCATTTTTGGTCTGCTTCAGTGATGAGGTGTTGGGGGCCTCTGAGGCTCTGGCTCTCTGATTTGGTAGGTGTTGATTTTTCTCTCTATTGGTCTCCTTCCCCCTTGTGCTGGTATCTGGTTCATCAGGAAAAGAGCACCGTTGCTTGCTACTTTTTATTTGTCAACTTAGCTGGTATAAAATATGATTGCTAGGTGGATAATAAGACATTCTAGGTGTTTCTGTGAGGGCACTGCTGAAAGGAATTAGCATCGACTCAGTTGATTCAGGAAATTGTCCTTCTCCAAAATGAGTGGGCATTAACAAAAGTGAAGAGGCTCCAATTGGAACAAGAAGGTAGATGAAGGCAGAACTTGATCTCTATTCCTTTTAAAATATTGTTATTTATTTATTTGAGAGAGGCAGAGAGAAGGAGAAGGGGCACATCAGGGCCTCTAGCCACTTCAAACAAACTCCAGATACATGTGCCACTTTATACATCTGGCTTTACATGAGTACTAAGGAATCAAATCTGGTAACTCAATTCTGATAATATGAAACTATTTGCAAAATTCTGTATTGTTGGAAACTTGAGCAGGGTTAGATATTACCCAAGTACCTCCATTAGGTTGCTGCCACACACTCCTTTTCTCTTTATATGCCATAAAGCTTTTGTACAATCTCTAGCTATGTTCTTTGACGTTCACTGTATTATTCCCTTTCTTTAAAAGCTTAATTCATGGCTGGAAAGATGGCTTGGTGGTTAAAGGTACTTGCTTACAAATCCTGCCAGCATGTCTTGAGTTTGTTTGTAGCAGCAAGAGGCCCTGTTGAGCACATTTTCTCTCTGCTCAAAAGTAAATTATATATGTATATTCAAAATGTTGGATTCACCTATCCTTTTCTATTTCATTTCTTTATTTTGTTTTCTCCTTACTCTTCCAAGTTCTCCTACAATTTCCTAAGAACAAGATACACTTGGATTCATTCATATAGATAGTTTAACTTCTGAATTCTGGAGATATTGCCACCACTGATTTTTTAAAACTTTTTATTCACAGTTTCCATAATTATAGACAATAAACCCTGCACCTCTCCTCCCCCACTTTCCCCTTCTTGACCCATTTTTTTTCCTCAATGTGTCACAGAAACACTAATATTTATAATGGTTTCTTCTTCTATTTTTCTTTATCACTTGGACAAACTTAGTAAAATTATTTCAATTGTTAGTTAGACTGGTACTTTCAATTTCTTTTCCTTTCCTTTGAAGCAAGATCTTGCTAAATAGCCCAGGCTGGCCTAGAACTCATAATCTCTTTGTCTCTGCTTCTAAAGTGTTAGGAGGTCCATGTCACTATTCCCTGCTTGTTTTTAATCTAACTCCAGGTCTAGACAAGCAATTTTCTTCTGAGCATGTAATTGTTCAAGCTGCAAAATTCAACATATTGCAAGATAAATTTACCTTTCATATTTTGATTTTGTACCTTTTCTTTGAGAATTTGAAATTTTTGGGACTCAAATTTTTATACTTATTCTCAGTGTTCCTTGCTTTGTTACTTGATTATTTTTCTTAATTCATTAGCTTCTTGTTGCTATTTTGAAAGTTTCTTAGGCAATCCTTGGGCCCACCATGAGAGGATAATTTACCTAGATTTGTGTTTGAAGCCAACTGTATATCCTTACTATGCATAAAGAACTCTGTTGCCAAGAGATTTGACAACAATGGGGCACAACATGTCAGCCACACAGATTCTCAACCCTTTCTCTACATGTTCTAAATCATAATCTCCAATATAACACTTCTGATTACTGAATAAGTACACAGAGCTTGACAAGTTTTCTTGTTTTTCTCTTTCAAGCTCTCCTACTATGGAGTTGTAAGGACCTTCGTATAATCCTTATTCATGTGTGTGTGTGTGTGTGTGTGTGTGTGTGTGTGTGTTTGTGTGTTTGTGTGTACATGTACATGTTCATGCATGTATGCATGTACATGTATGCACATGCTCAATCCATGCCGCAGTGTGTGGTGTGTGTGAGTGTGTGTGTGTGTAGGTCAAAGGACAACTTCCCAGTGTCAGACCTCATCTTCCATCTCATGTGAAGTATGATTCATTGGTCTGTTTCGAAGGCTAGCTAACCTTAAACTTCCAAGAAATTCTCTTATCTCTGCCTCCCTTAATGCTGTCTGTGTGCTGGGATAATAGAAATCTACCATGGCTACTGTCATGATTTATATAGGGTCTGGATCCAAACTCAGGGACTCATAGTTTTTCAACAAGGGCTTTGTCAACTGATTAATCTTCCCAACCTATTTATCCATTTTATAGTCAATTAAAACATTCAATTCCACTTGTCCCATATAGCCCTTCCTACCTCATTTGCTTTAAAAATTCTACCTGTGGCCCAGTAAAACTTCCCAGGTGAGCTATTGGTTTACAACACATTTTTGGTATTCATAAACTAGAATAAATATATGCAAATATTCATTTATTTGAGAGAGAGAATAGAAAAACAGGCATGCCAGGGTGTCCTTTCACTGGAAAAGAACTCTAGATGCATGTGCTACATTATCTATCTAGCTTTATAAATGTGGGTATTGGATAATTGAACCTGGGCCACTGGTGAATTGAAATTGGCCATTGAATAGGCTTTGCAAGCAAGAGCTTTCAACCACTGAGTCATCTCTCCAGCCCCCAAAATACTTTTCTTTACATTTCCTTGATTTCAAAATGTCCCAGTTTTAGGCTGAACAGTGGATATATATATATATATATATATATATATATATATATATATATGCCTTCAATTTTTTTAACATGTATGTTCAATAAATTGTTCCACAACATGGACCCAAGAAGAGCCTTATATCATAAAAAGATAAATAAATAAATTAAGCCAGGTGTGGTGGCACATGCCTTTAATCCCAGGACTTGGGAGGCAGAGGTAGGAGGATCGCTGTGAGTTCGAGACCACCCTGAAACACCATAGTGAATTCCAGGTCAGCCTGGGCTAGACTGAGATGCTACCTCGAAAAGCAAAATAAATAAATAAATAAATTAATTAATTAACAATTATGATTGGATCTTACTGGGGTCTCTTATTCATTCTGATAAAGGACCTGATGATAAGTCATTACTGTCTTAAGTAAAGTTCTTCCTTGACTAAACAACAGAAAAAGCAATGGAAGTCACACTATGATAACATTGCATTCATTCTAAGTGGCCATTTTCAGTTCTCTGAGAAAGATGATAAGATGCAGGTTAAATGAACTTATATATCAGAGAGTACTGAGTGTTGGACATCAAGCCTGATGGTGAAAAACTCCAAGTTGTTTATTATTATGGCTAACAAAAATGATAATAAAGGTGGGCATTTTCATATAAATAAAAAAGATAACAATGGGAGTGCAGTCAATTAAAATTATTAAACAATTAAATTAAACAATTAAACAATTAAAATTAAAAAAGATGTCCACTACATATGAGGGCTCTAATGATAGAAACTTTTGATGTGCAATAGAAATAATGGATGTAAAGAGCAAGTACTTTGCAAGATTGTTCAACTTTTGTAATTGCTTAGCAAACTATGTAGAATTCTTCATGTTATATTATAAATGTGATTGAAATCAGGCAGAATTCTCAGACTAGCCTTGCTCTAAATTCACAAACACATAACTATGATTTCAATTTTAGTTTTTAAGTATGCTAATATTAAAAGTGTAGAGTTGGAAAATTAAATTGACATAATGGGCATTTAAGTATGATACAGGGCTGGAGAGATGAGTTAGTGGTTAAGGCATTTGCCTGCAAATCCAAAGGATCCCAGTTCAATTCCCCAGGACCCACATAAGCTGGATGCACAAGGGGGCACATGTGTCTGGAGTTTGTTTGCAGTGGTTAGAGACCCTAGAGTGCTCATTCTTTCTCTCTCTCTCCCTCTTTTTCTCTTTCACATAAATAAATAAATAAAATATATTTTAAATATGATACATATGAGGTACACATGTCATATCCATTTTTTAAATACTTTTATCATACTGTGATCAAACCCCAGGCTTTATGAATGAAAACCAAGTGTTATATCCTTCCTATTCCCTAAGATTCACATTTCCAATTTTTAAGTGAAGCATTCTGGACTATGAGTCAACATTTACTTAATGTAACTTTCTTACTTACACACTAAGACATGGGTACAGACATGGGTATAGAACAATTTCTATGATAAAAAATAAGGAATCAAACTTTGCTATGTTGAAACCCTACTACTACTTACCTCATGGAGCAATTTATATCTCTTCCTTGTTAATCATTCTTAGTACCTGAGTTTCATAACTACTCTGTTATTTTATTTCTGATGGAACTTCTTACTACTTTATAAGAGCAACTTTAATAGTTACAAATGGAAACAGGAAATCATTTGCTTTTTAAATAGAGCACAATTCCCTCTTCAACTATATTTATGAATTCTTAGAATACTTAATATATTATACCTTTCTTTTCTCCTTGCTACTTCAGTTATAAAGGAATAATTTATAAGAAAAAAAATTCACATATTTAGTAGGCAATATTTCTGATTGATAGTGATAAAATATGGAGTGTGGAATGATGATGATATCATCATGGTTTACAATTAACAAGGGTATCAAAGCAACCCAGCTCATTGCTCTCCAAAGAGTATTTGTATGCACCACATTGTTATGAATATTAAGAACAGATGGTATGGAGTTTGGTCATAAGATTCTGAAAATTATGATTTTTAACAAACTCCCATTAAAAGCATTTTACTAATTTTGGATAAATTCTTACATTTTATTTTTTGCCTTGACTTCTGTACTTGTAGAAAATAAACCATGATAATCCACTCCCCTACCCTTCTTTCCCCTTCACAAATCCCCTCTCAATAATGTCCCTCCCTCTCTCCATAAGTCCCTCTTTTATTTTGTTGTCATCATCTTTTTATCCTGTTATGAGGGTCTTGTGAAGGTAGTACTAGGCACTGCAATGTCATGGACACCAAGGGCAGTTTCTGTCTAGATAATTGCATTGTAAGCATTCTTACCCTTTTCTTTGGCTCTTACATTCTTTTTGCCACCTCTTTCACAATGTACCCTGATTCTTGGAAGGTGCAATAGATATGTTTCAGTGCTGAACACTCCTCTGTCACTTCTTCTCAGCATTATGGGGCCTTGTGTCATCCCAGTGGTCACTAACATCTGAAAAGAAAGCCTCTCTAACAGGGTAGCATTAATATATGGGTATGAACATAAAGTGCTTACAGAGCAGTTTGATGAGCATAATATATACATTTACCCAGATAAGAGCAGGCATTACTCTCATAAGGTGAATGACCTCCCCTGCGGGGCTCCTTCCTGGTCAGGTAGGTAATGTCGATGGAGGAACCAGGCATGCTGATTCCTCCCTAGGAGTTGAGAAGAATGATGAGCGTCAGATGACTCAGAAACCTCTCCTGGCCACCAGAGAAAAACCACACTGAGTCAGGAGTCTTTTCAATGCAGGAACTCGTAGAAACAACTTGCTTTATTACTCTGAGAAATTGCCTGTATCATGTTGGGGATGAAGGCGGGGATTTTAGGATGGGAGAAGAGGTAAGGGCCAATAGTAAACTGTAACTATTGAAATGGTAATTACAATTGCCACACAGAGGTAGCAGGCCAGAAGCCATTAGGCATCTTGCTGAGTCCTAGCTGGCCAGAGACAGGTCGCCAAACTTTAGCTAGGCTCAGGAAGTTCCACTAGGCCTCAAACCTGGGCCTTTCAGAGCCCAACACTTCCCCAGCATAGGCTTTGGATTAGGTTTTCAGTACCAGGCATATAATTCCTTCTCATAGACATACCACCATTGCACCCATTGGTCTTTTAGCCTGGTTGGCCATACTTGAGGGTGGCAGTGTCCCCTGTTTTCACCACTAATGACTTCTGTTTTCCACAAGGTTGCATGCAGTGCAGCTTTTGGCAGCTTTCTGTCAGCTGGTCTACAGGGAGGAGGTTTTCAGCTCAGCCTCAGCCTCAGCCTGATTTGCCTGATTTCTCAGTGACCTTGTAGCCCAACATGTGGAGTCTTCAGCAATAAGGTTTTATCAGCTATTACTGGTTGGAAACCAAGAGACTTGACAATAGCCTGTAATATTTTGGTGGTAACAGGGATGTCCCTGGGCAAAAATTCACAGGAAGGTATCCCATCCAAAGCACTGAATTTTTTTCTATTAACAGTCTATGGATTTTAGGTATGCCATTATCTTAAAAAGTAAGCTTTTATATGGCTTATTCACAATAACCTTGGATTTTGATTAACCCTCTCCCACCCTTCTTTTGTGTAATCTCTTCCCCAGGCCTCACCCTTTTGTTTTTTTAAGTATTTGAATAATTTTGGGACTTTTTTGTGAAGTGTTGCCTGCAATTTCAGTCTTTTCTTGACCAAGGATGGAATCATAAAACAGATTTCTGAGTTTCTTTCACTAGGGGAAAAATGTAGGCTTTATAAGAGAAAATAGGCCATTATTTGTTGCCTCACAAAATTAATTGCAGTGCACCTTAAAGAAAGCTTGAAATCTTAGTGTTTATTATTACACCCTTTGACAGCCTTTGACTATATTGTAGGGGAATCATTTTTCAATCATTGTACAGGAAGTGACTTGTTTAAACAGAAAATTCAAAACAATGAGTTTTGACACCTCACACATTTTATTCACCAAACTACACAATCCTCCCCTTTGCTGTTTGATTTTCCTTTATTGCATTTTGCCCTCTGTAGTGTTTTCATTTCCCTTATTAGATTAAATAAAATTGTTGTTGCCTATCCAACATTATCCTTTTGGAAGAACAAAATTCTGTTTCCCGAAAGAAAAAAATAATAATAATAATGAAAATCTACTTAGAGAAGAATACTCAGCTTATGTTATTTTCTGTTTCCAATTTCCTTTTGCAGAGTACGTCTGACTCACTCCTCAATGGCAGACTATCCACCCTCACACTATATAGCACAGGTTGAGGATGGCAATCTATAATAGATGGCTCCCAGTGTAAAATATATGAAAAGTCAGAATAGATACAATGTGTTAGATATGACAGGTGGAAGAAAAAAAACTCTTAGGTTATTGCTGGTGCTTATAGCTACTGCCATGAAACCATAACACTATCCCTTTCTACCAAGAATTATTGAGGAAATTCTATTAGAGCATTTAACTGACATATAAGCAACACTCTTTCGTGAATAGGATGGAGCTGTGGGGGATGTCACCACCGGCATGTGAGAGCAGAGCAGCTACATGTCTACAGCCTCTTTTCTTCACCCTTTCCTTATAGGGAGAGGAAATATTAGGGCTGCAACGTCTATGGAAACCAGTTTTCTTATCTTTACAAACTGCTGTTTAGATGTCAAAATAGAAATTTACATGAAAATTTTTTTGTTTCCAAAATGGCTCCAAAGGTTTTCATTTTTGTAAGTATAAAGCTGAACAAAAAGTCTACTTCCATCCAAATTATAACAAGTATACAGGAAACCTAATGAATTGTGATTTTAAGCGCCCTCTCTCTCTCTCTCTCTCTCTCTCTCTCTCTCTCTCCGTGTGGTTGTATGTTTTCTAACCTAGCATCTTAAATTCTCTTGAGGTCACCCTGTCAGCATCAGTTCTGTGGCCTGGATTTAGTTGAATCAATCCTAATTGCAATTCTGCACAGGTCTGGTCCTCTGTGGAGATTGCAGATGAATGGCAGCGCAGTGGCAGGAAAGATAAATATGCTAGCAAATAAGATACTGGGTCTCCACAGAGGATGGAATAAATTACTTTACCAATAGAGTAGAGGTAATATGTTGGAGAAAGAAAGTGAAATCGAAGCCAGCTTAATAAAAAGTTTGTGGATAAAGTTTAGGCTGAAAATGAAGCATTTTAAACTTAAGGAAAATACTGATAGTGATTCTTTCTACTTAGAACATATCCCATTGTTCTGGCCCATGAACTATAATATCATGGCCTGATTTTGCTCATGCAGATGACAGCTTGCATACTTTTAACTCACATGGCATTCTGTGGTAGCTGAGACTGGTAGCAATAGTGTTGTAGCATATTGCTTTGTAATTTGATAAATACACAAACGGAATGCCAAGCTTAGGTGCTTCATAAAAATGTACTTAAGTGACCTTGATTAATTAGAGAGCATTGCTGCAAGGCAGCCCCTGATAAAGAAGAACCATTTTGCCAGTCCAGAGATTTATGTAAGCTAGCGACAGAATATCAGGAGATTGGCACACAAACATTCCCAGTCAACATAGCAGTTTTAATAAATACACAAATAAGAAAAAAAAATCATCTCTTCTACAATGAGAAGTATGACATTTTTCCATAAAGCCTATTCAATAGTTTCATATTAAGCTAGATCATAGATAATGTTGACATGCATTTTATTAGAATTAAGTAATTGGACTGGATTTTAAAAGCAATTGCAAAAAGATAATTTTATTATCCTTAAAGGTGAATATATATTACTTATTTACCTCTTAACATCTTAGAGCTACACAATCTCTGAAGTTCTAAAATATTATTCCTACATGGTACATATTTATGGTTTACCAATACAGATTATGTTAAGAGTACCATAATTATGTTTTGAAATTCATTTCCCAGTTAAGTTTTAAGTTTTTTAAACCTTTACATTTTTTGAAATTTAGGTTTCATTGTATTATTATGGAAAAGATTCTATAAAAATATAAGCAGATTTCTCAAAGGATATACATAATGTTTAAGTTTTTCTTCCTATCTCACTGGGTTATATGCTTCTGTAACATCAGCTAATAATAGCAGCTCATATACAAGTGACACAATTTATCATTTGCCCATGTAACCTTGTCATATTTTGAAACACATTGTTCTTGAAAACATCAGTAAAAGCTTCTGGAAGCAAAAGAGGGACTGTGAAATGAATTTTCTGTAAACATTTTCAAAGTCTCAGAATTGAGTTGAGGCCCCTGTCACTTGTTCTTAAGAGCCTTGGGTGCACTGCTGTAGTGCAAGGCTCCCTCAGAATGTCGACGGAAGAAGACATGCACAACTGACCTGGTATCCATCTTTCAATGCATCATTCATATATATTAGAAATTTACAGACATGTTCAATGTGGGGTGAAATTGTTTTATTTATTTTATTTTTTAATTAGTTTTCTATTCAGTTTGGTATTATTATTAGGCTCATCTGTGACCTACCCCCTCCCCATTGGCCCCTCCTTGTTGAGATATATGGGTCACTCCTTGTGGAGTTACCCCACAGTTATGGGTAGGATAAATGTCTCTGCATATCATGACCCAACATGTGGCTCTGACGTTCTTTCCACACCCTCTCTTGCAAAATTTCCCTGAGCCATGTTGGGTTCATTTTTGGTGTGCTTCAGTGATGAGGTGTTGGGGGCCTCTGAGACTCTGGCTCTCTGATTTGGTAGGAGTTGATTTTTCTCTGCCTTGGTCTCCTTCCCCCTTGTGCTGGTATCTGGTTCATCAGGAAAACAGCACCCTTGATTGTTTTGCTAATTTTCCTTAGTTTCAGCCTGGGCCCTTTTGAGATATGATGGGGTGGCTCTCTCCTTAGGATCTGCATCTATCTGAAAAAGAGACGCAGATTCTCCAATGGAGAGCAAGTTAGTTCCAGAACAAATGAAATAACCCTTACTTTTTTAAAGTAGAGAGTTTAATAGGTATAGGCCCTCTTGTAGACCATGATTGATGGCAGTTTGATATTGGAGAGAGGGTTTATGTTTGGATATGATTCTGACTTGCTTCCCAGCTCCAGCTATGGGTCCTGCACCACTGAGGGGATCAGTTAGCCAAATCAAGAGCAGTTGATTCCCCAACATGGCTGTGTGCCACTATTGCACTTGTGTGGGCATCACAACAGGTTATTTGCTGCTATGTAGGTTAGACCATGAGTTGCTTGGAGAGATATTGGTTATTTCCCACAGTTGCCCATGTAGCACCTTCTGGCACTAGATACGCTGACTGTCTGGGGATTGACTCTCTCTTGGCTTCCAGCCATGCCATTCCATTTTATGTGTCAGCTGCATATGGTGTCTTCAGCAATAGGGTCTTACCAGTAACCTTTGGTGGGCCATCAAGTACTCTGACAGAAATCTGTAATTGTTTTAGGAAACCTTGTAGGTTTCTCTGATCAAAAGCTCATTGTGGAGGATAGCCCCATGCTGGTACTTGGAGTCACAGGTCAGTGCCCACTAAGAAAATGAGAAGGAATATAAATAATATACAAGAGTTAGGGAGGAGAGAGAGAAAGAGAGGGAGAGAGATGGAGGGAAGTTGTAGAGGTTTAGATTAGATTGATCCTACCCTCTGCAGTGTCTTGTGGTTCAGGTGTTTCCTATAAGGGCCTGGTGAGGGTTCAACCATTTGGTCTACCTTTTAGGAATTAGAATTTTTGGTACCATTGCTGTTTGGTGTCCAGATTAGTGTTTCCCACCCCATTCAATGCCTCCCCTCCCTTCCCATCCCTCCTAGTGTCTAGTCCATGAGATGCTTTCTGGGTATGTAAGGTATCTTGGGTAGATTCAAGTTAGGTGCTGTAGATTAGTGAGACTATGTGGCTTTTTTTTTTTTTTTTCTGTGATTGGGTTCACAGTTCACTGAGGATGATCTGTTCCAGGTTCACCCATTTTTCCTTAAATTTCTTTATGTCATTTTTTCTTACTGCTTTGTAGAATGCCATTGTGTAGATATGCCACATCTTAGTTATCCATTCTTCTAGTGATGGACATCTGGATTGATTCCAGCTCTCAGTTATTGTGGGGTGAAATTTACACCATACAAAGAAAAGGTCTGAATTAAATTCTTCAATATTTAGCTTCAAGTCAATATCTTTGTTTTATTGAATTTCAAATGCCAGTTAATTTCAGCTACCCACTCAGAGCATCTTTAAATGAATTTAGGTTATTTCAAATACAACTTTTTCTCACTCTCCAAAATCATTCTTCTCCTCACGTAGTTGCTAAACAACTACAGAGAGCTGCTGGAGACAGTTTCAATTTGGTTTTTATTGTGAGAGGTATGATTTTGAAAGAATAGATTTCTAAAAAGAATTTTTTAAAAGCCGCGAGGAAAAAAAAAAATTCTAGGAGACCTGTTTTCTATCTTTGCAACCCAGTTGATGTAATTATTGCATATTTTAATTATAAGGAAGACTTAAAATCTTAGCAAGACCTGTCTTTGTTAACAAATAAGAAGTGTAAGAATATTGATTATAACTGATTGCTATCACTTTCAACTTTATAAGTATATGTATGTGTGTATTGATGCACACATATGTTATGCCAATTCTGTAAAATAAAAATATCTGTAGGTAATAATATTCATTTGATATTTACTTCCTCTATGTCCTACAGTGTTTACAGCTATAAAACATGTAATCACAGGGATGAAGTGATGTTTCAGTAGTTAAAGTCACTTCCTTGCCAGATGTCCACTGGATTTGAGTTTTACTTAGCACCTATATAAATCTAGATGCAAAGTGGCACACACATCTGTATTTCCTACAATCCTATAGCAATGGGATGCAGAGCCAAGAGACATAGGAAGCTGGCAAACAGGAGGAACAAGAGACTCTGTCTCAAAAGAAGGTGGAAGAAGAGAAGAACAAACACTTTAAGGTTGTTTCCTGACTTTCAAGTGAATACTGACACACACATGCATGCACACACACACAAATAAATAGTATAAAATAATAGAATAAAAATGTCATCACTTCTAAAAGTTAATATAACAGCTACACATAGTTTATGAGAAAATCATGGAAACATTGTGATAATCAGAATTTTAAAAAAAATTGAGAAAGATAATTCATTAATTCATTATCGATAAAAATAAGTTCTATAAAGAAGAATTAGATTGAGTAGAAGGTGAATTTTATTTAGTGTCTATGTTGAACAATGAACATTCAGTTAATGGTTTTTCTATTAGATATTCTCAAGTAAGGGGCCTGTAATCAATCCTAAGGCTGGCCTGACTAAGCAGAAAGTCTTTGCCAATAATGATTGAACAAAATCATTTATTTAAGTATTGTCCTATCACTGAGTATAATAGTAGTCAAGTTGTTAAGAGTCCTAAGTGAGTTTCAGATGGCTGTCTGAGGGACCAGAATCAGCTACTTGTAATACAAGTTCTACCTTAGTTCAGGTTAGCGATCCAGACAAAGGAAAATAATGTCTATTTTTAAAAGTCAGCAGCATTCTTATCCAACAGTGGACCCTGTAAGCTATATAACCAAACTGTGAAACAAGATGTACTCACTGGTGCAAGAGTGGCATGATTGTCATGAGGGTAACCAAATTCTCTCTTATTGGATCTGAGGTCTACTTCATAGAAGAATTCATGCTAGGTACACAAAGTGTCATCAGATTCCTATGTCTGGGAAAGTCATAGAATGTAGAAGGTAAGCTACCACTGTTGCTTGGTTAAATGGATATGTTGAACTCATCAAATTCCTTCCATATATGTTTATGTCCATAGATTTGTGCTGTTTTCACCATTGGTCAGAGAAGCTTCTTTGTCAAGATGGTGGTGATTACTGCGGAGAGTCAAAGCTCATGCTGAAAGTAAATGACTATGGGATATCCAGACAAAATGGCATTCACCTAACCATGCCTCACTCTTGGAGAAGAGATAGGAAAAAAAAAAAAAAGACCTCAAAATGCATGTGGAATGGTAGAAAGCTTCCCATATCCAAGTATATCCGCAGCAAAAGAAACACCTCTGGAGGCATCACCATAGCTTATCTAAAGCTATATTACAAAGCCATAGTAATAAAAACAACACGGTACTGGCATAAAAACAGAATTATAGACCAATGAAACAGAATTGAGGACATGGACTTTGGGTCAAGTAACTACAGGTACTTGATATTTGGAAGATGCTGGAAAAATGACAGCATCTTCAACATACAGTGCTGGACAAACTGGATAACCATGTGCAGGAATATGAAACTCAATCCACACATGTCACCATGTACAACAATCAAGTTCAAATGGATCAAAGATCATAATATAAGACCATAAACTCTGCTACTACTGAAGAAAAAATAGGAGGAAATTTTCTAGATATAGGAATGGAAAAAGACTTCCTGGACAAAACCCTAGTAACTCAGGAATTAAACAATCACTCAACCATTGGGATCTCATGAAGCTAAAAAGTTTCTTCACAGACAAACATACAATAAACAGAGTTAATGATTACCCACAGAATGGGAGAAAATTTTTGGCAGCTATACAACTGACAGAGGCCTCATTTCTAGAATCTACAAAGAACTCAAAAACCTAAGCAATAAAAAATCAAACAACCCACTCACAAAATAGGGAAGAGCACTGTATAAGGAATTCTCAGGGGAAGATATACAAATGGTAAACACACACTTAAGAAAATGTTCATCATCCCTAATCACCAGGGAAATGCAAATTAACACAACTATGAGATTCCACTTTACTCCAGTAAAGAAAGCATGCATTAAAAAACATCAAATGTAACAAATGTTGGTGAGGATATGGAGAAAAAGGAACTGTCATTCACTGTCAGTGGGATTGTAAGATGGTACAATTAGTATGGAAAGCAATATGGAGACTCCTGAAAAGGTTGACTATAGAGTTACCAACAGACCCAATTATTCCTTTACTGGGTAATTATCCCCAAAGCTACACACCTGAGTTCAGAGAGATTTGCTCAACCATGTTTATAGCTGCTCAATTCATAATAGGTAAGAGCTGTAATCAACCCAGATCCGTAATTATACAAATAGATAACCAAAATGTGCTAT